>NW_028318733.1:1817500-2417500 GCF_062004578.1 Staurois parvus | reverse complement strand
GACCAGACCCGAGAAGTTCTTGATGAACTTTCGGTAAAAATTTGCAAAACCAATAAACCGTTGGACGCCTTTCCTGTCCGTGGGTTCAGGCCAATCCAGTATTGCAGCGACTTTCTGGGGATCCATCGCGACCCCCGCGGTGGAGATGATCAGGCCCAAGAAAGTAATGCTGGATTGTTCGAAACAACATTTCTCTGCCTTGGCGTACAACCCATGCTGCCGCAATCGCCCCAATACCCTCGCTACATGTATTCTGTGTTCCCCCAAGGAAGGGGAGAAAATCAAAATGTCGTCTAGATAGACGATAACGAAGACATCCAGGAAGTCCCTAAAAATGTCATTCACAAAGTGTTGAAACGTGGCCGGAGCATTACACAACCCGAACGGCATGACCAAATATTCAAAATGGCCGAAGCGGGTGCGGAAGGCCGTCTTCCACTCGTCCCCCTCCCTTATGCGAACCAAGTTGTATGCTCCCCTCAAATCCAGCTTTGTAAAAACCACTGCTGTTTTTAAACTTTGGAACAATTCTGGTACTAACGGCAGTGGGTAACGGTTCTTTATCGTGACCCTGTTCAACTCCCTGTAATCGATACACGGCCTCAAGGTTTTGTCCTTTTTTTCAACAAAGAAAATTCCCGCCCCCGCCGGTGAAGTGGAGGGGCGGATGAACCCCTTCTGGAGGCTGTCCTCGATATATTCCTTCAGGGCTCCCAATTCGAGCTCTGAAAGGGGGAAGATTCGCCCAAAAGGAATTTCTGAACCGGGTAACAGGTCAACGGGACAGTCATAAGGGCGGTGGGGGGGTAGAGTATCAGCTCCCCGCTTGCTGAACACATCTAGAAACTCATGGTAGGCTGCCGGGATTACCTGTTTTAATTCAGCTTCCCCCTCAGAGCACAGGAGGATTTGGGGGACCCCCGGGCCCGAAGTGCGGCAGTATACCCGACAGTATGGAGAAGGGAACGAAATTACTCCGGTCTCCCAGTCAATTTGGGGGTTATGGGCCCGTAACCATGGGAGCCCCAAAATGACTGGGAAGAGGGGTGAAGCTATAGCATCCAGGCGGAGCAGTTCCTGGTGCTGGCCGGCAATGACAGTGGCGATGGAGGGGGTTTCCTGGTTCACCACCCCTGATTTTATCCGGGAACCGTCAGCCAAATAAATATTGAACCCCTTCTGTTTCAATTGGAGAGGAATACCCTGCTGGTGAGCAAACTTAATGTCCAGGAAGCAGCTGCATGCCCCCGAATCAACTATGGCCGACACTTCCACGGTCCTTTCCGGAAGCTGAAAGGAAAGGGGCACCACTAAGTATTGGGATGGACTAACATTGCCAATGGACAAGGAAGAAGAGGTGCACTTACTCAGTTTCTGCGGGCAGGATCGTACCATATGACCAGCTTTGCCACAGTAGAGGCACAGGTTCTGGGATCGTCTGCACTGATGTTCCTCTGGAGATAGTTTAGGCCGCGCCAGGCCGAGTTGCATAGGTTCAGGGATATCTCCAGGTGGCCGGTTCTGGATGTTTGGCCTAGGTGCTTGACTGGGCCCTTGAAATGGCCCCCAGGGATTTCCATGACCCTGGCCGGACCTCTCAAACCTGCGTTCCCGCAGTCTACGGTCAATCTTAATAGTCAGTGCAAATAAGTCCTCTAAAGTCTCAGGCACCTCCACCCGGGCGAGCTCATCTTTCAGGCCTTCTGATAGGCCTATACGGAACTGATGCAGGAGAGCAAACTCGTTCCAACGTGTGTCCCCCATCCAGCGCCTAAATTCAGACGCGTACTCCTCCGCCGCTCGGCGGCCTTGCCGGAGCGTGTACAAAGTAGCTTCAGCAGAAGCTGCCCGCTGTGGGTCATCGTATAGGATGGCCATTGCGTCAAAAAAAAAGTCAACCGAGCTAAGGTGAGGGTCATTTTTTCCCCGCAGTCGGTGGGCCCAGTCTTGGGGTTCACCCTGCAGGAGGGAGATGACGAACCCCACCTTCACGGATTCAGTCACAAAGGTTCGTGGTTGCAACTCAAAATAGAGGAGACAGGACTCACGGAATGACCTGAAGCGTGTGCGGTCCCCGTGAAACCGTTCCGGTAGGGGTACTCGGGGTTCGGCCGCCGGGAGTGGGGCGGATGCCCCAGAAACCGGTACAGGGGCTGCTACGGCCGGGGGTGCGGGGACCGCGGCCTGTGGGGCAGAAACGGATATAGTGCAGGTCTGGAAGTGATTCTCAATCTGCTGACATCTGTCCTGCAGGGCCGATACGGCCTGCGTCAAGTTAGACAGGTGCCTGCAGATCTCCTCAAGTGGCGAGGGCCCTCCTCTAGACTCAGTCATGGCCTTCTGGTACTGTAAGGGACCGCCTGGCGGTACCACTAGCACTCCACTGAGTAGGCGTCCCCAGCACACGGAGTCTAAGTCCCAGGGTGCTTGTTCACCAGGGCCCCTGATGGTGGGGATGGACTTGGAGACCCCTGAGACTAGGTCGTGGCTACTGGGTGCGTCCGTCAGTGGTAGTGGTATGCGCCAAGGGGCCAAGAGTCTGATATGAGGAGGTCAGCAGACCCCACTGCACGGGATGGATGGATGGATGGATGAGCAAGGTCAGACGGGCCGGGTCGGTAACAGAGAGGACGGCAAGGTACAAGGCAGCGGGCATAGAATAGTTGGGTCACACGCCAGGTCAGCAACAGCAGGTCAAATCCAATAGGGGGCATTCAGGAGAGAGGTCAGGCAAAGCAAGGGTCTGGGCAGGAGAAATACAGCAAGGTCAGGTACAATCCGGGTCAGCAACTTACAATACACAGGTTCACGGATACAGGATACAGGTAAGACCAGAAGGCACTGAATGACAGCTCAGGGTCGTTTAAATATCCCGCCCTGCGCTGCCATTGGTGCCCAGCGGGCGGCCGCGGCTTCTACTGCGCATGCGCGAACTCGAACGCCGCGGCCGGCCCGGACCCAGTGCTCGAGTCCCTGCACAGGGCGGCATACTGCGCCTGCGCCGGGACCATCGCGGCGGGGATCGAGGAGATCCCTGACAATACCTTTCCAGTTTTTTATTTAATAACCACTTCCTTACCATGCAACGCAGCTGTTGTTCCAGGAGGACATCCATAGACGCCCTTCCAGAACCATTCCTTCCACGTGCTCCCTGTGGCACGCTCTGAAATCGCTGTGTCCCTTGGACACAGCTAATCACATATCGTGGTAAAGGGCCAATCACAGCTGATCACAATGTAAACTCACTTGCCGGTTATCGGCAGTACTTTCCTCACGTGCTGTCACAGCGTGAGGAGAGGAGAGCCGGTAATCGGCAAGTGTGACAAGGGCATGTACACAGATAATCAAATCATTCAGTGCCCATGTGTGCTGCCTATTAGTGCCACCTATCAGTGCCACATATCAGTAATATGCTTAGTGTCTTTCAAATAAGCTTGGGTATCTTGTACAAGTGGCTGAAGAAAGAAATCTAGATATTCCCCTAGCTGACAGGGAGTCTATTCCATTTATAATGGGGCACCCTGGTCAAATCATTCAGTGCCCATGTGTGCTGCCTATTAGTGCCACCTATCAGTGCCACATATCAGTAATATGCTTAGTGTCTTTCAAATAAGCTTGGGTTTCTTGTACAAGTGGCTGAAGAAAGAAATCTAGATATTCCCCTAGCTGACAGGGAGTCTATTCCATTTATAATGGGGCACCCTGGTGGGTTTTTACTTTCCTTGTGGATCAGCTTTCTGATCACCGCCATACACCATATCAGCATTCTGATCACCGCCATACCCCATACAAGCATCCTGATCACCGTCATGCCAGTGTCCTGATCACCGCCATACCTCATGCTAACATCCTGATCACCGCCATACTCCATACCTGCTTCTTGATCACGGCCATACATCATACAAGCATCCGGCATTTTAGGGTCTCAACTGATCAAATGTCAGAGATATATCCCAGAGTTTGTAGACTCTATTGCTTTCACACAGACTAAATATTATAAACTGGTTTTGGTTTATTTGTATCCCCAAAATGTAGCAGAATATATTTTGGCCTGAATGTATGAAGAATAATTGTTTGCAAAATTTTAGAACAAAAACTAAGCAAGAAAATGTTTTTTTTTTTCAAAATTGTGTTTTTTTCATTTATATAGCAAAAAAGAAAACACCCAGTGGTGATCAAATACTACCAAAAGAAAGCTTAAAAAAAATGATAATTTCATATGGGTACAGTGTTGTATGACTGACTAAAAGTGTGATAGTGCTGAAAATTGGTCTGGACTGAGAGGGAGTGAAAGTGTCAGGAATAGAAGTGATTAAATATTTTTTATTCCTTTTTCTGGTACAATAATGTTTATTGTAGTGCAAGTGGATAACGCAGGGGAAGTGAATAACAAACACAGAGGTACAATGTCAATGTTTTTATATTTTAACTATCTCATTTTGCAAACTGGCAAACCCGACCAATAGGGCAGGGGCAGTCCCAAATGACTGGCACAAAGGACCCAAACCAAAAACCTTAAGGAGCAGGGAGGCAAATCTCCAATCACTTTGGATTAAGACGTTTCCAATGGGGACTGGAGTGGGTGGGGGGGGGGGTAGAGGGGGATAAATGGAAAGGGGAGGGAGGGGGAAAAATAAAGGGGAGTGGAGAGAGAGAGGAAACTGAGCAAGGAAGGAGAGAGGAGAGTGACCAGGGGCGCCCATACTAGCCGGGGACAGAGTTGGAAGGGCATATGGCCACCAAGGGTCCCAAATCTTTAGGAATTTTGAATGGGTGTCATGAAGAATACTGGTCATTTTCTCATGGACCATTAGGGTAGTCAAAATGCTTTGCAGTTCTGCAAACTGGACTGAGTTTTTTTTTCCAAAGCTCTGGCTATTGCCTGCTTGCCAGCTATATACAAGTAAGTTGCCATTTTCTGCTGGAAGGAGAAGAGTCCCAGGACTGGATAATGAAGGAGCGCTTGTCTAGCGTCTTAGCAAAAAGATACATAGAAAAGGGTCGACAGGAGGCCGAAGACCCTTTACCAGAGGCCCACTAAGCATTGGACAGGTCCACCATATGTGAATCTCATCCCCGATTTGGACACAGCTCCGGAAACACCAATCATCATAAGATGGTTTTGAATGAGCGATATTGGCTGGTACAAGCGGAGGAGGACTTTATAGGCTGCCTCCATAGTGGCCATGTTGAAGGAACATTTAGCCACACTAGACCAGGCCTTGCTCCAGTTTTCTAGGTCTATAGGGACTGCCACATCACGATCCCATCAAGCAACATAAGGAAGGAACGTGGCCCAAGTGCTTGCGTTCAGGGAAGAGTAGAGCGCAGAAATAGTGCCGTGTGCATTTAGAGAATGAAGGCAAATATGTTCATAAGCTGTCTTCTGAAACGGGAAAGAATAATTACGCCTAAGTGGTGTAGTTGCATGTAGCGGAAGAATGCAGCAGGGTGTGTCATGTGATTTCCAGAGTGAGGTCCAGGATGGGAAGTTGCAGGATCCCAAGAAATGGCGAACTTGAATGAACCTATGTGCAGGCCACCACAAAAAGGCCTGGGGTTGTTATAGTCCCGGGGGGAAAAGAGGGTTATGCAGCACTGGAAGGAGAGGGAGAAATGGGGACATAAGGTGAGTATCGGATGGAGTCCCAAAGGCGCAAGCTATGTAATATGAGAGAGCTCAAGGACAGGGGCACAAATTGTCCGGAAGCCACAGGAGGGCTGAGGCCGGGATGGGAGCGCAGTTAAGAATCTCTATGGGCACCCAAAGAGGGACGTCCGATGTCGCTTGAAGCATGGTGAGCTGAGAAATTTGCACCGTCATGTAATATTTGGAGATGTTTGGAACTCCCAGACCCCCTCTCAATCTGTGGGCATAGAAGACTGAGCTATTCTGGGGTGCTTGTAGGTGCAAATAAATTAAAGAATCCTGTTTGGAAGGAGTCATAGGAAAAAGGTGGGGGTCCGTATCGACAGGGTCCCGAAAATAGTATAAAAGTTTGGGAAGAATGGTCATCTGGACCGCATGAATTTGACCAATCCAGAATAGGAAAGGAAAGCGCCAGGACTCCATAAGAGTGGTGACAGTGCACAGAAGGGGGTAGTAATTGGGGAGGAGTAGGAGGGCATCAGGTGGATCCCTAAGTAGTCTAAAGAAGAGCTTATCCAGCGATATGGAAAAGATACTTGAAGATTAGTGACCACTTGGTCCAGAAGAGTGATGTTCATAGCGGTCATCTTGTGGGGGTTGATATGAAGGCCTGAAATGGCAGTGAAGCAGGACAGAAGGTTTTGTAGTTTAGGTAGTGTGGTAATGGGGTTAGAGAGGGTCAAGAGTATGTCGTCTGCAAACAAGCTGATTTTATAGGATCCCAGTCATGTTTGTGTCGGCGTGGAAGGCAATGGTTAAGGGCCAAGATAAAAAAGGCTAGGGACGGGGGGCAGCCCTGTCTTGTTCCACAGAAAATGGGAAAGGAAGTGGAGGCATAGAGCCAGGCTAGGATGGGGTCTCTGAAGCCCCAGCGGTGCAAAACATAACAGAAGTATTCCCACGAGAGGGTGTCAAATGCCTTTTTAAATGTCCAGTGAGAGGAGGAACCCTGGGATCCTCCGTTGGTTCAGCATGATGAGATGGATTACTTTACGGACATCTTCCCCCACCTGGCGGCAAGGGACAAGGCTGACCTGGTTCGTGTGAGTTAAGTGTCATAAAAATTTGTTGATACAGGTGGATAGGATCTTTGCCAGAAGTTTCGTGTTGTCATTGAGGAGGGAAATCAGTCTTAAGCCCTGGGGGTCCTGGGCTTCCTCTGGTGTTTTCGAGATCATAGAGATGTGTGCTGTTAGTGAGTCTGATGAGGGAAGTGTGCCCTGATCAGGGTTTTAAAATAGGCCGCCAAATAGGGAGCCAGGAGCTTGGAGAATTTGTGGTAATAAAGGCCAGTGAAGCTGTCTGAGCATGGGGCCTTTGAGGGACAGATTGAATTAATGGCTGGGGCCACTTCTTTTTCAGTAATACATGCATTCAGCGATTCCTGAGCCAGTGTGGACGATGCAGGGAGATGGAGGTCACAAAAGAAGGCATCCACCCGGTCAGTGGGAAATGGGGTGGGCTTGCTGTAAATGGTAGACAAAAAGGTTGCGAAAGACGCTGTGATTTCTATCGGATCCGAGGTGAGATTGCCACCATTGGAAATATTTTTTCCTTTTAACAACTTTGTTCTCTTGGTTCTTTTTTGCATACTTTTATACAATTCAGATAGTTTTCCAAATTCTGCAGTGTCTTTAAATGGCTCTATTTTGTCCTTGAATTCCTTAATTTGTACCTCTATTTTGTGTGATTTCCTTTTTTTCCATTTAATAAGGAATTCCAGCACTTTCCCTTTTTGTGTTAAAAAATGTAAACCATTCCTGTATATCCTCATCCTCCAACAACCCCCTTCCTGACCAGGCCAATTTTCAGCTTTCAGCTATATCACAATTGCGCAGTCATGCAACACTGTACCCATATGAAATTTGTCTTTTTTTTTTTTTTTTTAGACATAACTTTCTTTTGGTGGTATTTAACCAGTTGCCGACCACAGATAGCTGAATGATGGCTACACTGTGGCCGGCCAGTTCTGGGAGGGTGTCATATGACGTCCTCCCAGAACACGCTCTTGTGCGCGCCCCCGGCAATCTCCATGATCGTTGTGTCCTACGGACACAGCTGATCACGTGATGTGGTAAAGGCCCAATCACAGTGGCCTTTTACCAAGTGATCAGCCGTGTCCAGTGACACACTGATCACAGGGAAATGCAATTGCTGGTTCTCGGTTGCACTTTCCTCTCGCTGTCAAAGCGTGAGGAAAGTACTGCCGAGCACCGGCAGTTGTCAGAACAGGGATCGGCACCGATCATCAGGGCACTGATGATCAGTGCCCTGATGATCGGTGCCCAGCAGTGCCACCCACCAGCTCCGCCCACCCGTGCCCAGCAGTGCCACCCACCAGCTCCGCCCACCTGTGCCCAGCAGTGCCACCCACCTGTGTCCACCAGTGCTTATCAGTGCCACCCACCAGTGCCCATCAGTGCCACACACCAGTGCCATACACCTGTGCCCACCAGTGCCACCCACCAGTGCCCATCAGTGCAGCCCAGCAGTGCCACCAGTCAATGCCCAGCAATTGTGCCAGTCAGTGCCCAACATTTGCGCCAGTCAGTGCCCAGCAGTGATGCCAGTCAGTGCCACCTATCAGTGCTGACTATCAGTATCCATCATCAGTATCGCCTATCAGTGCTGCCTATTCATGCCACCTCATTAGTGCTGCCTATTAGTGCCACCTATCAGTGCCCTTCAGTGCTGCCTATCAGTGTCAATCACTGCTGCCTCATCAACGCACATCAGTGAAGGAGAAAAATTACCTGTTTGCAAAATTTTATAATAGAAACAAAGAAACTTTTTTTTTTCAAATTTTTTGCACTTTTTTTGTTTATAGCGCAAAAAGTAAAATACCCAGCTGCGATTAAATACCACCAAAAGAAAGCTTTATTTATGAGAAAAAAAATGATACAAAATTTCATATGGGTACAATCTTGCATGACCATGCAATTGCCATTTAAAGTGCGACAGTGCTGAAAGCTGAAAATTGGCCTGGTAAGGAAGGGGGTATAAGTGCCCGGTAGGCAAGTGGTTAATCACCACTGGGGTTTTTATTTTTGCTAAACAAATGAAAAAAGACTGAAAATTTTGAAAAAAAGGGTGGCTCAAGTTGGCCGCTTGCTGAAACCGCTCCTCACTGCCCGGACACATCTGCTTATTAGCCTTTTGGAGAGTCCGCTACCAGCTCCATCACCCGAACACAGACTCCCTTGACCTCTGGGCACCTCATGGGGAAGCACACAATGCCCACCCAAAGGACACCAGATGACGCCAGCCCACCTGACGCCATCTTGAAGCCCCCTGGCCACAAGCCCAGATCCCTTCTCACAGCTACTAGTGGAGGACTTTGCTCACCTTCCAGAGACATGGGAGAGCCCCAATGTCTCCCCCACCGGCCCTGTGGGATTCTGAACTCCTGGCTCGCTCTAAGGCCATGCTGCAAGCCAAGCTCTCGGCTGCCACAAAAAAGCCGCCACTTCTAACCAAGGAGATCCGCGATTTAGAATCCCGCACAAATGACTTGGAAGATAAGATGGAGGCTGCCACAACGGTCCTGGAGAGCCATGAGCAGGATCTCTCTGACCTCAAGAAAGAATTCAAAGCTGCCCTACTTCACCTGGAGGACTTTGAGAGTCGGTCACACACCTACGTCTTCGGGGCATTCCCGAGTCAGTAACTGACCTCACCTCCACAGCTACTTCCCTGTTCCAGAAACCGGTGCTGGTTATCCCTATCGATCGCTTGGAGTTTGACCACATCCACAGTGCCATGTGCCCCAAGAGAACCAAAGGCCCGCCTCGCAAAATAATCAAGTTTACATACTACCGTACCGAAGACGCTCTCCTACGAGTGGCCAGAGGTAAGCCGGATCTCAGGTTCCAAGGTCATCGCTACCAGGTCTTCGCTGACCTTGCCCAAATCACCTTAGTGAAACGTTGACAGATGAAGCCTCACTCCTCTACCCTACATGCCCACCAAATCAGGTTTCGCTGCGGTTTCCCCTTCAAGCTTTCCTTCTCCTTCAAGAGCCACAGCCACGTGGTAACTTCACCAGAAGAGGCACAATCTGTTCTCTCACTCTGACTATTCCCACCTGACAAGGACCGTCGCAGTCCAGCAAATTTACTGCTTTGTGGTCACCTGACAGCCTACTGAGCCACCCATGGGAGAGGGCGAAAGGACGCAAATGCTCTCTCCCCAATACCCCTTCTGTATCCAGCTCCCCACACTCTGATACTGGATGACTATTTGTGTCGTAAGTTAATTTGTTCCACCTTGACTGGCGAAGGAAGGTAAACTCTTCCCCCTGCTGATTTGGCTATGGCTGCATCATGGCACCCCCTCCTTTTTCTTTTACCTTAAAGTTTGACTGCTGACATTTATTAGCCCCTCAAGACCTACACCAAACCTTAGCCTTCGGTCTTGATGCTTGAGAATACTCCAGGCTCCCTGTGGGAGAGACTAGACGTGGATTCCCCCCCTATGAGGATCTCTTAAACTGGAACTTCCTGATCCATAGTTCCACCATCCACCCCTCCCACCTCATTGGCATGTACAAGACGTGTCCTTCCAGCACCCCTTCACCACTCCTTCCCCTAGGTTATTTTCACCGGACCCTTGCTTTTTTACCCTCCCTAACCTCGTGTTGGACATATATCCTCCCCTTTAGGCATACGTATTGTTTACAATTTGTTTATACTGTTTGCTATGCTATTGTCAATATCCCTTTCTCCTACCGGGCTACCTTGGTAGAAAGCCTAATCTGTTCTTAGTATTGTACATATTTGTTCTCTTTGGGACTCACACATAGGGTCTCTCACATTTCTTCTTCCTCCCCAGCTGTCCGCTCCACATCTTTCCTCGCTCCTTCCCTCCCTCCCCCTCCCTTTCTTTCGCCCCCGATTTTCCTCTTTCCCTGTATCCACTTCACTTTCGCACCACCCCCCTCCTTGCCATTTTCCCCTCCCCCTTCCTTTTCTCCTCCATCCTCCTGACACCTCCCCCCTTTCCCCCTCATTCATCCTTTCCTGGCCTTTCCCATCCTACTCCTCCGCTCCCAGCTTTTGTTACCACAGCAATGCTGCTCCAGATTGACCTCCCTTCCTCTAGTGACTTCTACCTGTGAGTCCCCATGTTTCTTGTGTAACATTTTTTGGATGGTCTGTGTATCGGGTCACCAATGTTGGGGAACCCCGCTGTCCATGCCCGGGTATGAATGCTATCTTAATATTTTGATTGGTGCCCTGCCCACTCCTGCGTGCACCGACTGGGCGCAATCCACTACCCCTGGTAACTTGTGTGGACAGTTTCAGGGACCCCCGAATTTCCATGGGACCAATGCTATTCTCACTTTCCATCCCCTCCTTCTCCCTTTTTCCTTCTCCCCCCTTCTTGTTCCCTTTCCCCTTCCCAGGTGCAGCCCCACGCCAGTTGTCGAAAAGATCGCCCCCTGCTTTTCTCCTCCATGGCATAACTTCCAGTTGCCCATTGGGCCAGAAGCAGTCATGTGTCTGGCAGCAGAGCTATACATCCTTCTTTGGGATGTGGTCCACCCTAGAGGTGGCACAAAATGACTGCCCCCACCCCCATTCCTTCCTTCCTTCCTCTTCTATGCTTTATTTTTTCTTTTTTCTCTCCTTCCCTTTTCTGAAGCCTGCAGGTTGCAAGCCTGCAGTCTTCATTGCTATCAACTCTGGGCCAATTGAGTCCTGGCCTTGGACCTCCCCAGTGCTGCTTTCTGTTCTACCTTCGCAATGGCTACTGCCCTGCTAAAGATCTATTTCCATAACATCCATAGGTTCAACTCCCCGTTGAAGCAGTCCAAAGTATTCCACTTCCTCAAATCGAGTCGTGTTGATGTCATCTGCCTGTAGAAGTCCAGGTTTTCCACCTGCTCAGCCCCTGTGTACCACTCCTGACATTATCTCACTTTCTATCTTGCTTTTGCCCCTGAAAAACATAGGGGAGTCCTCATCGCATTCCGTCGCAATCTTGTCTTCTCTTGCAATACTGAGATAGCGGAACCCACGGGTAGATACCTTCTATTACAAGGGACACTAAATGGCCAGGAGGTCACGTTGGTGACATATTATGCCCCCAATTGCTTCCAACACAGATTTTTTTCTCATCTACTTCAAGTAGTTATGTGCTACTGCTCAGGGACTCTCCTTATGGGTGACACGAATGTAGCCCTTGACTTCTCGGTCGACAGACGCTATGCAGCCAGGTCGGCCCCATTGCACGACCCAGCCGTAGAGGACCAGATACGAGCACTTCTTCATTCCCTTGGCCTCATAGACGCCTGGCGGGAATTTGCACGCATGCGACTGGGACTTCACCTTCTCCAACCCGCATCACAGCTTCTGTAGAATTGACCATGTTCTAGTCCCCTGCCGCTTGTTATCCTGTATCGATAAAATTATGATCCACTCTTCGCCTTGGTCGGACCATGACCCCTTTGTATTTCTCACGACAATTGCCAATCCCCCCCATCCTTGCCCGTGGAGACTTAAAGACTCGCTCCTGACGATGCAAGACACATGTCTCGATATTCAAACTCGCATTCAACACTTTTTTTTTTGACAATGTAGGCTCTGTGTCATCGGCGGTCTCACTTTGGGAGACCCACAAAGCCACCCTAAGGGGTCACCTTTTCCAAATAGCCTCCACTCAGAAGCAGGAACAGCGCATTTGGGAGCTCACTTCCTAATTGGCAGCGGCAGACACTGCTTGGAAATCACCACCTTCAGCGGCAACTCTAAGGGCCTGTGACGTATTTGTAACAGAGCTGAATCTTCTGGCCTCTGATCAGGCTGAAAATGCCCTCCGGTGGGCCAAACACAAATTCAATTCCTGCACGAATAATCCAGGTGCACTGCTCGCCATGAAATTGAACTCAGTTGGCCGAGTTCACAAGCCCACCTGCCAACGGGGGTGTACTTATGTCTGATCCAACAAAAATCACTGCGTCTTTTGCGACCTACCTCTCCACTCTTTAGGGTAAGTCAGCTTCATTTCCCACTGACATGGCTGATACCTTCTTTCGGGACCTCTGGCTTGCTACGTTGCCTGAAGCAGCTTGAGAATCGCTGAACGTGTGCATCGCTGAAACAGAAGTGGCCATAGCCACTAAATCATTACTCCCCTCGAAGGCCCAAGGGACAGATGGCGCCACTGGTCTTTATTACCATTTTCTCAGTTTCTGGCTTCTCATTTGATGGCCTACTTCATCAGCCTACGGCAGGGCGCACTTCCTTCATCCGATTGCCTAAGGGCACATATCCCTATGATCCCTAAAACTACTGAGGAGGTCCAGGATCCCTAAAGCTTCACACCGATTTCCCTCAATGAGAATATGAAACTTCTGGGAAAGATCTTATCTACCAATATCAATAAATATTTATGACACTTAATCCACAGGGATCAAGTCGGTTTTGTTCCTGTCCACCAAACGGGGGACAATATTCACGAAGTAATCCATCTCATCACTCTACTTAACCACCGGACGATCCCTGGGTTTGACGTCTCGTTGGATATCTATAAGGCTTTGGACACCCTGTCATGGTATTATCTCTACTAGGCTTTGCAACGATGGGGTTTTGGAAACTCCGTGTCAGAGCCTGGGCTTGAACCTGGATTTCTGCGGTGAGAGGCAATGTTTCTTCTTACTGAGCCACCTGGAATGCTGGACAGCTCCCTTGACAATTATTTCAATGATTCTACCTTGTCCTTGTTTATCTTGAACCTTGAACCCCTTGCTCCTCCCATGAACTTCCTGATAAAAGCCATGTCTCTGCAGTTCCTGGTTGCCAGATTATTGTGCCTTCTCCAGCCAATATCCCGCTTGTCTCTCCTGCTTCCATCTATACCTTTGCTATCAACCTTTGGCTTGTTCCTGGACTATGATTCTGCCTCATCCTCATCTACTACTGTTTGTGACCGACCTTTGGCTTGTTGACTGACTCCGATTCTGCTTGATACCTAACCTGTTCGATCTGCTATTGGATTCCGGATTGCTCATTCCCTGGTGGGGTGATCCTGAGATCTACGACCTGGTACTAACACGCAGCTAAATCCATCTCCGCCATTAGGAGCTCTGGTGACCCTGCACCTCAGACCCCGCACCTCAGGTGAGCCTGCGTCATTTCCCAGGGTGACCTGCCTGTGTACCTATCCTGCTCAGGTAAGCCTTAACACTGCTATAGCAACTGGTCTCTGAACCTGACCCAGACCGTGACAGAATAATCTGGTCCAAACATGGAGGCCGCTATAGCAAACGTTGTGGCTTCTCTTAGGCAGCAAATTGCTGAGCTGCAGGAATTCGGGGTTACCCATCAAGAAAAAGTTGCCAAACTAGAAAGCATAGTGAATAGGCAACAGGGAGAGATTCAGACTCTGCAGAGACAACTGCTGAACCGAGATGATACAAACTCACATATGCCCCAGCCTCAACCATCTAAGTTTAATGGGGACTGCCGCCACTACAGGGGTTTCCTTAATCAATGTCGTATATATTTCCAAATGTACCCTGCTGCATTTCCTTCAGAGAAAAAGAAGGTAATGTTTATTATTGGGCTTCTGACGGGGGAGGCTCTAGCTTGGGCCTCCCCTTATATAGAACAAGACAATGTGTCATGGAAATTTTCTATTACAGGTTGTCCTTTAAATGTGTCATATATTAGTGTTATTCATATGTCTCTCGTGTGGCTTAATTAAAGCTCTGAAGGCTGCAATTAGGCCATGCGCAATTACAATGTATATATTACAGTACTCAGCTCGGTAATGGATGAGATGGCAGATCTGCGCTTATAGACCGACGTGTATGCCACCACGGCATTCGATGCGAATGCCACCGGCGGTAGGCCGCGGGCCTGTATCCACATATCAGCAGCATAGTACCACATGGATTTCGTATGGCCAGGCGCCAGGCAGTGCAAACTCCGCGTGTAGGCTCATGTACATCTCTACAAGCCGCTACCGACCTGAACTGTATCTGGATGGATGTGTTTTAATAAAGATCGTATTGGGCCCATTCAGATACAGACTGGCACTGTTTAATCTAAGGGATGTTTGTACAGACAATGTACATACTGCTGGGAGCTGATAGCATGTAAATAATGCGAAACTTGCTCTCCGAAGCGAGCTTACGGGGGAGGACAGAAAAACTGGAAAAACTGGTTTTTAGTATAGGTTAAGAGGGAACTTTGCACTCCGAGCAGGATGGACATTCTCGTGTATGGACATTCCCTATACATTGTTCTGTGGGAGGGGATTGACTTGGCCCCGTGCGGGGGGGGGTGTTTTGTAAGATAATAAAAACAGGAGTCTGGTGTTAGACCCATGCAGAGTGGATTCCAACTTTAACCTGGGAGTATCGTCTGACTTATTCCTGGATTACTGGAGCTCCATTTCCCCACATCTCAAAAGAGCTAAACCTTTGCACACCGGTTGGAGGCGCAGGAATCGTGGAACTAAGCTGCAGTCGCGGTAAGCGGAGGGCGCAATACGGTTGCAGCGAAGTTCGCACAGCTTTATGGGGGATTGCTGCGCATCCAACTGGGGGCACTCACGGTAAGGAAAATTCATTGAAAGGAATTTCCAAGACAAATGACACTGAATAATTTTGATACCTTTTTGACTGCGATGAATCAGGTTTTTGATGATCCCAACCGTTGTGCTACTGCCGAAGCAAAGTTGCATAGTCTGTGGCAGGGTAGACTCTCGGTCGCTGAATACACAGTCGAATTCAGATGTTGGATCTCAGATACCACTTGGAACCCTGCAGCAAAAAAAAGCCAGTTCCTCCAAGGGCTTTCTGAACAGGTAAAGGATGAGCTTGCCAGAGTAGATATTCCTAATGATCTTGAGGATTTCATCCAATTGTGTATCCAAATCAATCAAAGACTTACAGAAAGGAGGAAGGAGAGGCTGGGAATGTTTGGAAGTAATAGGGGCATGCATCTCTCTGCAAGTCCATTTGTTCAGCAGGATTCAAAAGTCTCTCTGGGTTCTAACACTCCTGAGCCTATGCAGGTGGATGCTATCAAGAGGTCCATTTCCATTCAGGAGAGAGAGAGAGCAGACATTCAGAGAACTTATGTCTATATAAGTTCTCTGCTCATTATGCAATTAATTGTCCTAACAAAGTTAGAAGAACAATTGCTGTGACTCATCTGATGGTGCCTGAACAAATAAACTCTATAAGCCAGTCTGTCTGCCCACTGATTCCTGAAGAGAATAAAGTGAACTCACTACTCTCTCATTTTGTCATCCCCATTAAACTGGTATCTGAGGGCCGTGAAATCTCCTGCTCAGCTATGCTGGATTCTGGGGCTGGGGGGAACTTTATGGATATAGAGTTTGCCCACAACAATAATATTCAAGCAAGAAATACATTTACCCCTATTGATATGGAGACAGTTGATGGGTCACCCTTATCTTCAGAACCTGTTACCCATAGAACGGTTCCCCTGGTACTGTTGTTTGAGGCTCACCATTGTGAGACCATCAGCTTTCAGCTGATTACATCACCACCCAAGTTTCCCATCATCCTGGGCATTCCTTGGTTCTCCACTCACAATCCTTCCATCAACTGGGGAGCACGGACTATAGATTTTACGTCCCCCCACTGTGAAAAGTATTGTAAAAAACTTTGCCGACCAAGTTCGTCACCGGCCAAGGAATCGCAAAGTGATATAGTGGCTATCCAGTCATATGACAATTTGCCCCCACAATACCATGAGTTCCGGGATGTCTGTGACAAGAAAAATGCAGATCAATTACCCCCTCATCGCACATATGATTGCCCCATTGAGCTGCTCCCAGTGGCAGAAATACCTTTTGGCCTTATTAGACACTCAACATCTCCTGCAGGAGCAGCCCTGTTCTTCTTTGAAAAGAAAGACTCCACCTTGCGTCCATGCTTTGACTACAAAGACATTAATAAAATAACTATTAAAAACCGCTATCCATGACCCTTCGTCTCTGAAATGTTGGAAAGACTTCGTTCTGTCAAGATCTTTACAAAACTTGATTTACGAGGGGCATATAACCTTGTCCGCATTCGTCAAGGAGACAAATGGAAAACCGCCTTCAGAACCAGGTATGGGCATTTTGAATCCTTGGTGATGCCGTTTGGACTTTGCAACGCCCCTGCAACGTTTCAGCATTTCATCAATGATGTTTTTTGTGATCTGTTGGACCAATTTGTAATTGCCTATCTGGATGATATCCTTATCTTTTCCGATAATTGGGAGGAGCACCGCAAACATGTTTCCATTGTCTTTGAAAGATTAAGGAAGAATAGGCTTTACATTAAATTGGAGAAATGTGAGTTTGAACAAACCCAGATCCAGTTCTTAGGCTATATCATTTCTCCAGAGGGAGTGAGCATGGATCCCGAGAAGATCAAAGCAGTGGTAGATTGGTCAGCTCCTGGAAATGTTAAGGAAATTCAACATTTCCTCTGGTTTGTTAACTTCTACAGAAAATTTATAAGCAACATTTCTAAAGTGATAGTTCCAATCACACAGCTGACAAAGAAAGGGGTACCCTTCATGTGTACCCAAGGCACAGGCTGCGTTTGAAAAGCTGAAAACTCTTTTCACTTCTGCACCAATTTTGGTATATCCCGATCCTGAACTACCCTTTATAGGGGAAGTGGATGCTTCCAATCTAAGCGAAGTGATGAAAAAATGCAGCTTCATCCATGTGCCTACTCGTTTGATGTCCTCAGTCGAAAGGAATTACGACATTGGGAATAAAGAGTTACTGGCAATTAAGGAAGCCTTTTCTGAATGGAGGCATCTGCTAAAAGGGGCTAATCATCCCTTTAACTGTTCTCACTGACCATAAAAATCTGGAATTCATTCGCTCGGCCAAGAGATTGTCTTCTATACAAGCACGTTGGTCTTTATTCTTTTCCAGATTAAATTTTATTTAGGAATAGTAAGGCTGATGCCTTATGAAAGATGCTGTCTGAGCCTCCCCAGGAGGGCAACTCCGAATGTTAAATCCTAACTCAAAAGAACTTCCTAGGGGCCACAAGTGCAAAGTGAGTCTGCTCGGGTGGAAGTCCTCAAATTGGTTCATGACTCCAAACTGGCGGGACATTTTGGGATTTCAAAAACAGATGACCTTCTTTCACGTTCCTTCTGGTGGCCTAGTTATAAGAAGGATATCAAACGCTACGTGGCCTCTTGTCTGACGTGCGCACGTCATAAGACACCCCGAGCTTCTCCTTTGGGGTTGCTCCAGCCACTTCCTGTTCCATCAAGACCTTACCTCCCTCAAAAGAAATGACTACTATCTTGGTAGTTGTCGACCGCCTTACTAAAATGGGTCATTTCATACCTGTTAAGGGGGTACCTTCTGCTGAACAAACTGCGGAGTTGATGGTTCGAGATGTTTTTAAATTACATAGAATTCCTGATGATGTGGTATCTGGCAGAGGAATACAGTTTACATCAAAATTTTGGAAAAGTTTTTGTTCAGCTTTAGGGGTAACAGTTAACCTGTCCTCTGCTTTTCATCCACAGTCTAAGGGTCAGACCCAGAGGACCAATCAAACTTTGGAACAGTACCTTCGGTGTTTTGTCAGTTATCTTCAGGATGACTGGGTGGACTATCTACCTACGGCAGAGTTTGCCTATAACAATGCTAAACATAGCTCCACCTCCCAAAGCCCCTTTTTCCTCAATACAGAGTATCATCCAGTTTTTATTCTTGATCTCCCTATCGCAACTCACATTCCTGCTGTTGCCAACAGATTAACTACTGTAAGGAACCGCCTGGCGGTACCTCTAGCAGCCCACTGGTCAGGCTTCCCCACAGCGCAGAGTCTAAGTCCCGGTCCGCTTGTTCACCAGGGCCCCTGATGGTGGGGATGGACTTGGAGTGAACCGAGACCCATGAGTACACCCACCCATGGTAGAGGAATCCGCCAGAGGTTCCTGCAGGGTGAGAGCCTGATGTGAAGAGGCGGATATGCCAGGGCAAGGTGGATGGATGAGCAAGAGCGTGGTCAGACAAGCCAAGTCAGTAGCCATGGGAGCAGTGCGGTACAAAAGCAGGGGGCAGAGAATGGTAGGGTCACACGCCAGGTCAGCAACAGAAGATCAGATCCACAAGGGGGCATCCAGAAGGGAGGTCAGGCAAGCCAGGGGTCAGAGCAGGAGAGAACAGCCAGGTCAAGAACAATCCGAGTCAGCAGGAATCACAGCAACAATATCAGGAACACAGGGAGACCAAACAGCACCACCTGCTAGCGCAGGGCGATTTAAATATCGCGCCCTGCGCTGTCATTGGTGCCAGGCGCGCACCTGCAGCTCCGAGTGCGCATGCGCGGGTTCCGTCTCCGCCGCGGCCGGCCAGGACCTAGTGCCCGTACACTAGCGTGAACAGGCACAGTGCGCCTGCGCCGAGCCGCGAATCGTGGCGGCTCCTGACATTGCCCCCCCTACGGGCAACCTCCGGGTGCCCAACTGAACTCTCCACCGTGGGTGACTAAGATAGAACTCCCGGATAAGTCTGGGGGCATGAACATTTTGGGCTGGTTCCCATGAGTTTTCCTCGGGACCATAACCCTTCCATTTGATCAAGAACTGAGTCTGGCCCCCCCTTTTCCGGCAGTTCAGGATTGCTTCCACCTCAAATTCCTCCTGCTCCCCAATGGTTATAGCCTCTGGAGGTCTGGACTCCCGATCCAGGACGGGGTCTGGCACAGCTGGCTTCAGAAGTAAAACATGAAAAACTGGGTGGATTTTGAAATTCTCTGGAAGAACCAGTTCATACGCCACCTTGTTAATCATTCGCTTCACTCGGAATGGACCCACAAACTTTGGGCCCAGTTTCTTCGATGGACAAGACATTTTCAAGTTTGTTGTTGCCAACCAGACCTGATCCCCAAGTTGCAACACTAGTTCCCCCCTTCGCTTCCTATCGAAGGTTTTTTTGTTGTCTTCTTGGGCTCTTGAAATAGCTTCCTGAAGCACCTTGTTATTGGTAGAAAAAAAATTGAGCGTGCTTTGAGTGGCAGGGACTGAACTTTCGGCAACCAGATCGGGCAGGAATGTGGGATGGAACCCATAGTTCGCAAGGGACGGAGATTGTCCCGTGGCTGAATGGTTCATGTTATTGTAGGAGAATTCTGCCATTGATACCCAATGCTTCACATAATGCCCTCCAGAACTTCGAAGTAAACTGGACTTCTCGATCCAAGACGATGTCTTCAGGGACTCCGTGCAGCCTCACTACTTCTTGTATGAAGATTTGCGCAGTTTCAAGAGCTGATGGCGTGTTCTTCAAGGGTAGAAAGTGGGCCATTTTTGGCAAACGGTCCACGATCACGAAGATCGCGGTGTGGCCCTGGGACGGAGGAAGCTCGACTATTAAAGTCAATCACAATCATTTGCCACGGTCGATCGGGTATAGGTAGTGGGCGTAGCAGACCCCAGGCCTTGCTCCTGGATGGTTTGTTCCTTTGACAAATGGCGCAGGACTTAATGTAGAGTTCACAATCCTTGATCATGCTTGGCCAGCAGAACGTGCGCTGGAGCAATTCAAGAGTCTTCGCCAGCCCGAAATGACCTGCCATCGGATGATCGTGGCAGTGTCCCAGGACCAATGTTCGGATCTCTTCTGGTACCACTCCTTCCTTCCATACGAGTTCTCCCTTGCTCTGGAGGGACACCCCAGGTAGGGTTGGCATACCCAGGGATGCATCTTGCAGCCTAAAACGTAGCGCCATCTGGAGGGCAAGACAGTTCCCCGAAGACAAGATGGAATCTGGCTTTGGAACTTCCTCAGGATCCTCAAACATGTGTGAAAGGGCGTCGGGCTTTGTGTTTTTGGAGCCTGGTCTGTACGTGATGTGGAAGGAGAATTGGGAGAAAAAGAGTGCTCACCTTGCTTGGCGTGGTCGTAAGCATTTTGCTGTTCTCAAATACTCTAGATTCTTATGGTCGGTAAAAATCAGAATAAGTTGCGTGGTTCCTTCCAACAGGTATCTCCACTCCTCTAATGCGGTCTTTATAGCCAACAGTTCTCGATCTCCAATGTCGTAGTTCCTTTCTGCCGGTGAAAGTTTCCTCGAGAACGCCACTGGGTGCAGAAGTTCCTTGGTGCCCTTCCTCTGGAAGGATGGCCCCTACTGCATTTTCTGAGGCATCTACTTCCAGGACATAAGGCAGAGATGAATCAGGATGACTGAGGATGGGAGCGGTAGTAAATAATTTCTTTAGAGACTCGAATGCTGCCTGAGCCTCGGGCGTAGATTTGAAGCGGACCCCTTGTTTGGTCAACTGGGTAATGGGGGAGACCAGACCAGAGAAGTTCCTGATAAACTTTCTAAAAATGTTAGCAAACCCAATAAAGTGTTGTATGCCTATCTTATCCGTGGGTACTGGCCAGTCCAAGATCGCCGAGACCTTCTGAGAATCCATCGCAACCCCTGCGGTGAAGATGATCAACCCCAAGAATGCAATACTGTGCTGCTCGAAGCTGCACTTGTCAGCTTTTGCATACAGACCGTGTTGGCATAATCGTTCCAACACACTTGTCATATGACCCCTATGAGCTTCGAGTGAAGGAGAGAATATTAATATGTCGTCCAAATAGACAACCACGAAAATATCAAGATGGTCTCTGAATACATCATTAATGAAATGTTGGAACGTGGCCGGGGCATTGCAGAGTCCGAATGGCATGACCAAATACTCAAAATGGCCAAATCGAGTACGAAACGCCATTTTCCACTCGTCCCCCTCCCTTATACGGACCAGATTATATGTACCCCTCAAATCTAGTTTTGTAAAAATGGCTTAGGATTTCAGTCTCTGGAAGAGTTCTGGGACCAGGGGCAGTGGATAGTGATTTTTTTATCGTGACCTTGTTTAGCTCACGATAATCAATGCAGGGTCTCAGGGACTTATCCTTATTTTCTACAAAGAAGATTCTGGCCCCTGCTGGAGAAGTGGATGAGCGGATGAACCCCTTTTGGAGGTTCTTGTCGATGTACTCCTTGAGAACCCCTAATTCTAACTCGGACAGGGGAAAAATTCGACCGAATGGAATTTCTGAGCCAGGTAGAAGGTCAAAGGGGCAGTCATATGTTCGGTGTGGAGGCAGGACGTCTGCCCCCCGTTTTCTAAAGACATCCAGGAAACTGTGGTAGGCCGAAGGGACGACCTGTCTTAGATTGGAGTCTCCATCTGAGCATAGGAGGAATTGGGGAGCTGCGGGGCCCGATGCATGGCAGTGTTGCTGACAATATGGGGAGAGGAACTGAATGGAACCGGTTTCCCAATCAATTTGGGGGTTATGGGCCTGCAACCAAGGAAGCCCCAGAATGACTGGAAAAAGAGGAGACGCTATAGCGTCTAGTCGGAGGAACTCCCGATGATGACCTGCTACCGTAGTAGAAATAGGGGGAGTCTCCTGATCTACCAACCCCGATTTAATTCGTGATCCATCGGCCAAAAATATGTTAAGGCCCTGTTCTTTAGTCTGGAGGGGAATTTGCTGCTGATGGGCAAAGTTTAAGTCCACGAAGCAACTGCATGCTCCGGAATCAATTATAGCCATCACCTCCACGGTACTTCCTGGGAGCTGGAAGGAAATAGGTATGCTAAGTAACCGGCCTGTTTAATATTTTCAGCAGATATAGAAGAAAAAATAGAGGCAGACTTACTCACCTTCAGCGGACAGGAACGCACCATGTGACCGGCTTCTCCACAGTACAGGCAGAGGTTTTTGGATTGTCTCCTCTGGCGTTCCTCAGACGGCTGAGCCAGTCCCAGCTGCATGGGCTCGTGGGTATCCACAGGTACTGGAGTCCGGTTTCCCTCTAGCATAGGTTGGACTGTTCCCCGGAAGGGTGCCCATGTTGTTCTTTGACCCTGGCTGGTTCTTTCAAACCTGCGTTCCTGCAGCCTGCGGTCTATCTGAATGGCCAATGAAATAAGATCCTCCAGGGACTCGGGTAGACCTACTCAGGCTAGCTCGTCTTTAAGAGCTTTGGAGAGCCCTACGTGGAATTGATGGCGTAGGGCGGCGTCGTTCCACCGGGTATCTCCCATCCACTGTCTAAATTCTGACGCATATTCCTCTGCTGCCTGCTGGCCCTGTCTAAGGGAGTACAGGGCTGATTCTGCGGAGGCTGCCCGCTGTGGGTCATCATAAAGTATGGCCATTGCCTCAAAAAAGTCTGTCACCGTTTCTAGGTGGGAATCATGATTCTCCATCAATCAGTGGGCCAATCCTGGGGTTCATCCTGGAGCAGGGATATTATGAATCCCACCTTGGCTGACTCCGTGGAAAACGTGCGTGGCTGCAGGTTGAAATAGAGGAGGCATGCGTTCCGGAAGGCCCTGAAACGTGCTCGGTTCCTGCAGAAACGCTCTTGTAGTGGAACGCGGGGTTCAGCAGTAGGCCATGCGGCTAAAGCTCCCGTGGATGGTCCTGGAGATTCCCCGGCTGGGGCAGGGGAGGCCGGGCCCTGGGAGGTGGTGACAGGTGCAGTCAAGGTCTGGATGCGGTTTTCCAGATGGGTATATCCATCTTGCAGCGTCTTGACGGCTTGGGACAGGGCCGACAGGTGCTGGCATATGTCTTCCAATGGGGTGGGTCCTCTTCCAGACACTGTCATGGCCGTTTGGTACTGTAAATAACCACCTGGCGGTACCTCTAGCAGCCCACTGGTCAGGTTTCCCCAGAGCGCGGAGTCTAAGTCCCGGTCCGCTTGTTCACCAGGGCCCCTGATGGTGGGGATGGACTTGGAGCGAACCGAGACCAGGTCGCGGCTCCTGAGTACACCCACCCGTGGTAGAGGAATCCGACAGAGGTTCCTGCAGGGTGAGAGCCTGATGTGAAGAGGCGGATATGCCAGGGCAAGGTGGATGGATGGATGAGCAAGAGCGTGGTCAGACAAGCTGAGTCGGTAGCCGTGGGAGCAGTGCAGTACAAAGCAGCGGGCAGAGAATGGTCGGGTCACACGCCAGGTCAGCAACAGAAGATCAGATCCACAAGGGGGCATCCAGAAGGGAGGTCAGGCAAGCCAGGGGTCAGTGCAGGAGAGAACAGCCAGGTCAAGAACAATCCAAGTCAGCAGGAATCACAGCAACAAGATCAGGAACACAGGGAGACCAAACGGCATCACCTGTCAATGCAGGGCGATTTAAATATTGCGCCCTGCGCTGTCATTGGTGCCAGGCGGGCACCCGCGGCTCCGAGTGCGCATGCGCGAGTTCCGTCTCCGCCGCGGCCGGCCAGGACCTAGTGCCCATACACTAGCGTGAACGGGCACAGTGCGCCTGCGCCGAGCCACGGATCGTGGTGGCTCCTGACAACTACATTGCAGGAGATTCAGGCGAAGTTGAGCGAGACCTTGGGGGAGGCTCAGGAATATTATAATAGGGCTGCCGACAGTCATCGCAGATCACTTCCTGCCTTTCGTGTGGGCGACAAGGTTTGGCTATCTACCCAAAATCTGAAGGTTCATGTTCCATCTGCAAAGCTGGGCCAAAAGTGTCAAGGTCCTACCTTTTCCCAGAGGTTATGTTACTCCATGTGCTGGCATCCATCTTGGATTTCTGTTGAGCATGGTGGGAATCCTTTATGCCTTCAGGTCTCTGAGGTCCATCCCCCAGAGGGGTGTGGCTGATGACATATAAGCCTGTGGTCCGCGCATGCTCTTTGCACTTGTGTCTTGTGTCTTTGTGTTGCTATTACTCTGTTCTGACTCTCGTGACTCTCCTGGAATCTGACTCGGCTTGTGACTCGACTATTCTTTGTGTTCTCCTTTGATCTGACCCTCTGTTGCTGAACCCGGCTCGTGACCTGTGATTCTCGTCTGCTGTCCTGTACCGTTTTGTCCCGTTGTTGTCGACCCGGCCTGCCTGACTACTCTATTGTCTTTTCCACCAGCTACACGCCATTGGTGGCGGCCATTACCGCAACTGAGGTGTCTCGGGGGCCGCGACCTGGTTCCTGGCTGCGTCAAGTCCATCCCCACCATCGGGCCCTGGTGAAGGGCAGCCTGGGACTTAGACTCCGCGCCCTGAGGGACTTCGGTCTGTGGGTGGTGGTTGTCGTCAGCCAGTGCATTACATTGTTTAGGCCTGCCTGTCCGTTCCTCAGCTCCTGCCCTGACAAAAAGTTTGTGAGAGCTTTCCAGATTTCTTCTCAGATCAACCCAGTCACCTTTCGCTTAAAACTTCCTGACAATATGAAGATTCACCCTGTTTTTCATGTATCACTTTTCAAACCATTTCATGAAAATCCTTTCTCTGGAAGAAGTCTTCCACCTCCTCCACCTGTTGAGGTACAGGGTGAAGAAGAATATGTGGTGGAGACGATTCTTGACTCTAGGATGTTTAGAGGAAAATTGCAATATCTTGTCCAATGGGAAGGATATGGGCAAGAGGAGAATTCTTTGGAGCCTGAGGAAAATGCTCATGCTCCTAGATTAACAAGAGAATTCCACCAGAGGTTTCCCCACAAGCCTGGTCCTAAGACATCCAGGGGATGTCCTGTGAGGAGGGGAGTACTGTCAGAGCCTGGGTTCGAACCTGGGCCTTCTGCGGTGAGAGGCAATGTTTCTTCTTGCTGAGCCACTTGGAATGCTGGACAGCTCCTTTGACAATTATTTGGATGATTCTACCTTGACCTTGTTTATCTTGAACCCCTTGCTCCTCCCATGAACTTCCTGATAAAAGCCATGTCTCTGCAGTTCCTGGTTGCCAGATTATTGTGCCTTCTTCAGCCAATATCCCGCTTGTCTCTCCTGCTTCCATCTATACCTTCGCTACCGACCTTTGGCTTGTTCCTGGACTACGATTCTGCCTCATCCTCATCTACTACCGTTTGTGACCGACCCTTGGCTTGTTGACTGACTCCACTTCTGCTTGATCCCTAACCTGTTCGATCTGCTATTGGATTCTGGCTTGCTCATTACCTGGTGGGGTGATCCTGAGATCTACGACGTGGTACTAACACGCAGCCAAATCCATCTCCACCATTAGGAGCTCTGGTGAAAACCGGTTAGTGCTTAGACCCCGCACCTCAGGTGAGCCTGCGTCATTTCCCAGGGTGACCTGCCTGTGTACCTATCCTGCTGGTTTCAGGTAAGCCTTAACACTGCTATAGCAACTGGTCTCTGAACCTGACCCAGACCGTGACACTCCGTTCTAGCATGGATTTCTGCTCTATATTCTGATCCCACAGCAACTGTCTGCTATGCGGGCCACTCCTCTGCTTCCTTCCCTGTTTTCCATGGAACACGACAGGGCTGTTCCCTGTCCCTTTTCATCTTGGCTTTGGAACCCTTAGTTTTGGCCCTCTGCGTTGATCCAAATATCACTGGGATCCCTTATGCTGGCAAATCATATAAGATCAGCTTGTTTTTGGACGATGCGCTCCTTGCCCTCACAAATCCCATCACCACACTGCCTAACCTTCAAAATCTCTTGTCCCACTTCGCTTCCATCTCTGGTCTTCGAGTTAATCCCCATAGGTTGACCACCATGAACATTACTCTCCTGAACCTAGTGGTATATAACCTCCGAGTGTCCTTCCCCCTACCACTGGACGAGCTCCCCTCTATACTACCTAGGGATCCATCTGATGCCCTCCTACTTGTCTCTGTTTGCAGTCAATTACTATCCTCCTTTGCGTACTGTCACCACTGTGGAGTCCTGGAACTTTCCTTTTCTATCCTGCCTGGATTGGCCTAATCCATTCAGTCAAAATGACCATTCTTCCCAAACTTTTATATTATTTTTGGACTTTGCAGATTCAGCTCCCCTCTTTTTTCCTACATCTTCTCCAGAACAGGATCCTCTCCTTTATTTGGGCTTACCAATGACCTAGAGTGGCTCGCTTGGTCCTTTATACCCACAAGCTGAAAGGAGGCGTGGGAGTTCCAAACATTTATATGGCGGCACAAATCTCTTAGCTCACCATGCTTCACGCTAAGTCGGATGTCCATCTCTGGGTACTGTTAGAGATCCCCAACTGCACACCCATTCCACCTTCAGACCTCCTGTGGCTTCCAACCAGTTTGCACCCACGGTCCCTGAGCCCTCTTATGTCCCATAGCTTGCGCCTTTGGGACTCCATCTGATACTCTGGCAGCCTTATGCCCTGCCCCTGCTCCCTCTGCTAATTAACCTTCTCTTCCCCCTTGGACTAGATCAACCCCAGGCCTTCTCGTGGTGGCCTGCACATGGGTTCATTCAAGTCCTCCATTTCTGTCCTTCTATCTATGAGTGCCGCCACCAATGTTGACTACACAGAAAACAATACATCATATTTAATGTTTTAAGCCTAAATATATTTGGTGATACAATAAAACGTATCCTTTTTTTGGCATAAAATAAATTCTAAAAACCAAATAAAATAGATTTTTGTTCTGACCTGGGAGCTCTCTAGTTCCATCTTGTGGTCAAATTTCATAATGGCCCCCTCCACATCGTAAAATCACCATTGAAAGATGGCACCCATTACAAACGTGCACTTATGTAGGTACATTAAAATCACAAAAAAGATATTTTTTTTTGTAAAATAAATAAATACACCACATGACAGAATAACTATTATTGAACTATTTAAATCATGTTCTACATTAAAATCGAAAGGGACATAGGATTTAAAATCATACATCTATTTACTTTCCAAGCCAGAGTCCCCCCCCCCCGTATGAGCTTACCTCCTCTCCAGTGTGCTGTATATTTATCAATGCCTATTACTTTTAGACTGGAGGTATCTTTTTTTATGATGCATAGTGTAATGTTTCCAAAGACTATGATTACGTAAACCTTTTTTAATGTTTGTTAGGTATTCATTGATTCTGACATGTAATGCATGTGTAGTTCTCTGTTGTGATGGAGATAAGAAATATTTTTTCTGTGTGTTGTTTTATTGAAATCAACAGTGTGTCAAGCAGTCAGTTTGTCTGCTTAATTAAATCTATGAGTTCCTGTGCCCCGCAGGGGATGGGAGATAAGGTTGATCTCAGCGGGAGGCACAGACAGCATGGTGTCCTGCAGCTGGAAAAAGCCAGACGTGCCGGCACCGTGTTTCAGGTTTGGTTGAATTGAAAGGACAGTATAATGTCCCTATGCTGGCAGAAAGGGTCAGAAAGTTCAGAGCTTGTGTCAGTGATGGACAGAGGAGCTCATGCCTGTAGGTCCCACTAGAAGATGCACTGGACTGGTGAGGTATATAGTTCTGTATATGCTATGCTTTGCTTTCTGCACTGCTATGATTTGTAGTTCTGCATTGTCTGAACACCTGGGACTTTACTCTACCCTATTCTGTTCCGTTCACTGTTGCCTGTGTTGGTCTTGAAGCTGTTGCCAGGGCACACAGCCCTCCGAGAATCTGTGATGAGTTGAAAGCCCTCTGCCCCTCTTTCTCCATGCCACTCTGCCTAGACTTACACTGCTGAGGCCACTGTTGGCTGATGAGTCCATGAATTTCTGCCCTGTGCCCCCGGACTTTGCTGTACCAGTTTGCAGCCTGCAATCACTGGCCCCAGATTGTTGCTTTTGACTCTGGACTAATCCCTGTTGTATTAGAGTGCCACCCTGTGCCTAGGACTTCGCCCATGTTGTGCTGGATCCCTGTCCATCCCTGCTGTATGCCCAGTTCTTTGTGTGGATTAACCCTCTCCCTGCCAGGACTCTGCCAACCCTGCCGTGTTTGTGGACTCCTGTCCTCCTCCCTGTACTGGGGTGTTTCTGAGCTCATGCCAGACCCCACAATCCTGTCCTGGAGACCATACCTCTGGCCATGCCCTGTGTGCAGGATTTAACTCTTTCCTCCCCAGATCTCTGCCCTGAGCTGGACTTGCCCTGTATACTGGAGTACCCCTGCTCTGCCTGGATCCTTTGCCCTGTGTGTCGGACTTAACCCTGCTCTGCCCAGATCTCTTCATGCTCTGCCCAGATCCCTTTGTCCTGTGTGCTGGACTTAACCCTGCTCTGCCCGGAACCCTTTACCCATTGTGATGGACTTAAACCTGTTCTGCCCAGAACCCTTTGCCCTGTGTGCTGGACTTAACCTTGTACTGCCCGGAACCTTTGCCTTGTGTGCTGGACTTAACCCTGTTCTGAGCGGAACCCTTTTCCTTGTGTGCTGGACTTAAGTCCAGTAAACAGGGCAAAGGGTTCTATTCTTCCCGAAACCTTTGCCCAAGGACTTAAACCACCCTTACTGTGCTGAGGACTTGCCGCCCTGCTGTGCCCTTGCTGCTCTCCCCTGTTTGCCCTGTACCTGCCCTCTTCTGCCCCATATTGCCACCCTAAGAATCATTCTTCATTGCTGTGTTGTTCTGTGGACTAGTTTTTCTGTGGTCTGTATACCGAGTTTCTCCAATAAACTACTGCACGTCTGGTTTCATGTGATCTGCCTCTGTGTGCTCTCTCCCTGAGCTCCTAGTTCGTCACATCCCTACATACTGTTTTTTTGCACTGACATTCAAGTAAGTATACAACAGGAGTAGGCAACCTTTTGAGCATAGTGTGCCAAAAAATGTTTTTGAAGACTTTGAGAGTGCCAGTTTTATAAAAAAAAAGTCAACTTTACACACTCAATCACAAAAAGGATTTTATATACGGTAAATGCTGTAAACTGAATACTAGTAAGAAAACATTGAGCTTTCAAGGATACCCTTTTTTTACCCATTTTGCAGAACATGTGCCGATTGAAATGAATTTGTCAGCCGAGGACTTCTGCAGTCTGAGGTGATAGTGGCCATTCTAATAGTTCTCTCAGTTTAAACCCAATGTCTTCACCTACATCAGCCCTTATTCCTCCACCTTTATACCTCGACTCACCCTAATCCCTGCACCTTCACACCTCAGATCACCCCAATTCCTGCACCTTCACCCCTCAGATCACCCCAATTCCTGCACCTTCACCCCTCAGATCACCCCAATTCCTGCACATTCACCCCTCAGATCACCCCAATTCCTGCACATTCATACCTCAGATCACCCCAGTTCCTGCACCTTCACCCCTCAGATCACACCAATTCCTGCACCTTCACCCCTCAGATCACACCAATTTCTGCACCTTTACCCCTCAGATCAACCCAATTTCTGTACTTTTGCACCCCAGATCAAGCCCAATTCTTGTTTTTTTTTGCAGACCTCAGATCAGCTCCAGTTTCTGCACTTTCACTCCCCACAACAGCCACAATTCCTTCACCTTTACACTTCAGATTAGCTGCAATTCCTGCACTTTCACACCTCAGATCACCCCAAGTCCTGCACCTCCAGACCTCAGATCACCCCAATTCCTGCACCTTCACATCCCAGTTCACACCAATGTCTGCACCTTCACCCGTCAGATCACACCAGATGAGCACCAATTCCTGAACCCCCAGAACTCTGATCCTATTTCTGCACCTTCACACCTCAGGTCAGTCCTAATATCTGCACTTTCACACCTCAGGTTACCCCAGTTCGTGCATTTTTACAATCCAGATCAGACCCAGTTCCTGTTCCTTCAAGGCTCAGATTACCTGTGCCATGCAGTAGAACTGGAGAATTGAGTCCCAATTCCTGCAGTTCCTAATTCCCTTTTCTAAGGTGGTAATTAACAATATCTGTTCTGAAGTTGTAGTTCCCAATAGAAGTTCTAAAGTAGTAGTTACTAAACCTTGTTTTAAAGCAGTAGTTCCTTCTATTTGGAAGTCACGGTGAATGGCAGTGGCAGGAATCTGCTGATTCCTGCTGCTGTTTTTGACACCTGTGAATTGCTGGCTTCAGCCACCGAGCCTGTACAGTACACTTTTATGATAAGTTGCTGTTCACACAACCGCTGTAGCTATTCATGGCTGTTCACACAACCGGTGATTACCTGTGGTGATCGCTGCTGAATGCTTACAAAGTGTGTGTTCAGTAGCTGCCATCTCTGGTAATCACTGACTCTGTGAACTGTCACAAATAGCTGCAGCACCCAGTAACCTGTCATTAGAGTGTAATGTAATGCTTGGCGGCTGTAGATAACTTCTGACTGGTGTCAAAAACAACAGCAGGAATCCGCAGATTCCTGCCACTGCTTTTTGCACTGTGGCTAAATGCCCTTGTGAATGTAGCCTAAATTTAGTAGTTCCCAATAGTAGCTATGTCAGAAAAGCCTTCTACCTCCACATTAAATTCTTCTTTGCATTAAGTTACTCATACAACATTGCTGTGGAAGGGGTTAATATCCATTTAAACCTCTCTGGCTATATCCCATCCAATCTGTGCCAGGCACATGGATGCTGAGGGAGAGAAATATTTGGAGGGAGGGCAGGTACACCAATAGTAAAAATATGGTAGTGTGACAAGAGCACCCCTACCTGAAAACAGAAGGTTACTAAATGATCCACGCGGAGTAATATGAATTCAAAAAATTCAGACAATACTTTATTTGATCACATAGATCATAAGGAGGTTAAACATGAGCACGGTGAACATGTCAAACAAATAAAATCATGTTTAAAAAGCACTAGGCGTCTTCATTATAGGGTCATTTTAGCAAGTAGAGCACCATATATGGTAATATAGGGTAATGGTGAGGTAATTCTCCTAGATTTCCATGGATTTCCAGCTTATATTAGAGTGAGCCATGTATACAGCAGATATATTCCCAATATACGTCAGGAACCTCCTGGTATGTGAAAGCTGGAACACAAAAAATACACAATGTATGTATGAGAATATAGGAGCTAAATCACATCCAGGCCTCACCACGCCTCCCTCTACAGCAAAAAGTGGACACTTCAATTACCTTCTCAGTTGTAAGACTGTCATACCCGCTTCTCAAATATAGGGACTTCCTGGGTAACCACCCCAAGTGAAACAAAGTCCACAGTACCAAATGATTCTGGGGATATATATAAAAATAAATATAAATGTATAGATCACAGGCATCAAGTGAACCCTGAAAACAAGGAACACAATATGGGTATATTACCATCAATGAAGATCAAGAAGACTCCCGTCGACTTGAAATAAGATCAGGTCCTTGATGCTTGTTCAGAGGTGCATATGGGGGTGGGAAGCCAGGTAGTCACCGTACGTAGATTCCAAACACATATAATATGTATGTAGCAGGCCGTGAGAACCTGAGTCTATATACCCAATAAAGGGTTTCCAAAAATTACTCAATCTGAGAGAATTGAAGCGGTTTCATTAGGATATGGCTATGTCACAGCATACAATGCCTAAATAGGATAGCGTGTATATATATATATATATATGTTATCCTCTAAAGAGGATTTCAAAACATTCCCCGTGTATACAGGGTAAATTAGGCCCATATGAGATGCCTTCTTAACTCCATATATGCTCTATAAATCTAAACAGCTGTAAGCTTAAATAACTTGCCACCGGTGGAAGATATATTCCCCTAGGGGATTGCTGTTTGCAAACCGCTGTAATAGTAGCCTTATGGTAGTTTTTCAGAGGGCCTCATGCCTTCCTAGCAAGGAGCTGTGACACCGCCGTTCCTTCCCACTTCATGGGCGCCGCACCCTATGAAGACGCCGAGCGTAGTGACGTCAATACGTTGACGCGTTTCGTCCGCCAATCACCGCAGACTTCGTCAGAACTGGGAGGGGACTTCAGTCCTTTGCCTTATATGGTGCACTAATTGCATACCAAAGAGTCTCCACCTCGCCATCTTGTGTTGAAAGAGTATCACTACATTTGAAATATCCAAAGTGAATTAAAACACAAATACTAAATTTAAATTGACTGCTGGAAATAAAAAGGAGGGACCATATTACTGTAAATCAGATCATCTTTAAAGAGGATAATGGAGAGAAACTATTATTATAGTAATTATCAAATAGGGAGACATCAAGACAGGGTTCAACTTCCTAATTTTAATATTAATCTAGTTATTATAGGAGTTTGATATATAATGGGAATAGAAAGAATCACATAGTTAGATTCATACTTTGTCCGGATAGATCCAAATTTCATTCCCATATATAGTTCCCCAATACAGGTTATAACTCAAGATATATTAAAGGTTCCAAAAAATTCAATTAAAAAAACCCCCAAAATTGAGTTCTGTGTTTAGTCCATATGGGACAAGTGCACCCAGGGTATAGATCCAGAACTTTTCTTTTTGTAGGAGGACTTTATCAAAGTCCCCCCGACGAGCTGAAATATTCAGCAGGAAATTCCCTTTCACTTTCAAACCTTCTGTTTTACCCCCGTGTACTTCTTTAAAGTGTTGTGCCAGTGGGTTCTCTTTCTCTCCCTTTCTTATATTCCTATTTTCGTTTCTGATATCTCTCAGATGTTCACCGATCCTAGTCCTGAGATTCCTTTTCGTTTTTCCTATATACATCTTCTTACATGGACATTCTATCATGTATATTATTCTGCTGCTGGAGCAATTAATAAAGCTTCGTATCTGGAATGCCTTAGATTTATCATTGTTAAAGAACTGATTAGACTTATGTACAAATGGACAAATTTGACAGTGGCCACATGGGAACATACCACATAGGCCGGTCCTCCTAGTTAACCAATTTCTTTGTGGTGCCCTCTGAAACTCTGATTGTACTAGTATATCATTTAAGTTCCGAGCTCTTTTTGCTACCATTTGGGGGCTCTCCCCTACCACTCTTGCTATCTGTGGATTTTGAGTTAGTAAGTACCAATGAGAGTCCAGGGCCTTCTTGACCTCACCCCATTGTTGTCCAAATTTAATTATGAATCTTACCGGTTGATTTACCGAATTCGCCCCTACCTTAGATTTTGATTTATTTATAAGCTCATCTCTTGTTTTACCGAGGGCTCTTCTTTTTGCTCTTCTTAGGGTTCTATGTGAGTAACCTCTTTCTCTAAACCTCTTGTAGAGCTGAATAGATTAATTTCTATATTCAGCTTCTTCTGTACAGTTCCTTTTTATTCTCTGAAACTGACCAATGGGTATTCCCTGATTTAAACTCCTTGGATGATAGCTATTAGCATGTAGAAGTGTATTGGCCGCTGTTTCCTTTCTAAACGTTTTAGTGACTAATTTATTTCCATAGACAGAGATTGATAGATCCAAAAATGTAATTACCTCTCTATCTGCTGTGTAAGTAAGTTTGATATTCCTATCATTCTCATTTAAGAATTCCATAAATTTTTTAGGTCATCTATACCTCCATCCCAAACCATCAGGACATCATCAATGTATCGCAACCATTTTATTGCATGTTGCTTATAGGGAGTGGAGGGATATACCAACTCCTCTTCCCACAGCCCTAGATGTAAGCATGCAAATGCCGGGGCCCAGGGTGCTCCCATGGAGGTACCACATATTTGCTGGTAGAAGGAACCCAGAAACTGAAAACAGTTATGGGTCAGCATAAATTCCAACAAGTCCGATATAAATTCATTTTGAGCCTCCATTTCAGGGAAATATGTCTCCAAAAAGTGGGCCACAGCTCTCCGTCCCCAAATGTGTGGAATAGAGGTATATAATGATTCCACATCAATGCCCACCAGAAGTGCATCCTTAGGTACTTTTACATTTAGAATCTTTTTCAGTACATCTCCCGTATCCCTCACATAGGATCTGAGTTCCAAGACCAGATCCTTAATTAAATCATCTACAAATTTACCTATTGGTTCCAACGGACCTCCGATAGCCGATACTATAGGGCGTCCCGGTGGTTGAGTAGGATTTTTATGTATTTTTGGAATTACATAAAAGGTGGGGATGTTATAAGCATCAACTGTCAGCATGTCACATTCCTGTTTAGTTAATAAGTTTGCTTCACGTGCCAGTTCCACTTTTTTATTTAGGGCAACCACAAGTTTGGGGAAAGGATTATTCTGTAGTTTACGATATGTATCCGGGCTCTTCAGCTGTCTGAGTACCTCCTTTTCATATTCCACACTCTCTAGTAATACTACATTTCCCCCTTTGTCACTTTTTTTAATCACAATGTTTTTAGCATTCTTAAGTTCCCTAAGGGCTGTTCTTTCACCCCTAGTAAGATTATCGGTGTTCCTCATTGTCCAGTCTATCTTTCCAAGATCATCATGTACTAGATCTAGAAAAGTACTTAACCATTTATTTTCCCTAATATTAGGCATTCTTTTAGATAGAGTTTTAAGTCTAGTGTGTCTTTTCCACTTATTTGAGACATCCACCTCCCCAGTCTCACCACTTATGGGAGTCTCCTCAAGAAGACTAATAAGATCGCTTAGTGCCTGTTGTTCCATCTCTGAATTAAGGTCACAGGGATTTAGTTCTTCTCTAGGTAGATATGGAATTCTTAAAAGGATCTTTCTCAGGAAAAGATTTAGATCTTTGTAGACCTCAAACAGGTCCATTTTATCCGTAGGAGAAAAGGTCAAGCCTTTCCGTAGTAAATCATAATGTCTTTTTTTCAACGCAAAATTGGAAAGATTTATTACCTTAAGGTCATTGGTTCCCTCCTCTAGGTTAGTCTTTACCTCTTGTGGCTTCTGGTTCGATTTTGATTGGGTGGTTTTAGGACAGCTATGATGCTTCTTTCTTCCTTTGTCCCATTTATTTGTTTGTTTGTCTGTTTTAATATCCCCTGGTTCTCGCCAGCCGTTTTTTCCTCTAAAAAACTGACAGATCTCTTATTACTTTCATCATCATCTTCGCTCATTTATCGTCTATTATTCCTAGAGAAATGTTTTTTGCGTTTTGATCGACTCCTTCCTCTGCTATTTGTTAGATCGAATATCTCACCTTTCTCCCAGTCCTCTAGATCTCTTCTAAATTTTTGTTGTTTTGCAAATTTCAGGTTTTTTTGTATTTTTTCTATCTCTTTTCTAAGGAAGTCATTATGTTTATCAAACTCAGGATCGTTCTTCAGGGGATCAAGTGATTCTGCACTCTCATTAATTTCATTAGAGAGTTCATTCAATTGAACCTTCTCTTCTTCCACAATTAGTCGCATGATCTCTATGCCATGCTTTATACAGGCCTCTTTCCACCTTTCCAGAAATCTGGGGGTGTGAAGATGTTCAGCTGGAATTACTCTTTCCCTTAATCCCCTAGGAACAATTCCTCTCTCTATATATGATTCAAGGGATGTAATATCCCACTTTCTATTCAAATATTTGGTAGTAAGCTTCTTATGTAATTTAAACCTAGTCTTGATGTCTCCCTCATTTCCCTCTACCTGAGGGTCTAAATTCTTTGTGAATGCAGATCTAATTTCAGCATCCATCTCCTCATTGATCTGATAGGCCATTTCCCCCCCTAATATTCTCCCTTCCCTCGAAAGGGAGGGGAATACAACCTATCTTATGGATTTAGTCAAAGAATATTACTTATCCAGCAGTCAATGTACACCGTGCTTATGTTTAAGTAAAATCAAAACCTCCAAGGTGGCAGAACAGGTTATAAGAACCTTTAAGAGAGTATGTCACAAAAATAGAGCAGAAACAAGCCACCTAAAATGACACGAATAGCTGGTGTCATTGTCATATCTCCGACTCACTTGTATAAGTGTGGATCCATAAACCCAAAAAAATGCATACTAAACAATATGGTAGTGTGACAAGAGCACCCCTACCTGAAAACAGAAGGTTACTAAATGATCCACGCGGAGTAATATGAATTCAAAAAATTCAGACAATACTTTATTTGATCACATAGATCATAAGGAGGTTAAACATGAGCACGGTGAACATGTCAAACAAATAAAATCATGTTTAAAAAGCACTAGGCGTCTTCATTATAGGGTCATTTTAGCAAGTAGAGCACCATATATGGCAATATAGGGTAATGGTGAGGTAATTCTCCTAGATTTCCATGGATTTCCAGCTTATATTAGAGTGAGCCATGTATACAGCAGATATATTCCCAATATACGTCAGGAACTTCCTGGTATGTGAAAGCTGGAACACAAAAAATACACAATGTATGTATGAGAATATAGGAGCTAAATCACATCCAGGCCTCACCACGCCTCCCTCTACAGCAAAAAGTGGACACTTCAATTACCTTCTCAGTTGTAAGACTGTCATACCCGCTTCTCAAATATAGGGACTTCCTGGGTAACCACCCCAAGTGAAACAAAGTCCACAGTACCAAATGATTCTGGGGATATATATAAAAATAAATATAAATGTATAGATCACAGGCATCAAGTGAACCCTGAAAACAAGGAACACAATATGGGTATATTACCATCAATGAAGATCAAGAAGACTCCCGTCGACTTGAAATAAGATCAGGTCCTTGATGCTTGTTCAGAGGTGCATATGGGGGTGGGAAGCCAGGTAGTCACCGTACGTAGATTCCAAACACATATAATATGTATGTAGCAGGCCGTGAGAACCTGAGTCTATATACCCAATAAAGGGTTTCCAAAAATTACTCAATCTGAGAGAATTGAAGCGGTTTCATTAGGATATGGCTATGTCACAGCATACAATGCCTAAATAGGATAGCGTGTATATATATATATATATATGTTATCCTCTAAAGAGGATTTCAAAACATTCCCCGTGTATACAGGGTAAATTAGGCCCATATGAGATGCCTTCTTAACTCCATATATGCTCTATAAATCTAAACAGCTGTAAGCTTAAATAACTTGCCACCGGTGGAAGATATATTCCCCTAGGGGATTGCTGTTTGCAAACCGCTGTAATAGTAGCCTTATGGTAGTTTTTCAGAGGGCCTCATGCCTTCCTAGCAAGGAGCTGTGACACCGCCGTTCCTTCCCACTTCATGGGCGCCGCACCCTATGAAGACGCCGAGCGTAGTGACGTCAATACGTTGACGCGTTTCGTCCGCCAATCACCGCAGACTTCGTCAGAACTGGGAGGGGACTTCAGTCCTTTGCCTTATATGGTGCACTAATTGCATACCAAAGAGTCTCCACCTCGCCATCTTGTGTTGAAAGAGTATCACTACATTTGAAATATCCAAAGTGAATTAAAACACAAATACTAAATTTAAATTGACTGCTGGAAATAAAAAGGAGGGACCATATTACTGTAAATCAGATCATCTTTAAAGAGGATAATGGAGAGAAACTATTATTATAGTAATTATCAAATAGGGAGACATCAAGACAGGGTTCAACTTCCTAATTTTAATATTAATCTAGTTATTATAGGAGTTTGATATATAATGGGAATAGAAAGAATCACATAGTTAGATTCATACTTTGTCCGGATAGATCCAAATTTCATTCCCATATATAGTTCCCCAATACAGGTTATAACTCAAGATATATTAAAGGTTCCAAAAAATTCAATTAAAAAAACCCCCAAAATTGAGTTCTGTGTTTAGTCCATATGGGACAAGTGCACCCAGGGTATAGATCCAGAACTTTTCTTTTTGTAGGAGGACTTTATCAAAGTCCCCCCGACGAGCTGAAATATTCAGCAGGAAATTCCCTTTCACTTTCAAACCTTCTGTTTTACCCCCGTGTACTTCTTTAAAGTGTTGTGCCAGTGGGTTCTCTTTCTCTCCCTTTCTTATATTCCTATTTTCGTTTCTGATATCTCTCAGATGTTCACCGATCCTAGTCCTGAGATTCCTTTTCGTTTTTCCTATATACATCTTCTTACATGGACATTCTATCATGTATATTATTCTGCTGCTGGAGCAATTAATAAAGCTTCGTATCTGGAATGCCTTAGATTTATCATTGTTAAAGAACTGATTAGACTTATGTACAAATGGACAAATTTGACAGTGGCCACATGGGAACATACCACATAGGCCGGTCCTCCTAGTTAACCAATTTCTTTGTGGTGCCCTCTGAAACTCTGATTGTACTAGTATATCATTTAAGTTCCGAGCTCTTTTTGCTACCATTTGGGGGCTCTCCCCTACCACTCTTGCTATCTGTGGATTTTGAGTTAGTAAGTACCAATGAGAGTCCAGGGCCTTCTTGACCTCACCCCATTGTTGTCCAAATTTAATTATGAATCTTACCGGTTGATTTACCGAATTCGCCCCTACCTTAGATTTTGATTTATTTATAAGCTCATCTCTTGTTTTACCGAGGGCTCTTCTTTTTGCTCTTCTTAGGGTTCTATGTGAGTAACCTCTTTCTCTAAACCTCTTGTAGAGCTGAATAGATTAATTTCTATATTCAGCTTCTTCTGTACAGTTCCTTTTTATTCTCTGAAACTGACCAATGGGTATTCCCTGATTTAAACTCCTTGGATGATAGCTATTAGCATGTAGAAGTGTATTGGCCGCTGTTTCCTTTCTAAACGTTTTAGTGACTAATTTATTTCCATAGACAGAGATTGATAGATCCAAAAATGTAATTACCTCTCTATCTGCTGTGTAAGTAAGTTTGATATTCCTATCATTCTCATTTAAGAATTCCATAAATTTTTTAGGTCATCTATACCTCCATCCCAAACCATCAGGACATCATCAATGTATCGCAACCATTTTATTGCATGTTGCTTATAGGGAGTGGAGGGATATACCAACTCCTCTTCCCACAGCCCTAGATGTAAGCATGCAAATGCCGGGGCCCAGGGTGCTCCCATGGAGGTACCACATATTTGCTGGTAGAAGGAACCCAGAAACTGAAAACAGTTATGGGTCAGCATAAATTCCAACAAGTCCGATATAAATTCATTTTGAGCCTCCATTTCAGGGAAATATGTCTCCAAAAAGTGGGCCACAGCTCTCCGTCCCCAAATGTGTGGAATAGAGGTATATAATGATTCCACATCAATGCCCACCAGAAGTGCATCCTTAGGTACTTTTACATTTAGAATCTTTTTCAGTACATCTCCCGTATCCCTCACATAGGATCTGAGTTCCAAGACCAGATCCTTAATTAAATCATCTACAAATTTACCTATTGGTTCCAACGGACCTCCGATAGCCGATACTATAGGGCGTCCCGGTGGTTGAGTAGGATTTTTATGTATTTTTGGAATTACATAAAAGGTGGGGATGTTATAAGCATCAACTGTCAGCATGTCACATTCCTGTTTAGTTAATAAGTTTGCTTCACGTGCCAGTTCCACTTTTTTATTTAGGGCAACCACAAGTTTGGGGAAAGGATTATTCTGTAGTTTACGATATGTATCCGGGCTCTTCAGCTGTCTGAGTACCTCCTTTTCATATTCCACACTCTCTAGTAATACTACATTTCCCCCTTTGTCACTTTTTTTAATCACAATGTTTTTAGCATTCTTAAGTTCCCTAAGGGCTGTTCTTTCACCCCTAGTAAGATTATCGGTGTTCCTCATTGTCCAGTCTATCTTTCCAAGATCATCATGTACTAGATCTAGAAAAGTACTTAACCATTTATTTTCCCTAATATTAGGCATTCTTTTAGATAGAGTTTTAAGTCTAGTGTGTCTTTTCCACTTATTTGAGACATCCACCTCCCCAGTCTCACCACTTATGGGAGTCTCCTCAAGAAGACTAATAAGATCGCTTAGTGCCTGTTGTTCCATCTCTGAATTAAGGTCACAGGGATTTAGTTCTTCTCTAGGTAGATATGGAATTCTTAAAAGGATCTTTCTCAGGAAAAGATTTAGATCTTTGTAGACCTCAAACAGGTCCATTTTATCCGTAGGAGAAAAGGTCAAGCCTTTCCGTAGTAAATCATAATGTCTTTTTTTCAACGCAAAATTGGAAAGATTTATTACCTTAAGGTCATTGGTTCCCTCCTCTAGGTTAGTCTTTACCTCTTGTGGCTTCTGGTTCGATTTTGATTGGGTGGTTTTAGGACAGCTATGATGCTTCTTTCTTCCTTTGTCCCATTTATTTGTTTGTTTGTCTGTTTTAATATCCCCTGGTTCTCGCCAGCCGTTTTTTCCTCTAAAAAACTGACAGATCTCTTATTACTTTCATCATCATCTTCGCTCATTTATCGTCTATTATTCCTAGAGAAATGTTTTTTGCGTTTTGATCGACTCCTTCCTCTGCTATTTGTTAGATCGAATATCTCACCTTTCTCCCAGTCCTCTAGATCTCTTCTAAATTTTTGTTGTTTTGCAAATTTCAGGTTTTTTTGTATTTTTTCTATCTCTTTTCTAAGGAAGTCATTATGTTTATCAAACTCAGGATCGTTCTTCAGGGGATCAAGTGATTCTGCACTCTCATTAATTTCATTAGAGAGTTCATTCAATTGAACCTTCTCTTCTTCCACAATTAGTCGCATGATCTCTATGCCATGCTTTATACAGGCCTCTTTCCACCTTTCCAGAAATCTGGGGGTGTGAAGATGTTCAGCTGGAATTACTCTTTCCCTTAATCCCCTAGGAACAATTCCTCTCTCTATATATGATTCAAGGGATGTAATATCCCACTTTCTATTCAAATATTTGGTAGTAAGCTTCTTATGTAATTTAAACCTAGTCTTGATGTCTCCCTCATTTCCCTCTACCTGAGGGTCTAAATTCTTTGTGAATGCAGATCTAATTTCAGCATCCATCTCCTCATTGATCTGATAGGCCATTTCCCCCCCTAATATTCTCCCTTCCCTCGAAAGGGAGGGGAATACAACCTATCTTATGGATTTAGTCAAAGAATATTACTTATCCAGCAGTCAATGTACACCGTGCTTATGTTTAAGTAAAATCAAAACCTCCAAGGTGGCAGAACAGGTTATAAGAACCTTTAAGAGAGTATGTCACAAAAATAGAGCAGAAACAAGCCACCTAAAATGACACGAATAGCTGGTGTCATTGTCATATCTCCGACTCACTTGTATAAGTGTGGATCCATAAACCCAAAAAAATGCATACTAAACAATATGGTAGTGTGACAAGAGCACCCCTACCTGAAAACAGAAGGTTACTAAATGATCCACGCGGAGTAATATGAATTCAAAAAATTCAGACAATACTTTATTTGATCACATAGATCATAAGGAGGTTAAACATGAGCACGGTGAACATGTCAAACAAATAAAATCATGTTTAAAAAGCACTAGGCGTCTTCATTATAGGGTCATTTTAGCAAGTAGAGCACCATATATGGCAATATAGGGTAATGGTGAGGTAATTCTCCTAGATTTCCATGGATTTCCAGCTTATATTAGAGTGAGCCATGTATACAGCAGATATATTCCCAATATACGTCAGGAACTTCCTGGTATGTGAAAGCTGGAACACAAAAAATACACAATGTATGTATGAGAATATAGGAGCTAAATCACATCCAGGCCTCACCACGCCTTCCTCTACAGCAAAAAGTGGACACTTCAATTACCTTCTCAGTTGTAAGACTGTCATACCCGCTTCTCAAATATAGGGACTTCCTGGGTAACCACCCCAAGTGAAACAAAGTCCACAGTACCAAATGATTCTGGGGATATATATAAAAATAAATATAAATGTATAGATCACAGGCATCAAGTGAACCCTGAAAACAAGGAACACAATATGGGTATATTACCATCAATGAAGATCAAGAAGACTCCCGTCGACTTGAAATAAGATCAGGTCCTTGATGCTTGTTCAGAGGTGCATATGGGGGTGGAAAGCCAGGTAGTCACCGTACGTAGATTCCAAACACATATAATATGTATGTAGCAGGCCGTGAGAACCTGAGTCTATATACCCAATAAAGGGTTTCCAAAAATTACTCAATCTGAGAGAATTGAAGCGGTTTCATTAGGATATGGCTATGTCACAGCATACAATGCCTAAATAGGATAGCGTGTATATATATATATATATATATATATATATGTTATCCTCTAAAGAGGATTTCAAAACATTCCCCGTGTATACAGGGTAAATTAGGCCCATATGAGATGCCTTCTTAACTCCATATATGCTCTATAAATCTAAACAGCTGTAAGCTTAAATAACTTGCCACTGGTGGAAGATATATTCCCCTAGGGGATTGCCGTTTGCAAACCGCTGTAATAGTAGCCTTATGGTAGTTTTTCAGAGGGCCTCGTGCCTTCCTAGCAAGGAGCTGTGACACCGCCGTTCCTTCCCACCTCATGGGCGCCGCACCCTATGAAGACGCCGAGCGTAGTGACTAGAGATGAGCGAATTATTCAAAAATTCGATTCGGCTGATTCGCCGAATTTGCGGGAGAAATTTGATTCGATGCAAATTTATTCGCCGCGAATTTAACTTATTAAAAGGGTTTCTAGGCTTCAGAGAGCCTTTATATTAGTGCAGAACACTGTACCTTTAATTTAAATGCCCTTGGAGTCTGCTGGGGAAGAGAAATAATACTGTCAGTCAGTATGACATGCAGATGAGTGCCGTCGATCTTAGAATCACCGCACACTTCACTCATTTGGGCAGTCACGGGGCACGACGAAGAAGAAGAAGAAGAATGAAAAGAAGAATGAAAAGAAGAAGAAGAAGAATGAAAAGAAGAAGAAGAAGAATGAAAAGAAGAATGAAAAGAAGAAGAAGAAGAATGAAAAGAAGAAGAAGAAGAATGAAAAGAAGAATGAAAAGAAGAAGAAGAAGAATGAAAAGAAGAAGAATGAAAAGAAAAATGAAAAGAAGAAGAAGAAGAACGAAAAGAAGAAGAAGAAGAATGAAAAGAAGAATGAGAAGAAGAAGAAGAATGAAAAGAAGAATGAGAAGAAGAATGAAAAGAAGAATGAAAAGAAGAAGAAGAAGAAGAATGAAAAGAAGAAGAAGAATGAGAAGAAGAATGAAAAGAAGAATGAAAAGAAGAAGAAGAATGAAAAGAAGAAGAAGAAGAATGAAAAGAAGAAGAATGAAAAGAAGAAGAATGAAAAGAAGAAGAAGAAGAATGAAAAGAAGAAGAAGAAGAATGAAAAGAAGAAGAAGAATGAAAAGAAGAATAAGAAGAATGAAAAGAAGAATGAAAAGAAGAAGAATGAAAAGAAGAATGAAAAGAAGAATGAAAAGAAGAAGAAGAAGAAGAAGAATGAAAAGAAGAAGAAGAATGAAAAGAAGAAGAAGAAGAAGAATGAAAAGAAGAAGAAGAATGAAAAGAAGAAGAAGAAGAAGAAGAATGAAAAGAAGAAGAAGAAGAAGAAGAAGAATGAGAAGAAGAATGAAAAGAAGAATGAAAAGAAGAAGAAGAATGAAAAGAAGAAGAAGAATGAAAAGAAGAAGAATGAGAAGAAGAATGAGAAGAAGAATGAGAAGAAGAATGAGAAGAAGAATGAAAAGAAGAATGAAAAGAAGAAGAATGAAAAGAAGAAGAATGAAAAGAAGAAGAATGAAAAGAAGAATAAGAAGAATGAAAAGAAGAAGAGAATGAAAATAAGAAGAAGAAGAATGAAAAGAAGAATGAGAAGAAGAATGAAAAGAAGAATGAGAAGAAGAAGAAGAATGAAAAGAAGAATGAAAAGAAGAAGAAGAAGAATGAAAAGAAGAATGAAAAGAAGAAGAAGAATGAAAAGAAGAAGAAGAAGAATGAAAAGAAGAAGAAGAATGAAAAGAAGAAGAAGAATGAAAAGAAGAATGAAAAGAAGAAGAAGAAGAATGAAAAGAAGAAGAAGATGAAAAGAAGAATGAAAAGAAGAAGAAGAAGAATGAAAAGAAGAAGAAGAAGAATGAAAAGAAGAATGAAAAAAAGAAGAAGAAGAATGAAAAGAAGAATGAAAAGAAGAAGAAGAAGAATGAAAAGAAGAAGAAGAAGAATGAAAAGAAGAAGAATGAAAAGAAGAATGAAAAGAAGAAGAAGAAGAATGAAAAGAAGAAGAAGAAGAATGAAAAGAAGAATGAAAAGAAGAAGAAGAAGAATGAAAAGAAGAATGAAAAGAAGAAGAATGAAAAGAAGAATGAAAAGAAGAAGAAGAATGAAAAGAAGAAGAAAAAGAATGAAAAGAAGAAGAAGAAGAAGAAGAAGAATGAAAAGAAGAATGAAAAGAAGAAGAAGAATGAAAAGAAGAATGAAAAGAAGAAGAAGAATGAAAAGAAGAAGAAGAAGAATGAAAAGAAGAATGAAAAGAAGAAGAAGAAGAATGAAAAGAAGAAGAAGAATGAAAAGAAGAATGAAAAGAAGAAGAAGAAGAATGAAAAGAAGAAGAAGAAGAATGAAAAGAAGAATGAAAAGAAGAAGAAGAAGAATGAAAAGAAGAAGAAGAAGAATGAAAAGAAGAATGAAAAGAAGAAGAATGAAAAGAAGAAGAAGAAGAATGAAAAGAAGAAGAAGAAGAAGAAGAATGAAAAGAAGAATGAAAAGAAGAAGAAGAAGAATGAAAAGAAGAAGAAGAATGAAAAGAAGAATGAAAAGAAGAAGAAGAAGAAGAATGAAAAGAAGAAGAAGAAGAATGAAAAGAAGAATGTAAAGAAGAAGAAGAAGAATGTAAAGAAGAAGAAGAAGAATGTAAAGAAGAAGAAAAAGAATGAAAAGAAGAATGAAAAGAAGAATGAGAAGAAGAATGAAAAGAAGAATGAAAAGAAGAAGAAGAAGAATGAAAAGAAGAATGAGAAGAAGAATGAGAAGAATGAAAAGAAGAATGAAAAGAAGAAGAAGAAGAATGAAAAGAAGTAGAATGAAAAGAAGAATGAAAAGTAGAAGAATAAGAATGAAAAGAAGAAGAAGAATGAAAAAAAGAATGAAAAGAAGAAAAAGAAGAATGAAAAGAAGAAGAAGAAGAATGAAAAGAAGAAGAAGAATGAAAAGAAGAAGAAGAAGAATGAAAAGAAGAATGAAAAATGAAGAAGAAGAATGAAAAGAAGAAGAAGAAGAATGAAAAGAAGAATGAAAAGAAGAAGAAGAAGAATGAAAAGAAGAAGAAGAAGAATGAAAAGAAGAATGAGAGAAGAATGAAAAGAAGAAGAAGAAGAATGAGAAGAAGAATGAGAAGAATGAAAAGAAGAATGAAAAGAAGAAGAAGAAGAGTGAAAAGAAGAATGAAAAGAAGAAGAAGAAGAATGAAAAGAAGAAGAATGAAAAGAAGAATGAAAAGAAGAAGAAGAAGAATGAAAAGAAGAAGAATGAAAAGAAGAAGAAGAAGAAGAATGAAAAGAAGAATGAAAAGAAGAAGAAGAAGAATGAAAAGAAGAATGAAAAGAAGAAGAAAAAGAACGAAAAGAAGAAGAAGAAGAAGAATGAAAAGAAGAATGAAAAGAAGAAGAAGAAGAATGAAAAGAAGAATGAAAAGAAGAAGAAGAAGAATGAAAAGAAGAATGAAAAGAAGAATGAGAAGAAGAATGAAAAGAAGAAGAAGAAGAAGAAGAAGAATGAAAAGAAGAATGAAAAGAAGAAGAAGAAGAATGAAAAGAAGAAGAAGAATGAAAAGAAGAATGAAAAGAAGAAGAAGAAGAATGAAAAGAAGAATGAAAAGAAGAAGAAGAAGAATGAAAAGAAGAAGAATGAAAAGAAGAATGAAAAGAAGAAGAAGAATGAAAATAAGAAGAAGAAGAATGAAAATAATAATAAGAAGAAGAATGAAAAGAAGAATGAGAAGAAGAATGAAAAGAAGAATTAAAAGAAGAATGAAAAGAAGAATGAAAAGAAGAAGAATGAAAAGAAGAATGAAAAGAAGAAGAAGAAGAATGAAAAGAAGAATGAGAAGAAGAATGAAAAGAAGAATTAAAAGAAGAATGAAAAGAATGAAAAGAAGAAGAAGAATGAAAAGAAGTAGAATGAAAAGAAGAATGAAAAGAAGAAGAAGAAGAATGAAAAGAATAAGAAGAAGAATGAAAAGAAGAAGAAGAATGAAAAGAAGAAGAAGAATGAAAAGAAGAAGAATTCCAGTACAGCAAAAAGTGTATCTGCAGAGAGCTCCGCTATTTCTGACAGTTCTCTGACAGTTCCTTCACATTTACAGCGGTTGAAACATTGTATCTATTTATTTCCGAATAAAAACATCTGTATCCTAAATGGAAACAAATAGATACAATGTTTCAACCGCTGTAAATGAACTGTCAGAACTGTCAGAGAACTGTCAGAAATAGCGGAGCTCTCTTTGAGAGTAACCTCTCACATAGAACCCTAAGAAGAGCAAAAAGAAGAGCCCTCGGTAAAACAAGAGATGAGCTTATAAATAAATCAAAATCTAAGGTAGGGGCGAATTCGGTAAATCAACCGGTAAGATTCATAACTAAATTTGGACAACAATGGGGTGAGGTCAAGAAGGCCCTGGACTCTCATTGGTACTTACTCAAAATCCACAGATAGCAAGAGTGGTAGGGGAGAGCCCCCAAATGGTAGCAAAAAGAGCTCGGAACTTAAATGATATACTAGTACAATCAGAGTTTCAGAGGGCACCACAAAGAAATTGGTTAACTAGGAGGACCGGCCTATGTGGTATGTTCCCATGTGGCCACTGCCAAATTTGTCCATTTGTACATAAGTCTAATCAGTTCTTTAACAATGATAAATCTAAGGCATTCCAGATACGAAGCTTTATTAATTGCTCCAGCAGCAGAATAATATACATGATAGAATGTCCATGTAAGAAGATGTATATAGGAAAAACGAAAAGGAATCTCAGGACTAGGATCGGTGAACATCTGAGAGATATCAGAAACGAAAATAGGAATATAAGAAAGGGAGAGAAAGAGAACCCACTGGCACAACACTTTAAAGAAGTACACGGGGGTAAAACAGAAGGTTTGAAAGTGAAAGGGATTTTCCTGCTGAATATTTCAGCTCGTCGGGGGGACTTTGATAAAGTCCTCCTACAAAAAGAAAAGTTCTGGATCTATACCCTGGGTGCACTTGTCCCATATGGACTAAACACAGAACTCAATTTTGGTTTTTTTTTTTATTGAATTTTTTGGAACCTTTAATATATCTTGAGTTATAACCTGTATTGGGGAACTATATATGGGAATGAAATTTGGATCTATCCGGACAAAGTATGAATCTAACTATGTGATTCTTTCTATTCCCATTATATATCAAACTCCTATAATAACTAGATTAATATTAAAATTAGGAAGTTGAACCCTGTCTTGATGTCTCCCTATTTGAATGATAATTACTATAATAATAGTTTCTCTCCATTATCCTCTTTAAAGATGATCTGATTTACAGTAATATGGTCCCTCCTTTTTATTTCCAGCAGTCAATTTAAATTTAGTATTTGTGTTTTAATTCACTTTGGATATTTCAAATGTAGTGATACTCTTTCAACACAAGATGGCGAGGTGGAGACTCTTTGGTATGCAATTAGTGCACCATATAAGGCAAAGGACTGAAATCCCCTCCCAGTTCTGACGAAGTCTGCGGTGATTGGCGGACGAAACGCGTCAACGTATTGACGTCACTACGCTCGGCGTCTTCATAGGGTGCTGCGCCCATGAGGTGGGAAGGAACGGCGGTGTCACAGCTCCTTGCTAGGAAGGCACGAGGCCCTCTGAAAAACTACCATAAGGCTACTATTACAGCGGTTTGCAAACGGCAATCCCCTAGGGGAATATATCTTCCACCGGTGGCAAGTTATTTAAGCTTACAGCTGTTTAGATTTATAGAGCATATATGGAGTTAAGAAGGCATCTCATATGGGCCTAATTTACCCTGTATACACGGGGAATGTTTTGAAATCCTCTTTAGAGGATAACATATATATATATATATACACACGCTATCCTATTTAGGCATTGTATGCTGTGACATAGCCATATCCTAATGAAACCGCTTCAATTCTCTCAGATTGAGTAATTTTTGGAAACCCTTTATTGGGTATATAGACTCAGGTTCTCACGGCCTGCTACATACAGTCATGGCCGAAATTGTTGGCACCCTTGATATTTCTCCAGGAAATCATGTATTTCTCACGAAACGTATTGCATTAACACATGTTTTGCTATACACATGTTTATTCCCTTTGTGTGTATTGGGACAAAACAAAAAAAGGGAGGAAAGAAAGCAAATTCGACATAATGTCACACAAACCTCCAAAAATGGGCTGGACAAAAGTATTGGCACCCTTTCACAACTGCGGATAAATAAGAATGTTACAAGCATGTGATGCTCCTGTAAACTCACCTGGGGCAAGTAACAGGTGTGGGCAATATAGAAATCACACCTGAAAGCAGATAAAAAGGAGAGACGTTCACTTAACCTTTGCATTGTGTGTCTGTCTGTGCCACACTAAGCATGGACAACAGAAAGAGGAGACGAGAACTGTCTGAGGACCTGAGAACCAAAATTGTGGCAAAATATCAACAATCTCAAGGTTACAAGTCCATCTCCAGAGAACTAGATTTGCCTTTGTCCACAGTGCGCAACATTATCAAGAAGTTTGCAACCCATGGCACTGTAGCTAATCTCCCTGGTCGTGGACGGATGAGGAAAATTGATGAAAGATTGCAACGCAGAATAGTCCGGATGGTGGATAAGCAGCCCCAAACATGTTCCAAAGACATTCAAGCTGTCCTGCAGGCTCAGGGAGCATCAGTGTCAGCGCGAACTATCCGTCGACATTTAAATGAAATGAAACGCTATGGCAGGAGACCCAGGAGGACCCCACTGCTGACACAGAGACATAAAAAAGCAAGACTACAGTTTGCCAAAATGTACTTGAGTAAGCCAAAAGCCTTCTGGGAAAACGTCTTGTGGACAGATGAGACCAAGATAGAGCTTTTCGGTAAAGCACATCATTCTACTGTTTACCGAAAACGGAATGAGGCCTACAAAGAACAAAACACAGTACCTACGGTAAAATATGGTGGAGGTTCAATGATGTTTTGGGGTTGTTTTGCTGCCTCTGGCACTGGGTGCCTTGACTGTGTGCAAGGCATCATGAAATCTGAGGATTACCAAAGGATTTTGGGTCGCACTGTAGGGCCCAGTGTCAGAAAGCTGGGTTTGCGTCCAAGATCCTGGGTCTTCCAGCAGGACAATGACCCCAAACATACGTCAAAAAGCACTCAGAAATGGATGGCAAAGAAGCGCTGGAGAGTTCTGAAGTGGCCAGCAATGAGCCCAGATCTAAATCCCATTGAACACCTGTGGAGAGATCTTAAAATTGCTGTTGGGAAAAGGTGTCCTTCCAATAAGAGAGACCTGGAGCTGTTTGCAAAGGAAGAGTGGTCCAAAATTCCGGGTGAGAGGTGTCAGAAGCTTATTGATGGTTATAGGAAGCGACTGATTTCAGTTATGTTTTCCAAAGGGTGTGCAACCAAATATTAAGTTAAGGGTGCCAATACTTTTGTCCAGCCCATTTTTGGGGTTTTGTGTGACATTATGTCATATTTGCTTTTCTGCCTCTGTTTTATATTTGTTCCAATACATACAAAGGGAATAAACATGTGTATAGCAAAACATGTGTTAATGCAATACCTTTTTTGTGTGAAATACTTGATTTTCAGGAAAAATATCAAGGGTGCCAACAATTTCGGCCATGACTGTACATATTATATGTGTTTGGAATCTACGTACGGTGACTACCTGGCTTCCCACCCCCATATGCACCTCTGAACAAGCATCAAGGACCTGATCTTATTTCAAGTCGACGGGAGTCTTCTTGATCTTCATTGATGGTAATATACCCATATTGTGTTCCTTGTTTTCAGGGTTCACTTGATGCCTGTGATCTATACATTTATATTTATTTTTATATATATCCCCAAAATCATTTGGTACTGTGGACTTTGTTTCACTTGGGGTGGTTACCCAGGAAGTCCCTATATTTGAGAAGCGGGTATGACAGTCTTACAACTGAGAAGGTAATTGAAGTGTCCACTTTTTGCTGTAGAGGGAGGCGTGGTGAGGCCTGGATGTGATTTAGCTCCTATATTCTCATACATACATTGTGTATTTTTGTGTTCCAGCTTTCACATACCAGGAGGTTCCTGACGTATATTGGGAATATATCTGCTGTATACATGGCTCACTCTAATATAAGCTGGAAATCCATGGAAATCTAGGAGAATTACCTCACTATTACCCTATATTGCCATATATGGTGCTCTACTTGCTAAAATGACCCTATAATGAAGACGCCTAGTGCTTTTTAAACATGATTTTATTTGTTTGACATGTTCACCGTGCTCATGTTTAACCTCCTTATGATCTATGTGATCAAATAAAGTATTGTCTGAATTTTTTGAATTCATATTACTCCGCGTGGATCATTTAGTAACCTTCTGTTTTCAGGTAGGGGTGCTCTTGTCACACTACCATATTGTTTAGTATGCATTTTTTTGGGTTTATGGATCCACACTTATACAAGTGAGTCGGAGATATGACAATGACACCAGCTATTCGTGTCATTTTAGGTGGCTTGTTTCTGCTCTATTTTTGTGACACCAATAGTAAAAGACTGGCCATGAGCCGGCTAAGAGTGCAGTGCCACAGAGGAGGAAGAAAACTGAATATAATAACCCTTTCAAAGTGAGAACAAGCAGCATGGGGAATATGACTCTGCACAGCTTCAGTGTGGAGAGAGCAATGCAGGAACCTACACCAGCAGGAATAGAGATGTGCAAGCACCAGCCACGCTGCTTCTGCTGTAAGCAGCCTCTGGCCAACTTTATTGTTTGGAAGGTGAGTCTCCCAGGACTCTTCTTGGATGCCGTCCTTGATGCTGTCGCATGCCACCTCTGGCATACAACATGTGTCATGGAGCAAGTAACTAGCTGTTTGTTATTATAGGTTCCATTTGTACTTTCAGACATACAGTGGGGCAAAAAAGTATTTAGTCAGCCACCAATTGTGCAAGTTTTCCCACTTAAAAAGATGAGAGAGGTCTGTAACTGGCATCATAGGTAGACCTCAACTATGAGAGACAAAATGAGGAAAAAAATCCAGACAATCACATTGGCTGATTTGGAAAGAATTTATTTGCAAATTATGGTGGAAAATAAGTATTTGGTTACCTACAAACAAGCAAGATTTCTGTCTCTCACAGACCTGTACCTTCTTCTTTAAGAGGCTCCTCTGTCCTGCACTCATTATCTGTACCAATGGCACCTGTTTGAACTTGTTATCAGTATAAAAGACACCTGTCCATAACCTCAAACAGTCACACTCCGAACTCCACTATGGTGAAGACCAAAGAGCTGTCGAAGGACACCAGAAACAAAATTGTAGACCTGCACCAGACTGGGAAGACTGAATCTGCAATAGGCAAGCAGCTTGGTGTGAACAAATCAACTGTGGGAGCAATAATTAGAAAATGGAAGACATACAAGACCACTGATAATCTCCCTCGATCTGGGGCTCCACGCAAGATCTCACCCCGTGGGGTCAAAATGATCACAAGAACAGTTGGCAAAAATCCCAGGACCACACGGGGGGACCTACTGAAAGACATGTAGAGAGCTGGGGCCAATGTAACAAAGGCTACCATCAGTAACACACTACCCCGCCAGGGAGTCAGATCCTGCAGTGCCAGACGGGTCCCCCTGCTTAAGCCAGTACATATCTGGGCCCATCTGAAGTTCGCTAGAGAGCATTTGGATGATCCAGAAGAGGATTGGGAGAATGTCATATGGTCAGATGAAACCAAAATAGAACTGTTTGGTAGAAACACAACTTGTCGTGTTTGGAGGAGAGAGAATGCGGAGTTGCATCCAAAGAACACCATACCTACTGTGAAGCATGGGGGTGGCAACATCATGCTTTGGGGCTGTTTCTCTGCAAAGGGACCAGGACGACTGATCCATGTACAGGACAGAATGAATGGGGCCATGTATCGTGAGCAGAGATGAGCGAATCGAAGTATCCGAAGTGGAATTCGAGTCGAATATCTGAAAAATTTCGATTCGTGCCGAATCCGAAAAATAGCCTAATTCGGACGCGCGAATCGAAATTTTTCAGAAAATGGCGGCTGACATGTGCGGCGACGGAGCGGGGATGTCTGGGAAGGCGCGCAGACAAGGCGCGCTGACCCATAATGCATGCCTCAACTACATGTGATCGCATCAGCCTATCAGCAGCCAGCCAGCCAGCACTGTGTAATGGTCGAGCTATAAATAGCGGCCATTTTGGAATTCTTCATTTGCCTGCAGTTATTGAACAGAGGCAGACCGCTCTGTACTAGGGACAGGGACAGAGTTAGGGCCACAGAAACGATAATTGGGGACAGAGAAAAGTTACTTAGGGACAGAGAACCATTACTCAGGGACACAGACTTGTTAATGAGGGCCACAGAATCGTTATTTAGGGACAAAGAAACGCTAGTTAGGGCCACAGAATTCATAATCAGGGACAGACAGAATTGTTACTCAGTGCCAGAGAATTGTTACTTAGGGCCACAGAAACGTTATTAGGGCCACAGAATTGTTACTCAGGGACAGACAGAATTGTTACTGAGTGCCAGAGAATTGTTACTCAGGGACAGACAGAATTGTTACTGAGTGCCAGAGAATTGTTACTTAGGGCCACAGAAACTTTAATTAGGGCCACAGAATTTTTACTCAGGGACAGACAGAATTGTTACTCAGTGCCAGAGAATTGTTACTCAGGGACAGACAGAATTGTTACTGAGTGCCAGAGAATTGTTACTCAGGGCCACAGAAACTTTACTTAGGGCCACAGAATTTTTACTCAGGGACAGACAGAATTGTTACTGAGTGCCAGAGAATTGTTACTCAGGGACAGACAGAATTGTTACTGAGTGCCAGAGAATTGTTACTTAGGGCCACAGAAACTTTACTTAGGGCCACAGAATTGTTACTCGCACAGACACAGAATTGTTACTCGCACAGACACAGAATTGTTACTGAAGGCCACAGAACTGTTACTTAGGGCCACAGAATTGTTACTCGCACAGACACAGAATTGTTACTCGCACAGACACAGAACTGTTACTGAGGGCCACAGAACTGTTACTTAGGGACAAAGAAACGCTAGTTAGGGCCACAGAATTGTTACTCAGGGACAGACAGAATTGTTACTGAGTGCCAGAGAATTGTTACTCAGGGACAGACAGAATTGTTACTGAGTGCCAGAGAATTGTTACTTAGGGCCACAGAAACTTTAATTAGGGCCACAGAATTTTTACTCAGGGACAGACAGAATTGTTACTCAGTGCCAGAGAATTGTTACTCAGGGACAGACAGAATTGTTACTGAGTGCCAGAGAATTGTTACTCAGGGCCACAGAAACTTTACTTAGGGCCACAGAATTTTTACTCAGGGACAGACAGAATTGTTACTGAGTGCCAGAGAATTGTTACTCAGGGACAGACAGAATTGTTACTGAGTGCCAGAGAATTGTTACTTAGGGCCACAGAAACTTTACTTAGGGCCACAGAATTGTTACTCGCACAGACACAGAATTGTTACTCGCACAGACACAGAATTGTTACTGAAGGCCACAGAACTGTTACTTAGGGCCACAGAATTGTTACTCGCACAGACACAGAATTGTTACTCGCACAGACACAGAACTGTTACTGAGGGCCACAGAACTGTTACTTAGGGACAAAGAAACGCTAGTTAGGGCCACAGAATTGTTACTCAGGGACAGACAGAATTGTTACTGAGTGCCAGAGAATTGTTACTCAGGGACAGACAGAATTGTTACTGAGTGCCAGAGAATTGTTACTTAGGGCCACAGAAACTTTAATTAGGGCCACAGAATTTTTACTCAGGGACAGACAGAATTGTTACTCAGTGCCAGAGAATTGTTACTCAGGGACAGACAGAATTGTTACTGAGTGCCAGAGAATTGTTACTCAGGGCCACAGAAACTTTAATTAGGGCCACAGAATTTTTACTCAGGGACAGACAGAATTGTTACTGAGTGCCAGAGAATTGTTACTCAGGGACAGACAGAATTGTTACCGAGTGCCAGAGAATTGTTACTCAGGGACAGACAGAATTGTTACTGAGTGCCAGAGAATTGTTACTTAGGGCCACAGAAACTTTCATTAGGGCCACAGAATTTTTACTCAGGGACAGACAGAATTGTTACTGAGTGCCAGAGAATTGTTACTCAGGGACAGAGAGAATTGTTACTGAGTGCCAGAGAATTGTTACTTAGGGCCACAGAAACTTTAATTAGGCCCACAGAATTTTTACTCAGGGACAGACAGAATTGTTACTGAGTGCCAGAGAATTGTTACTCAGGGACAGACAGAATTGTTACCGAGTGCCAGAGAATTGTTACTCAGGGACAGACAGAATTGTTACTGAGTGCCAGAGAATTGTTACTTAGGGCCACAGAAACTTTAATTAGGGCCACAGAATTTTTACTCAGGGACAGACAGAATTGTTACGGAGTGCCAGAGAATTGTTACTCAGGGACAGACAGAATTGTTACGGAGTGCCAGAGAATTGTTACTCAGGGCCACAGAAACTTTACTTAGGGCCAGAGAATTTTTACTCAGGGACAGACAGAATTGTTACTGAGTGCCAGAGAATTGTTACTCAGGGACAGACAGAATTGTTACGGAGTGCCAGAGAATTGTTACTCAGGGACAGACAGAATTGTTACTGAGTGCCAGAGAATTGTTACTTAGGGCCACAGAAACTTTAATTAGGGCCACAGAATTTTTACTCAGGGACAGACAGAATTGTTACTGAGTGCCAGAGAATTGTTACTCAGGGACAGACAGAATTGTTACCGAGTGCCAGAGAATTGTTACTCAGGGACAGACAGAATTGTTACTGAGTGCCAGAGAATTGTTACTTAGGGCCACAGAAACTTTAATTAGGGCCACAGAATTTTTACTCAGGGACAGACAGAATTGTTACTGAGTGCCAGAGAATTGTTACTCAGGGACAGACAGAATTGTTACGGAGTGCCAGAGAATTGTTACTCAGGGCCCCAGAAACTTTACTTAGGGCCAGAGAATTTTTACTCAGGGACAGACAGAATTGTTACTGAGTGCCAGAGAATTGTTACTCAGGGACAGACAGAATTGTTACGGAGTGCCAGATAATTGTTACTCAGGGCCCCAGAAACTTTACTTAGGGCCACAGAATTTTTACTCAGGGACAGACAGAATTGTTACTGAGTGCCAGAGAATTGTTACTCAGGGACAGACAGAATTGTTACTGAGTGCCAGAGAATTGTTACTCAGGGACAGACAGAATTGTTACTGAGTGCCAGATAATTGTTACTCAGGGCCCCAGAAACTTTACTTAGGGCCACAGAATTTTTACTCAGGGACAGACAGAATTGTTACTGAGTGCCAGAGAATTGTTACTCAGGGACAAACAGAATTGTTACTGAGTGCCAGAGAATTGTTACTTAGGGCCACAGAAACTTGAATTAGGGCCACAGAATTTTTACTCAGGGACAGACAGAATTGTTACTGAGTGCCAGAGAATTGTTACTCAGGGACAGACAGAATTGTTACGGAGTGCCAGAGAATTGTTACTCAGGGACAGACAGAATTGTTACTGAGTGCCAGAGAATTGTTACTTAGGGCCACAGAAACTTTAATTAGGGCCACAGAATTTTTACTCAGGGACAGACAGAATTGTTACTGAGTGCCAGAGAATTGTTACTCAGGGACAGACAGAATTGTTACCGAGTGCCAGAGAATTGTTACTCAGGGACAGACAGAATTGTTACTGAGTGCCAGAGAATTGTTACTTAGGGCCACAGAAACTTTAATTAGGGCCACAGAATTTTTACTCAGGGACAGACAGAATTGTTACGGAGTGCCAGAGAATTGTTACTCAGGGACAGACAGAATTGTTACGGAGTGCCAGAGAATTGTTACTCAGGGCCACAGAAACTTTACTTAGGGCCAGAGAATTTTTACTCAGGGACAGACAGAATTGTTACTGAGTGCCAGAGAATTGTTACTCAGGGACAGACAGAATTGTTACGGAGTGCCAGATAATTGTTACTCAGGGCCCCAGAAACTTTACTTAGGGCCACAGAATTTTTACTCAGGGACAGACAGAATTGTTACTGAGTGCCAGAGAATTGTTACTCAGGGACAGACAGAATTGTTACTGAGTGCCAGAGAATTGTTACTTAGGGCCACAGAAACTTTACTTAGGGCCACAGAATTGTTTCTCGCACAGACACAGAATTGTTACTCGCACAGACACAGAATTGTTACTGAGGGCCACAGAACTGTTACTTGGGGCCACAGAAACGTTAATCAGGGACACAGAATTGTTACTGAGGGCCACAGAACTGTTACTTAGGGCCACAGAATTGTTACTCGCACAGACACAGAATTGTTACTCAGGGACACAGAATTGTTACTCAGGGACACATAATCGTTTAATTAAAGAGTATGTCAGACAACATGCAGAGGAGTGGCAGAGGAGGCAATGTTTTAGGAGCGAGCAGACGTGGCAGCAGAGGAAGGGGTCGAGGCAGCACTATTCGCAGCCAGAGGCCAGTGCTCCCGGTGTCATCCAGCGGTCGTGTCTCCACCGACAACCCTGCCGTCGTCGATTGGTTGGCTCGGTCGTCTTCCTCTTCCCAGGTCACCTCTGACACCTACAGCCAACGGTCGGTGGGTACGTCAGACACAACCGTTAGTTGGCATGGCCCGGGACCAAGCCCACTGAAATCACGTGTCCTCTACCTGCCCCTGTCCTTTGGTGTTCCCTCACCAAGCGAAGTATCGCATGCTGTGGGCTCAGCCCCACTGTACAGTGAGGAAGAGCTAACAGAGGGCGGTCAGGAACGGGGGGAGACATCCGCCTTTTCAGCAGCCAGGCGAAGAAGTAGTGGCGAGGAGAGTGGCTCGGTAGCCGGTCTAGAGACAGGTCTGTCTCCTGACCCAGACGCAGCCGAGGGGGCTAGTAGTGAGGCGGAGACCCTACTTGATGATGAGGAGGTTGATCGCACTTGGCAGCCTCGTCGTCATCAGGCAATTTCTTCCGCATCATCAGGAGAAGAGGGTGGCAGCTTGGCAGCGAGCAAAACAGTCGGTGGCTGCTGCCAGGCCCCTAATCTGCCATGGGCCCCTATATACCGCCTCCTCATGCTGCTGCCAGGTCCACAGTGTCTCATGCCATGTGCCACTTTCAGGTCTCCTCACACTGCTGGTGTGTTGAATTTTTTGACATAGGGTGCTGGCAGATTAAGGGCCTCCCATAGCTGCTGCCAGGCCCCTAATCTGCCATAGGCCCCTATATACCGCCTCCTCATGCTGCTGCCAGGTCCAGAGTCTGTCATGGGTCCCTGTACGGCCTCCGATTGCTGCTGTCTCCATCGCCACACTCTGCCATGTGCCACTTTCAGGTCTCCTCACACACTGCTGGTGTGTAGAATTTTTTGACATAGGGTGCTGGCAGATTAAGGGCCTCCCATAGCTGCTGCCAGGCCCCTAATCTGCCATAGGCCCCTATATACCGCCTCCTCATGTTGCTGCCAGGTCCAGAGTCTGTCATGGGTCCCTGTACGGCCTCCCATTGCTGCTGTCTCCATCGCCACACTCTGCCATGTGCCACTTTCAGGTCTCCTCACACACTGCTGGTGTGTAGAATTTTTTGACATAGGGTGCTGGCAGATTATGGGCCTCCCATTGCTGCTGCCAGGCCCCTAATCTGCCATAGGCCCCTATATACCGCTTCCTCATGCTGCTGCCAGGTCCAGAGTCTCTCATGCCATGTGCCACTTTCAGGTCTCCTCACACACTGCTGGTGTGTAGAATTTTTTGACATAGGGTGCTGGCAGATTATGGGCCTCCCATTGCTGCTGCCAGGCCCCTAATCTGCCATAGGCCCCTATATACCGCTTCCTCATGCTGCTGCCAGGTCCAGAGTCTCTCATGCCATGTGCCACTTTCAGGTCTCCTCACACACTGCTGGTGTGTAGAATTTTTTGACATAGGGTGCTGGCAGATTATGGGCCTCCCATAGCTGCTGCCAGGCCCCTAATCTGCCATAGGCCCCTATATACCGCTTCCTCATGCTGCTGCCAGGTCCAGAGTCTGTCATGGGTCCCTGTACGGCCTCCCATTGCTGCTGTCTCCATCGCCACACTCTGCCATGTGCCACTTTCAGGTCTCCTCACACACTGCTGGTGTGTAGAATTTTTTGACATAGGGTGCTGGCAGATTATGGGCCTCCCATTGCTGCTGCCAGGCCCCTAATCTGCCATAGGCCCCTATATACCGCTTCCTCATGCTGCTGCCAGGTCCAGAGTCTCTCATGCCATGTGCCACTTTCAGGTCTCCTCACACACTGCTGGTGTGTAGAATTTTTTGACATAGGGTGCTGGCAGATTAAGGGCCTCCCATAGCTGCTGCCAGGCCCCTAATCTGCCATAGGCCCCTATATACCGCTTCCTCATGCTGCTGCCAGGTCCAGAGTCTGTCATGGGTCCCTGTACGGCCTCCCATTGCTGCTGTCTCCATCGCCACACTCTGCCATGTGCCACTTTCAGGTCTCCTCACACTGCTGGTGTGTTGAATTTTTTGACATAGGGTGCTGGCAGATTATGGGCCTCCTATAGCTGCTGCCAGGCCCCTAATCTGCCATGGGCCCCTATATACCGCCTCCTCATGCTGCTGCCAGGTCCAGAGTCTGTCATGGGTCCCTGTACGGCCTCCCATTGCTGCTGTCTCCATCGCCACACTCTGCCATGTGCCACTTTCAGGTCTCCTCACACACTGCTGGTGTGTAGAATTTTTTGACATAGGGTGCTGGCAGATTAAGGGCCTCCCATAGCTGCTGCCAGGCCCCTAATCTGCCATAGGCCCCTATATACCGCCTCCTCATGTTGCTGCCAGGTCCAGAGTCTGTCATGGGTCCCTGTACGGCCTCCCATTGCTGCTGTCTCCATCGCCACACTCTGCCATGTGCCACTTTCAGGTCTCCTCACACACTGCTGGTGTGTAGAATTTTTTGACATAGGGTGCTGGCAGATTAAGGGCCTCCCATAGCTGCTGCCAGGCCCCTAATCTGCCATAGGCCCCTATATACCGCCTCCTCATGCTGCTGCCAGGTCCAGAGTCTGTCATGGGTCCCTGTACGGCCTCCCATTGCTGCTGTCTCCATCGCCACACTCTGCCATGTGCCACTTTCAGGTCTCCTCACACACTGCTGGTGTGTAGAATTTTTTGACATAGGGTGCTGGCAGATTATGGGCCTCCCATTGCTGCTGCCAGGCCCCTAATCTGCCATAGGCCCCTATATACCGCTTCCTCATGCTGCTGCCAGGTCCAGAGTCTCTCATGCCATGTGCCACTTTCAGGTCTCCTCACACACTGCTGGTGTGTAGAATTTTTTGACATAGGGTGCTGGCAGATTAAGGGCCTCCCATAGCTGCTGCCAGGCCCCTAATCTGCCATAGGCCCCTATATACCGCCTCCTCATGCTGCTGCCAGGTCCAGAGTCTGTCATGGGTCCCTGTACGGCCTCCCATTGCTGCTGTCTCCATCGCCACACTCTGCCATGTGCCACTTTCAGGTCTCCTCACACACTGCTGGTGTGTAGAATTTTTTGACATAGGGTGCTGGCAGATTATGGGCCTCCCATTGCTGCTGCCAGGCCCCTAATCTGCCATAGGCCCCTATATACCGCTTCCTCATGCTGCTGCCAGGTCCAGAGTCTCTCATGGGTCCCTGTACGGCCTCCCATTGCTGCTGTCTCCATCGCCACACTCTGCCATGTGCCACTTTCAGGTCTCCTCACACTGCTGGTGTGTTGAATTTTTTGACATAGGGTGCTGGCAGATTATGGGCCTCCTATAGCTGCTGCCAGGCCCCTAATCTGCCATGGGCCCCTATATACCGCCTCCTCATGCTGCTGCCAGGTCCAGAGTCTGTCATGGGTCCCTGTACGGACTCCCATTGCTGCTGTCTCCATCGCCACACTCTGCCATGTGCCACTTTCAGGTCTCCTCACACACTGCTGGTGTGTAGAATTTTTTGACATAGGGTGCTGGCAGATTATGGGCCTCCCATTGCTGCTGCCAGGCCCCTAATCTGCCATAGGCCCCTATATACCGCTTCCTCATGCTGCTGCCAGGTCCAGAGTCTCTCATGGGTCCCTGTACGGCCTCCCATTGCTGCTGTCTCCATCGCCACACTCTGCCATGTGCCACTTTCAGGTCTCCTCACACTGCTGGTGTGTTGAATTTTTTGACATAGGGTGCTGGCAGATTAAGGGCCTCCCATAGCTGCTGCCAGGCCCCTAATCTGCCATAGGCCCCTATATACCGCCTCCTCATGCTGCTGCCAGGTCCAGAGTCTGTCATGGGTCCCTGTACGGCCTCCCATTGCTGCTGTCTCCATCGCCACACTCTGCCATGTGCCACTTTCAGGTCTCCTCACACACTGCTGGTGTGTAGAATTTTTTGACATAGGGTGCTGGCAGATTATGGGCCTCCCATTGCTGCTGCCAGGCCCCTAATCTGCCATAGGCCCCTATATACCGCTTCCTCATGCTGCTGCCAGGTCCAGAGTCTCTCATGCCATGTGCCACTTTCAGGTCTCCTCACACACTGCTGGTGTGTAGAATTTTTTGACATAGGGTGCTGGCAGATTATGGGCCTCCCATAGCTGCTGCCAGGCCCCTAATCTGCCATGGGCCCCTATATACCGCCTCCTCATGCTGCTGCCAGGTCCAGAGTCTGTCATGGGTCCCTGTACGGCCTCCCATTGCTGCTGTCTCCATCGCCACACTCTGCCATGTGCCACTTTCAGGTCTCCTCACACACTGCTGGTGTGTAGAATTTTTTGACATAGGGTGCTGGCAGATTATGGGCCTCCCATTGCTGCTGCCAGGCCCCTAATCTGCCATAGGCCCCTATATACCGCTTCCTCATGCTGCTGCCAGGTCCAGAGTCTCTCATGCCATGTGCCACTTTCAGGTCTCCTCACACACTGCTGGTGTGTAGAATTTTTTGACATAGGGTGCTGGCAGATTAAGGGCCTCCCATAGCTGCTGCCAGGCCCCTAATCTGCCATAGGCCCCTATATACCGCTTCCTCATGCTGCTGCCAGGTCCAGAGTCTGTCATGGGTCCCTGTACGGCCTCCCATTGCTGCTGTCTCCATCGCCACACTCTGCCATGTGCCACTTTCAGGTCTCCTCACACTGCTGGTGTGTAGAATTTTTTGACATAGGGTGCTGGCAGATTAAGGGCCTCCCATAGCTGCTGCCAGGCCCCTAATCTGCCATAGGCCCCTATATACCGCCTCCTCATGCTGCTGCCAGGTCCAGAGTCTGTCATGGGTCCCTGTACGGCCTCCCATTGCTGCTGTCTCCATCGCCACACTCTGCCATGTGCCACTTTCAGGTCTCCTCACACACTGCTGGTGTGTTGAATTTTTTGACATAGGGTGCTGGCAGATTATGGGCCTCCTATAGCTGCTGCCAGGCCCCTAATCTGCCATAGGCCCCTATATACCGCTTCCTCATGCTGCTGCCAGGTCCAGAGTCTCTCATGCCATGTGCCACTTTCAGGTCTCCTCACACTGCTGGTGTGTAGAATTTTTTTGACATAGGGTGCTGGCAGATTATGGGCCTCCTATAGCTGCTGCCAGGCCCCTAATCTGCCATAGGCCCCTATATACCGCCTCCTCATGCTGCTGCCAGGTCCAGAGTCTGTCATGGGTCCCTGTACGGCCTCCCATTGCTGCTGTCTCCATCGCCACACTCTGCCATGTGCCACTTTCAGGTCTCCTCACACACTGCTGGTGTGTAGAATTTTTTGACATAGGGTGCTGGCAGATTACGGGCCTCCCATAGCTGCTGCCAGGCCCCTAATCTGCCATGGGCCCCTATACCGACTCCTCATGCTGTGACGTTGCAACAAGGTGGAATTCAACCCTACATATGTTAGACCGCCTTTACGAACAGCAAAAGGCCATCACAGATTTCCTGATGTTAAAAGCGGATAAAGGTATTCCCTGTGTAACTTAGATGTCAGCCATTGGCAGCTCATGCGTGACACCTGCGCTTGCTCAGGCCCTTTGAGGAGGCCACGCTATTCGTGAGTCGGCAGGACTATGGGATGAACGACGTCATTCCTCTGTTGCACGTCCTGGAACAAATGCTGTTAACAATGGCTGGTCAGGGTGCGGTAGACGTGGCGCACAGATCTCAACGCCACATGACCCCTGTGGGGGCAGGACAGGAAGAAGAGGAGGAGGTAGAGGAGGACATTGGTGCTCAGGAATTATTGAGTGAAATGGGTGGTTTTTCCACTCAGCGGACAGGAGTGGAGGAGCAGGAGCATCTGGTAGAGGAGGAGGAGGAGACAGAGGACCCAGACGCACCGTGGCAGTATGCTGTGGAGATGGAGGCAGGGAGTCCCTCGCATTCCTTGGCACAAATGGCCCATAGCATGCTCGGTTGCTTGCGTAGCGACAGCCGAATAATAACCATCAGACAGAGGGATGACTTTTGGCTGTCCACCTTGTTGGACCCTCGCTACCGTTCCAAAATGGTGGCCTTTTTCACACCTGCTGAGAGGGAGGCCAAAATAACGTACTATAAAAACCACCTATGTAGTCAGCTGGTCTCTGCCTGTCTGCGCCAACGTCCATCCTCAGACACTGTGGGCCCTGTGCGCTCGCGTTCCGCTGCGATGGCAGCAGGGGAGGGGTGGGGTGGTAGGAGCAGTGGCAGCTCCACCAGCAGCGGCTGCCTCAGTCTGCAGTCGATGATGAGTAGCTTTCTTCACCAGCGCAGTGAGGAAACTACTAACCAGCCGCAGCAGCAGCAGCAGCAGCAGCATCAGGTGGACCTGGAGCAGGACCTCAAACAACAGGCTTAGGCCTACTTGGACAGCACCCTGCCAACCGAGGTAGACAATCCCCTTGACTACTGGGCAACGAAACTTGACCTTTGGCCCCAACTAGCTGAATTTGCCCTTGAAAGGCTGTCATGCCCGGCCAGTAGCGTGGCATCGGAGCGCGTGTTTAGTGCGGCAGGAGGTATTGCAACTCCGCGGAGGACACGACTGTCCACCCAAAGTGTGGAGAGACTGACGTTTGTGAAAATGAATCAGGCGTGGATTAGTCTGGATTTCAAACCACCAGTTCCTGACACAACTGACTAAATCCGCCATGAATCATGCCCCAAACATGTGCCACTTTCAGGTCTCCTCACACTGCTGGTGTGTTCCATTTTTTGTCATAGGGTGCTGGCAGATTACGGGCCTCCCATAGCTGCTGCCAGGCCCCTAATCTGCCATGGGCCCCTATACCGCCTCCTCATGCTGCTGCCAAGTCCAGAGTCTCTCATGGGTCCCTGTACGGCCTCCCATTGCTGCTGTCTCCATCGCCACACTCTGCCATGTGCCACTTTCAGGTCTCCTCACACTGCTGGTGTATTCCATTTTTTGTCATAGGGTGCTGGCAGATTACGGGCTTCCCATAGCTGCTGCCAGGCCCCTAATCTGCCATGGGCCCCTATACCGCCTCCTCATGCTGCTGCCAGGTCCAGAGTGTGTCATGGGTCCCTGTACGGCCTCCCATTGCTGCTGTCTCCATCGCCACACTCTGCCATGTGCCACTTTCAGGTCTCCTCACACTGCTGGTGGGTTCCATTTTTTGTCATAGGGTGCTGGCAGATTACGGGCCTCCCATAGCTGCTGCCAGGCCCCTAATCTGCCATGGGCCCCCGTACCGACTCCTCATGCTGCTGCCAGGCCCGTAATCTGTCATGGGCCCCTGTTGTCGCTTGTTGGCATATTCCGCTCGTTCAGATGCTCCTTCTCCTGCTACTCCTCTTCACGGATTCCGTCAGCAGTCTTTCTTGGAATCCGTTTCCAAGAGACAACAGTTTGCGAGCACGCACCAGACGGTGCAGAAACTGAACGTCCTCCTGTCCAAGTTGCTGCTGCCAGGCTTGTAATCTGTCATGCGCCCCTGTACCGCCTCCTCATGCTGCTGCCAGGTCCAGAGTGTGTCATGGGCCCCCGTACCGACTCCAAATGCTGCTGCCAGGCCCGTAATCTGTCATGGGCCCCTGTACCGCCTCCCCATGCTGCTGCCAGGTCCAGATTGTGTCATGGGTCCCTGTACGGCCTCCCATTGCTGCTGCCAGGCCTGTAATCTGCCATGGGCCCCCCTACCGACTCCTCATGCTGCTGCCAGGCCCGTAATCTGCCATGGGCCCCTGTACCGCCTCCTCATGCTGCTGCCAGGTCCAGAGTGTGTCATGGGTCCCTGTACGGCCTCCCATTGCTGCTGTCTCTATCGCCACACTCTGCCATGTGCCACTTTCAGGTCTCCTCACACTGCTGGTGGTTTCCATTTTTGTCATAGGGTGCTGCATGGCCTCCCATTGCTGCTGCCTCCACCGCCACACTGTGGCTCCACACTCTGGTTTTGGCCCCGTGACTGGCCAAATGAGTGAAGTGTGCGGTGATTCTAAGATCGACGGCACTCATCTGCATGTCATACTGCCTGACAGTATTATTTCTCTTCCCCAGCAGACTCCAAGGGCATTTAAATTAAAGGTACAGTGTTCAGCACTAATATTAAGTCTCTCTGAAGCCTAGAAACACCCTTTTTTAAGTTAAATTCACAGCGAATATATTCGACTCGAATCGAATTTTTTCTACGAATTCGCCGAATCAGTCGAATCGAATTTTTGAATACTTCGCTCATCTCTAATCGTGAGATTTTGAGTGCAAACCTCCTTCCATCAGCAAGGGCATTGAAGATGAAACGTGTCTGGGTCTTCCAACATGATAATGATCCCAAACATACCGCCCGGGCAATGAAGGAGTGGCTTCGTAAGAAGCATTTCAAGGTCGTGGAGTGGCCTAGCCAGTCTCCAGATCTCAACCCCATAGAAAACCTTTGGAGGGAGTTGAAAGTCCGTGTTGCCCAGCAACAGCCCCAAAACATCACTGCTCTAAAGGAGATCTGCATGGAGGAATGGGCCAACATACCAGCAACAGTGTGGGCCAACCTTGTGAAGACTTACAGGAAATGTTTGACCTCTGTCATTGCCAACAAAGGATATATAAGAAAGTATTGAGATGAACTTTTGATATTGACCAAATACTTATTTTCCACCATAATTTGCAAATAAATTCTTTCCAAATCAGCCAATGTGATTGTCTGGAATTTTTTTCACATTTTGTCTCTCATAGTTAAGGTCTACCAGTTGAGGTCTACCTATGATGCCATTTACAGGCCTCTCTCATCTTTTTAAGTGGGAGAACTTGCACAACTGGTGGCTGACTAAATACTTTTTTGCCCCACTGTAAATGTTTTCATTCTCACTACACTATGTCCTGTACTTTTACATACTTGACACCTTCTGCGGGGACAAAAACCTGTTAAATCACCAAACATCTGGACTTTACGTGGTCGTTCAACCACATTAGGAGCAATGAAATGTCTTAAATTTAAAGTCTTTCTAAAAATGATAGGTTTGTCTGGTAATTCGTCCCCAAAAATCTATAATTTTTCAAGATGTTACAATGTTTATTAAATAGTTTCTTAATATTGCTTTGAAAATGCTGCTTTGAAATTGTAGTGCTAAGAGTCCTTTCAAACCCACTATCTCCTTGTTTTTAGGTCTGTCATTCAGTAGTTCCTCACATTCCAACTGAGAAACAGATGTTATAACTGTCTGCAGTTTTTCATCATCATATGGCTTTGATAAAAATAAATGAGTGTACTTGTGAGCTACTATGGTGTTTGTCTAAACTCTTATCATTAATTAATTTGACAAACAAAACAAAACACAATATATGATACACCTGTGGTTCGCTGGCACTCACACCTACTCATTAGACAGTGTTCTGTGAGAAAATTAAATATATAAATTGTGCCTTGCTCCTGTGTATAAATAATTACAATATTCACTATTTCAAATAACAATCCAAAGTAAAGAATGATATATACTTATATCTAGTGTATAAAATAAAATTATCTACTGCTTATAACATCATAAATAAATACCGCATTCTGTGCTCGTGACAATAATAAATAATGATAATGATAAAAACAATATATATGAAAATTGTGCTCATAGACCGTCCTCTTTCAATATAAATTGTGATGGTGCAATGCCGCTCCCATAATCCACGTGCAGTGTGATTTTATTATTATGAGCTCACCGCAGGTTTTGCCTTATAAAAAGGCAAAACTAGCTTTTTGTCCTTATAGGACTGCTGGGATGATCCTCCTGCTTAGGATATTCCTGATGGCAAATGGGATGATTATGCTAGATCTTAATCCACCTGGGATCTCTGGAGTGATTATGCCTGCTGCTGATCAGGATTTGATGGCTGGATGGATATTTTGCTTTTTCCTCCAAAGGTCTCCTTCCTCCTATACTGATTTCTCTCCAATATATCGCAGAATGATTGTATGAAGAAACAAAAACATCATAGTGCTTTATCCTTTTAAAATTAAGGCTTTATTTGCTGCTGCAAGTTCCATATAGAGTTTTTAGCATTGGCTCAGAGTAAGGCAGTTTCAGCCTGTCCTGCGGTTTCTGCTAAGGCTGAAACTGCCTTACTCTGAGCCAATGCTAAAAACTCTGTATGGAACTTGCAGCAGCAAATAAAGCCTTAATTTTAAAAGGATAAAGCACTATGATGTTTTTGTTTCTTCATACAATCATTCTGCGATATATTGGAGAGAAATCAGTATAGGAGGAAGGAGACCTTTGGAGGAAAAAGCAAAATATCCATCCAGCCATCAAATCCTGATCAGCAGCAGGCATAATCACTCCAGAGATCCCAGGTGGATTAAGATCTAGCATAATCATCCCATTTGCCATCAGGAATATCCTAAGCAGGAGGATCATCCCAGCAGTCCTATTAGGACAAAAAGCTAGTTTTGCCTTTTTATAAGGCAAAACCTGAGGTGAGCGCATAATAAAATCACACTTCACGTGGATTATGGGAGCGGCATTGCACCATCACAATTTATATTGAAAGAGGACGGTCTATGAGCACAATTTTCATATATATTGTTTTTATCATTATTTATTATTGTCACCAGCACAGTATGCGGTATTTATTTATGATGTTATAAGCAGTAGATAATTTTATTTTATACACTAGATATAAGTATATATATCATTTTTTACTTTGGATTGTTATTTGAAATCGTGAATATTGTAATTATTTATACACAGGAGCGCGGCACAATTTATATATTTAATCATATGCCTTTGCTTTGATTCTTTTTTTGATAACATCAGCTTATTCAAAATAGTCAGTGTGACAGACCCAACGAGGACAGGGGCTTTTGGGTGGGACTAGGGGCTAGCCTTCTACCCACTGATTATGGCCCATGGAGGAGTTTGTGGGTTTTGTCTGCTTCTCCCAGTCAGAGCATGGAAAAGAGCTCAGTTCAGCCTCTGATCCTATGGTCAGAGGGAGCAGATCATTCTCTAATGATGGACAATAATGTGATGAATACTGAGAGTGAGGCTTGGATTAATTTTCTGCATAAAGACAATAAAGCTTCCCTCTGAAATGGATGGAAAGGTGTAGCAGGGATGTGGAAATTTTTGAAAAAACAACTTTTCCAGGGACTAAATTGGTGCCCCAATCTACTTGCTTCTCATGACAATCAATTGTCCTGATAAAAAAATACATTTTAACCAAAACTGTATTTAAATCTTCTTTAACTGGTTGCCGACCAGCCACAGTAATTATACTGCAGCAGGGCGGCACCGCTGCGCAAAATCACGTATATATACATGATTTTGCATATCAGATACGGGGGCGCGCGCCCGCCCTACCCGCGCCACCGATCGTGGCCACGGTTTTCAATCACCGGGTCCCGGTCGGTCATTACCCGCTGGGTCCCAGCGATTGCCGGCAAACACTGACACAGAGCAGAGCTGCATTGTTTACAATGCAGCGCTACTCCCTGTCAGTTCCCAACACACTGTTCCTGAGAGCAGAGATTAACTCTTGGGATCAGTGTGTTCCTGTGAAGTATACACCCCCCGCCCACTAGTAAAACACTCCCCTCACACAGTTAACCCTTTGATTGCCTAAAAGAGTTAACCCCTTCCTCTCCAGTGCCATTAGTACAGTGTCAGTGGTTTTTTTTTTTGCTCTGATCACTGTATTGGTGTCACTGGGGATGTCAGTGACCCCAAGTCAGTTCCCTCCCAGTGTAAGAATGTCAACCGTAATCCCGCCATAAGTCGCTGATCGCTGCCATAAGTCGCTGATCGCCATTATTATTAGTATAAAAAAAATCCAGTATATATACACCGCTATTTGTAAATGCTATAACTTTCACGAAAACCAATTAATTTACATGTATTGGGATTTTTTTTAGCAAAGACATGTCGCAGAATACATTTTGGTCTAAATTTATGACGAAATTTGATTTTTACATTTTTTTTACTGGACGTGTTTTATAGCAAAAAGTCCAAAATATAGTTTTTTTTCCTCAAAATTGTCGGTCTATTTTTTTTTATAGCGCAAAAAATAAAAAACGCTTAGGCGATCAAATACCACCAAAAGAAAGCCCAATTTATGGGGAAAAAAGGATGTAAATGTCATTTTGGTGCAACGTTGCATGACTGCGCAATTGTCAGTTAAAGTAATGCAGTGCAGTAACACAAACCACTTACGTAACCACTTCCTGACCGCCCTATATAGAAATACTGCTGCAGGGAGGCACAGGTGTGCAAAATCACATATATATACAGTGAGGAACAGAAGTATTTGAACACCCTCTCCCACTTAGAACAAGTTCTCCCACTTAGAAATCATGGAGGGGTCTGAAATTTACATTGTAGGTGCATTCCCACTCTGAGAGACAGAATTTAAAAAAAAAACTTCAGGAAATCACATTGTATGATTTTTAAAGAATTTATTTGTCTGGCACTGCTGAACATAAGTATTTGAACACCTAAGAAACAGCAAGAATTCTGGCTCTCAAAGACCTGTTACTGTGCCTTTAAAAAGTCCAGCTCTACTCCACTCCTTAATCTAACTTAGTAGCACCTGTCTGAGCTCTTTAAAGATACCTGTCCACCCCACAGTCAGTCAGACGCCAACTACTACCATGGGCAAGACTAAAGAGCTGTCAAAAGACACCAGAGACAAAACTGTGGACCTCCACAAGGCTGGAAAGGGCTACGGGACAATTGCCAAGCAGCTTGGTGAAAATAGATCAACTGTTGGAGCAATTGTTAGAAAATAGAAGAGGCTAAAGATGACTGTCAGTCTCCCTCGGACTGGGGCTCCATGCAAGATCTCACCTCGTGGGGTACCACTGATGATAAGAAAGGTGAGGCATCAGCCCAGAACTACAAGGGAGGAGCTGGTCAATGACATGAAGAGAGCTGGGACCACAGTTTCAAAGGTCACTGTCGGTAGAACACTACGCCGTCATGGTTTCAAATCATGCATTGCACGGAAGGTTCCCCTGCTCAAGTCATCACATGTCCAGGCCCGCCTGAAGTTTGCCAATGACCATCTGGATGATCCAGAGGAGGCATGGGAGAAAGTCATGTGGTCAGATGAGACCAAAGTAGAACTTTTTGGTCTAAACTTCACCCGTCGTGTTTGGAGGAAAAAGAAGGATAAGTTGCATCCCAAGAACACCATCCCTACTGTGAAGCATGGGGGTGGTAACATTATGCTTTGGGGGTGCTTTTCTGTGAAGGGGACAGGACGACTGCACTGTATTAAGGAGAGGATGAATTTATTGTGAGATTTTGAGCAATAACCTCCTTCCCTCAGTCAGAGCATTGAAGATGGGTCATGGCTGGGTCTTCCAACATGACAACGACCTGAAGCACACAGCCAGGATAACCAAGGAGTTGCTCCATAAGAAGCATACCAAGGTTCTGGAGTGGCCCAGCCAGTCTCCAGACCTAAATCCAATAGAACATCTTTGGAGGGAGCTGAAACTCCGTGTTGCTTAGCGACAGCCCCGAAACCTGACAGATCTAGAGGAGATCTATGTGGAGGAGTGAGTCAAAATCCCTTTTGCAGTGTGTGCAAACCTGGTCAAGAACTACAGGAAACGTTTGACCTCTGTAATTGCAAACAAAGGCTTCTGTACCAAATATTAACACTGATTTTCTCAGGTGTTCAAATACTTATGTTCAGCAGTGCAAGACAAATAAATTCTTTAAAAATCATACAATGTGATTTCCTGAATTTTTTTTTTAATTCTGTATCTGAGTGGGAATGCCCCTACAATGTGAATTTCAGACCCCTCCATGATTTCTAAGTGGGAGAACTTGCAAGATCGTAGGGTATTCAAATACTTCTGTTCCTCACTGTACGTGATTCACGCTCCCATGGTTTTCACGCCCCTCCCAGATAGCATCAGATTGCCCATCAGTACACCAGTCATCACATTTACCCCTTGACTGCCAGGAAGACGCTCATACACAATAAACCTCCATTGCTAGTATAGTGTATGAATGGATCAATATCTTTGATCAGATCAGCACTATACCAGCGTTAGTATAGCATCCCCAAAAATGAAGTGTTAGCGGGATCAGCCCCGGCACCTGCCAGCACCTGCGTTTAGCCCCTACGCTTACCCCCCCCCCTTCTCCCCCAGCAAGTGCAGTGTCAGTAGGTCACTGTCACTTGATACATTGCACACAAAATCGCAGTGTTGGCAGAATCAGGCCTGATCTCTGTTAGCACTTTTCAGTAAATTTTGATGACTCTCATATGCAGCAGAGTGCCGTGCTACCTTTTGGTGAACTGGCGAGCACCAGCGTTCTAGTACATCCTAGTCTTTCACAAACCTCTTAGATTGTAAGCTCCCAGGATCAGGCCCTCCTAACCCTCTTGTATTGTTGCTGTGTTGTCTCCCGTTATATTGTAAAGTGCTGAGAAAACTGTCGGCGCCATAAATCCTATATAAAAATAATACCAGCACTGCAGTATGACTTGATGACATGGCGAGTCCCCTTATGGAGTATGCAGTACAAGCTGGTGTGGTGACGAGCACAAGTACCAAGAATTCGCACACAGGCCGGTAGAGCCCCTAGTATCCTTCCGGATGTGCTTGTATATCCCGATTGGCAGCCCACAAATTCTGCAGCACCCGTACTTCCCCCATTTACTGGCCAACCTGAAATTCAGGTGGAAATAGCAAATTTAACTACTCCCCTTGATTTTTTGGACCTGTTTATCACAGAAGATTTGTATGCATTGATTGTGGATCAAAGCATTTTATATGTACAACAGTGTATCGCCGCCAACCCAGATTTAAACCTTGCCAGACCAGTCACATGGAAACTCATTACAGTTTCTGAATTTATATTTTTTTTGGGCCTAACCCTCAACATGGGCATTATTAAAAAAAATGAATTGCATTTGTATTTGTCCATAGACCCGATTCATCATATGCCCATGTTCTCTGCTGTCATGGCCAGGCATAGATATGAGAGTATAATGTGTTTTATGCATTTCAACAACAATACACTCTGTCGTCCTCAGGGTGACCCTGAATTTGACCGGCTCCACAAAATTCAGCCCCTCGTAAATCACCTTAACCAAAACTTTTCAGATGTATATACTCCCCAGCAAGACAACAGGCTACACTTATAAGTTTCGGATTTACGAGGGAAAAGATAGTCATGTGGAGCCCCCCGGATGCCCAGACTACATGGGGAGCAGTGACAAAATAGTTTGGGACTTGGTGTCATCCTTTTTCCATATGAGGTCCCACTTATACGTGGACAATTTTTATTCAAGCGTGCCACTATTTAGACATTTGTTCAATCTTGGAACTGGTGCATGTGGCAAAGTGTGACCTAATGTGTGCCCACCATTAGAAGTGGGTGGATGCAGGGCAGTATATTTTAATGGTGGGCATACCACACATTTTTTTTTATTGTCAGAGATTTCTTCTGTTTTTTTTTCATTCAGTCCACAGTCCACATACAAAAAAACCCCCAAAAAACATAGCATACCAAACAAGGACCAGCGACGTACTGGTACTTCACTGGACTTTGAATGGTTATACCACAATGATGCCTATAGTTGCAGGCATCATCCTGGTATCATTTTTTTCAACTAGCGATCAGCTTTTATGTAAAAGCAATCCTAGTGGCTAATTAGCTGCAAGATTGCTTTTATAAGTAGTGGGAGACCCTCCCCTGTTGCCTTCCACGGCCTTCTCGGGCAGTCCCGAGCCATCAGGGGAACCTGAGAATGCAGCCGATGTTTCTGCCAGCTGACCATAGAGCTGATTGGAGAATGGTGCCAATCCTCTCTATAGCCTAAGAAATCAGAAGCTACGAACATTTAATCACTTCAATTTCGCAGGATATAAACAGGGCCATTTGTAAACTGGGAAAGCATCTGATCACACTGATTTTGGTTTGATTAGATAATGCAGGGGGAAGAGGAGAGATCTAGAGTCTGACAGAACCCAGATTTCTGAAAAAAGAATATATGACAATGCACATTGAAGTTATAGGGGATATTTGCATTCCCTGTAATAGCATTAAAAGTGCTAAAAAAAAAAAGTTAAAGGGATAGTGTAAAAATAATTAAAAAAATCAAAATAACTTTAAAAAAAAGTACCTTTGCCCCCCCCCGCGCATGCGCGCACCTGCGTTGAACCTGTGCCCGTGTGGAAACAGCAGTTGTGCCATGCATGTGAGGTATTGCTACGAACGTCAGATCAAGGGCAGTAATTCTAACACTAGACCTCCTCTGTAAATCTAAAATGGTAGCTTGTAAATGCTTTTAAAATGTTGTCTATGGAATTAAAAACATATGCAGTTTGTCGCCATTGCATGAGGCATGCACAGTTTTAAAGCATGTCATGTTTGGTATTTATTTACTCGGCATACCGTCATCTTTTATATTTACCAAACAATTGGCCAATATAATGTGCTTTTGTGCATTAAAAGTAAAAAAAGTGTATTTTTAAAAACAAATTGCGTTTGAAAAATCGCTGCGCGAGTACTATGTGACAAAAATTTGCAGCACCCACCATTTTATTCACTAGGGTGTTTGCTTTAAAAAAATATATAATGTTTGGGGTTTAAATGAATTTCCTAGCAAAAAATACAGATTTTTTTCATGTAAACAAAAAGTGTCAGAAAAAGGCTTGGTCTTCAGGTGGTCAGAAGAGTGAATGATGTGTGGCATTAACTTCTAATGCTTGGCATAAAATGCCCCCACCTCCCCAAAACGACCCCTTTTTGGAAAGTAGACACCCCAAACTATTTGCTGAGAGGCATGTTGAATCAATAGAAGAATTTTATTTTTTTACTACAAGTTTTTGGAAAATGACCAAAAAAAAATTTTTTTTTTTTTTTTACACAAAATTGTCACTTAAATGATTTATTGCTCACACATGCTATGGGTATATGTGGAATTACTCCCCAAAATACATTCTACTACTTCTCCTGAGTATGGGGGTACCACATGTGAGAGACGTTTTGGCAGTCTAGCCAAGTACGGGACCCAAAATCCAATAAGCAGCTTCAGGCTTTTAAAGGGCTTTATTTCTTCATTACACTTCCTGACTACCTATCACAGTTTTTGAGGCCCTGAAATGCCAGGATAGCGCCAAGTAGACACCCCAAGGAATTTGATAAGAAGCATGGTGAGTATTTTGCAGATCTCGTTTATTGACACAAGTTTTTGGAATATGAAAAAAAAACAAACATATTTTTTCTTTTCTTTTTTTATATTTCAAAACCTTGTGAGAAAAAATGAGATCTGTAAAATACTCACCATGCCTCGTTTTAAATTCCTTGGGGTGTATACTTTCCAAAAAGGGGTTATTTTGTGGGGGGGTGGGGGGTTGGTGCTGTCCTGGCATTTCAGGGCCTTAGAAACTGTGATAAGTAGTGAAGAAGTGAAATGAGGAAGTTACGCACCTTCAGGCTTTCAAAGTGGTCATTGGATTTCAGGCTCCTGTATATGGCAAGGCTCCCAAAAAGTCTCACACATGTGGTATCCCCATACTCGGTAGAAGTAGCAGAATGTATTTTTAGGGTGTAATTCCACATATACCCATGGCTTGTGCGAGAAATATATAATTGAAATGACAACTTTGTGTAAAAAGAAAAAAAAGTGTTTGTCATATTCCAGAAACTTGTGGGAAAAAAAATAAATCTTTCATGGACTCAATATGCCTCTCAGCAGATAGCTTAGGGTGTCTACTTTCTGAAAAGGGGTCATTTGGGGGTATTTGTACTATCCTGGTATTTTAGCACCTCAAGAAATGTGATGAGCAGTCAGAAAGTAAAAGCTGTGTAAATTTCATTATCTATCCCATAGTTTGTAGATGCTATAACTTTCACACAAAGCAATCAATATATACTTATTGGGATTTTTTAACCAAAAACAGGTAACAGAATACATTTTGGCCTAGATTTATGACAAAATTTTTGTTTTGTTGGATATTTTTTATGACAGAAATGAGAAAATATTGTTTTTAAAAAAAAAAAAAAAAAAAAATTCTCAAACTTTTTTGTTTATAGCGCCAAAAAAAAAGTGCATAGGTGATCAAATACCACCAAAATAAAGCTCTATTTGTGTGAAAAAAGGACATAATTTCATTTATGTACGTTGTTGCATGACCACGCAATTGTCAGTTAAACTAGTGCAGCGCTGTATAGCAAAAAAATGGTGTAAATTGCATAAATCTATACTATAGTTTGTAGTTGCTATAACGTTCACACAAAGCAATCACTATACACCTATTGGGATTTTTTTTTACTAAAAACATGTAGCAGAATACATTTTGGCCTAAATTTATAACTAACTTTAAGTTTACTATATATTTTTTATAGCCAAAAGTAAAAAATATTGTTTTTTTTCAAACTTTACAGTCTTTCTTTGTTTATATAGCAAAAAATAAAAAGAGCAAAGGTGATCAAATACCACCGAAAGAAAAGGATGTATATTTAGTTTGGGTACAGCATTGCATGACCGCGCAATTGTCAGTTGAATTAGTGCAGCGCCGAGTAGCAAAAAGAGGCCTGGTCATTAAGGGGGGTAAATCCTCTGGAGGACAAGTGGTTAAGTAATGTCTGGGGCTTTTAAAAACAAAAGGGGCTTTATGGTGACGTAAACGTTTAATATTTTTAACATTGCGTTGTTTATCTCCTCCTCCCCTCTCTGCCTGTCTCCAGCAATGCACCCAGGAACTAGCAGGGAGGAGAGAGACCTTGCAGTGCAATGAGCACCGATTGGTTACTTGTGAGGAAAGGGGAATGTTTATACCTTTCGTTGCCAGAGCTGTTTTTGCGTTTTTTTTTTGCACACGTTTAAAAAATCAGTTACGGCCTGAAGATTACACAAAACTCCAAAACAATTTAAATTTTCTGAAATCCGAGACCCTAGAGAATAAATTAGTGGTAGTTCCAATTTTTTATGTCACACAATATTATCACAAAGGCCTAGGAAACGCAAAATTTCAGTAAAAAATACGCTTATTAATTTTAGGGCACAAAAAGCAATACATTTTACAAAATATAAAAGACGAGGTTGCATTGAGTTAATAGATATCTAACGTCAAACTTTAAATTTCCGGGAACTCGGGAAATGGCAACAAACGTTGGTACCCTATATTTTCTATAGGTGACGCTTTCAAAGCCCCTTAATAGGTCATCAGTTTAGGAGGAGGTCTGGTGCTAGAATTATTGCTCTCATTCTAGTGTGCGTGGCGATGTGTATTGCAACCATCGTTTTCATACGTAGGCGCCCCAGCGTGTGCTTTTACATTTGTACGTGCATACATATGTGGAGGTGGGGGGCCTTGAAAAAGCCTTTTGGGGGGTAATATGCTTGGGTGTACATTTTAATTTAAAAAAAATTACCACATATAGGGGACAAAATGCCCCCTATGTGATGATTTTTGGTGACAGGTTCTCTTTATTTGAGACATCCACGGTCTAAAAGACCCTGCATGTCTGCCCTGTGCTACACTGAATGTAATGCAGTTCACATTGCAGATGGACAAGCAGAGCCCGGGAGACATAGCGGGCAGGGGGGGTGGAGGCTAGCAACATAGTGGGCTGTGTGGAAGAAATCAGGCGGCAGCGCTGCCGCCCGAATGCTTTCACCTGACAGGTGAGCCCTGCTGCTTGCCCGCAGCAGGGCTAAAGGTAAAAAAGAACTACCTGCCTGGCGCTCGGAACTACATGTCCCAGGCGTCGTGCGATATGAATTGAACATCCCTATATAGTATTAATCTTGTACAGGTTAGATGGTTAATGGTACAATGAAGACACATTGGAAGTGACCAAAAGACATGTAGGCCCTGATTCACTAAGATGTGAGTGTAATAGCAGAGACTGACCATTCAGGCAGACTCCGGTCAATCAATCAGTCGTCTGACCAGCGTCTAGCAAGCTCATTGATGAGCGTCTATTGACTACTTTGCTATCACTGGCACATTTTTAGGTGCAATACCGGATATGTTCGCTAGATGGCGCACAAGCGCGGGCTTTATTTACATTGGCGTTTTCATGATGGCAAAAGAATTCTTAGAATGTTATAAATACACCTGTACACCTGTATTAGAATTTTCTATTTTCTTCTATTTATTTTCTTGCTGTGTCTCCAAAATGATCAGGAAACTAATGCATTTACTAATGAATGTCATACATTCTGTACTCAAATGTTAAACATTTACACACTTATATCTCAAATAATTTATATACTTCTAATTTCCCAATATAATTATATATCTTCATTCTCTTTAATCACGTAACTATTCTATGGTAAAGACAAGTGCAGCGCTATAAATGGATGTGATCAATAATGAACGCATGTAAAAACCAAAAAGTGCAAAGAATTGCAACAATGATGTAATATTGTAAATGGTGCTAAAATAAGTTCATAGAATCATTCCTGAATAATGGAATGTCCTTCGTGTGAGAGTACCAACTCAGAGAGTGCCTATGAATGGCACGTGTGGTCTCTCCGTGACGGACAGTAGTGCATGAACTCGTGAAAGGTAAACCACCCTTGGGACTGGTCTACACTCACCAGAACAAAAGTATTAATGTGTATGGGTTATACACTCCACACATCTGGGGGTGCAGCGGTATGCTGGCAGTTATGGGTTAGTCATCCAGCTCCATCCATCCATCCATCAGGGTGGGTGCCCAAATGGTCCTGGGGAGGAATTAGCTCAGCCACAGGAGCCAGAAAGGTGCTCAATAGTGTAGTACACTGTCACAGGGGTGGATGACCTTTCACGAGTTCATGCACTACTGTTCGTGGTTATATTTATCTTGTGTAATACCATTTTAGTAGTCTATATAATTTGACCAGCGCTCGCTCTATCATTTTCAAACAATGGAACTATTCTACATTATAGCTCAAACTGTGTCTCCCACAGTGGTTTAGTGGTTAGAGCTCAGAACTTACAGCACTTGGGTCATGGGTTCTAATCCCGGTCATGGCTACATCCTAAAAAATGGAGATCAATTTTCTGGGTTGTGTCAGTGCCAGGAATATTGATCAAACAATTATGATTTTGCCTAATGACTAGAAAGTGGATGAATGTACTCTTCTGCCAATTAGGAAATGTGCCATTTTCATGCCGTGTATATTTCATTGTAACATTTTTCTCTTTTAAATCTGTCTCCTTATACAACTTGACCCCCTCCCCCACCCCGCCATCACCTGTCCCATATGCAAATCTATGGATCACCGCCCCACTCTTTAACTATCTATTTACTGATCAAGTGAATGTGTCTCATTTTCTATCAGCTACAGCTCAGATCTCACATTATTATACAATTGCTGATTGTATCTCACCACTAGTCTGATTGAATTCACAATTCCTGGTCAGTCCCGTTCCCTGACCTCTAATAAACTTTAGGGCCAGTTCACACTACATGTGTTTCAGTTGCTTTTTCGGCATCACAAACGCACAGAAAGAAGGTTATATGGTTGTCAATGTCATAGTTCACATCAGCACTTGCATTTTCAGTGCATTGCAGGTGCTGTAAACAAAGTTGACCACGCTGCATTGTTTCTGCACAGAACTGTACTGGAACACATTGAAACGTCCTTGAATGTACTAAAACGCACATGTCCCTAACTACATTGAATACAAAGAAAATAGAAAAAAATAAGTGGAAGGGATATAAAAATGCAATGTAAACATGTCCAAAACGCATTCAAAATGTACTGGAACACACTAAACAAGCATGCCAAAAGGGCATGAAAAAAACCCATCAGGAACACATCTAGACTGTTTCTATAGTGTGAACCAGCCCTTAGGACTTGTTCACACCATTGGTGGTGCAGAAACGCATGCAAGAACACACATTTTCCAGCACAGCAAAGAAATGCAATGCCCTATGTAGATGTGCGCAGGTACCATGATGAAAACGTTGTTGCACCTACACACGTCTATTAAAAACAGCCCCATTCACAGCCACAAATACGCATGGCACCACACTACTGTGCGGTTAGGTGCGACACACTTGGAAAATAACATAAAAATAAGCCAACATGGCTAAAACATATCTTGAAAATATGGGGACTCTGATATCCGGCGACAGTCCGTTCACGAACGAGAAGCAATTCTGCACCCTAAAACCAACATAGAGGAAAGGGATGGTCAAATTGCTGTGCTGCTTCCAAACCACCTCTGGCATGCCAGGGTCATTATGCAGGTCCTCGATGCCAGTTCTTGCCTGCAGCCACAAAATATCCACTGGCCACGAGTGAAGGTGAGTGGAGGACGTGAAGGTGGATTTCTACCAGCTTCAACCGCAAGCAGTACCACTCCTGAAAAATGAGAGCAAATAATCATTGACACGTCATCATGACAGTCAATTCTCAGTGCAGGCTATCTAGAGTGTCTTTCCTTTTTAACCATTTCAAGAGTTCAAGGAAACATTCTTGGAGCATCTACTGTGTTTGGAAAGGCCAAAGGTCCCCCCCCTCCCCCAGGCACACTAATGCTTATGCAGACCATAGACGGGGAGAAAAACGGCCGATTTTTCTTTTAAAAAATGAAAAATTGGTTGTTCAAGCGGCCGACGTTGCCAGCAATGGTAAAAAAAAAATCGGCCGATTTTCATCCCGTCTACAGCCGGCAAAAAGTGTCTCTGCAGAGAGCTCCGCTATTTCTTTGACAGTTCCTTGACATTTACAGCGGTTGCAACAATGTATCTATTTGTATCCATTTAGGATACAGATGTTTTTATTCGGAAACAAATAGATACAATGTTGCAACCGCTGTAAATGTCAAGGAACTGTCAAAGAAATAGCGGAGCTCTCTGCAGGGACACTTTTTGCCATACTGGAATTCCTCTCATTTTTCATCCTTCTTCTTCTTCTTCTTCTTCTTCATCATCATCCTCTTCTTCTTCTTTTTCATCATCATCCTCTTCTTCTTAATCCTCTTCTTCTTCATCATCTTCATCCTCTTCTTCTTCATCCTCTTCTTCTTCATCATCTTGATCATCATCATCCTCTTCTTCTTCTTCTTCTTCATCATCATCCTCTTATTCTTCTTCATCATCATCCTCCTCTTCATCATCATCTTCTTCTTCTTCTTCTTCATCATCATCCTCTTCTTCTTCATCATCATCCTCTTCATCATCATCATCATCCTCTTCTTCTTCTTCTTCATCATCCTCTTCTTCTTCTTCTTCTTCTTCTTCATCATCATCATCCTCTTCTTCTTCTTCATCATCATCATCCTCTACTTCTTCATCATCATCATCATCATCCTCTTCTTCTTCATCATCATCATCCTCTTCATCATCATCCTCTTCTTCATCTCTCTTCTTCTTCATCATCATCATCCTCTTCTTCTTCTTCATCATCATCATCATCATCATCCTCTTCTTCTTCTTCATCATCATCATCATCCTCTTCTTCTTCTTCATCATCATCATCATCCTCTTCTTCTTCTTCTTCTTCATCATCATCCTCTTCTTCTTCTTCTTCATCCTCTTCTTCTTCTTCATCATCATCATCCTCTTCTTCTTCTTCATCATCATCCTCTTCTTCATCCTCTTCTTCTTTTTCTTCTTTTTGTCTTCCTCTTGCAGGTCACTGCTCATGTGCAGATTTTTTATCAGTAAAAAATCGGCCAATTTGCCCATCATTGCCGCGAAAATCGGCCGATCGGCAAATTCGGCCGTTTTTTTTACCAACTTTACCGAAAAAAAAAATCTGCCAAAATACCGAAAAACGGCCGAACAAATAGCCCACTAACGATCCGAAAATCGGCCGATTTTATTTTCGGACGAAAAATCGGCCAATTTTCGACCCATCTATGGCCTGCATAAGATATGGTGTGGCCCTAGGGTCAATGTGTGTTTAGAATACTTCCAAAATGCACATACAAAAACACTCCATCCAAATGCATGTTGCATTTCTATAGCATGTTAAACAGAAAAAAAATGCACTTACATAATGTTAACATGCGCAAGTAAAAGTAGACAAAATCCACATCCTTTTATTCTGGCTTCACATACATGCATTGTGGTCTAACACCGCACTCCTGGGCAAATCACATGCAATTTGTGTGCGTTGCAATTAGAGACAAACATTTTGCACACCTCAAATTGCACCGCATCCGGGCCAAAAATGTGCAGGACCCTTTTTCAGGGTATGCACATGTATTGTACTGTCCAAGGCATTGCACACTAACGCATTGCACACTAAAAATGTCAAATACGTTAGTGTGTACAGTGCATGAGTGTAAAATGCGTTAGTGTGTACAGTGCATGAGTGTAAAATGCTTTAGTGTGTACAGTGCATGAGTGTAAAATGCTTTAGTGCACACTGCAGTGTACAACGCATTGCACACTGTAATACACTGTAATACCGTGTACACCCACACATTGTAGACTGTAATGCACTGTACACTATCATGCAGGATGGAGCAACGCATTGCACACTGTGATACCGTGTACACCCACACATTGTAGACTGTAATGCACTGTACACTGTCATGCAGGATGGAGCTACGCATTGCACACTGTGATACGCTGTCCACTGTCATGCAGAATCCAGCAACGCATTGCACACTGTAATACCATGTACACCAACACATTGTAGAATGTAATGCATTATACGCAGTATACATGTCCAGATATTCAAAGATTAGCCATGAAGGCCTAGCTGGTTACCTATTGGGCGACCGCAGATACCCGAATAACGCTACACTGCATCCAGGCAGCTCTGGGAGGGTGTCATATGACATCCTGGCAGAACGCGCTCTCCGTGATTGCTGTGTCCTAAGGACACAGCTGATCACGTGATGTGGTAAAGGCCAATCACAGCGGCTTTTTACCATGTGATCAGCCATGTCCAATGACACGCTGATCACCGGGAAATGCATTTGCCGGGTCTTGGCTGCACTTTCATCACGCTATCAGAATGTGTGGAAAGTACTGCCGAGAACCAGCAGTTATCAAAGCAGGGGTCGGCCCCGATGATCAGTGCCCACCAGTGCCACCCAACAGTTACGCCCACCTGTGGCCAGCAGTGCCACCCACCAGTGCTGCCTCATCAACGCACATCAGTGTTGCTAAATTACCAGTTTACCAAATGTTATAATATAAACAGACTTTTATTCATTATGAGCTATTTTGTGGTTTATCGAGCAAAAAGTAAAACACACAGCAGCAAGTCAATACCACCCAAAGAAAGCTCTATTTGTCTGAAAAAACTGATACAAATTTAAGATGGGTACAATGTGGCATGACCGCACAATTGTCATTCAAAGGGTAACAGTGCAGAAAGATGAAAATTGGCCAGGACAGGAAGGGGGTAGGAGTACCCAGTAGGCAAGTGGTTAATATCATTGACCCATCAATACCCAGGAGCTAATGTACAGATAAGTAGCATGTGCGCCAAGTGAGATTCTGCTAGGCCCCACCCACAAAATTGCAATTACCTGTCCCTCACATGTTATAAACATGTTTGCAATGGCCACACTTACTGTACATATAAGGATCATCTCCTCAGTTGATAACTGTGCTCTCGCCATGTCCAAATGCCAATAAGGTTATCAAAATTTTCAACCAACACAAAACCTCCAACCACTTGTCATCCACTTACACTCCCCACAACCACTTCCGGGTGCGCGCGCACGTGATGACGGACTTCCAGGATAGCCGTTCATGCGCCATGCGGACACCTGGTTGGTGCTTATTTGTTTGCAATCGCGCATTTTTATGTGCGGCTATGATAGCTTTCGCAAATGTGTGTTTCTTATTGATTTGTTTTTTTTAACCTTGGCTAATATTTGTTGCCAAAGGCCAAAAATCAACAAAGTGTGGACTATTTTATTACTGTAAATCGAATTGTAGAAAACCTGTAGCTGGCTGCACAGTGAATGTGACATTCATTAGTACATAATATTGTGGTGCAAGTGGGTTTTTTTTTTTTGGTTTTGAAAAAGCCAGTTTGCACACACTTGCATATTCACGCTCTTACAAGCTACATTTGAGCAGATTATATAAGTATACAAAGTAACTATTAAGGTTGTTCATATATTGAACATAAAATAAACACAAAAACATCGGTCAAATATTTATTGATCAAATATATCGTCATTTATTTGGTCAGCAGGAACAAGTAGGTACAGTCAATATCTTGGTGAGTCACAAAAATAGGATTGATGTGGCAAAAATAAAACACTCCTGCTCATAAGAGCTTACAATCTAAAGATACTTCTAGTGAACTGTGTGTGCACAGGTTATAGCAGGAAACAAAGGGGAAGATGAATCAAGTAACATTTTCATGCACATAGGATTTACTTACACAATCACGTAGTATAAAGATACATTCAAAAAAAAAAAAAAGTCTTCAGATCAAAATATCAAGAAAACAAAGCATGTGAAAAAAAACCCTCCCACCTCTACAAATCCCCTCCCACCTCTACAAATCCCCTACACATACATTTGTCAGCAGGTTTGTCAGAAAAATGCATTGGAGTCTAAATAAGCAAGCAAAATTAAAACAAGAGCAGATTTTAAACAAAACGATTGACATGTGTGAGGCTTTCAATGCAAAGAGAAAAAACACAATCATTGTGCAATAACACACAAACACTTTACAAGGCCAAAAATATGCAAACATTTCCAGCCCACTTCCAAACACAGCCTGGGTGGTGTCTGGGGCAATTCAGCACAAAATCTCTTCTTCCCCCAAACCACTACAAGCAAGGACTTAGTCACAAACCACCCGGCCTAGTAACAGGCCAAATCACTCCCTACTGCACATCTTTATATAAGCTAGGTTGTATTTGGAGCACGCCAAACAAGGCCCCACACCCAATGAAGCCACACCCACCACTGACCTTAATTTGGTCAGTGAAAGTGTTTTCACCTGATGAATCCGCTTCCTACCTGCATTAACCCTTGGTATACAGGCCCCACAAATCAGAAAGAAATATACAGTGAAATGTACGTGTGCAGCATACAACAGAACATTGAGCAGGGATGTGAAAGGGAACCCCAATTGGAACCGTTATTGCTACTATGGTCACAATTCCCTCCAGATTCTCGCATGAGTTAAGACAGTCACATGACCACATCTTGTATGCAATACTGAAAATGACAAATCGATTTGACTAGTATGGTGAATTTCCCATCAATTGGCAAAACACTCCAGAAATCAAACATCACCAAACATTACACTCTGGGCAAAGCTGATTTACAAATCCTGCGACTTACAGTAAAGTTGACCATTTTAATGCAATTTTCAAGACATCTGACACAGATCTCTATGCAAATTGCCACTAAAGTAGTACATGTACTACTATAGAAATCAGTGTTTGAAACGCACCCATATGGTCGCTCTAATAGCAGACAATAGGGTGCGACTTTGCAGACGATTTACAGCTTGCATGTTGTGCAAATCACATGTCAAGTCCCACTCAATGTGCACGCTATTGGAGCGTTCATATTGTTGTGGTTCAAACTTGGTTGGAGCCGCAAGTAATAATAGAGTAATGAATACACTACTTTTCATGCAATTTGCTGAGAGATCGGTGTCGATTGTCTTGCAAATTGCACTTGAAATCACCATGTACCCTAACTTTGAAATCATGCAACTTCTATGCAAGTCACATGATGTGACTGTGGTGTCAATAACACCACTTAGAAATCTGCTTTAATGTGACCGGGTAGCCCCCAGTAACATTGTTTGCGATTGCCATGCAATTGGCATTACAGGCGACTTGCAAATCGTAGACCAAGTCGCACCCTATTGGCCACTGTAGGCTCTGTTCACATCCAATTGGATTGTGAACTCGTGCAACTTCACTGTAAGTTGGGCAATTGCCGCATCGGATTAGATGTGACAGTGGTGTTAGCCCCCAGTAACATTGTGTGCAATTTGCCATGCAAAGGGCAAGTTGCTGGCCATGCCAATCGCATGACAAGTCGCATCCAGGGTGTGCAATTTCAGGTGCGATTTGTGAATTGACATGGTACCTGATATTGGATATAATGAATGTGAATGTGAGTGTATTAACGTACGCCATTTGTTGCAGTGAGAGTTCAAAGGTATTTGAAGATTTTGGCCATTTATTAGCAATTTAACATCTAGACTCAAATAGAAATCGCAATGCTACACACAATTGAAAACACAACTAGTTAGTAATTCTCTAGAAAACACAGTAAAATTGGCAACTTAAACAGTAATTTTCATTTGCATATAGTGTGAACGAAGCAGGAGAATTAACAAAGGAAATAAATCTTTGAAGGTGTGCGGTCTGCTTTGCATTTGGTGGAAAAATCCATACCAGTATTTGTGACAAGTTTGATGTGTGGATTCACCAACCAAGTCTTTTCTCTCTCGCTCACTCTTCTTTGTCTCACTGGCTCGCTCTTCTCTCTCGCTCACTCTTCTGTATGTCTCTCTTTATCACTCTTCAGTATGTTTTTCTCGCTCACTCTTCTTCATCTCACTGGCTCGCTCTTCTCTCTCTCTGTCAGCTCTTTGCTTGCCAAATCCTTCACAAAAGTGGGTTGAGTGTAAACCATCATTATCAAATCTATTAGTGATTCAGGCCCTTATCTTACCCCATTGTATGACATTCACATAAGGTGCAGCTTTGAAGGTGTTTCAACAGACAAGGCCTCATTCTAATTCACATTTTAGGGATCACTTAGACAGAAAGCAAAGATGTTGCCAGAACATCTATTTGAAGACAGCCACACACGGAGATCATACTACTTCCTTGCCGTGGTTGGGATTCAAACCGACAACCCTAGAGTTGTGAGGCAGTAGTGCTAACCACTAATCCACGGAGCTACATTGCTAATCCAGCCTGTATTTCTGTGCTGTGAATCAATCTTAGGTCCCTGGGCAAGTTCAGTGTAACTACCAGATATCTCCAATGTGACACAAATGTTGTGCTATGTTGCCAATTCACATGTATGATGGTTCTATGTATCCCAATACAAAGGATTGCAATACTAATACAGGCGTACCTCGGTTTACCAATGCCTCAGGGAACGTCATATTTGGGGTACAAATGCCAAACCATTTCAGTTAATTGGTCTGTTTACAAATGTTTGAATAATTTGGTATGGGCATGTGGCCTGGTATGGTTCAGGAGGGGGGGAGGCGCTCGCTTGTCCCCCCCCCTTTCCTGACCTGCTGGGCTGCATGCTCAGATAAGTATCTGTTATGGATTTTGGGGGGTACCCCATGCTGTTTTTTATTTAATTTCAGCGTGGAGTTACCCCTTAACATCCATACGAGACCCGAAGGGCTTAGTATGGATGGGAGGGGGGACCCCACGCCGGGTTTTTTACAAATTGTTTATAATTCCCTGCAATACTTTTACATCAACTGTCAGTGGGGAACTCCGCCGACAGCTGAAACATGAGCGCTGCATTGGTTTTCGCTACTAAAATGCTGCATGAGTTGATAACATAACTCATGCGGGATTGTAGGAGCGACAGCCATGTGTTAATGTTTCAACTGTCAGCGGGGTTCCCCACTGACAGCTGAATGTAAAAAAAAAAAAAAAAAGCGTGGGGTCCCCCCTCCCATCCATACCAAGCCCTTCGGATCTGGTATGGATATTAAGGGGGAACTCCACGCTGAAATAAAAAAAAACAGCTTGGGGATCCCCCCAAAATCCATACCAGACCCTTATCCGAGCATGCAGCCCGGCAGGTCAGGAAAGGGGGGGGGACGAGCGAGCGCCCCCCCTCCTGAACTATACCAGGCCACCTGCCCTCAACATGGGGGGGTGCTTTGGGGAAGGGGGGCTCCCCCCCAAAGCACCTTGTCCCCATGTTAATGGGGACAAGGGCCTCTTCCGTTATTGGGATAATTGGTCAGCCATTTTTTGGGATTTTAGCATATTTTGTTTACCAGTAAAGTTGAAAATTTTTTGTTCCAAATTTACTGATAAAAAAAATGTGCCAAAATCCCGAAAAACAGCTGACCAATTAACCCACTAACGGCCCGAAAATCGTTCGATTTTCTTTTCGGCAGAAAAATCGGCCGATTTTAGACCCATCTATGGCCTGCTTTACATGGGTCTAAAATCGTCCGCAAAAAAAATCGGCTGATTTTCAGCCCGTTAGTGGGTTAATTGGTCAGCCATTTTTGGGGATTTTGCAACTTTTTTTAATTGGTAAATTTGGATAAAAATTGGCCGATTTTGCAGATCGGCCGTTTTTAGCTGCAATGATCGGCAAATTGGCTGATCTTTTAACAGATAAATAATCTGCACATGAGCCATGACCTGCAAGAAAAAGAATAAAAAAAAAGAATAAGAAAAAGAAAAATGCAGGCCTTAGATGGGGCGAAAACTGACCGTTTTAAAAAAAAAAAATCGGTTGTTCAATGGGCCGACGTTACCACCAATGGCAAAAAAATTGTTCGATTTTCGCCCCATCTACGGCCTGCAAATATAATAGCGAAGTAATTACTTCTGTCCCTGCAGAGAGCTGCGCTATTATATTTGACATTAAAAAGTATAAAGGTTGCAACATTGTATCTATTTGTATCCGAATAAAAACATCTATATCCGGAATGGATACAAATGGATACAATATTGCAGTCTCTATACTTTTTAATGTCAAATATAATAGCGGAGCTCTCTGCAGGGACAGAAGGAATGTTTCAGCTGTCATCGGGGTTTCCCACTGACAGCTGAATTTTAAATTATTTCCGTGAATTAAATAAATAATAAAAAAAACAGCGTGGGTCCCCCCTCTCATCCATACCAAGCCCTTCAGGTCTGGTATGGGTATTAAGGGGGAACTCCACGCTGAAATTTAAAAAAAAAAACAGCGTGGGTCCCCCTCAATATCCATACCAGACCCTTATCCGAGCATGCAGCCCGGCAGGTCAGGAAAGGGGGGGGACGAGCGAGCGCCCCCCCCCCCCTCCTGAACCATACCAGGCCACATGCCCTCAACATGGGGGGGTGCTTTGAGGCAGGGGGGCTCCCCCCCCCAAAGCACCTTGTCCCCATGTTGATGAGGACAAGGGCCTCTTCCCCACAACCCTGGCCGGTGGTTGTGGGGGTCTGCGGGCGGGGGGCTTATCAGAATCTGGAAGCCCCCTTTAACAAGGGGGCCCCCAGATCCCGCCCCCCCCCCCTACGTGAATGAGTCTGCGGTACATGGTCCCGCAGACTCCTTCACAAAAAAACTAAGTGTGGTGTAAAAAAAACACAGTACAGGGTCTTTGACAAGTCCTTTATTAAAACAATGTCCCCCGAAGTAGATCCAACGTCAATCACGGCGGCGGCGGCAGGGACCCGAAAAAAGAAAAAAAAAAAAAGGTTCCGCTCCCGTCGGAGGCTCCCAGCCTTGTGAAGAAGAGGCTAGCTGACAGTTCTTATATAGGTATGGGGCGGGGCCAGCCGGGCACATCATCCCCGCCCCTTACCTATTTGAGAAATGTCACCCTGTCTCTCCGCTGAGGCTAACTAGCTGAATGCAGGAGACAGTCTGACATTTCTTATATAGCTATGGGGCGGGGCCAGCCGGGAACAGCAAGCATGTGACATGGGGCGGGTCACTCGGATGATGTCCCCGGCTGGCCCCGCCCCATAGCTATATAAGAAATGTCAGACTGTCTCCTGCATTCAGCTAGTTAGCCTCAGCGGAGAGACAGGGTGACATTTCTCAAATAGGTAAGGGGCGGGGATGATGTGCCCGGCTGGCCCCGCCCCATACCTATATAAGAACTGTCAGCTAGCCTCTTCTTCACATGGCTGGAAGCCTCCGACGGGAGCGGAACCTTTTTTTTTTTTTCTTTTTTCGGGTCCCTGCCGCCGCCGCCGTGATTGACGTTGGATCTACTTCGGGGGACATTGTTTTAATAAAGGACTTGTCAAAGACCCTGTACTGTGTTTTTTTTACACCACACTTAGTTTTTTTGTGAAGGAGTCTGAGGGACCATGTACCGCAGACTCGTTCACGTAGGGGGGGGGGCGGGATCTGGGGGCCCCCTTGTTAAAGGGGGCTTCCAGATTCTGATAAGCCCCCCGCCCGCAGACCCCCACAACCACCGGCCAGGGTTGTGGGGAAGAGGCCCTTGTCCTCATCAACATGGGGACAAGGTGCTTTGGGGGGGGGAGCCCCCCTGCCTCAAAGCACCCCCCCATGTTGAGGGCATGTGGCCTGGTATGGTTCAGGAGGGGGGGGGGCGCTCGCTCGTCCCCCCCCTTTCCTGACCTGCCGGGCTGCATGCTCGGATAAGGGTCTGGTATGGATATTGAGGGGGACCCACGCTGTTTTTTTTTTTAAATTTCAGCGTGGAGTTCCCCCTTAATATCCATACCAGACCTGAAGGGCTTGGTATGGATGAGAGGGGGGACCCACGCTGTTTTTTTTTTTTTTTTTTTTATTGTGGACCTTTATTTTTACATTCAGCTGTCAAAATAAATATTATCTAGACCTTTGAAATAAGTAAAATCATTACAGAAATAATTATAAAGGATAAGAAACAAAAATAGAATCACTAGAACTAAGGAAATCTAGTTAGATTACATGAAGATATGCCGAGTGCTGTTTATTAAACACAATAGTCGCGAGCGAGTGCCGGCTCTCAGAGGAATCCACAATCAGATTCACTATTAGTCAGTGGCTAAAAAGCAAACGCCCATGGCAGAAGTCTAAAATGTGTTCTGCACATGCTCAGTTGTATCTGCCAAAGACACTGCACGGGCTTCTAGATTTTTACTGTGTCGATTTCCTTGAAAAAAACGATTTTTAACACATTTTTAATTTTTTTGGAAATAGCAGATATTGTTTAAAGTGAAGTCCTGATATTTGGCAAAGCAAATTTCTAAGTGAACATGTCTCTGCAGTGATTTTTCATGGTTTTAGACTTGCTTCTTAGCAAGTCTGTTTTGTGAGTCTGATTTCGGGCGTGTGTCTTTTTGTGAATTAGATTGGGCATCTGCTTATGGGCTCTGCTCAATAGTGAATTAAGTTGCAGGGTAAAAAATGACGGACGCCCATGAAAATTGGGCTTAAGCCCATAAATATGCGCCCACGCCCAATAGTGAATCAGGGCCGTACTGTCTATATTTAGATCTTTACGCATATTCAAAGTGGCTTTAGGGGGAGCGGGTACCTGATTTTGACATTTCCCGCTCCCACTTCCTGCTCAGTTCCCTGTGACAAACTGACTCATAAGTTTGGCCCCCCCTTCTTCCTACACAGACTTCTGGGACACTTCACAGGTCCCAGAAGACTGCGGCCCATTCACAAGCGCAGATCGCTTCACGCGTGTTCAGTAGGAAACCGACTGTGTAGCCTCAAGGAAGGCTTCACTGCTGGTTTCTCTTAGTCAAGATGGTGACGCCAGCACCCAATAGCCGATTTAAGAAGTGGCTCAGGTGAGGACACCGCTGGATGCATGGACAGGTAAGTGGCCTAATATTAAAAATTCAGCAGCTACAGTATTTGCTATGCTAGTTAAGGAGTCTGTGTCAGTAACTACTGGCTAGGGATTTATCTAAGGATTTCTGAATTTTGGGGACAACAACTCGCTGGTACCTTTTGGGTGCTGAGGGAACCAAATACTGTTTTTCCTTTTTATCTACTATATCTTCTTTATATGCCGCTGTCACTAGGGTCTCTGATTTTCTTAAATTTCACTGTCAGATTCCTTTTTAATAATTCATATGTGTCCTGGTCATTAAACATATTATTCATTTCAGTTAACTAGTCGTCTTTTTTTTTTTTTTTTTTAAGGATTACAATAGTGCTCTCCTTGTTTGCTGGTCTCATCACTATTTCTTTATGATCACATAACGTTTTTATACTTTCTTAGGTATGGAAATCACTCTCATTCTTTAATTTTACTCGTTCAAGATTCTTTCATATAATTTCTTGGAATTCTGCCAGATTTGGGGCAAAATTTTTCTGCAGTTTACAAAGACCCTTCATATGTGTCTTCTTTAGAAATGTTATTAGTATACGAAATGTTATTCTTACTAATCGGATTGCTCAAAAAATGGTGTTTAATAATGTTTTTTCTGACATATTTCTTAATGTCTATAAATGTCTCAAATCTATCAATTTTTCTAGGGGGCATATTTTAAAACCTTTGTTTAACAGGCATATCTCTGGTTGTGTAAAATTATGTTTACTGAGATTAACCACTCCATCGTTATTTCATTTCTGCTCTTTTTTATACTTGCTCGTTTTTCCTTCTTTGCTCCCTCTCTTTTTCTTGCTCATGTACTGTATTTGTTTTTTTTGTCCAAAGAATTCTGTGTTTGGTTTTGATAATATGGTCTCTAACCTCCTTGATTTATAATATTGGGGTCCCCTAGGAGTAGACCACTGTCTACCCTCATTATTACCTGTTGAACACCTAGGTTCCATAATCCCCTCAGTTTGCAAAGGAGTAGATCAATTTCTTAAGGGGATAAATCCCTGTTTAGAAGGAGCTGGTTTCCCCTTTTTATGAGTCCCTTCTTATACACCCACTGGCCACTTTATTAGGTACACCTTTCTAGTACCGGGTTGGACCCCTTTTGTCTTCAGAACTGCCTTAATTCTTTGTGGCATAGATTCAACAAGGTGTTGGAATTCCTCAGAGATTTTGGTCCATATTGACATATCAGTTGCTGCAGACTTGTTGACTGCATATCCATGATCCATTGATACAAGGCAGGATGTATCCATCCTTTCATGTTGTTTATGCCAAATTTTGTCCCATCTGAAAGTCACAGCTGAGTTTGAGATTCATCAGACCAGGCAACGTTTTTCCAATCTAATATTGTCCAATTTTGGTGAGCCTGTGCAAATTGTAGTCTCTGTTTCCTGTTCTTAGCTGACAGGAGTGAGACCCGGTGTGATCTTCTGCTGCTGTAGCCCATCTGCTTCAAGGATCAACGTGTTGTGCATTCAGAGATTATATTTTGCTCTGGGTTGTAACAAGGGATCATTTGAGTTACTGTTGCTTTTCTGTCATCTCAAACCAGTCTGTCCATTCTCCTCTGACATCAACAAGGCATTTTCATCCACACACCTGCTGCTTACTGGATATTTTATCTTTTTCTAGCCATTCTCTGTAAACCCTAGGGATGGTTGTGCGTGAAAATCCTAGTAGATCAGCAGTTTTTGAAATACTCAGACCATCTCATCTGGCATTTTGCCACATTCAAAGTCACTTAAATCCCTTTTCTTACCCATTCTGAGGCTGCTGATTGATTCAGCAAGTCATCTTCACCATGTGAAGCAGCCGACACCATTGATGCTGAGGGTGCATCTGCTCCTCTGATGGAACTCCTGCGTTCCCATAATGAGGGCACAGAGCCCTGCCTGTGATCCAGTTACCAACCCACCAGAGGGAAGCACCTGTAATTTAGGAATCTTCACCCACCCAGCCCTAAAGGGGTACTCTGGCTCACTGGATCTATTCATATATCTATACCTACCTGAAGGAGAACCCCGAGTTCCAGTCTGGACCCTGACCAGTGAAGTGGATCTGCATTACATATACACTGCGTAATTCAATTACGCTTCTGGTTAGTGCGCATTTTTTACTTAAGCACACAGAGCACCGTCACCAGACTGGAAGTTATTGATCACAATATACTTGATATCAGAACTGTCACGGATTGTTTTTCCATCATTTGGGATTTATATAACATTTTATATTTATTATCTTGAATAAATTTTTACTATATCAGATTGGTACATATTGATTAGCGCTGTGCATATATATTTTTATGTGTTTGTGACAAGGCTTTTATTTGGTTTCCTTGGATGCCCAGCTGCTTACACTCTAAGAGCGCTCACTTTCATTGCTATTTTATTCTGTGTTACCAACCAATTGAACAGTTGTACCTAATAAAGTGGCCGCTAAGTGTATTTTCTCTTATGTCTCCAGCTTTCCTCTTTATTAGAGGTAGAGGCCCTGTATTGTGAATTTTTCAGAGGATTTCTTATCCTCACAGGTGTTTGAATATAAGTAAGGATGCACCGAAATTTTGGCGGCCAAAACATGTCGGCCGAAAATAGCCCAATTGGCATTTTGCCGAAAGCAAAATGTGAGCCAATGCAAGTCCCGATAATGAGAGACCTGGCCCCAATGAGAGGTGGACATTCTACTTGGCTGGGGTTTTTTTTGGAGGGGCTATGTGTACTGCAGATGGAGGGGGGGAAGAGAGGAGAAAGGCAGGAGAGGAGGTAAGCGGTGTATACAGTGAGGCAGCAGTGTATACAGACAGTCTCCCTCACTTGCAGCCGCTGAATGTCATTGCCGGTTGTCAAATGCAAAAAAAATATTTGAGCCTCCCCACCCCCACATACGCAGATGTTTCGATTTGCATCCAGAATCTTCATTTTTGGCACCTGAATTTTTCATTTTGGTGCACCACTAATTATAATTATAACCCAGTAGCCAGGCTGTTTCTCTCTGTGTATCACTTGTTTTATTCTCCACCAGAGTCTCTTACTGCAATTCCCCATTCTGTCCACTTTTATTCACTGTTGTGGGTTTAACATCCTCATATAATTCCTGCCATTTAAATATCCCTTTTAGATGATAATCCTCTGTATCTTCCTTTTCTTAGATTTTTGTTCTATCTCTTCCTCTTCTAGGATATCCTTTATTTCATTAGAGTAAAAATTATAAGCCTTGTCTTTTACATAAAGGGCTAACTGTTCCTTGATGTGGTTGATTTCAGCATCTAATATTGCCAGTTTACGTTTTTCTTTACTTTCAGTTCCTCTTCTTGTTTCTCTGGAAATTAGGTTCCACCTGAAACTTCTTGGGTTCATCCCGTCTGCATATATACTTCTCAAGGAACAATATACTGTACATCAAGTTCTGTTACCATTGCATTTTTCAGTCTCATAAAAAGCCTCTAATGCTTTGATTCACCTGCTAGTTCTGTCCACAAACTTCATGTCTGTTAATGGCTCTTTATTTCTATATTCACAAATATCGATTTTACCAAGCTAGGCACCAGCTGCATGGATGTTGTATTGAAATGTCAATTAACTAAATGGTAGAAAAACTATGCTTTGTGCTCTGCATCAAACAAATCCAAATAAAAAACTCCCACGGCTGCACTCACAAACACGTAATAAAAATAGGAAGTGCAGCGCTGATAAATAGTCCTAAAATATATGTGAATACGATTTCATCCAATATAAAAAGTTAATAATAAATGATAAAATTCATAAGAGATCATATAAAAATAGTGAACAGGGTAGTAATGCAAAGTAATGCAGAGTTAATATAGAGTTAAGGAACCGACAGAACGTGACATCATCGCCACCGGAACCACGTGTAAGCCCGGCGGCCATCTTTAATAGGGTCAGTGCTGCTTAACTCTGCATTACTACCCTGTTCACTATTTTAACCACTATAACTGGAATAAAGATTTTTCTGAAATACTACACTATGGGCACCTGTTTTATGGCTCCTTCATAAAGCTTTCAGATGACCCCCATCGAATTGAATACCGAGAGGAAGGGAGCCCTGCATCCAGGCTGAGCACCCATCCATCCTAAAGGGGACTTCTGGACCTAGCAGATTTCCTTAAAATCCCAAGACTTGATGACCGATCCACAGAAGGAAGCTCACCATATACCTGACACCTTCCGCCTACCTAAGAGATCCTTGGTGGTTATATTTATTTGCGAATTACCTATGCACTTCCGGTGAGTGTGCAATTTTACTGTTGATTCCAGTCACAAGCCTATTTGAAATCTGCTACAGAGTAGTATATTCACATTATATGAACTCTTATGAATTTTATCATTTATTATTAACTTTTTATATTGGAGGAACTAGTATTCACATATATTTTATGACTATTAGCGCTGCACTTCCTATTTCTACAGTTGTTTGAAGGTTTATTTTGGTTACCTTTTAGTGCCACAGCTGCTATTTTAGAGCGCTCACTTTGCCATATTTTATACATAATATCAGTGCTGACCCAAAATTAAAAATACAAATGTTGTGCTGTGCTACTAAATTAAATGTGTCTTAGTTACATGTATCCCTATACAAAGGATCAAAATGTTATAAAGGGTGAAAGGGTGACACAAAATAATAAAAAAAAACATTAAATATTATTATTATTATACAGGACTTATATAGCGCCAACAGTTTGCTCAGCGCTTTATATTATGGAGGGAGGACAGTACAGTAACAATACAGTTCAATACAAGAGGGATTAGAGGGCCTTGCTCCTTGGAGCTTACAATCTAGGAGGGAGGGGATAGTGGTACAAGAGGTAATTAGCTGTGGGGGATGGAGTGGTAGGAGGAGTAGTGGATTCCAGTATTAGCTGGGGTCGGGCTAGGCTTCCCTGAAGAGATGGGTTTTCAGAGTGCGCCTAAAGGTGAGCAGAGTAGGCGATAGCCTGATAGCTTGGGGTAGGGAGTTCCAAAGGATGGGTGAAGCCCTTAAGAAATCCTGGAGACGAGCATGGGAGGAGGAGACAAGGGAGCTAGAGAGTAGGAGGTCTTGTGTGGAGCAGAGAGTACGGTTTGGGTGGTATTTAGAGACAAGATCAATGATGTAATTAGGGGCAGTGTTATGAACGGCTTTATACGTCAGTGTTAGTGTTTTGAATTTTATCCATTGGGCAACTGGAAGCCAGTGGAGGGACTGGCAGAGAGGGGTGGCAGATATAGAGCAGTTAGTAAGGTGACTGAGTCTGGCAGCAGCATTCATGATGGACTGTAGGGGGGATAGCCTGCGGTGAGGTAGGCCAGTGAGGAGGGAGTTACAGTAGTCAAGGCGTGATATAATAAGGGAGTGAATGAGTTGCTTAGTGATTTCCGAGGTTAGGAACGGTCATATCTTTGAGATGTGAGGTGAAGTCTACATGAGTTTGTCAGTGATTGGACCTGGGGCTGAAAGGACAGATTGGAGTCTAGGATTATACCTAGTACCCTGGCGTGAGGGGTGGGGCTGATGGTAGAGTTGTTGATCTTGATGGAGAAGTCAGGAGGGGGGGCACGGGCTGGGGGGAATACTAGAAGCTCAGTTTTGGAAAGGTTGAGTTTGAGGAAGTGGAGTGACATCCAGTCCGATATGTCGCTTAGTAGACTGGTGATGCAATTGGAGACTGAGGGGGTGAGGTGAGGGGTAGAGAGACAGATTTGTGTGTTGTCGGCATAGAGATGGTAGTTGAAGCCGTGGGAGTTTATCAATTGGCCAAGGGAGGAGGTGTAGATGGAGAAGAGGAGGGGTCCGAGGACAGAGCCTTGAGGGACCCCGACGGAGAGAGGGAGTGAAGGGGAGGTGGCAGCATTGTAGGTAACACTGAAGGAGCGCTGCGATAGATAGGAGGAGAACCAGGACAGATCGGAGTCTCTAAGGCCAAGAGAGTGCAGTTTTTTGAGGAGGAGGGGGTGGTCAACCGTGTCATAAGCCGCAGAGAGGTCAAGTAGTAGGAGTATAGTATAGTGGCCATTGGTTTTGGCAGTTAGTAGGTCATTGGTGAGTTTGAGTAGGGCAGTTTCGGTGGAGTGTAGGGGGTGAAAGCCAGACTGTAAAGGGTCAAGAGGGTTGTTGTCGGTGAGATGGGAGCTCAGGCAATTGTAGACTAAGTGTTCTAGGAGTTTAGAGGTAAATGGCAGTAGGGAGATGGGTCTTACGTTGTTCAGGTCGGAGGGGTCCAGGGAGGGTTTCTTAAGTATGAGAGTGATGTGCACATGCTTTAGAGGAGAGGGGAAGGTACCAGTGGAGAGGGAAAGATTGAAGATGTGAGTGAGGGAGCATAGGATGGAAGAGGAGGGGGACCGCAGGAGTTGTGAGGGGACAGGGTCCAGGGGGCAGGTGGTGAGGCGGGCTTCGGAGAAAATCTTAGTGACCTCTTCAATGGTAGTTAGGTCAAGGGAGCAAAGTGTTGAGGGGGTTATTGTGTGAGGAGTACTAAGTGGGGTGGGTGTCTGAGCAGTGGCGAAGTCCCTAAGAATTGCGTCAATCTCGTTTTTGAAGTGGTTGGCAATCTCGTGGGTGGTAAGTGAGGTACTGGGTGGAGGCGGACAAAGTAGAAAGTTAAAAGTGGAGAAGAGCCGGCGAGGACTGGAGGAGAAGGTACGAATGAGGGTAATAAAGTAAGCTTGTTTGGCAGCGTGAAGGGAGGAAGTGTACGTTAAGAAGGCAGATTTATAGTGGGTGAACAATTGTTGGGTTTTGGTTTTACGCCATAGTCGCTTCAGCTCGCGACTATGTCGTTTGAGGTTTCTGGTGTGGTCGGTCTGCCAGGGTTGTAGCGGTCGGGGCCTAATACTTCGTGTTGTTGGGGATGCGAGCAAGTCTAGAGCGGCTGAAAGCGAGTTGTTGTAGGCAGCAGTGGCCAGGGCAGGACAGGGGATGGATGCTGTGGTAAAGTTGGTCAGTTGCAGAGTGGAAGGGAGCAGGATTCCAGTTCTGGAGGTTTCTGCTGGTAATTGTTTGCTGTTTGGAGGGATAGGTGTTTGAGGACGAGGAGACAGAGAAGGTGATGAGGTTGTGATCGGAGAGAGGAAAGGGGGTGTTTGTGAGGTTGCAGGGAGTGCAAAGGTGAGAGAAGACAAGGTCAAGAGTGTTCCCGTCAGAGTGGGTGGAGGACTGTCAGGGCAGGGCTGTGGAACGGACAGGTAGGCCTAGTGGCAGGGTAACGCACTGGCTGACGACAACCACCACCAACAGACTGAAGTCCCTCAGGGCGCGGAGTCTAAGTCCCAGGCTGCCCTTCACCAGGGCCCCTGATGGTGGGGATGGACTTGACGCAACCAGGGACCAGGTCGCGGCCCCCGAGACACCCCAGCTGCGGTAATGGCCGCCGCCAATGGCGTGTAGCTGGTGAGAATGACAATAGCGTAGTCAGACAAGCCGGGTCAATAACAACGGGACAAAACAGTACAGAACAGTAGACAGAGAATCACAGGTCACGGGCCGGGTTCAGCAACGGAAGGTCAGATCAAAGGGAAACACAGAGAATGGTCTTAGTCACAAGCCGAGTCAGAATACCAGAAGAGTCACGAGCGTATACACAGAGCTGTAGCAAGACAAAGACACAAGACACAAGTGCAAAGAGCATGTGCAGATCCCAGGCTTATATGTACTCAGCCACACCCCTCTGGGGGATGGACCTCAGAGACCTGAAGGCATAAAAGATTCCCATCATGCTCAGCAGAAATCCAAGATGGATGCTAGCACATGGAGTAACATAACCTCTGGGAAAAGGTAGGACCTTGACAAGGACTGTATGCACTGTGCTAGTGCAAAAGAAGAGGTTATGTGGAGGAGTTGGATGTAGCCGGGTTATTGATGTTGATAGGGATGTTGAAGTCTCCGAGAATGATAGTGGGTAGCTCAGAGGAGAGAAAGAAGGTTAGCCAGGTGGCGAAGTCGTCAAGAAAGCGGGACACAGGTCCAGGAGGCCGATAGATCACTGCAATCCTCAGAGAGATTGGAGAGAATAGCCGGATGCAGTGGGTCTCGAAGGAGGAGAAGGATAGAGAGGGAGGGTTAGGGAGGACTTGGAAGGTGCTCAGTGGTGACAGGAGCAAACCAACCCCACCACCTTTCCGACCACTGGGTCTGGGTGAGTGGGTCCAGATGAGACCTTCATAGGAGAGTGCTGCGGGGGAGGCAGAGTCTGTTGCTTGGACCCAGGTTTCGGGAGCGGGAGACAAAGAGGTCACGGATGGAGGTGAGCTTGTTGCAGACCGAGCGGGTGTTCCAGAGTGCGCATGAGAACAGGATGGTGGTTTTGGGGAGCAGGGGGACAGATATAAGATTGAGGGGGTTGCGGCAGTTTACGAAAGAGAAAGGATGTCTTGTGTGTGGGCGAGGTAGTGGAGGACCAGGGTTCGGGGAGATATCCCCAGAGGTTAGGAGAAGAAGAAGGGTGAGAAAGGTGGTCTGGGAGCAGGATGTATATGAGCGTGTATGTCTTCCAGTTCTGGTGTTCAGGTCAGCAGGAGAGTGGAGTATCAGGAGGAGGTAATGAGAGCAGTTGTAGGGAGATGGAAGCAGTGAAGGTGAGATGTACAGTTGTTTGGGTGAAGCAGAGGGACAGAGAAAAGAGATTTTGGGGACACAGGAGAGGAATATGAAAAGGAGGAGTAGAGGGGGCATTTCCAAAGGTAAACGGAGTGGGAGTCAGGGGTGCAGAAGAGGTTCCCCGGGTGCGATTGCAAATGATCCAGTGTGCATTGGAGTTTTTCGTAGTTGTGTCTTTCTGCAGCTAGAGTTCTCGTGCTAAGTTCGGTAGAGTTCAGTTACGTGTCGTTTGGCCAAGGGTGGTACTGGCTCCAGGGGATCTGTGACACCCAGTGTCAGTGTAGAGGAGTAGTAGTATACAGTAGTTGGATCAAGCTACAAGTTCCAATTTGTGTAAGTTCTAGATTGTAAGGTGAAATTTGACTCGGGGCGGTGAGTGATGGATGTCAGCTGTACTCACGGGGGGTAGATAGAAGGGCCTCAGGTCCAGGTCAGGCCACGTCGTGGTAGGCTGTGGCAGGTCTCACTACTCACGGGGGGTAGACAGAAGGACCTCAGGTCCGGGTCAGGCCGCGTCGTGGTAGGCTGTGGCAGGTCTTGGGTCAAGCCGCGTCGTGGATTGGGTCAAAAATGGCCCAGCACCCCTCCCTGGGTGCTTATTAGGGGCCGCAGGGTTGCCAGGGCCCCTCCGGAGTCTGCTGCTGCCCGGATGGCAGCGGATGGGGAACTTGGGTGACGGAGCTCCTGTCTATGGGACTGCTTCGGTCACCATCTTGAATGTAATCAATAAACATAGATCCTGATGGAAGTCCACCCCCTATATGCAAATGTCCAAATGAAACAAGTAGTTGTGTAGTAGGGTTCCACCACCATTGCAAATCTTGTCATATGTTTCCACTTGTGAATGACAATAAGCAGCCTTGTGGATTCAATACCACCACCAATGGCAGCCTCTTACCAAGCGACAAGACCCCAAATTATAGGTGGTCTTATAACAGTGTGTTGTCAGTAAACATCCATCCACAGTCCATATGGGACCTCTCAGCATCAGGTTGTTCAATGGCACTCAGGAATTCCAGAGTTCATCAGCAGGGATTCGCTTTTTGCACCTCCGTTCCACCATCTACATTAAGCCATGTAAGAGATAAGCAAGCATTCCATAGTGCAACCTGCAGATTTATTGTAATATTTGTACATCTACTCACATAAGTACATGTAAGCACAACCACCACTCTGATTGCTTGCTATGTTTCAGTGGAGATGCTTACTGTGTTATACTGTACATTTCTAACTGACCAGGCCGCCAAAGAAACATCTGTTGCAGCCACCTCAGGGGGCTAGAGCAAATCTTTTATAACTGATATACTGCATTTAGTATGTTAAGCTGTACCTTATTGTTCTTAGTGCTTTCTTCACACACATTTTGTTCCCTTGCCATCGCATCTCAATCGCACCCCTGCGTGGGTAGCACTCGCATTATTTTTTTTTAGTTTTGTTATGTTTTATCTTTTGTAAACTCTTAATAAACAATTTAAAAAAATAAAGCCTGGTCCCATGGAGTAGTTTTGCAGGATTGACCCTTACTGTGCCTTCATATTACTCAGCCCAGCACACATTCCCCATGCCACCGGTGGTGTCTGCAGGACGTTGAGGAACGGTCACCCTATAAACACAGATGAGCTTGTTTTCTTCTTACTCTTGTGAGTGTCTTTAATCCTTTGCTATTAAATACAGTTTAACTGCTGCACTTAGATGGGCGCCTCCTTTTTCTTTTCTTTTCTTTTGTCCTTGCATATAGAGCTGGCTTTGCTCCGAGGATAGCTGCCGCTATTTTGTGCTAACCTTTGGGCCGATTGCCAAGAGACTTTTAAAATACTCTTTCTGTACTTATGAACATTATATCTTTATTTAACAGTGTTTTATGTCATTGCCATTTCTTGCATCAGTGTATATATATTTATTGTTATTTATATATATTACTTCATTTCTGTGTGCCAGAATCACCTCTTTACTGTATCCTGCCTGGGCGAAATGAGTATTTACCCTCCACTCCTTGGATACTTAGTGTGCTGCACACACCCAGTTGGTGTTCTTTTTCTGCCCATTGTATATTTGTTAACCACTTGCCCCCTGGAAGATTTACCCCCCCCCCCTTAGTGACCAGGCCATTTTTTGCTATTCAACGCTGCGCTATTTCAACTGGTAATTGCGCAGTCATGCAATGCTGTGCCAAAATTAAATGTATGTGTCAGCACCTGTGGTAGTGAGCTCTATTGATCCAGGGTGCAGAGTCTAAGCCCCAGCCTGCTTGTTCACCAGGGCCCCTGATGGTGTGGATGGACTTGCAGCAGGCTGGGACCAGGTTGCGGCCCCCAGGTACACCCAGCTGAGGTGGAGGAGACCGCTAGCGGGAGTAGGGTACAATGGGAGAAGACACAGGGAATCCAATAGGCAAGCTGAGGTCAGGACAGGCAGAAAACAAGCAAGGTCAGGAACGAAGCCGGGGTCTGTACACAGATAGACAATATAGGGTTCACAGCAGAAACACAAGGGAGCTCCAACAACTAAGAAGTTGCTCAGGCAAAGTGGCCTAGTCCGAGTACATCTTATATAGACAGGCAGACAAGGAGGCAGGACAGGAAGTGATGGAGGGGAAGGAAATAAAACCCAGAGGACAGCAGAGGACGCCCATAGAAGAGCACAGACAAACATGAGATGGTATCAGAAACAGGACTGCAGCAAGAAAGGTAAGAACACAAACAAAAACCGGTGATGACAATCTGCAGCTACTTTGTACTTGGAAGCTGACAGATGTAAGTTCTTGGAAACATTTGCCTCAGAAGGAGTAAGAATAGGAGCGCATACGACCGGAAACTGGTCTGGAGCAGACACCAATAACCAGGATGAAGGGTCTGGTGAGGAGGGTGCCAGGGAGGGTACAGGAGTAGGCGTGAAGGCTTTGATTTGTACAGTAGACAAGACAGGCTGTGCAGAACAGGAACTTGGGGTAATACAAGGAACAGAGGGCACTGTAGGGTGTACAGGGGCAGTTCGGGACAGAAGGCACTGTAGGGGGGCAGGGCAGGGGACAGAGGGTACAGTAGCTACTAATGTGGAAATCACGGGTGGGTTCAAAGCAGCTGAAGTGAGTTTTGGGGTCTCAGCATGTAGGGCTCATGAATCTGGAAACTCAGATGGTACAGAGGTCACAGATGTTGGGACCTCCACCCACCCAGAAGGTAGCGACATAGGAGCTCTGAGCTGCAAAGTATGTAAAGGGACTGAAGATTTGGACAGTAAAGAGGGTAAAGAACTAGAGGTGGACAGCACCGGAAGGGGGTCCACAATAGGAGTAGGCAGGGGAGCAGCTTTACTACAAGAAACATGTAAGGTCTAGAAATGCTGAGGGAGCATCGGAGAGGTGGTGGCCTCAGCCACGGGTGGGAACACCTCAGGGAGACAAGTCTGATTTTTGACCCCCAAGACAATACTTGCCCAGAGTTCCAGTCAAGATTGGGTGAGTGTTTCTGCAACCATGGAAGTCCAAGAATGATGGAGCTACAAGACTTAGGGAGGATCAGGAAGGAGATTTCCTCACAATGAAGAACGCCAACATGCATAGTTATGGAGGTAGTCCGGAAGCATAGAGGTCCTAAGGCCAAGGTAGAGCCATCAACTGTAGATACTGATTGGGGAGTCATCAAGGGGACAAGTGGAATGCCCAATTCAGTGGCCAAAGAAGTTCCCAGCTGCCCCAGAGTCCACATAAGCAGAAACCTGGTAAGAGTTCAAGGCCCAATGAATGGAGACAGGTATGATAAATCAAGGGAAGGTGGCAGAATTCAGGTTCTGGTCTAGATCACCTCCCTCAGAGTGACCTAGACCCGAGTTTCTCGGGCGGATAGAACATGACTTAATTAGATCACCTTCAGCCCCACAGTAAAGGCATAGACCAAATCTTAGGCGACACGATCGCTCTTGTGGAGTAAGGTGTGTTTGGCCTAACTGCATGGGCTCTTCAGATGTTGGTACGGTTGCAGAGGTAAGTTGATCAGGGACTTTCTGGAAAACAGGAGCAAAAGAACCCACTGGAGGGTGACGTGGATGAGCCCTTTCCAGATCTTGCTCCTGGAAGCGGATATCGATTTGGATGCTAAGAGCAATCAAGTCATCCAGGGTGGTGGGTATGGTTTTTCCAGCTAGTTCGTCTTAATACGGTCTGCTAGACCCTGCCAAAAGGTTGCAGAGAGGGCCTCATTATTCCATGCCAGTTCCGAAGCTAATGTGCGAAACTAACTGCATATTGTCCAACAGTCCTGCTACCTTGAAGAAGCCGAAGAAGAGCTCCTGCGGCAGAGGAAGTCCTGCCAGGCACATCGAAGGTTTTATGGAAAGCTTGCAGGAAGGCTGGGAGGCTGCAAATAGTTGGATCTTATCGCTCCCACAGTGGCGAGGCCCAGGCCAGTGCTTCACCAGAAAGGAGGGAAATCATATACGCCACCTTGGAACGGTCAGTAGAAAAATGGTGGACTGCTAGCTCGAAGTGAATTGAGCACTGATTGATGAAGCCCCGACAAGCTTTGGGATCACCAGAGAAGTGAGGCGGTGGAGGCAGCTGGAGTCTCGAAGGACAGTGTTCCACAGGGGGAACAGCGGAATGTGGAGCAGCAGGAACCGGAGCTGGGGCCAAAACAGAGGGTGAGGAAGTGGAAACAACCTGTAGCTGATCCAACCGGGAGGAGAGTTCCTGCAGACAGTGCATGATTTGTTCTTAAAAGGCCTGATGGACCTCGACTCTCAGCGCCAAATCTTGAAGTTGTTCCAGGACAGGCTGCAGTGTCTCCGAAGAGCTCATGGCCTGAGCAAACTGTCAGCACCTGTGGTAGTGAGCTCTATTGATCCACTGCTTGGGGTTCCCCAGGGTGCGGAGTCTAAGCCCCAGCCTGCTTGTTCACCAGGGCCCCTGATGGTGGGGATGGACTTGCAGGAGGCTGGGACCAGGTCGCGGCCCCCAGGTACACCCAGCTGAGGTGGAGGAGACCGCTAGTGGGAGTAGGGTACAACGGGAGAAGACACAGGGAATCAAATAAGCAAGCCGAGGTCAGAACAGGTGGAAAACAAGCAAGGTCAGGAACCAAGCCGGGGTCGGTACACAGATAGACACTATATGATTCACAGCAGAAACATAAGGGAGCTCCAACAACTAAGAAGTTGCTCAGGTAAAGTGGCCTAGTCTGAGCACATCTTATATAGACAGGCAGACAAGGAGGCGGGACAGGAAGTGATGGAAGGGAAGGAAATAAAACCCAGAGGAAAGCAGACGACGCCCATAGAAGAGCACAGACAAACATGAGAAGGAATCAGAAACAGGACTGCAGCAAGAAAGGTAAGAACACAAACAAAACTGCAGTCTAACATTTGACAGTATATCCTTTTTTCACACAAATAGAACTTTCTTTTGGTGGTATTTGATCACAAATGGGTTTTTTTTATTTTTTTTTATATAAACAAAAAAATGTTTGAAAAAAAACAATTTTTTACTCTTGGTTATCAAAAAAATACATAGTAAACTCAGTCATAAATTTAGGCCAAAATATATAATGCATTTGGGAAAAGTAGGATAAACATAGAAAATACACTAAGTGAGACACAATTGAGTAGGATAGTATGGCTACCACCTCATTATTGTGGGCTGGCAGAAAGCACAAGCACTTATACACAAAATGTATTGAACATTTGGGATACAGTTCACAAACAAACAAAATGGGAATTTAACTCTATGTTGATGCCTATAGTGGCCACCGATTTCTTTCCACCTGGGAATGAAAGCATTGCGGGGAAATGGATAAGAAAGGGAGACTCACAATTAAAGGATATAATGAATGGGGAAGTAATCTGTTCCTTTCAGGAACTGAAAAATAAAAATGAGTTGTTTTCTAGATTTTATGAGTGGCGATATTTTCAATTAAAACATTTTGTTGGAAAGCTCCCCAGGCCCCTAAGGACAAAAGTTGAGTTGAACCCATTTGAACAATTACTTAGTACATGTAGGGACGGTCAGCATGGGATTTCCCGAATTGATAAAATCCTCACAAGAATGACAGAAGTCACTGTCCCTTTGTGTATGTGTATGGAGAAATGGTAAAAGGAATTGGGTCTATCATTAGATGAGCAACAAAAAAAGATTTATAGATTAGCACATGGGACTGAAGTTGGTGGAAATGAACTATAAATGTTTAGCAAGGTGGTATACTACACACAGTGTAGCACATATACAATGTGGAGATAAATCACCTTTGTGTTGGCGTGGATGTGGGAAGAGGGGCACAATAGCACACATTTGGTGGGAGTGTCCTAAAATCCAGGAGTATTGGGAGGGAATAGTTCACCAGATTCAGGAGATAAGTGGGATTAAAATTTCAAAAGACCCAAAGGGTCTGTTTACTTCATGGAAAAATATAAAAACTCTGGGTTATTTTATAAATGCAGCAAAAAGTCTGATACCCAATTTCTGGAAGGAACAAGAGGCACCAAAATTAAAGGATTGGATAGGAAGGGTGGACTATATGTATAGAATGGAGGAACTTTATAATATAGATGAAGATAAAATGGAGAGATTCTGTAAAAGGCGGGATAAATGGGAAGAGTTTAAGAGATCAAATAAATATGCTGAAATGAGAGAAACAGAGATGAGAGGATTTGTATAATTAAATGTAGAAAGTAAGATTAAAATCTGGACTTCCACGAGGGGTGAACAACGTGGAGCTATCGGAAAAAAGATGTGGGGGGGTTGTATAAGGGGGAGGTAAAATTATATTTTGTATTTTTATATTGAGATGTAATGATATGAGAGTTTATTCTTATTGTACAACATAGGTTGAAATTGGAAAATTAATAAAATATTTATTAAAAAAAAAAATCTGGGACTTCTGTGTCTTCATGCTGGCTTCCACCCTAAACTTCCGCCCAAGGGTGCAGAGCCCCTCAACAAGGATCTCTTCCTACAGATCTGAACCCAGAAACACTACCCCTGCTGCTCAGGTCTCAGATTATTTATGGACATCTCCCTCACCATCTGGGCACATCTCCCCAGGGATTGGCTGAAATATTTAGGCTGCAGACTCTGTCCTTCCCACAATGTTCCAGAACTCTCCAAAAGATGGGGAAGCAATAGAGCAGCAGCCTGTGAAACCTTGAGCAGCCTTAATTATTCAACCTCTGCTTCTGTGATTACAGTGGAGCTAAACTAAATTTGGCCTAGCAACCTACTCTAACCTAGGAGAGAGTCCCTGTCCTTATGGGCCAAACCAAAAAAAACTAGCTTCTGGTCTCATGTAACATGTAGGTTAGTAAAGGCAGCTAACAATAGCAAACAATGTGGCATTGCACATGGTAAAAGAACATTTTAGATTGGCAATAACATTATTATTATTAATTTACAGGATTTATATAGCGCCAACAGTTTGCTCAGCACTTTACAATATAGAGGGAGACAACACAGCAATGATACAGTTCAATACAAGAGGGTTAGGATGGCCCTGCTCCTTGGAGCTTACAATCTAAGAAGGTCATAACTGTGGTGGATGAACTGATAGGAGAAATAGAAGATTTGGTTATTAGCTGAAGGCAGGATAGGCTTCCCTGAAGAGAGGTTTTCAGAGATCGCCTAAAAGTGGGCACAGTAGGCGATAGTTGGATAGATTGGAGTAGAGAGTTCCAGAGGATGGGGGAGGCTCTGGAGAAGTCCTGGAGACGAGCATGGCAGGAGGAGACAAGAGAACAGGAGGTCGTGGGAGGAGTGGAGAGGATGGTTTGGCTGATATTTGGAGACAAGATTGGTGATGTAATTTGGGGCGTAGTTATATTGGCTTTATATGTTATTGTTAATGTTTTGAATTTTATTCATTGTGCAATGGAAAGCCAGTGGAGGGATTGGCAGATATGGAATGTTTAGTAAGGTGGATGAGTCTGGCAGCAGCATTCATGATAGACTGAAGAGGGGATAGCCTGTGATTAGGTAGGCCAATGAGGAGGGAGTTCCAATAGTCAAGGCGAGAGATAACAAAGGAGTAAATAAGTTGCTTAGTGGTTTCAGTGGTTAGAAACGGGCGTATCTTGGAGATGTTGCGGAGGTGAAGTCTACAAGATTTGGACATTGATTGGATTTGGGGCTGAAAGGACAGATGGAAGTCCAGGATTACACCTAGTACCCTGGCATGAGGGGAGGGACTGATAGTTGCATTATTGATCTTGATGGAGAAGTCGGGAGGGGGCACGGGCTGGAGGGAATAGTATGAGCTCCGTTTTAGAAAGATTTAGTTTGAGGAAGTGTGGTTACATCCATGCTGATATGTCAGTAGGTTAGTAATGCGAGAAGAGACTGAGGGGGTGAGGAGTAGAAAGATAGATGCGTGTCATCAGCATAGAGATGGTACTTAGTCATGGGAGTTTATCAAGTGACCAAGGGAGGAGGTGCAGATGGAGAAGAGAAGGGGTCCAAGGACAAAACCTTGAGGGCCCCTACAGTAAAATGAAGTGGAGAGGAGGAATAAGAGTTATATGTAATGCTGCGATAGGTAGGACTAGAACCAGGAGAGAACAGAGTCTCAGAGGCCAAGAGATTGGACTTTTTTGAGGAGGAGGGGATGGTCAATAGTGTCAAAAGCCGCAGAGAGGTCAAGTAGTAAGAGTATGGAGTAGTGGCCATTGGATTTAGCAGTTAGTAAACCATTAGTGAGTTTTAGTAGGGCAGTTTCAGTGGAGTGTAGTGAGTGAAGGCCAGACTGTAAAGGGTCAAGAAGGTTGTTATCAGTGAGGTAGGAGCTCAGGCGAATGTAGACTAAGCGTTCTAAGAGTTTAGAGGTAAACTGGAGCAGGGAGATGGGTCTTAAGTTGTTCAGATTGGTGGGGTCCAGTGAGGGTTTTTTAAGTATGGTAGTGATGTGTGCATGCTTTAGAGGGGGGGGGGAAGGTGCCAATAGAGAGGGATAGATTGAAGATGTGAGTGAGGGAGCATAGGATAGAAGAGGGTGGCCGTAGTAGTTGAGGGAACAGGACCCAGGGGGCAGGTATTGAGATGGGCTTCTGAGAAAACTTTAGTGACCTCTTTCAGTAGTAGCAAGGACAATAGAGGAAAGTGTTGAGGGAGATTTAGTATAAGGTATGCTAAGTGGGATAGATGTCTGTGTAGTGGAGATGCCCCTACGAAGTGCATCGATCTTGTTTTTGAAATGATTGGCAATCTCGTAAGCAGCAATCGGGTTACTGGGTGGAGGTGGAGAAAGTAGAGAGTTAAAAGTAGAGAAGAGATGACGAGGACTAGACGACAAGTTATTAAGAGTTACAAAGTAGGCTTGTTTGGCAGCATGGAGGGAGGAATTTTATTTTAACCACTTCCCGTCTGGCCCATGTACATGAACGGCCAGATGGGAGCAGTGCCAAAGCGGGCTGCCGTTTATAAACGGCCCCCGCATTCACTGCCTGTGTGCGCTCCCTGGGAGCGTGCGGCACCATGATCCAGTGCCTGTTGTGTCCTCCGGACACAGCGGAACATCTGTACGGGATCTCTTTGTGAGGTTGACCAATCAGTGATCACATGAATAGTAGTAAGCAAGATGTCACTTCCTGACATCATTGCTTACTACTTGTGAAATCTGTGAATGATCACAGAGGTCACATGGTACAAGGCTATTCACAACAGCCTTGTACCATGTGACAAGATGTGACGAATCACAGCTCTCACAGTATTTCTCAATGGCTGCAAGAATGCAGCTAGAGAGGAGGAGAAATAATTGCTTTTACAGCCTTTGAGTGTAAAAGCAATCAGTGTAAAAAAAAAGAAAAAAAATCTTCATCACCCCCAAGTAGTGCAGTGTCACTATGGTGACACTGTACTGCTAGGGTGATGGTATGTTTAAATAAAAAAACATAAATAATAATATAAAAAAAAAAATAAAAATGTAAAAAAAAAATTTGAAAAATTATAGTTTTTGGTTATAAACTAATCTGGGTTTTTTTTTTCTAAAAAGATAGATGAATACATTTTGGCCAAGATTTATGAAGAAAGATTATTTATTTGCAAAATTTTATAAGAAAAACACTTTTTTTTTTTCAAAATGTTTGGGCTTTTTCATTTATATAGCAAAAAAATAAAAATCCCTGTGGTGAATAAATACCACCAAAATAAAGTTTTATCTGTCTCAAAAGAATGCTAAAATATTCATATGGGTACAGTGTTGCATGATTGCGCAGTTGTCATTCAAAGTGTGATAGCACTGAAAGCTGAAAATTGGCCTGGATAGGAAGGAGGTGAAAGTGTCTGAACTTGAAGTGGTTAAGAAAGCAGATTTAAATGGGGTGAATGCTTTCTGAGATTTGGTTTTATGCCACAATCGCTCCAGTGCACGACTGTATCCTAAGATTTCTGTTGTCGTCAGTCTGCCAAGGTTGGAATGGTCGGGGCCTGATACTTCGTGTAGTTAAAGGAGCAAGTGAGGCTAGTGTGGGCAAAAGTGAACTGTTGTAGACAGAAGTAGCCAGGTCAGGGCAGGACAGGGGAGATATTTTGTCATAGGGGCGGTCAGTTGCAGAGTGGAAAAGAGAAGGGTTAAAGTTGGGAAGGTTTCTGCGGGTAATTGTTTGCTGCTTGGAGGGATAGGTGTTTGAATGATGACACTGTGAAGGTGATGAGATTGTGATCAGTGAGGAAAGGAGGTTTTTGTGAGGTTGTAGGGAGTGCAAAGATGGGATCAAATAAGGTCTAATGTATTCCCATCAGAGTGAGTGGAGGACTGTGTCCATTGTGTTAAGGAAAAAGATGAGGTTAGGTTGGTTGAAGAGTCGGGATGTAGCTGGGTTGTTCACATTAATGAGGTTAAAATCTCCAAGAATGGGGGAGTGTCAAAGATGGCGACCGGAGCTGTCGCATAATCCGGAGCTCTGTCGCCTCTTATAACAATCCGCTGTCATCCTGGTGGCAGCGGACTGAGCACGATCACCGGGGGTCCCGCTGCCTCTTCTTGTCATCGGAGGAGGGGAACTGAGTGGCTCCGGCCCCTCTCCGGTTCAGTGCAGCCTTGGACATTCCTGCCGCCAGAGCCGGCCAAGGCACTGCCGCTCTACCTCTGAGCCCCACCTGGTGTGCTGGCGGTTGGGGGAGGCTCTTACAGGCTACCTGGCCCCCCAGTTGACCGTGGCCTAATTAGACAGAACCCAGGTGCTCTGTCTGGGGTGATACAGCCCCCACGAGGCCCGGGGCCTACTCCAGGCTACGGCCACCAGGGCCTACCACAACTGTAAATATACCTGGGGGTGAGAGTCCTGGTTACCCACAACCCCCCCCCACAGGACTCTGGCACTGAGGTCTGGGTGGTGGCGGCTCCTGCATCCTTCCAGCTTTGCAGCAGAGGCAGATTTTTTTCTTTGGCCCATAACTGAGCTGATTAGGCCTTCAACTCTTACAAGGAATATCAAATATAATTGTGGCCTACATCTACCTCTCCCCTCATCATTGTGATAACTTCTTCTATAATATAAATATGTCAGGGCGTATGTGCTGTCCTGCAGAGATCATTACTGTGTAAAAGGAGCCCTGTCTCTGCATCGGGTTGAACTGGTCCCCTGGGGCTATTCTCTCCCTTGGCAATATATTTTTCACCTGATCACCCCCAGGAGACTTCTTGCATGCTGTCCGCCAGGAATTGCTCAGAAATCCCTTACAACATGCTGAAGACACAGGAAGCTTGCAACATGCCCCAAGATAACACCGAGCATCCCCATCCCGCCTCACTCAGGATACCGCAGCTCATCCAACTACACAGGACAGTGAGTATGCACAGCAGCTTACAAAGGGGGACTTGGAATCCTGTTTTGAGTCTATGTACACCAAACTGGGCGCTAAATTCCAGTCGGAGCTTCATAAAAGTACGAACGTCCTTTCTCAGGAAATAGCTGCGCTGGGTTCTAGAATAGATCACTTGGAAACAAAACATGACGAGTTCAGCTTGGCCTACGGCGAGCACTCCAGAGATCATGACCATCTACAAATGGCCTTTACACAGCTGCAAGCATAGGTTGAGGATCTTAATAACCGAAATTGAAGGAACAATCTGCGTGTTCGGGGAATCCCAGAGACGGTGACCGATCTCTCTCAGGCTACAATCAGATTGTTCAAATCCCTCCTTCTGGACCATGATGCTAGATCCTTTGCATGCGATCGGATACATAGAGCTCTGCGTCCAAATCCTCGTAACGATAAACCACCTCGTGACATTGTTCTGTGTAAAAAGATATGAAAGATTTCCTGATTAAAGAAGATATACTCAGAGCTGCTCGCAACACCCCTGTGATCTCCTTTGAAGGCTCAACTCTGCAAATTTTTTCAGATGTCTCTCCGGCCACATAAGAGACATCAAAAGATGTGGGAAATCACATCTGCTCTTTTCTCGGCCCAAATTCGCTATATATGGGGTTTTCCCTTTAAGCTGATATTTCTGCACAATGGCAGCACGTATACAGCCACAACCCTTCTGGAGGGGTGAGAAATTCTGGCAAAGTTGGGTCTGGCGGACGCTCCCTCATCTCAACGCCCACCTTCTTCCCCTCGTGAATCCCCTATCTGGAACACTCCATCTCCACAACAGGAAAGAAGGAGAGTCAGACAAGAGCCAGGATGAGAGGGTCTTGCTCTTTTGCTATTCATAATTTTGATAAGATGTTGGGACGTGCTGAAGATTTATCACATTTCTATATGTTTGTTAACTTTGTCTTATCCCTTAGCTATTAGGATATGCAAAAAGTTTGAATGGGCCCTTAACCCACAGCCCGTATGCTGATCCTTTGGCACTACTTGATGCAGGACCCCACCATTTTACCGAGCATGGACGAAGATGTCAATGCCCAGATGCGGAGTGGCTGCTCTGCTTTCCATGTTTTATGGTGAAGAGGTCTGGGCCCGGTTGACCCTTTAATGTTTTGTTTCTCTGTCTTTTTAGGTGAGGCAGCTATCCTACCTGATCCATGGTCTGTTATAATTTCTTTAGCTATAGGGGATCTTAGGACCCTACATCTACTGTTTTATGTTTGTTTTTTTTGATAATCTTGGTTCATGATGGTAGTCATATACAACTTTCTTGATCTCCTTGCCGTAAATTTGTGGCTGGGTTACTCCATAAAATGATGCTGACATATTTCACCTTACAATTTGCAGATCCGAGTGCTCCACAGATGAGACCAACTTTTTCTGTTACAGCTCAGATGGATACGATAATGTTGTCTGATGCTATTTTCCTTATGATTAGCAATGTTCATTGTACAGTGAAGGGAATAAGTATTTGATCCCCTACTGATTTTGAATGTTTGCCCACTCACAAAGAAATGATCAGTCTAAAAATCGAACGGTAGGTGTATTGTAATACTGAGAGACAGAATAGCAACAAACAATTCAAAAGAAATGCATGTCTAACAAATTATGCACTGATTTGTATGTTCATGAGGGAAATAAGTATTTGATCACCTTCACAAAACATGACTTAGTACTTGGCAAAACCCTTGTTGGCAGTCACAGAGGTCAGATGTTTATTGTAGTTGGCCACCAGGTTTGCACACATCTCAGGAGGGATTTTGACCCACTCCTCTTGGCAGATCATCTCCAAGTCATTAAGGTTTAGTGGCTGACGTTTGGCAACTCGAACTTTCAGCTCCCTCCACAGATTTTCAATTGAATTAAGGTCTAGAGACTGGCTAGGCCACTCCAGGACCTTAATGTACTTCTTCTTGAGCCACTCCTTTATTGCCTTGGCCGTGTGTTTTGGGTCATTGTCATGCTGGAACACCCATCCATGACCCATTTTCAATGCTCTGGCTGAGGGAAGAAGGTTCTCACCCAAGATTTGACGGTACATTGCCCCGTCCATCGTCCCTTTGATGCGATGCAGTTGTCCTGTCCCCTTAGCAGAAAAACACCCCCAAAGCAGAATGTTTCCACCACCATGTTTGACAGTTGGGATGGTGTTCTTGAAGTCATAGGCAGCATTTCTCCTCCTCCAAACACGGCGAGTTGAGTTGATGCCAAAGAGCTCGATTTTGGTCTCATCTGGCCACAACACTTTCAACCAGTCCTCCTCTGCATCATTCAGATGTTCAGTGGCAAACTTCAGACGGGCCTAGACATGTGCTTTCTTAAGCAGAGGGACCTTGCGGGCACTAGAGGATTTCAATCCTTGTCGGCATAGTGTGTTACCTATTGTTTTCTTGATGACTGTGGTCCCAGCTGCCTGGAGATCATTGGCAAGATCCTCACATGTAGTTCTGGGATGATTCCTCACTGTTCTCATGATCAATGACACTCCACGAGGTGAGATCTTGCATTGTTCACCAGACCTAGGGAGACTGACAGTTGTTTTGTGTTTCTTCCATTTGCGAATGATTGCACCAACTATTGTCACCTTCTCACCAAGCTGGTTGACGATAGTTTTGTAACCCAGTCCAGCCTTGTGTAGGTCTACAATCTTGTCCCTGACATCCTTGGATAGCTCTTTGGTCTTTGCCATGGTGGACAGTTTGGAATCTTATCTCTATGGTGTCAACTAGGAACAGGGAGCGTTGGAAACAAATTCAGAAACTTACTAGGGAATTGGAGACGCATTATAGAACTCATGTAGGCAATCCATCTCTCCTAAATAGAACAATGATATCGCAAAAGCACTTAGAATTGATTACATTTTTATCCCAGAAAACTGAAAAGTCTCTGCACTGGTCTAAAGCTAAATTTTTATTACATAGCAACTCCGCATCAACTACAGGTGAAACTCGAAAAATTAGAATATCGTCCAAAAGTTCATTTATTTCAGTAATGCAACTTAAAAGGTGAAACTAATATATGAGATAGACTCATTACATGCAAAGCAAGATAGTTCAAGCCGCGATTTGTCATAATTGTGATGATTATGGCTTACAGCTCATGAAAACCCCAAATCCACAATCTCAGAAAATTAGAATATTACATGCAATCAATAAAATAAGGATTGTATACAGAACAATATCGGACCTCTGAAAAGTATAAGCATGCATATGTACTCAGTACTTGGTTTAGGCCCCTTTTGTAGCAATTCCTGCCTCAGCGCGGCATGGCATGGAAGCTATCAGTCTGTGGCACTGCTGAGGTGTTATGGAAGACCAGGATGCTTCAATAGCGGCCTTCAGCTCTTCTGCATTGTTCGGTCTCATGTCTCTCATCTTTCTCTTGGCAATGCCCCATAGATTCTCTATGGGGTTCAGGTCAGGCAAGTTTGCTGGCCAATCAAAAAAAGATCATCTTCTACCTCAAAACTATACCATCTCAGTGATGAACAATGATCTTAAGATATTTAGCCATGTTTTGGCAGATAGATTGGCCCCTATAATCTCCTTTTTGGTCTCGCCTGACCAATCGGGATTTATCCCTGATAGACTTATCACAGGCAACATACGCCTCACATTAAATGTTATTCAGGATGCTAACCTACATTCTAAAGAAGTATTGTTTTTGAGCCTGGACATCAATAAGGCCTTTGATAGTTTCCTCTGGCCATATTTATTTTCACTGTTGCAAAAGATGGGCTTCGGTGATGAATTTCTGTCTGGTGTACATGCTCTGTATGCCTCCCCCCAAACAAAAATTAGACTCCCAGGCTGCAACTCTTGACTTTTTTACACTGGGCAGAGGTACCCGTCACTGCTGTCTGCTTTCACCCTTACTATTTGCTCTTGCACTAAGAACATACCCAGATATTTCAGGATACCAACTTCTAGTCTCACAATTTAAATTATGTATGTAATGTAGATGGTATGCTCTTCCTTACTAACCCATTAGTATCATTACCTAATTTATGCACATTATTGAATGATTTTGCATCCATATCGGGTCTTACTGTAAATTTTACTAAATCAGTTGTCATGCCTATTAATGTCACTGAATACCTGAGTGCATCCCTCCGCAGCTCTTTCCCATTTTGTTGAGCCACAGACCGGATCCCATATCTTGGTAGATACCTTACACCTAGCTACTCGGGACTATTTGCTAATTAGCTAATTACCCACCATGTGTGTCGCGCCTCTCTACTTTGTTAAAGATCTGGCATGGATACCCTATCTCATTTTTGGGCAGACTCACGGTGGTGAAAATTACTGTTTTGCCAAAATTACTTTATTTATTTCGAGCACTCCCAATCTCGGTCTCGAAAACATTCCTTGATCGTTTTCAACAGATAATTAATAATTTTATTTGGTGTAATAAACGTCCTTGTTTTACGTCATCTGTCAGTTGCAGCAGACGGGTGGTCTTGGACTCCCCAATTTTTGGCTTTATTACCTGTCGGCCCGCTTTGCACAACTATCGCTGGGCGACTATTAACTCCCAGGTCCCTTGGATTTGATTCTTAATCTATACGCCTGTTCTATCTACAGGGTCTATTATGGACAAAAAAAACACCCACGCTTATTGTTGACCTATAATTCGATTGTTGCCCACTCATTGATACTTTGGTCCCGTTATAAACTTAAATTAAATCTTGTCTCCCTGTTTCACTGGGTTCATAATTTTTGGGTGACCTGAATTTCGGCGCAACATTTTCGTCTTCACAGGCATTCCGCTGGTGGCAAGATCTATCCCTTATCAGATTATCTGATTTTCAGTGAGGTGGGTCTTCTATCACTTTTGAGACATTACGAACACTTTTCAATATCCCACTTCGTGAATACTATCGTTATCGTCAAATAAGACATTTTTTCAACTCACATTTTGGTTTGATACCTTTGTCCCCGATTACGTTTTTTGAACGTATAAGCCGTGACTCTCCTAGGGGTAAGAGTCTTATCTCAGATTTGTACTGTCTTTTTTTGCCAACTATCTCTCCCTCACCCCCTTTATATAGACAGAAATGGGAAGTTGATAGTGGTGTCACCTTCTCAATGGAGGACTGGGACTCCATGGTAGATAACATACGTTCTTACTTGTGGCCAGAAAGGCCACAACCCCGGAAGCAAAGATGGGACATCTCTGAGAACATGATGTGTAGTCTAGAAGGGGTATAATACCAACGAGTTAATACTTTAAGGGCCATCTCAGGGACAGAAAGGGATGTAGACCTCTTGCAGTCCATCCAGAGCGCAGTAGAGTTCTTTGTGGTATCTTTTTGCTGCATTAGTTAAACTGCTGTTTCACACTCAAGCAGAAAATGCACTCGCGCAGGAAAATGCCCCATCTGTGACTGTACCCCCCATCTGTGACCTCCACCCGCCTGTGACAGTAGAAAATTTCAATATATACTGTATATTTTAATTAACCACTTAAAGACCAAACCTTTTCTGTAAAATACATTACATGTTAATGAATTTTAACCCACAAATACACAATACCCAATTGTTGATAAAGTATAATAGATGATGTTACTCCAAGTAAATAGATATCAAACATGTCATGCTTTAAAACTGTGCATGCCCGTGGAATGGCGACAAACTATGTACATTGTACTATCCATAAGCGATGCTTTAAAAACCTTTACAGGTTACCACTTTAGATTCACACAGGTCTGGTGCTAAAACTAATGCTTTGACATTCACAGTGATACCTCACATGTTTAATGCGATTGCTTTTACATACTGATGGAGGACCGACAACGTCCCTTGTGATAGTATGGGCAGTGACATATTTTCTTTACTGAGAGATCTGGGGTCTATTAGACGCCAGATCTCTCCTCTGCCCTTAAAAGCATTGAATAGCACAAAGATTGGTACGATCCGATGCTTTTTTTCAAACCAGTAATGGTTTTTTACAACTGGCGAAACCGGAAGAGATGAAATACTCGTCACTTACGTTGTTTTAGACCATAGAGATGATAGGAGTTGTTTCTGCCCAATCAGAACTATGGTCAAATGACTGTAGTCCTGAGCTCCCCGGTGGGATGGGAGAGCCTAAGAAGGCGGTGGAAGGTTATTTCCATCTTGCATAGAGAGACCCAGTGGATTTTCAATTTGAGGGGCAATCCATAATTCCTAATGGTGTTTGTATGTTCCCTTTTAAATGGCAATCTTGTTTTAGAACAAACTCTGTGGTGGACTTATTGCCAAGTAACCAGGGTGAACAATAGATGGGGGCAGGGCTGGCCATTGTGAACCTCTGTGACTTTAGTTCTGGTTGTGCCTCAATATGAGATGCAAGTAATCCAGGGTGCCATAGCCGGGGACTTTCAGAATGTCTGGAGATTATGTAATTGCATTACGACATGTGGAATGTCTGGAGATGGTGTATTTAGAGGAAGAACAACAAAAAGAAGCGCACCAACCTTGCGCATTACCTCAGTAACCAAAATTTATTGAATAAAAGAATGGTACTCACAAACAGCGAATAAAAACAGGACAAGCCTTCTTCCTCAGAAGGCTTGTCCTTCGAAACGCGTCAGCTGTACTGAGTGGCTTCCTCCATGATGGGATTCACATTTGCATCTTGCCTTTAAAGTCCCTTTGAGGACTTACATGCCTGTTTTTATTCGCTGTTTGTGAGTACCATTCTTTTATTCAATAAATTTTGGTTACTGAGGTAATGCGCAAGGTTGGTGCGCTTCTTTTTGTTGTTCTTCCTCACAGTTTCGTTTGGGCTTCCCCAGCCTTGGTGTGGAGCTGCACGACCTTGTCTATTTCGGTGGTTCCTTCCTTTTTTGGAGTTTGTTCCATCTACTCACCACCGGTCTGGGTCCTGGAGCGCAGGAGATATCGCATTTTGTTCATTGTCGATGGTGTATTTAGGTCATAACGTGAGCTCCATAAAGCTGTTTCTGGTGGGAGGTCATTCAGTTCCAGAACTGGAATTTTTGTCATTCCAGGGTGAGACTGAGCTAGGGGCATAGCAGGAGGGTTTGCAAAGTAGCACTCAATTTTTGGTAGGTATTTTTATATACCATATTGATATGATGGTTGCATGGTGGCCTTTGTATGTACCTCCTTTATGTTATCTAAAGCCTTTCCACCATTAGCATTTGGGCTGATTGCTATGTGCTTTTAGGTGCTAAGCAGGGACAGATCTAACTTGTCTGATGTGGGGATGCAGTAAAAAAAATGTCAGGTGGCAGAGAATAGAAGGTCAGCAGGGAAGTGTACAGGCCATTGTACAAAGGTCATTAGTTTGTAGGGCAGTGTACAGGGGTCAGCAGGGTGGAGGACAAGGGTCACTACTGGCAGGACAAAAGACAGTGGTTACTGCTGGCAGGGTACTCAGCAGAGGACAGGGGACACTGCTGGCAGGGCAATCAACAGGTCCTTCTCTGATCCCTGCACACAGGCAGCAGAGCTCCTTCTCCCTACACAGCACATAGCTGAGATCAGATTCCCTTGTAAATTTGTAGTAAAATCTATATGAGAGTGTTCAGGATGGTCATAAACATACATCTGTTTGTTTTTATTATATTGAAGACATACTGTGCATGTCTTTACATATTTCTAAGGCTCCATGCAAATTAGCATTTTTGAGCTTCTAGAAGCTCTTATCAGCATTTTTTTCTGCTCCTAGAAGCTAAATAGTGTGGTGCACACTATTTTAGGCTAATAGCATTTTTCAAGCTTCAGAGTTTAGGAGCAGAAAAAAAAAATATTTTGTAGAGTTTTTAGGAGCGCCATTCCGCAGAGAAAAATGCTAAACGCTCCTAAAATTCTCCTAACCACTTTTTTCTAGCTTTTGTTTTTCCTACTTGTACTGTAAAACACTAATAAAACTAACGCTTCTAAATGCTACCAGCGTTTCGTATCCAGTGTTTTTTGAGCTTAAAAAACACTAGCATACAATGGAGCCTTAATATGTATATGACATTTGAACAAATAAAAATATTTTCTATCTTTGTAAACAAATGTGTATCTAGTCTTTTCTCTTTTTTTGAAACTACATTAAGTCCTGGTTCACACTGATGCGATGCGGGAAACGCAGCAAATCCTTTGCATTTTAAGCACCGCATTGCAATTGCACGGCATGTTGCAGGTCTCAATGTTAAATTAACGACACTCCGAAACAGATCGCAAAATGCAGTTCAATTGCCAGAAATCAGATCGCAGGGATGTGAACACCCATACGATGCGAATCAAGTGCGGGGAAAAAAAGGTTCCGGAACCATTTTGGTGCGAATGCGATTTGAGCCATACAAAATGTAGGGCTCAAATTGCGGCGCACAGACATCGCATATGGTGTGCACAAGGAATACGGTGCTATTCCTGTATAAATCACATGCCATGTCCTGCCATGCACAAGTGTGAACCTAGTCTATGTTTATAACTCTTGAACCATCTTAAATATACTTGTATATTACAGTCACTCTCTACTATTCTATCAGGTAAAATAAAAGCATCTCGAGTAGGTGTATTTTCAAACAGTTAGATAATGTAACCCTTTATTTCTCTTTCAACCAGCTGAGATATGAAAAATGTATGCAAAAAGATACATTTTCTCCTATCTTTATTAATAAAAAAACCTTATATCGGCTAATAACTAAACTTAAAAATATCTTTGCTTGAAGTCTGTAGATTCCCATCTATGCTGGCGTGCTTACTTCACCTGTTTTGCATTACCTAAATAAAAGTATTCTATCACATACAATTTTGTTGCATTCACATACAGTTAATAATAGAGAGCTTTGCGAGCCATTCCCTAGTGTGAGAATGTGAACAAGGATGTTTATAGCAGCAGTTTCTAGGCCTCTTGACAGCCAAAGTTTATAGCAACCTAATAGACTATAGGCAGAACTTAATGTATGTGAATGCAGAAATAGAAACTTTGAAGACTTTCAGAAGTAGAAATTAGCATTTTGTTCCCTCCCCAACAGGGGCGGACTGACAACTCATGGGGCCCCCGAGCAATAGGGGATCATGGGGCCCCTGTGTCCAAACTCAAAAAAGCCTATGAAAAAGGTACCACGGGCATCTCTTGGGGCCCCCTACTGACCCCGGGCCCTCGGGCAGTGCCCGAGTTTCCAAATGGTCAGTCTGCCCCTGCTCCCCAGATACCCATGCACTACATGAAAAGCAAGAATATAGTGCCACTTTGGAGAAAACATTACAAAGGTAATAGAACAGACATTAAATACCAAAGATCAGGGAGTTACAATTTGTGCAGGTGTCCCACAGAGATTGTGGTACTTTAAACGTACAATCTTAAATAAATGGAGAACATAGTAGCCATTGAACATTCAAATCTGTACTGAAAAATATTGAATTTTTCAAAAGCTCAACAGGTAATATTAATTCAGTGACAATCAGTCAGATGTCATGTAAATGTGATTAATACAATTGTATCACAAATACAATAATCTAAAAATTTGCTCCTAGAGGGCATTTGAATCAGCAATAGAGAGTGCCATTAACAGCTTCTCTTTTTTTTCCCATCATGTTTGCTGACTCATGTTGCATGCTTTCTCTGTCTCCTAGGTGTGTTACTTGGTTACAGAAGCAGATTGTGTAGGTCTGATCTGCAGCACCCTTTTTATTCTACTTTTGGAGCCGTGTGAAAAAAGGTAAGACTAAACAGTTGTGTTGTTGATTTTAATCTTATGTACAATAAAAATAACTGTGAATGGCAAAATTGTTTAAGTTAAAGCTACAGGGATAGGGTTACTAACATGCTTCACAATGTTTCTGCTATTTCTGCACAATTTTCAGTTAAGTAAGTACTGATTAGAAGTTTTTAAAGCAACTGGTATTTTAAGGCAATAGCCATAAAAAATATAATTTATATAATATATCACAGCTATGGCATCCACCCTGCAAATGACAGAACCGAACTTTATTACTTTGACAGCTGCCGTCGGGTGGTTTATCAGGAACACCAATTGTTCACAAGATCTGCAAAAAAATTATGACTTTTAATCTGTAAGTCTTTTAGTCTATAATTCACATCTTTACACAGACAGGAATATTTCCGAAATTTAAGGGACAAGGATCCTTACTGTCATGGCTCAGTGCATTAGAGATACTTTTATTCATTTTAAAGTATCATTTAATAAGAAAAAAATGTAAAATAGTGCAAACAAAATATTTACAGAAAAGGGTATTACAAAAATACAATAAGAAATAATACAATAGAAAAAAAAATCAAAAATGAAAGTACTTAAAGTGTCACTAAATCCACAACAGTAAAATCGGTCTCTATATGCAGTAAAGCATGCTTGTTATACTCACTGTGGAACATACGGGTTAATCCACATTGTGTAAAAAGGCACAATTTCTTCTCTGGTCCTTCCTTTCTTCTACTGTCCCAAATTCATCTGCTGATAGTACAGAGCTCTAGGAAACACTCTGCATATGCTCAGTGTGTGTTTAATGTGTATGGCTAGAGATTTGTTTTGTTTTTTTTTCTTTGGGAGGGTGCATGTGATCTGCACAGGGCAAATTGGCACAGTCCAGACAGAGGGTCAAGGGTTATGCAGCCTCACAGGACACCCAATGCAGAATGAAAACTCCTCCTACAGATTAACCAGTGCTCAGCTGGACACTGATAGAAGTCACAAGACTGCTATATACTGCTGATAGGAAAAGGTATTTAGCAGTTTATATTTACAAAAATAATTGAAATTCCATGTTGTGTGTAGTGTGGGAGACCAGATATAGTGAATGTAGGGCCATAGGTTTAGTAACACTTCAATAATAGTTTTTTTTAGCTTTCAACGAATAAGGCTGTTGGATGATGTTCTTCCTTGCCATAGCAAAGGAGAGCTCCAGACTGCTGATGCAGCCACCTTTTCTGGCCCTGCAGGAGGATGGTGATAGAAATGACCTGACCAGTCAAAGAGTATGAGGAGTGGCCAAAGGGGTGTAAAATTGTTTATGATCATGCAGCTGCCGCTCCCTCAGATGCAGTTTACTGGTTTATCTTCAGAGGCTTACAGGTTGCATTTTGGCAACCTGTATTAATATTGTCCAGAACAGGGGCGGACTGACCATTTGGAAACTCGGGCACTGCCCAAGGGCCCGGGGTTAGTAGGGGGCCTCTTGAGATGTCCCTGGTACCTTTTTCATAGGCTTTTTTGAGTTTGGGCAAGGACACAGGGGCCCCATGATCCCCTATTGCCGGGGGGCCCCATGAGTTGTCAGTCCGCCCCTGATCCAGAATGGAATTGGTATTGGATGCCTATACCATCTGAGAGATAAGATGTGCCTGACTTTCTTCTGTTGCTTCCAAGTATGTCTGTGTTTGGTCTGAAAATGCGGGTAATTACTGGATACATGTAAATATATTCTTATTCTTTATGTAAGCTTATCAATTCAGAAGCTATGAACCCCCCCCTAAATTTTGACTCTATAGGGAGAGTTATTCAACCAGGAATGTGTATTCTGTTTTCTGGGTAGGAGGGTGTCAGGGATCGCCGCAGCGCTGGTCCTGGCGCAGTATGCCGACTCGCACTGGTGTGCGGGCGCTAAGTCCGGGCCGGCCACGGCGATGGAGCTTGCGCATGCGCACTGGGGTCCGCGGGTACGCGCCTGGCACCAATGACAGCGCAGGGCGCGGTATTTAAATCCCCCCTGTGCTGTCACTGGTTGCCATATGGTCTTTCTGATATCCTGTTCCTGAACCTGTGTATTTGTGATTGTTGCTGACCCGGACTGCTCTGACCTTGCTGATTCTCCTGTCCTGACCCTTGGCTTGCCTGACCTCGCTCCTGGATGCCCCCTTGTGGATCTGATCTTTTGTTGCTGACCTGGCGTGTGACCCGACCATTCTCTGCCCGCTGCTTTGTACCGCACCGACCCCACGGCTACTGACTCGGCTTGTCTGACCTTGCACCTGCTTCTCCATCCATCCATCTGTCCATCCTGTTGGGTTATCCCTGCCTCCTCACATCAGGCTCTAACCCAGCAGGAACCTCTGGCGAGCTCCTCTACCACTGGTGGGTATACCCGGGGGCCGCGACCTGGTCTCGGTTTGCTCCAAGTCCATCCCCACCATCAGGGGCCCTGGTGAACAAGTGAACCGGGACTTAGACTCCGCGCTCTGGGGAAGCCTGACCAGTGGGCTGCTAGAGGCTCCGCCAGGCGGTTCCTTACAGAGGGTTATAACTCCCGTAAGGTTTAATTTTGTCATCTGTGCCTCCCTGGGGAAATTTCCCTTCATTTCCTCTCCCACACCAAAAACAGGAAGTGAGGGAAAATCACTCAAAAGCAAGAGAATCCCTGGTTGTCACAGAACATGTGTCCCCACTGGAAGATTTCCCAACTACAGTGGTACCTCGGTTTACGAATGTCTCGGTTAACATAATTTTCGGTTTACGAATGAAAATCCATTGAAAATAATGCCTTGGTTTATGAGTTTTTTAATAATAAGTGTATGCTGGTGCTAATTTTTAAATGCAATTGCCAGCTTTTTTTTTCTTCACTATAGCTCACAAGATTAGCTGTCACTTTCCCTGGAGTTACAGGAAACTTTGTTTCTTTTAAAACTAAAAGGAAACATTGTTTATTTTAACTCCAGGAAATAAACTAAAAGAAAACTTTCTCTCTTTTAGCTGGGGGAAGTGACAGCTGAATTTCTGAGCTATGGTGAAGAAAAAAAAAAGCCATAATTACATTTAAAAACCAGCACCAAATTAAATTTAAAAAACGGTGTTGGGTCCCCCCTCCCATCCATACCAGGCCCTTCGGATCTGGTATAGATTTTGAGGGGAACTCCCATGCCAGATTGAAAATAATGTGGCAGGCATCGTGATTGACGTTGGATCCACTGCGGGGGATATTCTTTTAGTTTTTTCTTTTAATAAAAGACTTGTCAAAGACCATGTTCTGTCTTTTTTCACACTACACTTTTTTTTTTTTGTGAATGAGTATCGGGACCATGTACCCCATACTCAATCACATGGGGGGGGGGCGGTATCTAGGAGCCCCCTTGTTCCAGATTCCAACAAGCCCCCTGCCCGCAGACCCCCACAACCACCGGCCAGGGTTGTGGGGAAAAGGCCCTTGTCCCCATCAACATGGGGACAAGGTGTTTTGGGGGGGGAGACTCCCTGCCGCAATGCACCACCCTATGTTGAGGGCATGTGGCCTGGTATGGTTCAGGAGGGGGGCGTTAGCTTCTCCCCACCCCCTTTCCTGACCTGCCGGGCTGCATGCTCAGATAAGGGTCTGGTATGAATTTTGGGAAGGATTTTTGGCATGGAAGTTCCCCTCAAAATCCATACCAGACCTGAAGGGCTTGGTATGGATGAAGGGAACCCCAAGCTGTTTTTTAAATTATTTTTTTAATTGCCGGCAATTCTTTTACATTCAGCTGTCAGTGGGGAACCCCACTGAAACATTAACACATGGTTGTCACTACTTAAAATACCGCATAACTTAATAAAATAACTCATGCGGTATTTTAGTAGCGTTTACTTTTTTCTGACCTCCAGAACAGATTAATTGGTTTTATAATGCATTCCTATTGGAAACGATGTTTCAGTTTACAAATTTTTCGCTATACGAAAAGTCCTGCAGAATGAATTAAATTTGTAAACCGAGGTATTACTGTATTCCTGTTCTAGGGACAACCCACAATTTGGGATTTTCCTTTACTTTCAATTTGGTGATAATGGTAAAAAGGACTAATAGAGACAGTGAATCTTCCTAACAGGGACACCAACAGCAGTAAAAACAGTGGTTCTAATCTTTCACCACAAAACATAAAAAAAAAACAGTTTTGCCTTTAGGTATACTTTAAAAGTTTTTCTGTTTTGATAGGCTCTGTGTTGATGTTAAGTTGTTGTTTAAACGTGAAGGAACTGTTCACACACAGTCTCAAGTGTGTAGCGCTACCCTCGTAGGACCCGCTGGTAATTTTGGGTCCTCTGTTCTTATCTTGGCCCTAGGCAGAACCTCACTTCTGCTAACACCACCAGAATATCATGACCGGGCAGACAGGGCACACGCTGACCAAGGTAAAGCAAACCGACTGTATTGACAAAACTAGGGTGGTAGAGCAATACAGTTCAGTAATTCAAGGTTAACACATGACAATACATAAAAAAAGACATTATCTACTTCATGGCAAGCCTTCTTGTAGAAAGAGGAAGCAATCTCCAGGTACATGCAAAAAGGAAAAGGAAGGTGCCTCTGAGTGTAGACTGTCAATAATTTAACTAGACAATCTACAATTTCTGGGGAAATTGTGTAAAGTGTTCTTGCCGCAACCTTTACCAAATGATTGATGAAATGTAAGCAGTGCACATTGCAAGCCTGATAGTGAGAAATGCATTTCAGCTTGTATTTTGAAGCTCACAGTCCAGCCTCGTGAGTCATCTGCCTCTTGAGTGACCTTTGGTTGCTGCACCTGGAGAGGGCGGAGTAGGCTCACTGTGCTGAGACAGCTGGGTTGCTATGACAACTCACTCTGAGAGCAATGTCAGCATGCCTGTTCTAAACAGGCTTTTTAAACTTGCCAAGTTCAATTGCGTGCTAAAATTAGTATTAATTAAATATTAAAGAAAAGAAACATAGTGTCTTATCCGGGATATCAATTATTTATTTTTATTTTAATTTTTTTTTTTATTTTAATTTTAATTTTTATTTTATTTTATTTTAATTTTATTTTAATTTTATGTTAATTTTATTTTTATTTTATTTTAATTTTATTTTTATTTTTATTTTAATTTTATGTTAATTTTAATTTTATTTTTATTTTTATTTTAATTTTATTTTTATTTTAATTTTATATTAATTTTAATTTTATTTTTATTTTTATTTTTATTTTATTTTTATTTTAATTTTATGTTAATTTTATTTTTATTTTATTTTTTTTTAAAATTTAATTTTATTTTTATTTTTAATTTTATTTTAATTTTAATTTAATTTTTTTTTATTTTAATTTAATTTTTATTTTATTTTTATTTTTATCCAGACTGAATAATAATACCATCTCATTTATACAGAAGGAACTGTCATTCCCACTGCAAATATTTTTTATTTATTTTAATTTTAATTTAATTTTTATTTTATTTTTAATTTTATTTTTATTTTAATTTTAATTTTTTTTTATTTTTATCCAGACTGAATAATAACACCATCTCATTTATACAGAAGGAACTCATTCCCACTGCAAATATTTTTTATTTTTTATTTATATTTTTCATTCATAGTTTTTGTTTTTTCACATTGATAAATTAATTTATTTTATATATTTACACAAATCATATATTTAAGTATAATTAATTGATGTAATTATTTGATTATCGGTGGTACACTTATGAATTCATTATATCACATAAGGTAGAATATATTGGAGCGCGGTACACTACTGGCATTCGTGAACATTTTTAGTGACAGCAGGGTTAGCTGAACGTTTTGATATAAGATATGTGTAGGTGGGCTTGAAAATGGAAGAGTGATGGCAGTTTACAAATCATGTTCTGATTTTTCTGATTTTTCCTTTACACACTCTAGCTGTGCTCTGCTGCTCAATGCATTCCTATGGGAAAATTTCGCCGCAAAAACCGCGATATTTCTTGAACGATTTGGCGAAACGTTCCACAAAGTAATAGCAATCCGATCGGGAACAATCCGCACGTTTTGATATATTACTTGTATTTGTAGTGTAAAAACTGTGGGAGGAGTTAGCGTGGCAAATATGGCTATAATAAGAAACGGAATAAAAATAAGAACTAGACAATCTACAATTTCTGGGGAAATTGTGTAAAGTGTTCTTGCCGCAACCTTTACCAAATGATTGATGAAATGTAAGCAGTGCACATTGCAAGCCTGATAGTGAGAAATGCATTTCAGCTTGTATTTTGAAGCTCACAGTCCAGCCTCGTGAGTCATCTGCCTCTTGAGTGACCTTTGGTTGCTGCACCTGGAGAGGGCGGAGTAGGCTCACTGTGCTGAGACAGCTGGGTTGCTATGACAACTCACTCTGAGAGGAATGTCAGCATGCCTGTTCTAAACAGGCTTTTTAAACTTGCCAAGTTCAATTGCGTGCTAAAATTAGTATTAATTAAATATTAAAGAAAAGAAACATAGTGTCTTATCCGGGATATCAATTATTTATTTTTATTTTAATTTTTTTTTTTATTTTAATTTTAATTTTATTTTATTTTTAATTTTATTTTTATTTTAATTTTAATTTTATTTTAATTTTATTTTAATTTTATGTTAATTTTAATTTTATTTTTATTTTATTTTAATTTTATTTTTATTTTTATTTTAATTTTATGTTAATTTTAATTTTATTTTTATTTTAATTTTATTTTTATTTTAATTTTATGTTAATTTTATTTTTATTTTATTTTTATTTTATTTTTTTTTTAAATTTAATTTTATTTTTATTTTAATTTTTATTTTTATTTAATTTTTAATTTTATTTTAATTTTAATTTTAATTTTATTTTAATTTTATGTTAATTTTAATTTTATTTTTATTTTATTTTAATTTTATTTTTATTTTTATTTTAATTTTATGTTAATTTTAATTTTATTTTTATTTTTATTTTAATTTTATTTTTATTTTAATTTTATGTTAATTTTATTTTTATTTTATTTTTAAATTTAATTTTATTTTAATTTTTATTTTTATTTTATTTTTAATTTTATTTTAATTTTAATTTAATTTTTTTTTTATTTTAATTTAATTTTTATTTTAATTTAATTTTTATCCAGACTGAATAATAATACCATCTCATTTATACAGAAGGAACTGTCATTCCCACTGCAAATATTTTTTATTTATTTTAATTTTAATTTAATTTTAATTTAATTTTTATTTTTATTTTAATTTTAATTTTATTTTTATTTTTATTTTATTTTATTTTTTTATTTTAATTTTAATTTTTTTTTATTTTTATCCAGACTGAATAATAACACCATCTCATTTATACAGAAGGAACTCATTCCCACTGCAAATATTTTTTATTTTTTATTTATATTTTTCATTCATAGTTTTTGTTTTTTCACATTGATAAATTAATTTATTTTATATATTTACACAAATCATATATTTAAGTATATTTAATTGATGTAATTATTTGATTATCGGTGGTACACTTATGAATTCATTATATCACATAAGGTAGAATATATTGGAGCGCGGTACACTACTGGCATTCGTGGACATTTTTAGTGACAGCAGGGTTAGCTGAACGTTTTGATATAAGATATGTGTAGGTGGGCTTGAAAATGGAAGAGTGATGGCAGTTTACAAATCATGTTCTGATTTTTCTGATTTTTCCTTTGCACACTCTAGCTGTGCTCTGCTGCTCAATGCATTCCTATGGGAAAATTTCGCCGCAAAAACCGCGATATTTCTTGAACGATTTGGCGAAACGTTCCACAAAGTAACAGCAATCCGATCGGGAACAATCCGCACGTTTTGATATATTACTTGTATTTGTAGTGTAAAAACTGTGGGAGGAGTTAGCGTGGCAAATATGGCTATAATAAGAAACGGAATAAGAATTAGATTTCAAATATGGCAGAGAAGAGCGGTAAAAACAAACTGCTTAAAATTGCTCACTTCACTGGCGTCTTCACAATTTCTGTGGAAATTGTGTGGTGTTCTGGCCTCCACGCACTGGAGTGGGTGGAGTAGCTTTTGTCTCTCTGCTTCCTGCTCACACAGCTGGGTTCCTATGGCAACTCCCTCCACACCAAGGGCAGAGTCATGGTTATAAACACAGTGCTCAAACTTGCCGACATCACTGGCGATTGCCATCTTCAAACGCTTGTAGTTTTAAAAGTATAAATGCTACCGTGAAAAGGTTTATAATGTGACAATCACAAGAAACAGACCTAAATTTTGATGTATAGTATGTCTCTGCAATATTAAAAATGAAGGCACAGTCGCAGTTTAAAAACGTCCCTTAACATTTCAGGTGGCTCTGAGTGGATTTTCAATGAAAGTCAATGGGAGGGGTTATTTGCAAACAAATGGTCATATTGTGAAAACTATCAGGAGTATGTCCTAGCCGTGAACATTTTTAGTGACAGCAGGGTTAGCTGAACGTTTTGATATAAGATATGTGTAGGTGGGCTTGATAATGACATAGTGATGGCAGTTTACAAATCATGTTCTGATTTTTCCTTTCACACTGTAGCTTTCTCACTCTAATGTGACTCAGCTGCCCCCTGAGTGACCTTTGCTTGCACCTGTTACCTCAGTCAGTCACAGGTGTGTGACAGCTCTGCTCTAAACAGGCTATTTAAACTTGCCAAATTCACTGGCGATTGCCATCTTCAAACGCTTGTAGTTTTAAAAGTATAAATGCTACCGTGAAAAGCTTTATATTGTGATAATCACAAGAAAAAGACCTACAGTTTGATGTATAGTATGTCTCTGAAAGATAACAAATGAAGGCACAGTCGCAGTTTAAAAACGTCCCTTAAAATTTCTTGTGTCTAAAGTGGAGTTTCAATGAAAGTCAATGGGAGGGATGAGGTCCAAACAAATGGTCATATTCTGAAAACTATCAGGAATATGTCCTAGCCGTGAACATTTTTAGTGACAGCAGGGTTAGCTGAATGTTTTGATATAAGATATGTGTAGGTGGGCTTGAAAATGAAAGAGTGATGGCAGTTTACAAATCATGTTCTGATTTTTCTGATTTTTCCTTTGCACACTCTAGCTGTGCTGTGCTGCTCAATGCATTCCTATGGGAAAATTTTGCCGCAAAAACCGCGATATTTCTTGAACGATTAGGCGAAACGTTCCACAAAGTAATAGCAATCCGATCGGGAACAATCCGCACGTTTTGATATATTACTTGTATTTGTAGTGTAAAAACTGTGGGAGGAGTTAGCGTGGCAAATATGGCTATAATAAGAAACGGAATAAGAATAAGAATATATATGTGAGATAACAATAAGTGTTCCTTGCTATGCAAGAACACTTAATTAGATTTCAAATATGGCAGAGAATAGCGGTAAAAACAAACTGCTTAAAATTGCTCACTTCACTGGCGTCTTCACAATTTCTGTGGAAATTGTGTGGTGTTCTGGCCTCCACACACTGGAGTGGGTGGAGTAGCTTTTGTCTCTCTGCTTCCTGCTCACACAGCTGGGTTCCTATGGCAACTCCCTCCACACCAAGGGCAGAGTCATGGTTATAAACACAGTGCTCAAACTTGCCGACATCACTGGCGATTGCCATCTTCAAACGCTTGTAGTTTTAAAAGTATAAATGCTACCGTGAAAAGGTTTATAATGTGACAATCACAAGAAACAGACCTAAATTTTGATGTATAGTATGTCTCTGCAATATTAAAAATGAAGGCACAGTCGCAGTTTAAAAACGTCCCTTAACATTTCAGGTGGCTCTGAGTGGATTTTCAATGAAAGTCAATGGGAGGGGTTATTTGCAAACAAATGGTCATATTGTGAAAACTATCAGGAGTATGTCCTAGCCGTGAACATTTTTAGTGACAGCAGGGTTAGCTGAACGTTTTGATATAAGATATGTGTAGGTGGGCTTGAAAATGACATAGTTATGGCAGTTTACAAATCATGTTCTGATTTTTCCTTTCACACTGTAGCTTTCTCACTCTAATGTGACTCAGCTGCCCCCTGAGTGACCTTTGCTTGCACCTGTTACCTCAGTCAGTCACAGGTGTGTGAGAAGCCTCGCTCTAAACAGGCTGTTTAAACTTGCCAAATTCACTGGCGATTGCCATCTTCAAACACTTGTAGTTTTAAAAGTATAAATGCTACCGTGAAAAGTTTTATATTGTGATAATCACAAGAAAAAGACCTACAGTTTGATGTATAGTATGTCTCTGAAAGATAACAAATGAAGGCACAGTCGCAGTTTAAAAACGTCCCTTAAAATTTCTTGTGTCTAAAGTGGAGTTTCAATGAAAGTCAATGGGAGGGATGAGGTCCAAACAAATGGTCATATTCTGAAAACTATCAGGAATATGTCCTAGCCGTGAACATTTTTAGTGACAGCAGGGTTAGCTGAACGTTTTGATATAAGATATGTGTAGGTGGGCTTGAAAATGAAAGAGTGATGGCAGTTTACAAATCATGTTCTGATTTTTCTGATTTTTCCTTTACACACTCTAGCTGTGCTCTGCTGCTCAATGCATTCCTATGGGAAAATTTTGCCGCAAAAACCGCGATATTTCTTGAACGATTCGGCGAAACATTCCACAAAGTAATAGCAATCCGATCGGGAACAATCCGCACGTTTTGATATATTACTTGTATTTGTAGTGTAAAAACTGTGGGAGGAGTTAGCGTGGCAAATATGGCTATAATAAGAAACGGAATAAGAATAAGAATATATATGTGAGATAACAATAAGTGTTCCTTGCTATGCAAGAACACTTAATTAAAAACAAAGCTGTATTGCACTCTCATGATTATGGTAAAAGACAGACACATATATAAGTCCATGGATCGGTGAGGTGCCCTCCGCCACTGCTATTGTATATCCATCGCCCCCTTGGCCCCTGGCGGGCGTGCTCCTTTCTGAAGATGATCAGACTTTACTCTGAAGTGGACATTAAATAGAGAATACAATAAACCTCTCCTATAGGCGGACTATATAATGGGGTGGAATGATTTTAAAATAATGAAACCCGAATTTTACAGTTCCATCTAGTGACAAAATAACAAATTACTGTATTTTTCACTCCATAAGATGCACTTTTTTTCCCCCAAAAAAATGTTAGAATACTGGGTCAGCCACTCGGCTCTTCTGTGCTCCTCGGTCCTACCTGTTCCTTGGTCCAGCGCTGTCCTCAACGTCTTCTCTCCAGGGGCCGGCATCTTTAGTGTGGGCAACCGGCTGTGACAGCTTGCTGTCATCCTCTGTACTATGTCTGCAGTCTTTGGTGATCCCCTGTACTATGTCCGCAGTCTTTGGTGATCCCCTGTACTATGTCCGCAGTCTCTGGTCATCCCCTGTACTATGTCCGCAGTCTCTGGTCAACCCCTGTAGTATGTCCGCAGTCTCTGGTCAACCCCTGTAGTATGTCCGCAGTCTCTGGTCAACCCCTGTAGTATGTCTGCAGTCTCTGGTCATCTCTTGTACTATGTCCGCAGTCTCTGATCATCCCCTGTACTATGTCCGCAGTCTCTGGTCATCACCTGTGCTATGTCCGCAGTCTCTGGTCATCCCCTCATAACCCTGAGCACGTGCACTCAACTTGTTTGGCCGACCATGGCAAGGCCTGTTTTGAGTGGAACCTGTCCTGTTAAATCGCTGTATGGTCTTGGCCACCGTGCTGCACCTCAGTTTCAGGATCTTGGCAATCTTCATATAGCCTAGCCTATGTTTATCTAGAACAACTATTCTTTTTTTCAGATCCTCAGAGAGTTCTTTGTCATGAGGTGCCATGTTGAACTTCCAGTGACCAGTATGAGAGAGTGAGAGCGATAATACCAAATTTAACACACCTGCTCCGCATTCACACCTGAGACCTTGTAACACTAACGAGTCACATGACATGGGGGGGGGGGGGGGGGAATGGCTAATTGGGCCCAATTTTTGGACATTTTCACTTAGGGATGTACTCACTTTTGTTGCCAGCGGTTTAGACATTAATGGTTGTGTTGAGTTATTTTGAGGGGACAGCACATTTACACTGTTATACAAGCTGTACACTCACTAATTTACATTGTAGCAAAGTTTCATGTCAAGGTCCTACCTTTTCCCAGAGGTTATGCTGCTCCATGTGCTGACATCCATCTTGGGTTTCTGCAGAGCATGGTGGGAGTCTTTTATGCCTTCAGGCCTCTGCGGTCAATCCCCCAGAGGAGTGTGGTTGATCACATATAAGCCTGTTGTCCGCACGTGCTCTTTGCATTCGTGTCTTGTATGTTCGTGTTGCAACAAGCTCTGTTTCTACTCTCGTGGCTCTCCTGGAAACTGACTCGGCTTTTGACTAGACTATTCTCTGCTTTATCCCTTTATCTGACCTCCCGTTGCTGAACCCAGCTTGAGACCTGTTATTCTTGTCTACCGTTCTGTACTGTCTGTCCCGTTGTTATCGACCCGGCCTGCCCGACTACGCTATTGTCTTATCTGGTTCCTACCAGCTATACGCCATTGGCAGCGGCCATTACCGCAGCTGGGGTGTCTCGGGGGCTGCGACCTGGTCCCTGGCTGCGTCAAGTCCATCCCCACCATCAGGAGCCCTGCTGAAGGGCAGCCTGGGACTTAGACTCCGCGCCCTGAGGGACTCCGGTCTGTGGGTGGTAGTTGTCGTCAGTCGGTGCGTGACCCTGCCATTAGGCCTGCCTTGTCCGTTCCACAGCTCCTGCCCTGACATTACACAAATGCCATGAATCCTGATGGTGTAGTTACGCCTTCGCTTCCCATGTTAGTCGCCAGACTTCATCAACAGGATCTCCTGTTGGATCAGTTCGCTCAGGCGTTGCAGACTTTGCTTGCACGCACCGCGCACCTTACTCCTGGTGCTATTAGGCCGGTTGTCACTCCGGTGGTCGCCCCCGCTGCTGCTCCAGTTGTTGCGCCTACCGCCGCGGCTGCTGCGGCACCCGCGGTGCCCAGAGGTATGACTGGTTCAGCCCCTCTTCCACAGCGCTTTGGGGGTGAGCCGAGTCAATGTCGTGGGTTCCTCAACCAGGTGGGCATATATTTCGAGTTGATACCCCACGCTTTTCCAACTGAGAGGTCAAAGGTGGGTTTCCTAATCTCGCTGCTCTCAGACAAGGCCTTGGCCTGGGCAAATCCTTTATGGGAGAGGAATGACCCGGTGATTCACGAATTTTCCGGTTTTGTCGACGCCTTCCGTAGGGTATTCGACGTGCAGGCTCGCTCCACCTCGGCTGCCAAGCTGCTCATGTCCATGCATCAGGGTTCACGGACGGTCCCGAGTACGCCATAGAGTTTCGTACCCTGGCGGCAGAGGTGGGCTGGAACAATGAGGCTCTGGTGGCTGCTTTTTCTCATGGTCTTTCAGATGCGTTGAAGGACGAGATTGCAGCCAAAGAACTGCCTGTGGAGCTGGAAGCACTCATTTCCTTCCTAATCCTGATTAACACCAGGCCCAGGGAGAGGCCTTCACTCAAGGAACGCCTGCGGAGGCCTCCCAACCGACTGGCGCCTACGTTTTCTGTCCCACCCGTTCCTCCCTCTCCTCCCACGCCTCCTGGGGATGGCTTGTCTGGTGGGGAGCCCAAGCAGCTGGGGTTTGCTCGCCTTTCCGAGGGAGAGCGGGCCGCTCGGCGTCGGGAGGGTCGCTGCTTGTACTGTGGCCTTGGTGGGCACTTTCGGCAGTCCTGTCTGGTCCATCCGGGAAACGCTCGCACCTGAGATCCTGTCAGGGACAGATCTTGGGTGGAGTCTCCTTGTCCCCGGCGTTCCGCAAAGATAAACCACTGATCACCGTTGTCCTCTCTTGGGCGGAGGGCTCGGTGACGGCCCAGGTGTTGATAGACTCTGGGGCCGGCGGGTTGTTTGTGGACAGCTCGTTTGCCGCCCAGCACTCCATCCCCTGCAGGCTCGAGTTACCCCATTGGTTCTCGAGGCAATAGATGGCAGGCCCCTGCAACCACCGCAGGTTACCCACGAGACTCTGCCAGTTGAAGTAGCTATTGGGGCTGTTCACAGGGAGTTGGCCTGTTTTCAGGTAATTTCTTCCCCGCACTATTCTGTGGTTTTGGGGTATCCCTGGCTCCAGAAGCACAATCCAACCTTTAACTGGCGAACGGCTGAGATTCTCTCGTGGTCTCCACAGTGTGGGGCTGGGTGCATCCGTGGGCTGGTTAAAGTGTTGTGTGCCTCCTCAGACTCTGCGTTGCCCACCGACTATGGGGAGTACCTGGACGTGTTTGACAAGGTGCGCGCTGGTGCCTTACCTCCCCATCGTTCTTACGACTGCGCCATACCCTTGCAACCCGGTGCCACTCTTCCCGTGGCAGGGTGTATCCTCTTTCGGTTGCAGAGAATCAGGCCATGGAGGAGTACGTTGCGGATGCACTTTCCCGGGGGCACATTCGTAAGTCTACTTCTCCAGCAGGAGCGGGCTTTTTCTTCGTAAAGAAGAAGGGTGGTGAATTGAGGTTTTGCATCGATTATAGGGGTCTCAATCGAATCACCATCAAGAATGCCTACCCTATCCTGTTGATTACCGAGTTGTTCGAACACCTCAAGGGAGCAACGGTCTTTACCAAACTTGACCTTAGGACGGTGTACAACCTCGTACGGATCAAGCAGGGGGACGAGTGGAAGACCGCGTTTAACACCAGAACCGGTCACTATAAATCCCCGGTGATGTGTAACGCGCCCGCGGTCTTTCAGGAGTTCATAAATGATGTCTTTCGTGACTTGTTGCAGCAGTGTGCGTGGTGGTTTACTTGGATGATATCCTGGTTTACTCTGCCTCCATGGAGTCCCATATCCAGGATGTCAAGCGGGTGCTGCAACGGTTACGTGAGAACAAACTTTTTTGTAAGCTCGAGAAGTGTGAATTCCACCGGTCCCAGGTTGCCTTTTTGGGCTACATCATTTCTGCGGTGGGATTCTCCATGGACCCTCAAAAGGTTGCGGTGGTTCTGCAATGGCCTCATCCCAATGGTCTTCGGCCCATTCAGCGCTTTTTGGGTTTCGCCAACTATTATCGGAAGTTCATCAGGAACTTCTCCACGCTGGCAAAGCCTCTCTCAGACCTAACCAAGAAGGGCAGTAATCCTCACGAGTGGCCATCCGAGGCCATCGTAGCTTTTGAGGCTCTGAAATCCGCCTTCGCTTCGGCTCCGATACTGTCTCATCCCAATCCTGGGTTGCCTTTCATCCTCAAGGTTGATGCATCCGAGACGGGAGTAGGCGCTCTCCTGTCTCAGCGTCGGTCGCTCGATGGACCCCTACTTCCCTGTGGGTTCTACTCCAGGAAGCTTTCCTCTGCAGAATGCAACTACCATATTGGAGATAGGGAGTTGTTGGACATCATTCTGGCTCTCAAGGAATGGAGGCACCTGCTCAAGGGCTCCACGGTTCCGGTCCTCATTCTTACCGATCACAAGAACCTGAACGTATCTTTCGGAGGCCAAGAGATTGATGCCCCGTCAGGCCAGATGGGCCTTGTTCTTGTCGCGTTTCAACTATGTGGTTTCCTATTTGCCTGGTTCCAAGAATGTCAGAGCCGATGCATTGTCGCGGCAATACTCTGAGTTGTCCAGGGAGAACTCTGAGCCAACCTCGGTCATACCTCCGGATCAGATCCTGGCTGCCATTCGCACCAGTCTGACTTCTCCCCTTGGGGAGCAGATTTTGGCGGCTCAAACTGACGCTCCCCCCGAGAGACCGGATGGTAGATGTTTCGTACCTGAGGGACTGCGCACCCGCCTGCTGCGTACCTACCATAACTCCAAGAGTGCCGGGCATCCGGGGAGGAACCAGTTGTCCTGAGTCGTCTCTCGTTTATTCTGGTGGCCAACTCTCTGTGCCGACATCGCCTCTTATGTAGCGGCATGTTCGGTCTGTGCCCAGAATAACTCTCCACGGCATCTTACATTGGGCCTTCTGCAACCCATTCCCAATGGGGAGCGTCCTTGGTCACAGCTGGGCATGGATTTTATTGTAGACCTTCCTGTGTCTCGGGGTCATATGGTCATTCTCATGGTCGTCGATCGTTTTTCCAAAATGTGCCATTGTGTTCCGCTCAAGAGATTACCAACGGCTCAAGAACTGGCCACGGTTTTTGCCAGGGAGATTTTTCGCCTGCATGGGTTGCCCACAGTGATTGTCTCAGACCGCGGGAGTCAGTTCGTGTCTAGGTTTTGGCGCGCCTTCTGCTCCCAGTTGGGTATCAGGCTCTCCTTCTCTTCGGCCTACCACCCGCAGTCCAATGGGGCTGCGGAGCGTTCCAACCAGGCCCTGGAACAATTCCTTTGCTGCTATAACTCGGACCATCAGGACGATTGGGACGATCTCCTGCCATGGGCGGAGTTTGCCAGGTACTGCGGTATTACCTGAGAGGTTCTCACCACAGGACATTCCGACTGTGGAGAACCATCTTGCTGCCCTGCGTTCTTCATGGGGGCAGATCCAGAAGTCCTTGAAGGACTCAGCACAGCGCCAGAAGTTCCAGGCTGATTGCAGACGGCTGCCCGCTCCTTCATACCAGGTCGGAGATCGGGTGTGGTTGTCTACTCACAACCTCAATCTTCGGGTGCCCGCACCCAAACTGGCCCCCCGTTTTGTTGGCCCTTTTCGCATCCTCCGCAAGGTGAATCCGGTTGCCTATGCCCTTGCCCTTCCTCCTGGGATGCGGATCTCCAATGTCTTCCATGTATCCCTGTTGAATAAATCATACTTTCGTAAATTGGCCTATTTTCATAACTTGTGTATATATGCAGAGTCAACTACACAATCCGTAGTACAATATAAGTATTATAATAATGTACATTAATAAACTTTGGTTTTAGATCCAAAGGTGCAACCAACCTTGTGTCAGCACCTGTGGTAGTGAGCTCTTGTTGATATTCAACTTGGGGTTCCCCAGGGCGCGGAGTCTAAGCCCCAGCCTGCTTCTTCACCAGACCCCCTGATGGTGGGGATGGACTTGCAGCAAGCTGGGACCAGGTCGCGCCCCCCAGGTACGCCCAGCAGAGGTTGAGGAGACCGCTCACGGGAGCAAAGTATAATGGGAGGAGACATGTTTGATAGGCTAGCCCAGGTCAGGACAGGCAGAAAAAAAGCAAGGTCAGAGAACGAAGCCAGGGTTGGTACACAAGTAGTCAATGTAGGATTCAGGCAGTAGCAACACACAGAGGCTCCAACAACTAGGAAGTTGCTCAGGCAAAGTGGCCTAGTCTGAGCTTGTCTTACATAGGAGGCAGGCCAGGAAGTGATGGAAATAAAACCCAGAGGACAGCAGACGACGCCCATAGATGAGCACAAACAAACACATGAGGAGGGATCAGGAACAGGACTGCAGCAAGGAGGTAAGAACACAAACAAGAAACTGTAGGCTAACTTGTGACAGGACCCCCCTTACGAGGTCTCCCCACTTTTTTTAGGGCCAGGTTTAAGGGGAAACTTTTGATGAAAAAATTCCACCAGACAGGGTGCAGAAACATCAGTAGAAGGAATCCAACACTTCTCCTCAGGACCATATCCCTTCCAGTCAATTAGACAATCAGAATAATAAAAACCTAGCGAGCGCACATAAAGCAGCTATATGCACCAAAAGGAACCACAAAACCTTTCTATGACAAGCAAATGTAAAATAAAGTGCAGCGCTAAAATAGATGGTATACTATGAGACACAAATGGAAACCTTATATTGTGGGTAAAATCATATAAAACACCTTAAGTCAGTTAAAGAGTACTAAAAAAGTGAGTCCAAAGTAAGGTAATAATATGTTGGCTCCGTTAACCCAGTATGGAATCCAATACGGTGTCCAGGTGGAAAGAATGGAAAGATTGCCCTCTCACCAGAAGCGCAATCTTAATGCGCGTATAGATATCTCAATGGCCGGAGGGTCCGTGCTAGTACTGCCTGGTAATGCGATGTCCCTCAGGGGGTCCCTCCCCTTGGTTATATGTATGCCGGTCTGGTCTAGGACTTCTCTCCTTTGGTCTAAGCAGATCACCTGGAATCTTGGGCTGGGAAAGCTCAGTGCAGAGCAACAAACGTATAGATGCTCATAGTGTAGTATTCAAAATGATTTATTGAGCATAAAAGTATATAGTGTAGGTGGTGTAAAGACACAGGGTGACTGTTAGTAGCAATACAGCATGAAGCTGCTGAATACACTGACCAGTATACAAGTAATGGTGGCCGCTGGACCTCCCTGATCTAGCGTGACGTCAAGGGGTGCAAGGGCTCCTCTTAGACTCATTTCGTATAATAATACGTCTACTGTAGGGGTGATGCCATAGCCGCCGGACGTCATTTGGTTATAGATTGAGATTTGGTTATAGAATCTATATATACTGTATATATATCGAAACATTATAGGGATTTCCACCATAGAGACCCATCATCCCTCAAATTTGTAGGGATAGATGTGACACAACATCATTGGCGTGGTTCTAACAGGTGTAGGCAGGTTTCACGCTTGGAAACCAAGTGGATTTTTGAAATCAAGACTTTAACCCCTGCAGGCCACAATGTTGTCTATGGTGGAAATCCCTATAATGTTTTGATAATGAATCTTCACGGAAACCTCTTTTTATGTTGTATAAATGGTCCCGAAATCTTACATTAAGGACACCAAACAGGTGCTAAATGAGGTTAGAACTCTCAGTTGGAATCCTGAACTCATGACCTTCCTAGTTACAGCAGATGTAGCCTGGTTGTATAGTAACATTGATCATAATGATGGCATGACAGCAGTCAATTATTATGTCAATTTGGCTGATACCATTTCCATAACTCACAAAACATTAATTCTGGACCTATTGGACTTTGTGATGCGTAATAATTACTTCTGGTTCAACAACACCTTCTACCTACAGACCAGAGGCGTTGCAATGGGGGTAAAATTCGCCCCCAACCTGGCCAACCTGTTCAGGGCCAGGTGGGAGGAGGACATAATTTATTCTAGAGAGTGGCCAGAGTTACTTTTCTATAAACGATATATAGATGATGTCCTCCTTTTGTGGCAGGGAGATGAAACAGCCCTTGTAAATTTCTTTGGCACACTCAATAACAACAATTTGAACCTTCAGCTGTCTTTTGAATACAGCACGGATAGAGTCAACTTCCTGGATGTCACCATACTTAATAAAGGAGGATATTGTACCACAGAGGCTTTTTTCAAACATACAGATAGGAACGGCTACGTCCCCACCGATGGTTGTCATCACCCCCGGTGGCTGGCTAATATACCCAAAAGCCAGTTCATGAGGATCAGACGTAACTGCACTGATATCGATGCCTACTATGATAAAGCTGCCATCTTAAGACAGAGGTTTGTAGAAAAAGGATATGGGGTCAACACTCTTGACACAGAGATTGATAATGTAGCAAAAATTAACAGGGACAGTATGCTTTCCGGTCCACCCACACAGAAAAAGAACATATTTTGCCCATTCATTACCCCTTTCTCTATTCAGTACAAGACCATACACAAAATATTCAAGAAAAACTGGGATGTGCTCAAAGCCGATCCTATCCTCTCCCAAGCCCTACCAGAGAAGCCAGAAATTGTTTTCAGAAAGGCTCAATCACTGAGGAACATGATTGCTCCCAATGTGACTGACCACCCTCCTCATCCTAGCCTATTCACTAACCTCAAAGGCTTCTTCCCATGCAAGAAATGTCAAATCTGCCAACATAACAATATGCCAAAAAAAGAAAATTGAAACTTTTACCTCAGCCACAACAGGGAAGTCTTATAACATATCTACTTTTATCACTTGCAATACCCGATATGCAGTGTACCTTCTGGAGTGCCCGTGCCGGAAGCAGCACATCGGCCGGACAACCAGGAGACTACGAGACCGATTTCGGGACCATATATACAACATAAAAAGAGGTTTCCGTGAACATTCATTATCAAAATATTATAGGGATTTCCACCATAGAGAACCATCATCCCTCAAATTTGTAGGGATAGATGTGGCACAACATCATTGGCATGGTTCTATTAGGTGTAGGCAGGTTTCACGCTTGGAAACCAAGTGGATTTTTGAAATCAAGACTTTGACCCCTACAGGCCACAATGTTGAAGTGGACATAAACTGCTTCATTGACAATAGCTGACATCTACCATTACATTTTCAATTTCCAGCATACACTTTTTTTACACATGCTTTTATTTTATAATGTGATGATTTTAGACCACTTATAGATATGAGCATCTAGAGTACCACCTCCCAGAGAATTAATACAATCTGGATAGATGATATTGTTCTATTTTACCATTTATTCATGTATAACCAACAAGTACATATTACATATTTAATATTTTAATTAACTTTTATTTTTTCTTAGTGGGCTAACATAATTGTAGTCAAACCGCATATTTAGCATGCATTGATTCATCTGTCCTATACTTTTACAATACATACTTTTTATGTGATATATAGTTCACCAAGGTCTTCTCTGAAGCCCGCCTCACCACCTTCCCCCTCGACCCTGTCCCCTCACAAGTTCTATGATCTCCCTCCTCCTCCATTCTACTCTCCCTCACCCACATTTTTAATCTCTCCCTCTCTTCTGGCGTATTCCCCTCCCCTCTGAAGCATGCACACATCACTCCCATACTTCAAAAGCCCTCCCTGGACCCCACCGACCCGAACAATCTTAGACCCATCTCCCTGATGCCATTTACATCCAAACTCCTTGAGCGCTTAGTCTATACTCGCCTAAGCTCCCACCTCAACGAGAACAACCTCCTCGACCCCCTACAATCCGGCTTCTGTCCCCTACACTCCACTGAAACCGCCTTACTCAAACCCACAAACGACCTGCTAACCGCCAAAGCTAATGGCCACTACTCAGTGCTCCTACTCCTCGACCTCTCTGCAGCACTCCCTTGGCCTCAGAGACTCCGCTCTCTCCTGGCTCTCATCCTACCTATCACAACGCTCCTTCAGCATTACCTATAACACTACCCCCCCCCACTCCCCCTCTCTGTTGGGGTCCCTCAAGGCTCTGTCCTCGGGCCCCTTCTCTTCTCCATCTACACCTCCTCCCTTGGCCAACTGATACACTCTCACGGCTTCAACTACCACCTCTATGCTAACGACACGCAAATCTATCTCTCGACCCCTCGCCTCACCCCTTCAGTCTCACCAGCCTACTGAACGACATATCAGATTGGATGTCGCTCCACTTCCTTAAACTGAACCTCTCCAAAACCGAGCTCCTAGTCTTCCCCCCAGCCCGCGCACCCCCCCATTGACTTCTCCATCACGTCCAACCATGCCACCATCAAGCCCACCCCGCAAGCCAATCGCTAACAAACTCATGCAGACTCCACCTCCGCAACATCGCCAAAATACGCCCATTCCTAACCCAAGAAACTACTAAGCAGCTCATCCACTCCCTCATCATATCACGACTCGATTACTGCAACTCCCTCCTCACTGGCCTGCCTCACCACAGGCTATCCCCACTTCAGTCGATCCTGAATACGGCAGCCAGACTCATTCACCTTACCAACCGCTCTGTTTCCACCACCCCCCTCTGCCAATCCCTCCACTGGCATCCGATTGCCCAACGGATCAAATTCAAACTGCTAACACTGATGTACAAAGCTGTCCATAATTCTACCCCAAACTACATCACCGACCTAATATCCAAATACCACCCAAAACGCACTCTCCGCTCTTCACAAGACCTCCTTTTCTCTAGTTCCCTGATCTCCTCCTCCCATGCCCGCCTCCAGGATATCCCCAGGGCATCACCCATCCTATGGAACTCCCTACCCCAATCCATCAGACTATCCCCCACTCTCCTCTCCTTTAGGCGCACCCTAAAAACCCACCTCTTCAGGGAAGCCTACCCCACCCTCTGCTAACTGCCGATCTCCTCCACTCTTCCTACCACTCCATCCCCCACAGCTTTTCCTCCCGTACCACTATCCCTTCCCTCCTAGATTGTAAGCTCCAAGGAGCAGGGCCCTCGAACCCCTCATGCATCGCACTGTATTTTTATTGTACTGTCTCATGTATTGTCCCCCATTGTAATGTACAGCGCTGAGTGAACTGTTGGCGCTATATAAATACTGTATAATAATAATAAATAACTAGAAAATCTACAATTTCTGGGGAAATTGTGTAAAGTGTTCTTGCCGCAACCTTTACCAAATGATTGATGAAATGTAAGCAGTGCACATTGCAAGCCTGATAGTGAGAAATGCATTTCAGCTTGTATTTTGAAGCTCACAGTCCAGCCTGGTGACTCATCTGCCTCTTGAGTGACCTTTGGTTGCTGCACCTGGAGTGGGCGGAGTAGGCTCACTGTGCTGAGACAGCTGGGTTGCTATGACAACTCATTCTGAGAGGAATGTCAGCATGTCTGTTCTAAACAGGCTTTTTAAACTTGGCATCTTCACTGGCGATTGCCATCTTCAAACGCTTGTAGTTTTAAAAGTATAAATGCTACCGTGAAAAGGTTTACTGACAATCACAAGAAACAGACCTAAATTTTGATGTATAGTATGCCTCTGAAAGATAAAAAATGAAGGCACAGTCGCAGTTTAAAAACGTTCCTTAAAATTTCTGGTGTCTAGAGTGGAGTTTCAATGAAAGTCAATGGGAGGGGTGAGGTGCAAACAAATGGTCATATTGTGAAAACTATCAGGAGTATGTCCTAGCCGTGAACATTTTTATAAAAAGTTGGATAGTTACTTGTGAGCCACTAGGAGTTTTCTTTCTATATATAAACTCTATTGTTAATTGATATCATACATAAAAAATTATAAAAAAATATATGTGAAAAATATATAAATAATAAAATATTACGAATTAATTAATTAATTGCGTGCTAAAATTAGTATTAATTAAATATTAGATCGCCAGGTACTAATCGCACCCTCTCTAGGTGTATAAATATTAATCATAAATGCCAGTAGTGTACCGCGCTCCAATATATTCTACCTTATGTGATATAATGAATTCATAAGTGTACCACCGATAATCAAATAATTACATCAATTAATTATACTTAAATATATAAATGTGTGAGTTTAGCGAGCGCACCAATAAAAAGCTGCTGATGCACAAAAAGGAACCACAAAGCCTTTCTAAGATTATGACATGAAAATAGGGTGTGCAGCGCTATATAAATAAAACACACTGTCTAAAGTATGACAAAATATGACAGAAATGGAAAAATCCCATAAACTGGATGTTAGACAGTCCAAGGTAATATAATATCAGTCCAAAAAGGTATATTCCAGTGATGGAGTATAAATGACTTCAATCCAAATGGGTATATTCCAGCATCCTAACATGAAGGTGTAGAAAAATTGCCCACTCACCGGAAGTGCAATTTAATGTGCACATAGAAATTCCATGAAGCCGGAGGTCCCATGAAGGTATAGCCTGATGATAAAGGTGCCCTCTGGGGGTGGATAGGGTGACGGCTGCCAGAGAAGTTGATCTGGACCAATTTCCCAAATTGTCCTGCCTGGGTGGACTCCTAGAATGCTGGGCTGAGATGTGGAGGCTCAGTGCCAGGTAGTAGAGATGAGAACGCTCATAGTGTAGTATTATAAAAAGTATTTATTGAGTATATATCATTAAGATAAAACAGTAAACGTACAGGGTTAGAGTACCTATACAGGTATGGTGTAAATGAGCTCTTTAAATGCACTGACCAGTGAATATAAATGATGGCCACCGGACCTCCTGATCCGGTGGCGTAACGTCAGGGCGTGCAGAGGCTCCTCCTAGACGCGCTTCGTGTAATAACACGTCTCCTGTAGGGGTGATGCCATGCATGCCTGACATCTCCTTACTGCTATTTGTAGCCTAAAATTGCGCCAAAAAGTGTCCTGGCGCCGTTCTGCCGTTTTTCGGCCTATTGCGCATGCGCGGGTGCCATTTTGCTGGCTATTTGGCCTCGTGCGCATGCGCGGGCGCCATGTTATCGGTGATATTGTGAACATCTAAAAATGGTCGGCGCGCGGTACACTGCGCATGCATTTTATTGGTTTGAAAGCTTGCTGCCGACGTTCAACTGCGCATGCGCGAGCCGAACGATCGCAGCTAAAGCTAACGAACAGTCTAGGTGGTGTCATACTGAGCTGATGGCCAGTATGTATCACACCTAGCAAATGGACAATGACAGGATCACTGTAGTGATGGATACAAACCCCTAGCAGGTGTACCAATATATGGCCAGAACTGCTCTTCTATAAGAGGTATATAGACGATATTCTCCTATTATGGCAGGGAGAAGAAACTGCCCTGGTAAATTTCTTTGGCACGATGAACAACAATAATTTGAATATCCATCTCACTTACGAATACAGTACAGACAGAGTTAATTTCTTAGACATCTCCATTATCAACAAGGGAGGTTACTGCATCACTGAAGCGTACTTTAAACCATCGGATAGGAATGGATACATCCCTACTGACAGCTGCCACCATCCACGTTGGCTGGCAGGTATACCTAGGAGCCAATTCATGAGAATTAGGCGTAACTGCACTGAAATTGATACTTATCAAAACAAAGCACAAATTTTAAGACAGAGGTTTCTGGATAAGGGCTATACGGCAGACACTTTAGATGCAGAGATTGATAATGTTGCCCGCATGAACAGACAGGACATGCTCTCAGGACCACCTACCTTGAAAAAGAGTCTGTTCTGCCCGTTCATTACTCCATATTCTATTCAACATAAAACTATACGCAATATAATGAAGAAAAATTGAGAGGTACTCAGAGCGGATCCTATCCTTGCTGGGGTTTTACCTACCAATCCTATTATTATGTGCTATATATATATTTTTCATATAATTTTTTATATGGTTTTTTTATATGATCCCTTGAGTATTATAGCCATATCGATTTAATATATTATTATTATTAGGGGTATATGGATATATTTTTTAAGACAATATGCTAAGTACAGTTGTGTCCAAAATTATTCAACCCCCAATGCTGTAAAGGGGTTTAGGGACTATAGTGTACATTTGGAATTGTATTCAGAATCAAATCCTACAAGGACGTTGTAACTACCCAAATGCAACTAAAATGACATCAATTGTTTATGTAATACAGTAGTAAATGGTTCTTATGTGGTTTCTTCATTGCCACAATTATTCAACCCCTTAAAGACTACCACTCTGAAGAACAGAGGTTCATACAGGTGCTTTCCATCAGGTATTGAAAACACCTGTGGATGTCACCGAGCAGCAATCAAGCATAATAAGCACCAATTAGGCAGCTTTAAAATGACTGTGATACTCAGCTCCTTCTAGACATTTACTGGTGTGGTTACAAACATGGTGAAGGCAAGAGAATGGTCCAGGAAGACAAGAGAAGAGGTGATTTCTCTTCACAGGAAGGGCAATGGCTATAAGAAGATTGCAAAGATGTTAAACATACCAAGAGACACCTTAGGAAGCATCATTCGCAAATTCAAGGCAAAGGGCACTGTTGAAACGCTACCTGGTCGTGGCAGAAAGAAGATGCTGACTTCGACTGCTGTGCGCTACCTGAAGCGTAGAGTGGAGAGAAGTCCCCGTGTGACTGCTGAGGAACTGAGAAAAGATTTGTCAGATGTGGGTACAGAAGTTTCAGCCCAGACAATAAGACGCACACTGCGTAATGAAGGCCTCCGTGCCAGAACTCCCAGGCGTACCCCCTTGCTGTCTCCAAAGAATAAGAAGAGTCGACTGCAGTATGCCAAAAGCCATGTGGACAAACCACAAAAGTTGTGGGATAGTGTTCTGTGGACTGATGAAACAAAATTAGAACTGTTTGGGCCCATGGATCAACGCTATGTTTGGAGGAGGAAGAACAAGGCCTATGATGAAAAGAACACCTTGCCTACTGTGAAGCATGGTGGAGGGTCAATCATGCTTTGGGGCTGTTTTGCTTCTGCAGGTACAGGGAAGCTTCAGCGTGTGCAAGGTACCATGAATTCTCTTCAGTACCAGGAGATATTGGATGGAAACGTGATGCAGTCCGTCACACACCTGAGGCTTGGGAGACGTTGGACCTTTCAACAGGACAATGATCCCAAGCATACCTCCAAGTCCACTAGAGCATGGTTGCAGAGGAAAGGCTGGAACATTTTGGAGTGGCCATCGCAGTCACCAGACTTAAATCCGATTGAGAACCTCTGGTGGGACTTAAAGAAAGCAGTTGCAGTGCGCAAGCCTAAGAATGTGACTGAACTGGAGGCCTTTGCCCATGAAGAATGGGCGAAGATACCCGTAGATCGCTGCAAGACACTTGTGTCAAGCTATGCTTCACGTTTAAAAGCTGTTATAACTGTAAAAGGATGCTGTACTAAGTACTAAGATTGAATGTCACTTGGGGGTTGAATAAAACTGATAATGCTGTGAGCACAGAAAAGACATTTGTGGTTATTTCATTATAACTGTTATGTTATATTTGTCTGACCTACAAGTGCCTCTTTAATGTAAATGTAAGCAAGATGACTGAATGATCAAAAGCAATGTCAAACTGGCCAAAACACTCAATTTCAGTGGGGGTTGAATAATTTTGGACACAACTGTATTTACTGATCATCACCAGGATATGGTCTTTCCATTCACATATCTGTTTATTTATGTGTGGGGAGACTTTATGCCTGCTAATTGCTCGGGTTCATTTCAGATCCCCAATAAAATGGTGACCACCTTTTAATTAAAGCATAAGCTTCCCCCTTTTTATATGCACATTCCTATATGCATATTTTTTCATACTTTTATATTTTTATATTGGTACACCTGCTAGGGGTTTGTATCCATCACTACAGTGATCCTGTCATTGTCCATTTGCTAGGTGTGATACATACTGGCCATCAGCTCAGTATGACACCACCTAGACTGTTCGTTAGCTTTAGCTGCGATCGTTCGGCTCGTGCATGCGCAGTTGAACGTCAGCAGCAAGCTTTCAAACCAATAAAATGGCCGCCGGAACTCTCGCGCATGCGCAGTGTACCGCGCGCCGACCATTTTTAGATGTTCACAATATCACCGATAACATGGCGCCCGCGCATGCGCACGAGGCCAAATAGCCAGCAAAATGGCACCCGCGCATGCGCAATAGGCCGAAAAACGGCAGAACGGCGCCAGGACACTTTTTGGCACAATTTTAGGCTACAAATAGCAGTAAGGAGACGTCAGGCATGCATGGCATCACCCCTACAGGAGACGTGTTATTACACGAAGCGCGTCTAGGAGGAGCCTCTGCACGCCTTGACGTTACGCCACCGGATCAGGAGGTCCGGTGGCCATCATTTATATTCACTGGTCAGTGCATTTAAAGAGCTCATTTACACCATACCTGTATAGGTACTCTAACCCTGTACGTTTACTGTTTTATCTTAATGATATATACTCAATAAATACTTTTTATAATACTACACTATGAGCGTTCTCATCTCTACTACCTGGCACTGAGCCTCCACATCTCAGCCCAGCATTCTAGGAGTCCACCCAGGCAGGACAATTTGGGAAATTGGTCCAGATCAACTTCTCTGGCAGCCGTCACCCTATCCACCCCTAGAGGGCACCTTTATCATCAGGCTATACCTTCATGGGACCTCCGGCTTCATGGAATTTCTATGTGCACATTAAATTGCACTTCCGGTGAGTGGGCAATTTTTCTACACCTTCATGTTAGGATGCTGGAATATACCCATTTGGATTGAAGTCATTTATACTCCATCACTGGAATATACCTTTTTGGACTGATATTATATTACCTTGGACTGTCTAACATCCAGTTTATGGGATTTTTCCATTTCTGTCACATACTTAAATATATGATTTGTGTAAATATAGAAAATAAATTAATTTATCAATGTGAAAAAACAAAAACTATGAATGAAAAATATAAATAAAAAATAAAAAATATTTGCAGTGGGAATGACAGTTCCTTCTGTATAAATGAGATGGTGTTATTATTCAGTCTGGATAGTGTGATGAGTCTGTGTCCACTGCGTGAACCTCTCTCTCCTCTCTCCTCAGCACAGCCTTCTCAGTGAGACTTTCTCCACTGGCTGCTTGGCTTAGTCCTCCATATATGGAACATACAGAGAAGGGAAAAGAAACATAGGCCCTGATTCACTAAGATGTGAGTGTAATAGCAGAGACTGACCATTCAGGCAGACTCCGGTCAATCAATCAGTGGTCTGACCAGCGTCTAGCAAGCTCATTAACGAGCGTCTACTGACTACTTTGCCATTAGTGAATGAGGTATCCTGTCTGGCACATTTTTAGGTGCAATACCGGATATATTCGCTAGATGGCGCACAAGCGCGGGCTTTATTAACATTGGCGTTTTTCTGATAGAAAATTCGAATACAGCTGTACTATTACATTCTGAAAATTCTCTTTTGCTATTTTTTTTTTTTGCTGTTTCTCCAAAATGATCAGGAAAGTATTGCATTTACTAATGAATGTCATACATTCTATTTTCAAATGTTAAACATTTTCACACTTATATCTCAAATAATTTATATACTTCTAATTTCCCAATATAGTTATATATCTTCATTCTCTTTAATCACATAACTATTCTATGTTAAAGACAAGTGCAGCGCTATAAATGCATGTGATCAATAATGAACGCATGTAAAAACCAAAAAGTGTAAAGAATTGCAATAATGATGTAAACTGGTAAATCGTGCTAAAATAAGTTCATATAATTATTCCTGAATAATGGAATGTCCTTGGTGTGAGAGTACCAACTCAGAGAGTGCCTATGAATGGCACATGTGTTCTCTCCGTGACGGACAGTAGTGCATGAACTCGTGAAAGGTAAACCACCCTTGGGACTGGTCTACACTCACCAGAACAAAAGTATTAATGTGCATGGGTTATACACATCGCACATCTGGGGGTGCAGCGGTATGCTGGCAGCTATGGGTTAGTCATCCAGCTCCATCCATCCATCCATCCATCCATCAGGGTGGGTGCCCAAATGGTCCTGGGGAGGAATTAGCTCAGCCACAGGAGCCAGAAAGGTGCTCAATAGTGTAGTACACTGTCACAGGGGTGGATGACCTTTCACGAGTTCATGCACTACTGTTCGTGGTTATATTTATCTTGTGTAATACCATTTTACTAGTCTATATCATTTGACCAGCGCTCGCTTTATCATTTTTAAACAATGTAACTATTCTACATTATAACTCAAACTGTGTTTCCCACAGTGGTTTAGTGGTTAGAGCTCAGAACTTACAGCACTTGGGTCATGGGTTCTAATCCCAGTCTTGGCAACATCCCAAAAAAATGGAGATCAATTTTCTGGGTTGTGGCAGGAATATTGATCAATCAATTATGATTTTGCCTAATGACTAGAAAGTGGATGAATGTTACTTGCGTACTGTTCTTCTGCCAATTAGGTCATGTGCAAGTTTCATGCCGTGTATATTTCATTGTAACTTTTTTCTCTTTTAAATCTGTCTCCTTATACAACTTGACCCCCTCCCCCACCCCATCATCACCTGTCCCATATGCAAATCTATGGATCACCGCCCCACTCTTTAACTATCTATTTACTGATCAAGTGAATGTGTCTCATTTTCTATCAGCTACAGCTCAGATCTCACATTATTATACAATTGCTGATTGTATCTCACCACTAGTCTGATTGAATTCACAATTCCTGGTCAGTCCTGTTCCCTGACCTCTAATAACCTTTAGGGCCAGTTCACACTACATGTGTTTCAGTTGCTTTTTCAGCATCACAAACGCACAGAAAGAAGGTTATATGGTTGTCAATGTCATAGTTCACATCAGCGCTTGCATTTTCAATGCATTGCAGGTGCTGTAAACAAAGTTGACCACGCTGCATTGTTTCTGCACAGAACTGTACTGGAACACATTGAAACGTCCTTGAATGTACTAAAACGCACATGTCCCTAACTACATTGAATACAAAGAAAATAGAAAAAAATAAGTGGAAGGGATACAAAAATGCAATGTAAACATGTCCAAAACGCATCCAAAATGTACTGGAACACACTAAACATGCATGCCAAAAGGGCATGAAAAAAACCCATCAGGAACACATCTAGACTGTTTCTATAGTGTGAACCAGCCCTTAGGACTTGTTCACACCATTGGTGGTGCAGAAACGCATGCAAGAACACACATTTTCCAGCACAGCAAAGAAATGCAATGCCCTGTGTAGATGTGCGCAGGTACCATGATGAAAACGTTGTTGCACCTACACACGTCTATTAAAAACAGCCCCATTCACAGCCACAAATACGCATGGCACCACACTACTGTGCGGTTAGGTGCGACACACTTGGAAAATAACATAAAAATAAGCCAACATGGCTAAAACATATCTTGAAAATATGGGGACTCTGATATCCGGCGACAGTCCGTTCACGAACGAGAAGCAATTCTGCACCCCTAAAACCAACATAGAGGAAAGGGATGGTCAAATTGCTGTGCTGCTTCCAAACCACCTCTGGCATGCCAGGGTCATTATGCAGGTCCTCGATGCCAGTTCTTGCCTGCAGCCACAAAATATCCACTGGCCACAAGTGAAGGTGAGTGGAGGACGTGAAGGTGGATTTCTACCAGCTTCAACCGCAAGCAGTACCACTCCTGAAAAATGAGAGCAAATAATCATTGACACGTCATCATGACAGTCAATTCTCAGTGCAGGCTATCTAGAGTGTCTTTCCTTTTTAACCATTTCAAGAGTTTAAGGAAACATTCTTGGAGCATCTACTGTGTTTGGAAAGGCCAAAGGTCCCCCCCTCCCCCAGGCACACTAATGCTTATGCAGGCCATAGACGGGGAGAAAAACAGCCGATTTTTCTTTTAAAAAATGAAAAATCGGTTGTTCAAGCGGCCGACGTTACCAGCAATGGTAAAAAAAAAATCGGCCGATTTTCATCCCGTCTACATCCGGCAAAAAGTGTCCCTGCAGAGAGCTCCGCTATTTCTTTGACAGTTCTTTGACATTTATAGCGGTTGCAACAATGTATTTGTATCCATTTCGGATACAGATGTTTTTATTCGGAAACAAATAGATACAATGTTGCAACCGCTGTAAATGTCAAGGAACTGTCAAAGAAATAGCGGAGCTCTCTGCAGGGACACTTTTTGCCATACTGGAATTCCTCTCATTTTTCATCCTTCTTCTTCCTCTTCTTCTTCCTCTTCTTCTTCATCATCATCCTCTTCTTCCTCTTCATCATCTTCTTCTTCTTCTTCATCATCATCCTCTTCTTCATCATCATCTTCATCATCATCATCCTCTTCTTCTTTTTCTTCTTTTTGTCTTCCTCTTGCAGGTCACTGCTCATGTGCAGATTTTTTATCAGTAAAAAAATCGGCCGATTTGCCCATCATTGCCGCGAAAATCGGCCGATCGGCAAATTCGGCCGTTTTTTTCCAACTTTACCGAAAAAAAAAATCTGCCAAAATACCGAAAAACGGCCGAACAAATAGCCCACCAACGATCCGAAAATCGGCCGATTTTATTTTCGGCCGAAAAATCGGCCGATTTTCGACCCATCTATGGCCTGCATAAGATATGGTGTGGCCCTAGGGTCAATGTGTGTTTAGATTACTTCCAAAATGCACATACAAAAACACTCCATCCAAATGCATGTTGCATTTCTATAGCATGTTAAACAGAAGAAAAATGCACTTACATAATGTTAACATGCGCAAGTAAAAATAGACAAAATCCACATCCTTTTATTCTGGCTTCACATACATGCATTGTGGTCTAACACCGCACTCCTGGGCAAATATAATACAGAAATCCTTTTGCGCTCTTATGAAGGCCAAAAACGATTCTATCTGGCATACACCAAATATTCTGCGGCTGCTAACATCCAATCCTATACCAAGCAAGGAATAATAACATACATAAACACAAATGATGTAGCGCTCAAGCATAAATGCAATACATGATGGTGATCACCACGTGGGATAACTAAATGCTCATTAATGACATAAGTATGTGCGCAGCAGAATGTGTAGAGTCCTTAATGCACACATAACACTGCAACCGATGCACACAGGAAAGTCCAGTGATCCGTGTCACATTCCTCCTAAGCATGCAAAGTGGAGGAATGTGTATGAACCCACACACACTCCAATGTGATCCAAAAATGGCTAGAATGGCCTCTCACCTCCAGCCTGCGACCCTGCAGGGCCACAGCGCATTGAGTAAAATACCACCACAAGGACTAGGGTGTCCTCCTCTCGATACCGTATCTTGGGGATATAAGTACAGCTTCCACCTCTCCTTTGATGTTTTTATGGGCCAGTAAGCGGGATGAATCTCAGCTCAGATCCCCATAAAACAAAAGAACATATCCTCCATAGTGCAAACTGTTTATTTACGTTAAAAAAGAAATGAAGAACACACTCACATGGGCAGAGTGACATCCAGCGTTTTCCCCATATGCTGGGTGTAAGCATAGACCTCAAAGGTGTTCCAAGATGGCGCCACGCCGGAAGTGCGTCACCACGTCAAACCGTCGACGCGTTGCGTCACGTGACCTCGTGACTTCATCAGGACTAACGTGATTGGCCTATCGCACTTCCTTAAATAGGTCTGTATTAGCACCAATGGGAATCCATTGGGCGGGATCACGGCGGCCATATTCCTGTAGCCCATAGTTAACAACCGCAACACACAGGATCCAGGACATAAAATACCCGGGACTTGATAGAATAAGGTCGAAGCTATGCCAAACTAAGCTGCAACCAAACATAAAGTGACCCGAATATTGGAAACTATATGCCAAACATCCCAAGGTAGGGTGTACATTAATACCCACCCAATACCACTTATAAAAACAATATATGGTTAAAGACTAAATGGTGTATAAAAAATCCATATAGGGTGTATCATATAACTATGATCAGTCATTGAAGCCCAAAGTAAAATCAATAGGATATATCTGGGTCAAAATTGTATATATACAATTCCACCCAACCATAAACATAGCATAACATAGAAAAACACATAAATAAAAACAACTATAAAACTCAAAAATGTAAAAATAATATAATGAGATATCAATAAAAATTGATGGACCACCTTTAAGCGTATGCTCATCACCCCTCATATTTACAAATGATATACCAGAAGAAAATATTAATGATAGTAGTACTCAGAATATACGAAAGGTCAAAAAAACATGGATGATACAGATATGATGTCAACATTGAAACAATAAATAAAATCAAAAATCGCTAATAAAACAATTTAAATCAAATTCAATATTGAGTCCTTTCGGTACCTGTGTATCCATATTGAAAATCCACTTTGACTCTGTTTGGCTCAATACCCTGACCTTGTGACTCCCTCTCCAGTGTCTACGGTATTTCTCCACTCCCCAAAAAGAGAGACTTGCCGGATTTTTATTATGATATTGCAAGAAATGTTTGGAGACACTGTGTTTCGGAAAGCCCTTTCGGATGTTTTGGACATGTTCTCTGAGTCTGACCCATAATGGTCTTTTTGTCCGTCCTACGTATTGGAGGCCGCACCCACATTGCAACACATATACCACCCCCTCCGTCCTGCAAGATATAAAATCCTTAATCTGGAATTCTTTTTGGTTACTGGTGGAGATGAAGGACTTACGTCTGGGGTTAGGGACTTTGATAGCTCGACATGCATAGCACGTTTTACAAGGGAAAAACCCCTTTTGATCCAAAAACGTACCTTTCTTATTATTATTCGGTGGATCTAGAACATTATGTACTAGTGTGGACCTCAATGTAGGTGCTTTCCTATATATAAATTTTGGGGCTGATGGTAACATTTTACACAATACCGGGTCAGTAAGTAGAATCGACCAGTGTTTTTTGAAAACATTCTCTATTTTTCTATAATTAACCGTAAAGTCTAACACAATAGCCAATTGGTTATCAAATTCTGTGGTCTTTTGTTTGTCCACTAGAAGACAACTCCTATCCATATCACCTACTTCGGTGATTTTATTTTGTATAATATCTCGTTGGTATCCTTTATCCACAAACCTCTTTTCCATAATTTCAGCCTGCTTCATGTACTCTTCTTTTACAGTGCAATTCCTCCTTAGTCTAATCAGCTGACCTTTTGGGATGTTCAACAGCCATGGGGGGTAATGGCAACTATCCAATGGGATGTAGCCATTACAATCTACTTTCTTAAAGAAAGTTTTGGTGCACAACTTACCCTCATGTGCATAGACACATAGGTCCAAAAAATTAATAAATAACCGATTAACCTCCCATGAGAATTTGATATTCCGATTATTGCCATTCAGCCGATTAAGAAATGCCAATAGGTCATCTTCTGTACCATCCCAGACGATGAAAACGTCGTCGATGTATCTTTTGTACAGAATTAGTTGCTGTGGGGATTGATGGTATACTGCCTCTTCCTCCCAGTGGGCCATGAAAAGATTGGCCACACTGGGAGCGAATCTAGCCCCCATAGCAACACCCCTGGTTTGCTTATAGAAAACATTTTTGTACCAAAAATAATTGTGAGATAGGCAATAGTCCAAACATTCTGTAATATATCTCCTCTGCGTCCAGTTGAGATGACTAAATTCTCTTAGACCCCAATTGACTGAGTTGACTGCATCCTCGTGGTTAATTATTGTATATAAAGCCGATACATCAGCACTTGCAAGAACCAATTGGTTACTCCCCTTTATATTATCCAGCACCTGAATGAGATGCTTGGTATCTCTCAAATAGGCTTTAGTATTACTAACTAGAGGTTGGAGGAAGACATCCACATACTGTCCCATTCTTGACATTACGGAATCTATCCCATTCACTATGGGCCTCCCTGGTGGGTTCTCCGAATCTTTATGGATCTTGGGTATCATATATATAACTGGTATTCTGCATACTTCTGGATTTAAATATTGTGCCTCTTTTTTGTTTAGTAATTTCTTGTCTTTTCCTTTTTTGATAAGCTTCACAAGGTCTTTTTTGTATACATTGGTCGGATCCTTAGGTAGGGCTAGATAAGTGGTCACATCACTAAGATGCGTATCCATTTCTTTTTCATAGTACTCTTTAGTTAGTATTACTATACCCCCACCTTTATCAGCTGGCCTGATAATTATGTCATTTCTCTTCTTTAGTCTATTCATGCCAATTGACAACGCTCTATTTTGTGTTCCTTTCGTAAGTTTTAATTTCTTCATGTCCATATCTATCATTTTTTTAAAAACCTCAACCTGACTGTTGCTATTCAGCTGAGGGTTAAATATAGACTTGTTTCTCAATCCTGAATGAACAATATCATTAGCAGATGCATTAGATATCGTATTTTTCGCTCCTGGTAATCCCGAGAAAAACTTTTTAATATTTAATTTTCTGGCATATCTAAGAGTATCAACATAAATATTGAACCCATTACCTGAAGCAGGCTGAAATTATGGAAAAGAGGTTTGTGGATAAAGGATACCAACGAGATATTATACAAAATAAAATCACCGAAGTAGGTGATATGGATAGGAGTTGTCTTCTAGTGGACAAACAAAAGACCACAGAATTTGATAACCAATTGGCTATTGTGTTAGACTTTACGGTTAATTATAGAAAAATAGAGAATGTTTTCAAAAAACACTGGTCGATTCTACTTACTGACCCGGTATTGTGTAAAATGTTACCATCAGCCCCAAAATTTATATATAGGAAAGCACCTACATTGAGGTCCACACTAGTACATAATGTTCTAGATCCACCGAATAATAATAAGAAAGGTACGTTTTTGGATCAAAAGGGGTTTTTCCCTTGTAAAACGTGCTATGCATGTCGAGCTATCAAAGTCCCTAACCCCAGACGTAAGTCCTTCATCTCCACCAGTAACCAAAAAGAATTCCAGATTAAGGATTTTATATCTTGCAGGACGGAGGGGGTGGTATATGTGTTGCAATGTGGGTGCGGCCTCCAATACGTAGGACGGACAAAAAGACCATTATGGGTCAGACTCAGAGAACATGTCCAAAACATCCGAAAGGGCTTTCCGAAACACAGTGTCTCCAAACATTTCTTGCAATATCATAATAAAAATCCGGCAAGTCTCTCTTTTTGGGGAGTGGAGAAATACCGTAGACACTGGAGAGGGAGTCACAAGGTCAGGGTATTGAGCCAAACAGAGTCAAAGTGGATTTTCAATATGGATACACAGGTACCGAAAGGACTCAATATTGAATTTGATTTAAATTGTTTTATTAGCGATTTTTGATTTTATTTATTGTTTCAATGTTGACATCATATCTGTATCATCCATGTTTTTTTGACCTTTCGTATATTCTGAGTACTACTATCATTAATATTTTCTTCTGGTATATCATTTGTAAATATGAGGGGTGATGAGCATACGCTTAAAGGTGGTCCATCAATTTTTATTGATATCTCATTATATTATTTTTACATTTTTGAGTTTTATAGTTGTTTTTATTTATGTGTTTTTCTATGTTATGCTATGTTTATGGTTGGGTGGAATTGTATATATACAATTTTGACCCAGATATATCCTATTGATTTTACTTTGGGCTTCAATGACTGATCATAGTTATATGATACACCCTATATGGATTTTTTATACACCATTTAGTCTTTAACCATATATTGTTTTTATAAGTGGTATTGGGTGGGTATTAATGTACACCCTACCTTGGGATGTTTGGCATATAGTTTCCAATATTCGGGTCACTTTATGTTTGGTTGCAGCTTAGTTTGGCATAGCTTCGACCTTATTCTATCAAGTCCCGGGTATTTTATGTCCTGGATCCTGTGTGTTGCGGTTGTTAACTATGGGCTACAGGAATATGGCCGCCGTGATCCCGCCCAATGGATTCCCATTGGTGCTAATACAGACCTATTTAAGGAAGTGCGATAGGCCAATCACGTTAGTCCTGATGAAGTCACGAGGTCACGTGACGCAACGCGTCGACGGTTTGACGTGGTGACGCACTTCCGGCGTGGCGCCATCTTGGAACACCTTTGAGGTCTATGCTTACACCCAGCATATGGGGAAAACGCTGGATGTCACTCTGCCCATGTGAGTGTGTTCTTCATTTCTTTTTTAACGTAAATAAACAGTTTGCACTATGGAGGATATGTTCTTTTGTTTTATGGGGATCTGAGCTGAGATTCATCCCGCTTACTGGCCCATAAAAACATCAAAGGAGAGGTGGAAGCTGTACTTATATCCCCAAGATACGGTATCGAGAGGAGGACACCCTAGTCCTTGTGGTGGTATTTTACTCAATGCGCTGTGGCCCTGCAGGGTCGCAGGCTGGAGGTGAGAGGCCATTCTAGCCATTTTTGGATCACATTGGAGTGTGTGTGGGTTCATACACATTCCTCCACTTTGCATGCTTAGGAGGAATGTGACACGGATCACTGGACTTTCCTGTGTGCATCGGTTGCAGTGTTATGTGTGCATTAAGGACTCTACACATTCTGCTGCGCACATACTTATGTCATTAATGAGCATTTAGTTATCCCACGTGGTGATCACCATCATGTATTGCATTTATGCTTGAGCGCTACATCATTTGTGTTTATGTATGTTATTATTCCTTGCTTGGTATAGGATTGGATGTTAGCAGCCGCAGAATATTTGGTGTATGCCAGATAGAATCGTTTTTGGCCTTCATAAGAGCGCAAAAGGATTTCTGTATTATATTGTACACATTCTTTACCTACTTTACCCTTTTTGCTGCATATTATGGATGTGTTTGGGTTTATAGAAAGTAGAGCTATAAATATTGAAGATATCTTCTCCAAACCTAACAATGATCACATTAGTGATCTAGAAACACATTTTAGAAAGTTAGGCCACCTTATGGAGAAAAAAATAAGTATATGGTGGGATCTAATCACTTACGAAAAATATTTGAAAGAGAAGTTGGTACCTAGGCGTCTCAGATGGGAGGTACCTATTAGTGACGGTTTATTAGAGGTAGAGGATGTAGAAGAATGGTTTAATTTTTTCCAGGAGAGGGGGTTAGAGTTGGTTAATTTTCTCCTTAAAAGGAAACAAAGGAAAATGAGAAGTGTAGAATTACAGATCAATGATATCAAAACTAAATTAGAACCTCTTAAAGATACTCCGGATATGATTAACCTCACTAAAAGATTATGCAAAGATCTAGATAGTCTGGATCAAGAGGTTAAGCATCGTAAAATTAAAAAATATCAAAGGGATTGTAACGATTTTAAGAAAGATCAGGTATTTAAATGGCAAAGTTCCCTGATCGACAATGAAGTAGCATCAATAAATACTACACCAGTAAAGGAGATCAAATTTGATAACCATTTCCCCTCTAAAACTTCAAATAATAACACACCTCGTAATCCACATACGAATTATTATCATCAACCCACCCAGCAGACCCCAAAAAATGGGGGAAAGTCAAAGAATAACAGCTCTTATCAAAAGAAACCACCAAACAAAGGTAAACAATGGAGACCTTATTATCCACCTAGATCTTATCCTCCACGAGGACCAAACTACCAACAAGCCCAGTATTACAATGGACCACCAAGACAGGAACCATATAATAATAATAATTACAATAATAACTATTATAATAATGCCAGATCAAGACATAACTCTAGGACCTATTATGATAGGAGTCCTAGACCTTATCATAATCCTGAACACTACTATCGTCCTAATGAGAGGAGCCCAGTTCCCACACATAATCGGTTTGACCCTTTAAGACAAGAATATCATGACAGGGATTTTTTGTGGAGGGACAGGGCGGAATTCAGTCCAGGCCGGAGAAGCCCAAACAGAGGAGGGGATGCAGAGGAGGCCACCAGATCCAAAAGAAAAAGAGAGTCATAGGAAAAGGAGTTTTTAATCTGAGTAAGATCAAATTGACCACTGAAGAATTATTAGTCCTAGACAAGGGACTCAAATATGCACCCCCTAAAACAGGTAATGGGTTCAATATTTATGTTGATACTCTTAGATATGCCAGAAAATTAAATATTAAAAAGTTTTTCTCGGGATTACCAGGAGCGAAAAATACGATATCTAATGCATCTGCTAATGATATTGTTCATTCAGGATTGAGAAACAAGTCTATATTTAACCCTCAGCTGAATAGCAACAGTCAGGTTGAGGTTTTTAAAAAAATGATAGATATGGACATGAAGAAATTAAAACTTACGAAAGGAACACAAAATAGAGCGTTGTCAATTGGCATGAATAGACTAAAGAAGAGAAATGACATAATTATCAGGCCAGCTGATAAAGGTGGGGGTATAGTAATACTAACTAAAGAGTACTATGAAAAAGAAATGGATACGCATCTTAGTGATGTGACCACTTATCTAGCCCTACCTAAGGATCCGACCAATGTATACAAAAAAGACCTTGTGAAGCTTATCAAAAAAGGAAAAGACAAGAAATTACTAAACAAAAAAGAGGCACAATATTTAAATCCAGAAGTATGCAGAATACCAGTTATATATATGATACCCAAGATCCATAAAGATTCGGAGAACCCACCAGGGAGGCCCATAGTGAATGGGATAGATTCCGTAATGTCAAGAATGGGACAGTATGTGGATGTCTTCCTCCAACCTCTAGTTAGTAATACTAAAGCCTATTTGAGAGATACCAAGCATCTCATTCAGGTGCTGGATAATATAAAGGGGAGTAACCAATTGGTTCTTGCAAGTGCTGATGTATCGGCTTTATATACAATAATTAACCACGAGGATGCAGTCAACTCAGTCAATTGGGGTCTAAGAGAATTTAGTCATCTCAACTGGACGCAGAGGAGATATATTACAGAATGTTTGGACTATTGCCTATCTCACAATTATTTTTGGTACAAAAATGTTTTCTATAAGCAAACCAGGGGTGTTGCTATGGGGGCTAGATTCGCTCCCAGTGTGGCCAATCTTTTCATGGCCCACTGGGAGGAAGAGGCAGTATACCATCAATCCCCACAGCAACTAATTCTGTACAAAAGATACATCGACGACGTTTTCATCGTCTGGGATGGTACAGAAGATGACCTATTGGCATTTCTTAATCGGCTGAATGGCAATAATCGGAATATCAAATTCTCATGGGAGGTTAATCGGTTATTTATTAATTTTTTGGACCTATGTGTCTATGCACATGAGGGTAAGTTGTGCACCAAAACTTTCTTTAAGAAAGTAGATTGTAATGGCTACATCCCATTGGATAGTTGCCATTACCCCCCATGGCTGTTGAACATCCCAAAAGGTCAGCTGATTAGACTAAGGAGGAATTGCACTGTAAAAGAAGAGTACATGAAGCAGGCTGAAATTATGGAAAAGAGGTTTGTGGATAAAGGATACCAACGAGATATTATACAAAATAAAATCACCGAAGTAGGTGATATGGATAGGAGTTGTCTTCTAGTGGACAAACAAAAGACCACAGAATTTGATAACCAATTGGCTATTGTGTTAGACTTTACGGTTAATTATAGAAAAATAGAGAATGTTTTCAAAAAACACTGGTCGATTCTACTTACTGACCCGGTATTGTGTAAAATGTTACCATCAGCCCCAAAATTTATATATAGGAAAGCACCTACATTGAGGTCCACACTAGTACATAATGTTCTAGATCCACCGAATAATAATAAGAAAGGTACGTTTTTGGATCAAAAGGGGTTTTTCCCTTGTAAAACGTGCTATGCATGTCGAGCTATCAAAGTCCCTAACCCCAGACGTAAGTCCTTCATCTCCACCAGTAACCAAAAAGAATTCCAGATTAAGGATTTTATATCTTGCAGGACGGAGGGGGTGGTATATGTGTTGCAATGTGGGTGCGGCCTCCAATACGTAGGACGGACAAAAAGACCATTATGGGTCAGACTCAGAGAACATGTCCAAAACATCCGAAAGGGCTTTCCGAAACACAGTGTCTCCAAACATTTCTTGCAATATCATAATAAAAATCCGGCAAGTCTCTCTTTTTGGGGAGTGGAGAAATACCGTAGACACTGGAGAGGGAGTCACAAGGTCAGGGTATTGAGCCAAACAGAGTCAAAGTGGATTTTCAATATGGATACACAGGTACCGAAAGGACTCAATATTGAATTTGATTTAAATTGTTTTATTAGCGATTTTTGATTTTATTTATTGTTTCAATGTTGACATCATATCTGTATCATCCATGTTTTTTTGACCTTTCGTATATTCTGAGTACTACTATCATTAATATTTTCTTCTGGTATATCATTTGTAAATATGAGGGGTGATGAGCATACGCTTAAAGGTGGTCCATCAATTTTTATTGATATCTCATTATATTATTTTTACATTTTTGAGTTTTATAGTTGTTTTTATTTATGTGTTTTTCTATGTTATGCTATGTTTATGGTTGGGTGGAATTGTATATATACAATTTTGACCCAGATATATCCTATTGATTTTACTTTGGGCTTCAATGACTGATCATAGTTATATGATACACCCTATATGGATTTTTTATACACCATTTAGTCTTTAACCATATATTGTTTTTATAAGTGGTATTGGGTGGGTATTAATGTACACCCTACCTTGGGATGTTTGGCATATAGTTTCCAATATTCGGGTCACTTTATGTTTGGTTGCAGCTTAGTTTGGCATAGCTTCGACCTTATTCTATCAAGTCCCGGGTATTTTATGTCCTGGATCCTGTGTGTTGCGGTTGTTAACTATGGGCTACAGGAATATGGCCGCCGTGATCCCGCCCAATGGATTCCCATTGGTGCTAATACAGACCTATTTAAGGAAGTGCGATAGGCCAATCACGTTAGTCCTGATGAAGTCACGAGGTCACGTGACGCAACGCGTCGACGGTTTGACGTGGTGACGCACTTCCGGCGTGGCGCCATCTTGGAACACCTTTGAGGTCTATGCTTACACCCAGCATATGGGGAAAACGCTGGATGTCACTCTGCCCATGTGAGTGTGTTCTTCATTTCTTTTTTAACGTAAATAAACAGTTTGCACTATGGAGGATATGTTCTTTTGTTTTATGGGGATCTGAGCTGAGATTCATCCCGCTTACTGGCCCATAAAAACATCAAAGGAGAGGTGGAAGCTGTACTTATATCCCCAAGATACGGTATCGAGAGGAGGACACCCTAGTCCTTGTGGTGGTATTTTACTCAATGCGCTGTGGCCCTGCAGGGTCGCAGGCTGGAGGTGAGAGGCCATTCTAGCCATTTTTGGATCACATTGGAGTGTGTGTGGGTTCATACACATTCCTCCACTTTGCATGCTTAGGAGGAATGTGACACGGATCACTGGACTTTCCTGTGTGCATCGGTTGCAGTGTTATGTGTGCATTAAGGACTCTACACATTCTGCTGCGCACATACTTATGTCATTAATGAGCATTTAGTTATCCCACGTGGTGATCACCATCATGTATTGCATTTATGCTTGAGCGCTACATCATTTGTGTTTATGTATGTTATTACTCCTGGGCAAATCACATGCAATTTGTGTGCGTTGCAATTAGAGACAAACATTTTGCACACCTCAAATTGCACCGCATCCGGGCCAAAAATGTGCAGGACCCTCTTTCAGGGTATGCACATGGGTGTGAATAGGCATGCCATCCAATTTGGCAAATCGCAATACGCTTTGTGTACCAATATTGGTGTATTGGTAACTTCACCTAGAAAGCCGCAGCAGGTGACATGAAGGGGTTGCGGTTGTGATGCGGTGCAGCGCTTGCACAGAAAACACTGCAAATTTCACATCGCATCTGTGTGACACCAGAATGTGCCAATATGTGGCTTGACAAAGCACAGTGGTCAGTGCAGATTATTTTCAATCCATGTTTTTTTACACTTTTCATTCACTGGTTTAACTCAGGTGATCATTAATCACAATTATCTCCGGAGATCACATGCAGCCCCTCAACCATCTACACATATCTCTGGAAATCTATACAGATCTCCTTGAAAAAATGTCTCCTCTCCTCTTCGGAAAACAATTGTCCTCCACCTCATAAACAGGGGGACAGAGAAGACTTCTCCTTGATAACTAAAATCAGATGAATTATCTGTGCTTAATAAACATACACCAATACTGCAAATGCATTGTACTGTCCAAGGCATTGCACACTAATGCATTGCACACTAGAAATGTCAAATGCGTTAGTGTGTACAGTGCATGAGTGTAAAATGCTTTAGTGCACACTGCAGTGTACAACGCATTGCACACTGTAATACTCTGTACAAAGTAATACCGTGTACACCCACACATTGTAGACTGTAATGCACTGTACACTGTCATGCAGGATGGAGCAACGCATTGCACACTATGATACCGTGTACACCCACACATTGTAGACTGTAATGCACTGTACACTGTCATGCAGGCTGGAGCTACGCATTGCACACTGTGATACCGTGTACACCCACACATTGTAGACTGTAATGCACTGTACTCTGTCATGCAGGATGGAGCAACGCATTGCACACTGTGATACCGTGTACACCCACACATTGTAGACTGTAATGCACTGTACACTGTCATGCAGGCTGGAGCTACGCATTGCACACTGTGATACGCTGTCCACTGTCATGCAGAATCCAGCAACACATTGCACACTGTGATACCGTGTACACCAACACATTGTAGAATGTAATGCATTATACGCAGTATACATGTCCAGATATTCAAAGATTAGCCATGAAGGCCTAGCTGGTTACCTATTTGGCGACCGCAGATAGCCGAATAACGCTACACTGCATCCAGGCAGCTCTGGGAGGGTGTCATATGACATCCTGGCAGAACGCGCTCTCCGTGATTGCTGTGTCCTAAGGACACAGCTGATCACGTGATGTGGTAAAGACCAATCACAGCGGCTTTTTACCATGTGATCAGCCATGTCCAATGACACGCTGATCACCGGGAAATGCATTTGCCGGGTCTTGGCTGCACTTTCATCACGCTGTCAGAATGTGTGGAAAGTACTGCCGAGAACCAGCAGTTATCAAAGCAGGGGTCGGCCCCGATGATCAGTGCCCACCAGTGCCACCCAACAGTTCCGCCCACCTGTGGCCAGCAGTGCCGCCTCATCAACGCACATCAGTGTTGCTAAATTACCAGTTTACCAAATGTTATAATATAAACAGCCTTTTATTCATTATGAGCTATTTTGTGGTTTATCGAGCAAAAAGTAAAACTCACAGCAGCAAGTCAATACCACCCAAAGAAAGCTCTATTTGTCTGAAAAAACTGATACAAATTTAAGATGGGTACAATGTGGCATGACCGCACAATTGTCATTCAAAGGGTAACAGTGCAGAAAGATGAAAATTGGCCAGGACAGGAAGGGGGTAGGAGTACCCAGTAGGCAAGTGGTTAATATAATTGACCCATCAATACCCAGGAGCTAATGTACAGATAAGTAGCATGTGCACCAAGCGAGATTCTGCTAGGCCCCACCCACAAAATTACAATTACTTGTCCCTCACATGTTATAAACATATTTGCAATGGCTACAGTTACTTTACATATAAGGATCATCTCCTCAGTTGAGAACTGTGCTCTCGCTATGTCCAAATGCCAATAAAGTTATCAAAATTTTCAACCAACACAAAACCTCCAACCACTTCTCATCCACTTACACTCCCCACAACCACTTCCGGGTGCGTGCGCACCAGATGACGGACTTCCAGGAGGATAGCTGCTCGTGCGCCATGGGGGACACCTGTTTGGCGTTTATTTGTGCACGATCGCGCATATCTATGCACGATCGCTCATTTCTATGCACGGCTATGATAGCTTTCGCGAATGTGTGTTTTAGTGATTTTTTTTCTTTTTAAACCTTGGCTAATATATCTTTGTTGCCAAAGGCCAAAAATCAACATACAGTGGGGACTATTTTATTACTGTAAATCAAATTGTAGAAAACCTGTAGCTGGCTGCACAGTGAATGTGACATATTCATTAGTACATAATATTGTGGTGCAAGCAGGTTTTTTATTTTTTTGTTTGGTTTTGAAAAAGCCAGTTTGCACCCACTTGCATATTCACGCTCTTACAAGCTACATTTGAGCAGATTATATAAGTATACAAAGTAACTATTAAGGTTGTTCATATATTGAACATAAAATAAACACAAAAACATCGGTGAAACATTTATTGATCAAATATATCTTCATTTATTTGGTCAGCAGGAACAAGTAGGTACAGTCAATATCTTGGTGAGTCACAAAAATAGGATTGATGTGGCAAAAAGAAAACACTCCTGCTCATAAGAGCTTACAATCTAAAGATACTTCTAATGAACTGTGTGTGCTCAGGTTATAGCAGGAAACAAAGGGGAAGATGAATCAAGTAACATTTTCGTGCACATAAGGTTTACTTACACAATCACTTAGTATAAAGATCCATTCACAAAAAAGTCTACAGATCAAAATATAAAGAAAACAAGACATATGTGAAAAACCCCTCTCACCTCTACAAATCCCCTACACATACATTTGTCAGCAGGTTTGTAAGAAAAATGCATTTGAGTCTAAATAAGCAAGCAAAATTAAAACAAGAGCAGATTTTAAACAAAACGATTGACATGTGTGAGGCTTTCAATGCAAAAAGAAAAAACACAATCATTGTGCAATAACACACAAACACACTTTACAAGGCCAAAAATATGCAAACATTTCCAGCCCACTTCCAAACACAGCCTGAGTGGTGTCTGGTGCAATTCAGCACAAAATCTCTTCCTCCCCCAAACCACTACAAGCAAGGACTTAGTCACAAACCACCCGGCCTAGTAACAGGCCAAATCACTCCCTACTGCACATCTTTATATAAGCTAGGTTGTATTTGGAGCGTGCCAAACAAGGCCCCACCCCCAATGAAGCCACACCCACCACTGACCTTAGTTTGGTCAGTGAAAGTGTTTTCACCTGATGAATCCGCTTCCTACCTGCATTAACCCTTGGTATACAGGCCCCACAAATCAGAAAGATATATACAGTGAAATGTACGTGTGCAGCATACAACAGACCATTGAGCAGGAATGTGAAAGGGAACCCCAATTGGAACCTTTATTGCTACTATGGTCACAATTCCCTCCAGATTCTCGCATGAGTTAAGACAGTCACATGACCACATCTTGTATGCAATACTGAAAATGACAAATCGATTTGACTAGTATGGTGAATTTCCCATCAATTGGTAAAACACTCCAGAAATCAAACATCACCAAACATTACACTCTGGGCAAAGCTGATTTACAAATCATGCAACTTACAGTAAAGTTGACCATTTCAATGCAATTTTCAAGACATCTGACACAGATCTCTATGCAAATTGCCACTAAAGTAGTACATGTACTACTATAGAAATCAGTGTTTGAAACGCACCCATGTGGTCACTCTAATAGCAGACAATAGGGTGCGACTTTGCAGACGATTTACAGCTTGCATGTTGTGCAAATCACATGCCAAGTCCCACTCAATGAGCACGCTATTGGAGCGTTCATATTGTTGTGGTTCAAACTTGGTAGGAGCCGCAAGTAATAATAGAGTAATGAATACACTACTTTTCATGCAATTTGCTGAGAGATCGATGTCGAATGTCTTGCAAATTGCACTTGAAATCACCATGTACCCCGACTTTGAAATCATGCAACTTCTATGCAAGTCACATGATGTGACTGTGGTGTCAATAACACCACTTAGAAATCTGCTTTAATGTGACCGGGTAGCCCCCAGTAACATTGTTTGCGATTGCCATGCAATTGGCATGACAGGCGACTTGCAAATCGTAGACCAAGTCGCACCCTATTGGCCACTGTAGGCTCTGTTCACATCCAATTGGATTGTGAACTCGTGCAACTTCACTGTAAGTTGGACAATTGCCGCATCGGATTAGATGTGACAGTGGTGTTGGCCCCCAGTAACATTGGGTGCAATTTGCCATGCAAAGAGCAAGCTGCTGGCCATGCCAATCACATGACAAGTCACATCCAGGGTGTGCAATTTCAGGTGCGATTTGTGCATTGACATCGTACCTGATATTGGATATAATGAATGTGAGTGTATTAACATACACCATTTGTTGCAGCGAGAGTTCAAAGGTATTTGAGAATTGTGGCCATTTATTAGCAATTTAACATCTAGACTCAAATAGAAATCGCAATGCTACACACAATTGAAAACACAACTAGTTAGTAATTCTCTAGAATACACAGTAAAATTGGCAACTTAAAGAGTAATTTTCAATTGCATATAGTGTGAGCGAAGCTGGAAAATCAACAAAGGAAATAAATCTTTGAAGGCGTGCGGTACCTGCCTGCTGGGATAAGGGTCTGCTATGCATTTGGGGGAAAAATGCACGCCAGGATTTGTGACAAGTTTGATGTGTGGATTCACCAACCAAGTCTTTTCTCTCTCGTTCACTCTTCTGAATGTCTCTCTTTATCACTCTTCAGTATGTATCTCTTGCTCACTCTTCTTTGTCTCACTGGCTCGCTCTTCTCTCTCGCTCACTCTTCTGAATGTCTCTCTTTATCACTCTTCATATGTATCTCTCGCTCAGTCTTCTTCGTCTCACTCTTCTCTCTCTCTGTCAGCTCTTTGCTTGCCAAATCCTTCACAAAAGTGGGTGGAGTGTAAACCATCATTATCAAATCTATTAGTGATTCAGGCCCTTATCTTATCCCATTGTATGACATTCACATAAGGTGCAGCTTTGAAGGTGTTTCAACAGACAAGGCCTCATTCTAATTCACATTTTAGGGATCATTTAGACAGAATGCAAAGATGTTGCCAGAACATGTATGTGAAGACAGCCACACACGGAGATCATGCTACTACCTCGCCAGGGTTGGGATTCGAACTGACAACCCTAGAGTTGTGAGGCAGCAGTGCTAACCACTAACCCACGGAGCTACATTGCTAATCCAGCCTGTATTTCTGTGCTGTGAATCAATCCTAGGTCCCTGGGCATGGTCAGTTTAACTAGCCAGATATCTCCAATGTGACACAAATGTTGTGCTATGTTGCCAATTCAGATGTATGTTGGTTCTATGTATCCCAATACAAAGGATTGCAATACCAACGCCTCAGGGAACGTCATATTTGGGGTACAAATGTCAAACCATTTCAGTTAATTGGTCTGTTTACAAATGTTTGAATAATTTGGTATGGGCATGTGGCCTGGTATGGTTCAGGAGGGGGGGAGGCACTCGCTCGTCGTCGTCGTCCCCTTTCCTGACCTGCCGGGCTGCATGCTCGGATAAGTATGTGTTATGGATTTAGGGGGGTACCCCATGCTGTTTTTTATTTAATTTCAGCGTGGAGTTACCCCTTAACATCCATACGAGACCCGAAGGGCTTAGTATGGATGGGAGGGGGGACCCCACGCCAGTTATTTAAAGAACCGTTTATAAATCACTGCAATACTTTGACATTCAACTGTCAGTGGGGAAATCCGCCGACAGCTGAAACATGAGCGCTGCATTGGTTTTCATTACTAAAATGCTGCATGAGTTGATAACATAACTCATGCGGGATTGTAGGAGCGACAGCCATGTGTTAATGTTTCAGCTGTCAGCGGGGTTCCCCACTGACAGCTGAATGTAAAATAATTCCCTTTATTGCATAAATAATAAAAAAAAAGCGTGGGGTCCCCCCTCCCATCTGTACCAAGCCCTTCGGATCTGGTATGGATATTAAGGGGGAACTCTACGCTGGAATTAAAAAAAAAACCAGCGTGGGTCCCCCTCAATATCCATACCAGACCCTTATCCGAGCATGCAGCCCGGCAGGTCAGGAAAGGGGGGGGACGAGCGAGCGCCCCCCCCCCTCCTGAACCATACCAGGCCACATGCCCTCAACATGGGGGGGGTGCTTTGGGGCAGGGGGGGCTCCCCCCCCAAAGCACCTTGTCCCCATGTTGATGAGGACAAGGGCCTCTTCCCCACAACCCTGGCCGGTGGTTGTGGGGGTCTGCGGGCGGGGGGCTTATCAGAATCTGGAAGCCCCCTTTAACAAGGGGGCCCCCAGATCCCGGTCCCCCCCCTACGTGAATGATTCCGCGGTACACGGTCCGCAGACTCATTCACAAAAAAACTAAGTGTGGTGTAAAAAAAACACAGTACAGGGTCTTTGACAAGTCCTTTATTAAAACAATGTCCCCCGAAGTAGATCCAACGTCAATCGCGGCGGCGGCGACCCGAAAAAAGGAAAAAAAAAAAAAGGTTCCGCTCCCGTCCGAGGCTTCCAGCCTAGTGAAGAAAAGCCTAGCTGACAGTTCTTATATAGGTATGGGCGGGGCCAGCCGGGAACAGCAAGCATGTGACATGGGGCGGGTCACTGGGATGATGTCCCCGGCTGGCCCCGCCCATACCTATATAAGAACTGTCAGCTAGGCTTTTCTTCACTAGGCTGGAAGCCTTGGACGGGAGCGGAACCTTTTTTTTTTTTCCTTTTTTCGGGTCCCTGCCGCCGCCGCGATTGACGTTGGATCTACTTCGGGGGACATTGTTTTAATAAAGGACTTGTCAAAGACCCTGTACTGTGTTTTTTTTACACCACACTTAGTTTTTTTGTGAATGAGTCTGTGGACCGTGTACCGCAGAATCATTCACGTAGGGGGGGGGACCGGGATCTGGGGGCCCCCTTGTTAAAGGGGGCTTCCAGATTCTGATAAGCCCCCCGCCCGCAGACCCCCACAACCACCGGCCAGGGTTGTGGGGAAGAGGCCCTTGTCCTCATCAACATGGGGACAAGGTGCTTTGGGGGGGGAGCCCCCCCTGCCCCAAAGCACCCCCCCATGTTGAGGGCATGTGGCCTGGTATGGTTCAGGAGGGGGGGGGGGCGCTCGCTCGTCCCCCCCCTTTCCTGACCTGCCGGGCTGCATGCTCGGATAAAGGTCTGGTATGGATATTGAGGGGGACCCACGCTGTTTTTTTTTTTTTAAATTTCAGCATGGAGTTCCCCCTTAATATCCTTACCAGACCTGAAGGGCTTGGTATGGATGAGAGGGGGGACCCACGCTGTTTTTTTTTTTTTTTTTTATTGCGGACCTTTATTTTTACATTCAGCTTTCAAAAAAAATATTATCTAGACCTTCAAAATAAGTAAAATCATAACAGAAATAATTATAAAGGATAAGAAACCAAAATATAATCACTAGAACTAAGGAAATCTAATTAGATTACATGAAGATATGCCGAGTGCTGTTTATTAAACACAGTAGTCGCGACCGAGTGCCGGCTGTCAGAGGAATCCACAATCAGATTCACTATTAGTCAGTGGCTAAAAAGCAAACGCCCATGGCAGAGGTCTAAAAGGTGTTCTGCACATGCTCAGTTCTATCTGCCAAAGACACTGCACGGGCGTCTAGATTTTTACTGTGTCGATTTCCTTGAAAAAAAACGATTTTTAACACATTCTTAATTTTTTTGGAAATAGCAGATATTGTTTAAAGTGAAGTCCTGATATTTGGCAAAGCAAATTTCTAAGTGAACATGTCTCTACAGTGATTTTTCATGGTGTTAGACGTGCTTCTTAGCAAGTCTGCTTTTGTGAGTCTGATTCCGGGCGTGTGTCTTTTTGTGAATTAGATTGGGCGTCTGCTTATGGGCTCTGCTCAATAGCGAATTAGGTTGCAGGGTCAAAAATGGACGGACGCCCATGAAAATTGGGCTTAAGTCCATAAATATGCGCCCACGCCCAATAGTGAATCAGGGCCATAGTGTCTTATCCGGGATATCAATTATTTATTTTTAATTTTATGTTTATGTTTATTTTTTTTTTAAATTTAATTTTAATTTTAATTTAATTTAATTTTAATTTAATTTAATTTAATTTAATTTTAATTTAATTTAATTTTTATTTTTATTTTTATTTTATGTTTATTTTTAATTTTATTTTATTTTTATTTTTATCCAGACTGAATAATAACACCATCTCATTTATACAAAAGGAACTGTCATTCCCACTGCAAATATTTTTTATTTATTTTAATTTTAATTTTTAATTTTATTTTTATTTAAATTTTTTTTTTTTTTTTTTATTTTAATTTTATTTTTATTTTATTTTTATTTTTATCCAGACTGAATAATAACACCATCTCATTTATACAGAAGGAAGTGTCATAAATAAAAAATAAAAAATATTTGCAGTGGGAATATTTTTCATTCATAGTTTTTGTTTTTTCACATTGATAAATTAATTTATTTTATATATTTACACAAATCATATATTTAAGTATAATTAATTGATGTAATTATTTGATTATCGGTGGTACACTTATGAATTCATTATATCACATAAGGTAGAATATATTGGAGCGCGGTACACTACTGGCATTCGTGAACATTTTTAGTGACAGCAGGGTTAGCTGAACGTTTTGATATAAGATATGTGTAGGTGGGCTTGAAAATGACATAGTGATGGCAGTTTACAAATCATGTTCTGATTTTTCCTTCCACACTGTAGCTTTCTCACTTCTCACTCTAATGTGACTCAGCTGCCCCCTGAGTGACCTTTGCTTGCACCTGTGACTCAGTCAGTCACAGGTGTGTGAGAAGCTCTGTTCTAAACAGGCTGTTTAAACTTGCCAAGTTCACTGGCGATTGCCATTTTCAAACGCTTGTAGTTTTAAAAGTATAAATGCTACCGTGAAAAGGTTTATATTGTGACAATCACAAGAAACAGACCTAAATTTTGATGTATAGTATGTCTCTGAAAGATAAAAAATGAAGGCACAGTCACAGTTTAAAAACGTCCCTTAAAATTTCTTGTGTCTAAAGTGGAGTTTCAATGAAAGTCAATGGGAGGGGTGAGGTCCAAACAAATGGTCATATTGTGAAAACTATCAGGAGTATGTCCTAGCCGTGAACATTTTTAGTGACAGCAGGGTTAGCTGAACGTTTTGATATAAGATATGTGTAGGTGGGCTTGAAAATGGCAGAGTGATGGCAGTTTACAAATCATGTTCTGATTTTTCTGATTTTTCCTTTGCACACTCTAGCTGTGCTCTGCTGCTCAATGCATTCCTATGGGAAAATTTTGCCGCAAAAACCGCGATATTTCTTGAACGATTTGGCGAAATGTTCCACAAAGTAATAGCAATCCGATCGGGAACAATCCGCACGTTTTGATATATTACTTGTATTTGTAGTGTAAAAACTGTGGGAGGAGTTAGCGTGGCAAATATGGCTATAATAAGAATAAGAATATATATGTGAGATAACAATAAGTGTTCCTTGCTATGCAAGAACACTTAATAATAGTTCACATCCTTAAAGGTGTGCATTATCACACTAGAAACTTATATATGTCTATGTGGCATTTTATAATTCATTAATTTAACTAATCTGATATGGATCAATATGTATGTACAGTGGGGCAAAAAAGTATTTAGTCAGCCACCAATTGTGCAAGTTCTCCCACTTAAAAAGATGAGAGGGCCTGTAATTGGCATCATAGGTAGATCTCAACTATGAGAGACAAAATGAAAAAAAAAATCCAGACAATCACATTGGCTGATTTGGAAAGAATTTATTTGCAAATTATGGTGGAAAATAAGTATTTGGTCACCTACAAACAAGCAAGATTTCTGGCTCTCACAGACCTCTACCTTCTTCTTTAAGAGGCTCCTCTGTCCTGCACTCATTATCTGTATCAGTGGCACCTGTTTGAACTTGTTATCAGTATAAAAGACACCTGTCCACAACCTCAAACAGTCACACTCCAAACTCCACTATGGTGAAGAAACAAAATTGTAATGTAAGGGACCGCCTGACAGCACCTCTATCAGTCCCCCGGTAGAGCCTCCCCAGCGTGCGGAGTCTAAGCACCGGAGCACTTGTTCACCAGGGCCCCTGATGGTGGGGATGGACTTGGAGCGCTCCGGTACCAGGTCGCAACTACCAGGTATCTCCAACAAGGGTAGAGGAGTCTGACAGGGGCTCCAGAGAGCTAGGAGTCTGATGTAAGGGAGCCTAGTGATCCCTGCAGGGTGGATGGATGGATGAGCTAAATCAGAGTCATGCAGGCCGGGACGGTAACTAGAGGATCGGTAAGGTACTGCCTAGTACTGTCCAGGAGCGCCTGGGTCCTAGTGCCCTGCCACCTATACGTCTCGGCAGACACCTACGCATGTGTAGACCCATGCGTCGCGATGGTTCCTGACATTGCCCCCCCCCCTATGGGTACCCTCCGGGTGCCCAATTGATCTCTCCACTGCGGGTGACCCCGCACGAATTCCTGCATAAGTCTAGGAGCGTGAACATTTTGAACAGGTTCCCAAGAATTTTCCTCAGGACCATAACCTTTCCACTTAATCAGGACTTGGGTCTGGCCCCCCCTTCTACGACAGTTCAGGATTGCTTCCACCTCAAACTCTTCCTGATCCCCTACTGTAATAGCCTCTGGGGGTCTGGCTTCTCGATCTGGAAATGGGTCTGTGGCTACTGGTTTCAACAAGGAGACGTGAAACACAGGATGGATCTTAAAGGTTTCAGGAAGGATCAGCTCATAAGCAACCTCATTAATCATGCGTTTCACCGGGAAGGGACCTAAGAATTTTGGTCCTAATTTCTTGGATGGACACTGTAGTTTCAGGTTAGTTGTTGCCAACCAGACCTTGTCTCCGGGCTGGAAAATTAAGTCTCCCCTTCGTTTCTTATCGAATGCTTCCTTGTTGTCCTCCTGGGCTTTAGTCATAGCTTCTTGTAGCCGTTTGTTGTTGTCCGAGAAGAACTCCAACATGCTTTGAGTGGCTGGCACCGTACTTTCTGCCAACAGGTCAGGCATGAACGTGGGATGGAACCCGTAATTTGAAAAAAACGGAGACTGCCCTGTAGCCGAGTGATTCGCGTTATTGAATGCGAATTCCGCCATGGGTAAGAGTGTAAGCCAGTCGTCCTGTACAAAAGATGTATAACACCTTAGGTATTGTTCCAGCGTCTGATTGGTTCTCTCTGTCTGCCCGTTCGTCTGAGGATGGAAGGCGGAGGAAAGCGAAATCTTGAGGTGAATTGCACCCCACGGTCGGATACCACATCTTCAGGAACCCCATGTAGTCTAACTACTTCTTTGATGAAGATCCTGGCTGTTTCTTCTGCTGAAGGGGTCCCCCTTAGCGGTATGAAGTGGGCCATTTTTGACAATCTGTCCACGATAACAAAAATTGCCGTATGACCCTGGGATGGGGGTAGCTCCACTATAAAATCCATGGCAATTTTTTGCCAGCATCGTGTAGGAATGGGTAGTGGGCGTAGCAGCCCCCAGGCCTTGTTTCTGGTCGGTTTATTCCTCTGACAGATCTCGCAAGATTCCACGTATCTTTTGCAATCCTGGTTCATCTTAGGCCACCAAAAGGTGCGTTTGAGTAACTCCAGAGTCTTTGCCGTTCCGAAGTGCCCTGCCATGGGGTGATCATGGCAGTGCCCTAACACCTGTGTCTGCACCTCCTTTGGAACCAAAATCAGTCCTTCTTTCCGTATTAACCCTTCCTGGCGGGAGAGTGGCATGTCTGGCATTGTGGAACAAGTTTCAGATGCGTCCTGCAACTTAGCCCTTAGTTCCGTTTGCAGAGCCAAAAAATTACCAGCAGACAGGATGGTATCCGGTTTGAGTTCCTCCTCAGGGTCCTCAAACATGCGAGACAGGGCGTCAGGCTTTGTATTCTTTGAACCGGGCCTATATGTAATGTGAAAGGTGAACCGCGAGAAAAACAGGGCCCACCTGGCTTGGCGTGGTCTTAGGCGTTTAGCTGTTTTCAAGTACTCAAGGTTCTTGTGGTCTGTGAAGATCAGGATTGGGTGAGCAGCTCCTTCCAGTAAATATCTCCATTCTGCCAATGCCATCTTGATGGTCAATAGTTCCCGGTCCCCGATGTCATAATTGCGTTCTGCCGGGGTTAGTTTTCTGGAAAAGAACGCCACTGGGTGTAGAAGTTCCTTGGGACCCTTTCTTTGGGAGAGGATGGATCCAACCGCGTTTTCGGATACGTCTACCTCTAGCACAAAAGGCAGAGCTGTATCCAGGTGGCCCAAAATGGGAGCAGTGGTGAACAGTCGCTTCAGAGTCTCAAATGCTTCTTGAGCTCCTGGTGTCCACTTGAAGCGATTTCCTGACTTGGTTAACTGCGTTATGGGGGAAACCAGACCTGAAAAATTCCTGATGAATTTACGGTAAAAATTGGCAAATCCAATGAACTTTTGAACGCCTTTCTTATCGGCTGGAATTGGCCAATCAAGAATTGCCGAGATCTTTTGGGGATCCATTGCGATCTTCGCAGTGGAGATAATCATTCCTAAAAACGCAATGCTTTGCTGCTCAAAGCTGCATTTTTCTGCCTTGGCATATAGGCCTTTTTGAACATTCTAAAACGTGCTCGATCTCCCTGAAAACGTTCAGGCATGTGAACGCGGGGTTCGGCTGGTGGAGCTGCAGCCGCAGCCCCACTGGGAGATTCAGAAACCGCCCTAGTGTCAATAGCTGAGGCCTGACTCTGAGGGGACACTCCAGATAACGTTAGGGTGTCAAATCGATTTTCTAACCGACTACACTTGTCCTGCAGGTTAGTTACTGCCTGGGTCAGTCCGGACAAATGTCGGCACATCTCATCCCATGGAGAAGGCGACCCTCCAGACTCAGACATGGCCGAATGGTACTGTAAGGGACCGCCTGACAGCACCTCTATCAGTCCCCCGGTAGAGCCTCCCCAGCGTGCGGAGTCTAAGCACCGGAGCACTTGTTCACCAGGGCCCCTGATGGTGGGGATGGACTTGTGGACAATCTGTCCACGATAACAAAAATTGCCGTATGACCCTGGGATGGGGGTAGCTCCACTATAAAATCCATGGCAATTTTTTGCCAGCATCGTGTAGGAATGGGTAGTGGGCGTAGCAGCCCCCAGGCCTTGTTTCTGGTCGGTTTATTCCTCTGGCAGATCTCGCAAGATTCCACGTATCTTTTGCAATCCTGGTTCATCTTAGGCCACCAAAAGGTGCGTTTGAGTAACTCCAGAGTCTTTGCCGTTCCGAAGTGCCCTGCCATGGGGTGATCATGGCAGTGCCCTAACACCTGTGTCTGCACCTCCTTTGGAACCAAAATCAGTCCTTCTTTCCGTATTAACCCTTCCTGGCGGCAGAGTGGCATGTCTGGCATTGTGGAACAAGTTTCAGATGCGTCCTGCAACCTAGCCCTTAGTTCCGTTTGCAGAGCCAAAAAATTACCAGCAGACAGGATGGTATCCGGTTTGAGTTCCTCCTCAGGGTCCTCAAACATGCGAGACAGGGCGTCAGGCTTTGTATTCTTTGAACCGGGCCTATATGTAATGTGAAAGGTGAACCGCGAGAAAAACAGGGCCCACCTGGCTTGGCGTGGTCTTAGGCGTTTAGCTGTTTTCAAGTACTCAAGGTTCTTGTGGTCTGTGAAGATCAGGATTGGGTGAGCAGCTCCTTCCAGTAAATATCTCCATTCTGCCAATGCCATCTTGATGGTCAATAGTTCCCGGTCCCCGATGTCATAATTGCGTTCTGCCGGGGTTAGTTTTCTGGAAAAGAACGCCACTGGGTGTAGAAGTTCCTTGGGACCCTTTCTTTGGGAGAGGATGGATCCAACCGCGTTTTCGGATACGTCTACCTCTAGCACAAAAGGCAGAGCTGTATCCAGGTGGCCCAAAATGGGAGCAGTGGTGAACAGTCGCTTCAGAGTCTCAAATGCTTCTTGAGCTCCTGGTGTCCACTTGAAGCGATTTCCTGACTTGGTTAACTGCGTTATGGGGGAAACCAGACCTGAAAAATTCCTGATGAATTTACGGTAAAAATTGGCAAAGCCAATGAACTTTTGAACGCCTTTCTTATCGGCTGGAATTGGCCAATCAAGAATTGCCGAGATCTTTTGGGGATCCATTGCGATCTTCGCAGTGGAGATAATCATTCCTAAAAACGCAATGCTTTGCTGCTCAAAGCTGCATTTTTCTGCCTTGGCATATAGGCCTTTTTGAACGTTCTAAAACGTGCTCGATCTCCCTGAAAACGTTCAGGCATGGGAACGCGGGGTTCGGCTGGTGGAGCTGCAGCCGCAGCCCCACTGGGAGATTCAGAAACCGCCCTAGTGTCAATAGCTGAGGCCTGACTCTGAGGGGACACTCCAGATAACGTTAGGGTGTCAAATCGATTTTCTAACCGACTACACTTGTCCTGCAGGTTAGTTACTGCCTGGGTCAGTCCGGACAAATGTCGGCACATCTCATCCCATGGAGAAGGCGACCCTCCAGACTCAGACATGGCCGAATGGTACTGTAAGATCCGCCTGACAGCACCTCTATCAGTCCCCCGGTAGAGCCTCCCCAGCGTGCGGAGTCTAAGCACCGGAGCACTTGTTCACCAGGGCCCCTGATGGTGGGGATGGACTTGGAGTGCTCCGGTACCAGGTCGCAACTACCAGGTATCTCCCACAGGGGTAGAGGAGTCTGACAGGGGCTCCAGAGAGCTAGGAGTCTGATGTAAGGGAGCCTAGTGATCCCTGCAGGGTGGATGGATGGATGAGCTAAATCAGAGTCATGCAGGCCGGGACGGTAACTAGAGGATCGGTAAGGTACAAAACGGTAGGCAAAGGATAGTCGGGTCACACGCAGGGTCAATACCAGGAGGTCAGATCTAAACGGGAACATCCGGGAGCAGAGTCAGGCAAGCCAAGGGGTCAGGACGGGAGAAGGCAACAAGGTCAAAACAATCCAGATCAGAAGTACTCACACACAGGTAACAGGATACAAAGACCATTCGGCAACAAGTGTCTGTGCAGGGCTAGCTTAAATAGGCCGCCCTGCACCTGACAGGCATAGCCTGGGTCCTAGTGCCTGCCTAGTACTGTCCAGACGACAGGTGCGCCTGGGTCCTAGTGCCCTGCCACCTATGCGTCTCGGCAGACACCTACGCATGTGTAGACCCATGCGTCGCGATGGTTCCTGACATGTAGACTTGCACCAGGCTGGGAAGACTGAATCTGCAATAGGCAAGCAGCTTGGTGTGAACAAATCAACTGTGGGAGCAATAATTAGAAAATGGAAGACATACAAGACCACTGATAATCTCCCTCGATCTGGGGCTCCACGCAAGATCTCACCCCACGCAATGATCACAAGAACGGTGAGCAAAAATCCCAGGACCACACGGGGGGACCTAGTAAATGACCTGCAGAGTGCTGGGACCAACGTAACAAAGGCTACCATCAGTAACACACTACGCCGCCAGGGACTCAGATCCTGCAGTGCCAGGCGTGTCCCCCTGCTTAAGCCAGTACATGTCCGGGCCCGTCTGAAGTTTGCGAGAGAGCATTTGGATGATCCAGAAGAGGATTGGGAGAATGTCATATGGTCAGATGAAACCAAAATAGAACTGTTTGGTAGAAACACAACTCGTCATGTTTGGAGGAGAGAGAATGTTGAGTTGCATCCAAAGAACACCATACCTACTGTGAAGCATGGGGGTGGCAACATCATGCTTTGGGGCTGTTTCTCCACAAAGGGACCAGGACGACTGATCCATGTACAGGACAGAATGAATGGGGCCATGTATCATGAGATTTTGAGTGGAAACCTCCTTCCATCAGCAAGGGCATTGAAGATGAAACGTGGCTGGGTCTTCCAACATGACAATGATCCCAAACATACCGCCCGGGCAACGAAGAAGTGGCTTCGTAAGAAGCATTTCAAGGTCCTGGAATCGCCTAGCCAGTCTCCAGGTCTCAACCCCATAGAAAAGCTTTGGAGGGAGTTACTGGTCAGTATATTCAGCAGCTTCATGCTGTATTGCTACTCACAGTCACCCAGTGCCTTTTTTATATGTGTATGTACACCACCTACACTATATACTTTTATGCTCAATAAATCATTTTGAATACTACACTATGAGCATCTATACTTTTGTTGCTCTGCACTGAGCTTTCACATCCCAGCCCAGGATTCCAGGTGATCTGCTTAGACCAAAGGAAAGAAGTCCTAGACCAGACCGGCATACTTATAACCAAGGGGAGGGACCCCCTGAGGGACATCACATTACCAGGCAGTACCAGCACGGACCCTCCGGCCATTGAGATATCTATACGCGCATTAAGATTGCGCTTCTGGTGAGTGGGCAATCTTTCCATTCTTTCCACCTGGACACCATATTGGATTCCATACTGGGTTAACAGAGCCACCATATTATTTACCCTACTTTGGACTCACTTTTTTAGTACTATTTATCTGACTTAAGGTGTTTTTAATGATTTTACCCACAATATAAGGTTTCCATTTGTGTCTCATATTATACCATCTATTTTAGCGCTGCACTTTATTTTACATTTGCTTGTCATAGAAAGGTTTTGTGGTTCCTTTTGGTGCATATAGCTGCTTTATGTGCGCTAGCTAGGTTTTTACTATTCTGATTCTCTGCATAACTACTCTTTAGCTGAGCTGCATATCTACGTATTACCATGGATATTTTCGAACTTAGACAAAAAAGATCCACCATCCCTGACGATACTTTTTCCATCGATTAAAAATACCAATGATCTAGGTGGCATATTTTTACATCTAAAAAAATATTGCTTCATCCGAAATTAGAACATTATGGGACATATCTCTCTTGGAGAGATACATTAAGGACAACATGGTCCCCAGATCCCTTAGGTGGGATGTCCCTCCGGAAACGGATGACATTAATAGTGATACAGAATGGTTTCAGTTCTTTAACAACATGGTACTTGACCTCATAAAATTTCTTATCATTAGGAAAAAGAAAGTTGGTATACCTTGACAACAAAATCAATAAGGTTAGAGAACAACTCACACCTTTCAAGGGCACAACTGAATATATCGCTGAATCTAGCAGACTTCAAACATATTTGGAAGGTGTTGAACATAACCAGAAAATAAAAAAAAAATGTAAAAAATACTCCAGAGACACTAGAGATTACCAAAAGAACTTTTTCAAATGGCAGATCCCGAAAACTGATTCCAATCTAGATAAACACCTCCCAACCCCTACTGGTAGTTCTCATAATCGCACTACCAGTAGATTTCAAAGACCTACACCCCACCCAGGGAAGGATAAATACCATGATCCTAGGTCACCCAAGAGACCTGTACCCAGGGACAAACCTCATATCCCTGTTCAGAACAGGTTTGAACCACTACATAATATGGAGGATGAAAACATTGGGTCTAGAGACATGAGAGTTCATCCCAAAAAGACTCACCATATCCCTAGGAACAACGCTAATAATAACTATAATCAGCAACCCTGTTGGCAAGAGAATAACTCCAGCTCTACTCATTACCAGAATTCACCCAGAAGAAATTGGGGAACACCCCGTAACCCCAATTCCTATCCTAAAGGACAACCATAAAATCCCCCACACAAGAGAGATACTTACCAGGATGATTATTACAATAGTCGTAATATGAAATGTAATACGAATTATCGTACAGACTCACATCAACAACCTCATTTGTTAGGAGGGGGCAATACACGCAAGAGAAGCGTAAGAGCAGAGGAAGCAGGGGAGGAAAAAGGATTAATAGATTCAAAAAAGAGGAAAATGTAATAGGTAAGAGCATATATAACTTAAGTGATGTCACTCTCACACAACAAGAACTTGTGGTCCTAGATAAGGGCCTTAAATATGCACCTAAGGCCAAACTTGATAAATTCCAGACCTATGTGGACATCCACAAGTTCACTAGGAGGCTATCTATTAAAAGACATTTCATGAGTAAATCTGTTGGTGTTAATAATCTAACCACTAATTCCACCTACTCAAACCTCCGTAATGCATCTCTATTCAACCCCCCACCATATAAACAATCATACGTTAACATCTTCAAAGAGCTAGTATTAAAAGACATCGAGGCTATTAAAACATGACGTCCACATAATTCTAAAGACCTAGAGATAGGCCTTAAGTCCCTACTTAACAATAAAGATCTAGTAATAAGACCTGCGGATAAGGGTGGAGGGGTGGTAGTCCTAAGTAATTGAAATTCTCAAGGACCCTCTGCACACTGGTATATACCCTTTCAAGCAGACTATGCAATAAATAGGGATATTTAGTTCACACATACAGTATTGCAATACATGCTTAAGCTGGCCAACTGCGTCAAAGTAACCCCTCTATGGCCAGTCCTACGCTGCACTAGCTTTTGGGATTTGAGCACAGGTATCTCAGGTTTGTTGTATTGTTGGGTCAGTAGCCAGACCTGAACCTTTTAGCTCTCCCCAATTGTGTCTTTTCCCCTATGTTAGCATTGTGTCCACAGTAGCATTTGCGTAGGCAGAGCAGCATAGGACTGGCCATAGAGGGATTACTTTGACGCAGTTGGCCAGCTTAAGCATGTATTGCAATATGTGTGAACTAAATATCCCTATTTATTGCATAGTCTGCTTGAAAGGGTATATACCAGTGTGCAGAGGGTCCTTGAGAATTTCTATTGTTAATATGTGGTTACACCCCTTTAGCACTTGATGGATAAATGCATGCACTAGCTTTTGGGATTTGAGCACAGGCATCTCTTGTTTGCAGTCCTAAGTAAGACTGATTATCTGATGGAAGCCCAAAAAATCCTTGGGGATAAAGATACCTATACCGTATTACCGAAACATCCTCTTATTACGTAGAAACGTTCCCTGAAAAACCTAATCAAGCAAGGTTATGATCTCAAAGTAATCAACAAAAAAGAAAAGGAATACCTCTGTCCTAAAGCACCTAGGCTTCCTGTATTCTATTGCCTCCCCAAAATACATAAAGATCCATTACATCCTCCTGGCAGACCAATCATTAGCGGTATTGGTTCCCTATGTTCCAAAGTTGGGGAATATATAGATTTTTTCTTACAACCCCTGGTTTTGTCCACACCATCTTACATTAAGGACACCAAACAGGTGCTAAATGAGGTTAGAACTCTCAGTTGGAATCCTGAACTCATGACCTTCCTCGTTACAGCAGATGTAGCCTCGTTGTATAGCAGGGTGGATAAAAATCAATGATTTTTTTTTAAAAAAATTAAAAAATCGGATTTTTTTTTTATTTAAATCGGATTTTTTTGAATAAAATGCTTTTTGAGGAAAATATATTACCATCCAAAGGTTATTCCATCATGAAATAAAGATTAGTTTTTTAATTATGTAGAATAAGGCTGTATATGTTTAATTTTTTTGGTAAATACATTCCATTAATCCATTCACAATGTCATGCTGTTCCAGAGGTTTTTGTAAGATTATTGGGCAGTTTCTCTGCCTACAAGATATTATCACAGATGCTTGGTTTACTTTTGCAGTTCTCAAAACTGAATTTGACTCAGCTGAGATCACATGCCTCTTCACAGCAAAAATGTTATAACATGAACAGAGTTAAGAAAAAGACCTTAATCCTTCTACAAACCTATGAATACAGAATCAACCCCTTCAGTCCTAAGTTTCAAGAAGTTCAGTGAATAGAATAGAAACAATATTTTTCTGATTGTTTGGAGTGCAATAGATCTGCACAAGAAGAAAGTGAAACTAAGTGTGAGGAGGAAGGGGCTGACAGTCTAAGTTTCTTAAAAAATATATATTTTGTTTAGCCAAATTAGTTAACAAACATGGATGTTTGTTTAAGCAAATAACATATGCTGTAATGTTATTGTTTCAGTTGAATAAATCTATTTAAATTGTTATTAAGGTAATGATTGTTTTTCCCCTTCCTAAGTACAACAGAAAAGTTGTCCAAATATGAATGATTAACCTATTAAACTGGGGATAAAAAAACTAATATGAAAAGTTGTTATTCTAAAAATCTTCATCTACTTGCATATTAAAGTTATACCAGCAAGAATTAGTCTATGTAGAAAACTATGATTTAAATCAAGCCTTACTGACTAGTGATTTAAATCGTGATTTAAATCAGTTTGATTTAAATCAAATCCACCCTGTTGTATAGCAACATTGATCATAATGATGGCATAACAGCAGTCAATTATTATCTCAATTTGGCTGATAACATTTCCATAACTCATAAAACATTCATTCTGGACCTATTGGACTTTGCGATGTGGAATAATTACTTCTGGTTCAACACCTTCTACCTACAGACCAGAGGCGTCGCAATGGGGTAAAATTCGCTCCCAGTCTGGCCAACCTGTTCAGGGCCAGATGGGAGGAGGACATCATTTATTCTAGAGAGTGGCCAGAGTTACTTTTCTATAAACGATATATAGATGATGTCCTCATTTTGTGGCAGGGAGATGAAACAGCCCGTGTAAATTTCTTTGGCACACTCAATAACAATTTGAACCTTCAGCTGTCTTTTGAGTGAACTTCCTGTATGTCACCATACTTAATAAAGGAGGATATTGTACCACAGAGGCTTTTTTCAAACATACAGATAGGAACGGCTACATCCCCACTGATAGTTGTCATCACCCCCGATGGCTGGCTAATATACCCAAAAGCCAGTTCATGAGGGTCAGACATAACTGCACTGATATCGATGCCTACTATGATAAAGCTGCCATCTTAAGACAGAGGTTTGTAGAAAAAGGATATGGGGTCAACACTCTTGACACAGAGATTGATAATGTAGCAAAAATTAACAGGGACAGTATGCTTTCCGGTCCACCCACACAGAAAAAGAACATATTTTGCCCATTCATTATCCCTTTCTCTATTCAGTACAAGACCATACGCAAAATAATCAAGAAAAACTGGGATGTGCTCAAAGCCGATCCTATCCTCTCCCAAGCCCTACCAGAGAAGCCAGAAATTGTTTTCAGAAAGGCTCAATCACTGAGGAACATGATTGCTCCCAAAGCGACTGACCCTCCTCCTCGTCCTAGTCTATTCACTAACCTCAAAGGCTTCTTCTAGAGATGAGCGAATTATTCAAAAATTCGATTCGACTGATTCGGCGAATTCGTGAAAAAATTTTGATTCGAGTCGAATATATTCGCTGCGAATTTAACTTATAAAAGGGTGTTTCTAGGCTTCAGAGAGCCTTTATATTAGTGCAGAACACTGTACCTTTAATTTAAATGCCCTTAGAGTCTGCTGGGGAAGAGAAATAATACTGTCAGTCAGTATGACATGCAGATGAGTGCCGTCGATCTTAGAATCACCGCACACTTCACTCATTTGGGCAGTCACGGGGCCAAAACCAGAGTGTGGAGCCATAGTGTGGCGGTGGAGGCAGCAGCAATGGGAGGCCATACAGCACCCTATGACAAAATGGAACCCACCAGCAGTGTGAGGAGACCTGAAAGTGGCACATGGCAGAGTGTGGCGATGGAGACAGCAGCAATGGGAGGCGGTACAGGGACCCATGACACACTCTGGACCTGGCAGCAGCATGAGGAGGCGGTACAGGGGCCCATGACAGATTACGGGCCTGGCAGCAGCATGAGGAGTTGGTACGGGGGCCCATGGCAGATTACGGGCCTGGCAGCAACAATGGGAGGCCGTACAGGGACCCATGACACACTTTGGACCTGGCAGCAGCATGAGGAGGCGGTACAGGGGCCCATGACAGATTACGGGCCTGGCAGCAGCATGAGGAGTCGGTACGGGGGCCCATGACACACTCTGGACCTGGCAGCAGCATGAGGAGGCGGTACAGGGGCGCATGACAGATTACGAGCCTGGCAGCAGCAACTTGGACAGGAGGACGTTCAGCTTCTGCACCGTCGGGTGCGTGCTCGCAAACTGTTGTCTCTTGGAAACGGATTCCAAGAAAGACTGCTGACGGAATCCGTGAAGAGGAGTAGCAGGAGAAGGAGCATCTGAACGAGCGGAATATGCCAACAAGCGACAACAGGGGCCCATGACAGATTACGGGCCTGGCAGCAGCATGAGGAGTCGGTACGGGGGCCCATGGCAGATTACGGGCCTGGCAGCAGCTATGGGAGGCCATACAGCACCCTATGACAAAATGGAAACCCACCAGCAGTGTGAGGAGACCTGAAAGTGGCACATGGCAGAGTGTGGCGATGGAGACAGCAGCAATGGGAGGCCGTACAGGGACCCATGAGAGACTCTGGACCTGGCAGCAGCATGAGGAGGCGGTACGGGGGCCCATGGCAGATTAGGGGCCTGGCAGCAGCAATGGGAGGCCCGTAATCTGCCAGCACCCTATGACAAAAAATGGAACACACCAGCAGTGTGAGGAGACCTGAAAGTGGCACATGGCAGAGTGTGGCGATGGAGACAGCAGCAATGGGAGGCCGTACAGGGACCCATGAGACACTGTGGACCTGGCAGCAGCATGAGGAGGCGGTACAGGGGCCCATGGCAGATCAGGGGCCTGGCAGCAGCAATGGGAGGCCCGTAATCGGCCAGCACTCTATGACAAAATGGAACACACCAGCAGTGTGAGGAGACCTGAAAGTGGCACATGGCATGACACACTGTGGACCTGGCAGCAGCATGAGGAGGCGGTACAGGGGCCCATGGCAGATTAGGGGCCTGGAAGCAGCTATGGGAGGCCCGTAATCTGCCAGCACCCTATGACAAAAAATGGAACACACCAGCAGTGTGAGGAGACCTGAAAGTGGCACATGGCAGAGTGTGGCGATGGAGACAGCAGCAATGGGAGGCCGTACAGGGACCCATGAGAGACTCTGGAACTGGAAGCAGCATGAGGAGGCGGTACGGGGGCCCATGGCAGATTACGGGCCTGGCAGCAGCAATGGGAGGCCCGTAATCTGCCAGCACCCTATGACAAAAAATGGAACACACCAGCAGTGTGAGGAGACCTGAAAGTGGCACATGGCAGAGTGTGGCGATGGAGACAGCAGCAATGGGAGGCCGTACAGGGACCCATGAGACACTGTGGACCTGGCAGCAGCATGAGGAGGCGGTACAGGGGCCCATGGCAGATTAGGGGCCTGGCAGCAGCAATGGGAGGCCCGTAATCTGCCAGCACTCTATGACAAAATGGAACACACCAGCAGTGTGAGGAGACCTGAAAGTGGCACATGGCATGACACACTGTGGACCTGGCAGCAGCATGAGGAGGCGGTACAGGGGCCCATGGCAGATTAGGGGCCTGGCAGCAGCTATGGGAGGCCCGTAATCTGCCAGCACCCTATGACAAAAAATGGAACACACCATCAGTGTGTGAGGAGACCTGAAAGTGGCACATGGCAGAGTGTGGCGATAGAGACAGCAGCAATGGGAGGCCGTACAGGGACCCATGAGACACTGTGGGCCTGGCAGCAGCATGAGGAGGCGGTACAGGGGCCCATGGCAGATTAAGGCCTGGCAGCAGCAATGGGAGGCCCGTAATCTGCCAGCACCCTATGACAAAATGGAACCCTTGGCTGGGGCAGGCAGAACCGCCGTATCTTTATCACGGTTTTCCCAGGCCACCGAATGGCGACGCTGCATATGCTGACGCAACGCTGTAGTCCCAACATGGGCCCCCTGGCCACGCTTGACTTTCTGGCCACATAGTCGACATACGGCTACGTTTACTTCCTCGGGCGGCTTGACGAAAAATTGCCACACCGCCGAGTAGGAAACTTTGCCCCCGCTACTCCTCACTGGCTGACTGCTACTTCCTCTGTGCACACCGGCACCACTACTGGCCGTGGTGGTAGGCGGCAGTGGAGCTGGTGCTCTACTCCGTGGCCGTTTGCCTCCACTGACACTGCTGCGACCCTGCTGCCTCCTGGCAGCAGCAATGGGGAGGAGGAGGCGGTACAGGGGCCCATAGCAGATTAGGGGCCTGGCAGCAGCAATGGGAGGCCCGTAATCTGCCAGTACCCTATGACAAAAAATGGAACACACCAGCAGTGTGAGGAGACCTGAAAGTGGCACATGGCAGAGTGTGGCGATGGAGACAGCAGCAATGGGAGGCCGAACAGGGACCCATGAGAGACTCTGGACCTGGCAGCAGCATGAGGAGGCGGTACGGGGGCCCATGGCAGATTACGGGCCTGGCAGCAGAAATGGGAGGCCCGTAATCTGCCAGCACCCTATGACAAAAAATGGAACACACCAGCAGTGTGAGGAGACCTGAAAGTGGCACATGGCAGAGTGTGGCGATGGAGACAGCAGCAATGGGAGGCCGTACAGGGACCCATAAAACACTGTGGACCTGGCAGCAGCATGAGGAGGCGGTACAGGGGCCCATGGCAGATTAGGGGCCTGGCAGCAGCAATGGGAGGCCCGTAATCTGCCAGCACTCTATGACAAAATGGAACACACCAGCAGTGTGAGGAGACCTGAAAGTGGCACATGGCATGACACACTGTGGACCTGGCAGCAGCATGAGGAGGCGGTAAAGGGGCCCATTGCAGATTAGGGGCCTGGCAGCAGCTATGGGAGGCCCGTAATCTGCCAGCACCCTATGACAAAAAATGGAACACACCAGCAGTGTGTGAGGAGACCTGAAAGTGGCACATGGCAGAGTGTGGCGATGGAGACAGCAGCAATGGGAGGCCGTACAGGGACCCATGAGACACTGTGGACCTGGCAGCAGCATGAGGAGGCGGTACAGGGGCCCATGGCAGATTAGGGGCCTGGCAGCAGCAATGGGAGGCCCATAATCTGCCAGCACCCTATGACAAAAAATGGAAAACACCAGCAGTGTGAGGAGACCTGAAAGTGGCACATGGCAGAGTGTGGCGATGGAGACAGCAGCAATGGGAGGCCGTACAGGGACCCATGAGACACTGTGGACCTGGCAGCAGCATGAGGAGGCGGTACAGGGGCCCATGGCAGATTAGGGGCCTGGCAGCAGCAATGGGAGGCCCGTAATCGGCCAGCACTCTATGACAAAATGGAACACACCAGCAGTGTGAGGAGACCTGAAAGTGGCACATGGCATGACACACTGTGGACCTGGCAGCAGCATGAGGAGGCGGTACAGGGGCCCATGGCAAATTAGGGGCCTGGCAGCAGCTATGGGAGGCCCGTAATCTGCCAGCACCCTATGACAAAAAATGGAACACACCAGCAGTGTGTGAGGAGACCTGAAAGTGGCACATGGCAGAGTGTGGCGATGGAGACAGCAGCAATGGGAGGTCGTACAGGGACCCATGAGAGACTCTGGACCTGGCAGCAGCATGAGGAGGCGGTACGGGGGCCCATGGCAGATTAGGGGCCTGGCAGCAGCAATGGGAGGCCCGTAATCTGCCAGCACCCTATGACAAAAAATGGAACACACCAGCAGTGTGAGGAGACCTGAAAGTGGCACATGGCAGAGTGTGGCGATGGAGACAGCAGCAATGGGAGGCCGTACAGGGACCCATGAGACACTGTGGACCTGTCAGCAGCATGAGGAGGCGGTACAGGGGCCGTTGGTAGATTAGGGGCCTGGCAGCAGCAATGGGAGGCCCGTAATCTGCCAGCACTCTATGACAAAATGGAACACACCAGCAGTGTGAGGAGACCTGAAAGTGGCACATGGCATGACACACTGTGGACCTGGCAGCAGCATGAGGAGGCGGTACAGGGGCCCATGGCAGATTAGGGGCCTGGCAGCAGCAATGGGAGGCCCGTAATCTGCCAGCACTCTATGACAAAATGGAACACACCAGCAGTGTGAGGAGACCTGAAAGTGGCACATGGCATGACACACTGTGGACCTGGCAGCAGCATGAGGAGGCGGTACAGGGGCCCATGGCAGATTAGGGGCCTGGCAGCAGCTATGGGAGGCCCGTAATCTGCCAGCACCCTATGAGAAAAAATGGAACACACCAGCAGTGTGAGGAGACCTGAAAGTGGCACATGGCAGAGTGTGGCGATGGAGACAGCAGCAATGGGAGGCCGTACAGGGACCCATGAGAGACTATAGAACTGGCAGCAGCATGAGGAGGCGGTACAGGGGCCCACGGCAGATTACGGGCCTGGCAGCAGCAATGGGAGGCCCGTAATCTGCCAGCACCCTATGACAAAAAATGGAACACACCAGCAGTGTGTGAGGAGACCTGAAAGTGGCACATGGCAGAGTGTGGTGATGGAGACAGCAGCAATGGGAGGCCGTACAGGGACCCATGAGAGACTCTGGACCTGGCAGCAGCATGAGGAGGCGGTACAGGGGCCCATGGCAGATTACAGGCCTGGCAGCAGCAATGGGAGGCCCGTAATCTGCAAGCACCCTATGACAAAAAATGGAACACACCAGCAGTTTGTGAGGAGACCTGAAAGTGGCACATGGCAGAGTGTGGCGATGGAGACAGCAGCAATGGGAGGCCGTACAGGGACCCATGAGACACTGTGGACCTGGCAGCAGCATGAGGAGGCGGTACAGGGGCCCATGGCAGATTAGGGGCCTGGCAGCAGCAATGGGAGGCCCGTAATCTGCCAGCACTCTATGACAAAATGGAACACACCAGCAGTGTGAGGAGACCTGAAAGTGGTACATGGCATGACGCACTGTGGACCTGGCAGCAGCATGAGGAGGCGGTACAGGGGCCCATGGCAGATTAGGGGCCTGGCAGCAGCAATGGGAGGCCCGTAATCTGCCAGCACCCTATGACAAAAAATGGAACACACCAGCAGTGTGTGAGGAGACCTGAAAGTGGCACATGGCAGAGTGTGGCGATGGAGACAGCAGCAATGGGAGGCCGTACAGGGACCCATGAGAGACTCTGGACCTGGCAGCAGCATGAGGAGGCGGTACAGGGGCCCACGGCAGATTACGGGCCTGGCAGCAGCAATGGGAGGCCCGTAATCTGCAAGCACCCTATGACAAAAAATGGAACACACCAGCAGTGTGTGAGGAGACCTGAAAGTGGCACATGGCAGAGTGTGGCGATGGAGACAGCAGCAATGGGAGGCCGTACAGGGACCCATGAGACACTGTGGACCTGGCAGCAGCATGAGGAGGCGGTACAGGGGCCCATGGCAGATTAGGGGCCTGGCAGCAGCAATGGGAGGCCCGTAATCTTCCAGCACCCTATGACAAAAAATGGAAAACACCAGCAGTGTGAGGAGACCTGAAAGTGGCACATGGCAGAGTGTGGCGATGGAGACAGCAGCAATGGGAGGCTGTACAGGGACCCATGAGAGACTCTGGACCTGGCAGCAGCATGAGGAGGCGGTACGGGGGCCCATGGCAGATTAGGGGCCTGGCAGCAGCAATGGGAGGCCCGTAATCTGCCAGCACCCTATGACAAAAAATGGAACACACCAGCAGTGTGAGGAGACCTGAAAGTGGCACATGGCAGAGTGTGGCGATGGAGACAGCAGCAATGGGAGGCCGTACAGGGACCCATGAGACACTGTGGACCTGGCAGCAGCATGAGGAGGCGGTACAGGGGCCCATGGCAGATTAGGGGCCTGGCAGCAGCAATGGGAGGCCCGTAATCGGCCAGCACTCTATGACAAAATGGAACACACCAGCAGTGTGAGGAGACCTGAAAGTGGCACATGGCATGACACACTGTGGACCTGGCAGCAGCATGAGGAGGCGGTACAGGGGCCCATGGCAGATTAGGGGCCTGGCAGCAGCTATGGGAGGCCCGTAATCTGCCAGCACCCTATGACAAAAAATGGAACACACCAGCAGTGTGTGAGGAGACCTGAAAGTGGCACATGGCAGAGTGTGGCGATGGAGACAGCAGCAATGGGAGGCCGTACAGGGACCCATGAGACACTGTGGGCCTGGCAGCAGCATGAGGAGGCGGTACAGGGGCCCATGGCAGATTAGGGGCCTGGCAGCAGCAATGGGAGGCCCGTAATCTGCCAGCACCCTATGACAAAAAATGGAACACACCAGCAGTGTGAGGAGACCTGAAAGTGGCACATGGCAGAGTGTGGCGATGGAGACAGCAGCAATGGGAGGCTGTACAGGGACCCATGAGAGACTCTGGACCTGGCAGCAGCATGAGGAGGCGGTACAGGGGCCCATGGCAGATTAGGGGCCTGGCAGCAGCAATGGGAGGCCCGTAATCTGCCAGCACCCTATGACAAAAAATGGAACACACCAGCAGTGTGAGGAGACCTGAAAGTGGCACATGGCAGAGTGTGGCGATGGAGACAGCAGCAATGGGAGGCCGTACAGGGACCCATGAGACACTGTGGACCTGTCAGCAGCATGAGGAGGCGGTACAGGGGCCGTTGGTAGATTAGGGGCCTGGCAGCAGCAATGGGAGGCCCGTAATCTGCCAGCACTCTATGACAAAATGGAACACACCAGCAGTGTGAGGAGACCTGAAAGTGGCACATGGCATGACACACTGTGGACCTGGCAGCAGCATGAGGAGGCGGTAAAGGGGCCCATGGCAGATTAGGGGCCTGGCAGCAGCAATGGGAGGCCCGTAATCTGCCAGCACTCTATGACAAAATGGAACACACCAGCAGTGTGAGGAGACCTGAAAGTGGCACATGGCATGACACACTGTGGACCTGGCAGCAGCATGAGGAGGCGGTACAGGGGCCCATGGCAGATTAGGGGCCTGGCAGCAGCTATGGGAGGCCCGTAATCTGCCAGCACCCTATGACAAAAAATGAAACACACCAGCAGTGTGAGGAGACCTGAAAGTGGCACATGGCAGAGTGTGGCGATGGAGACAGCAGCAATGGGAGGCCGTACAGGGACCCATGAGAGACTCTGGACCTGGCAGCAGCATGAGGAGGCGGTACAGGGGCCCACGGCAGATTACGGGCCTGGCAGCAGCAATGGGAGGCCCGTAATCTGCCAGCACCCTATGACAAAAAATGGAACACACCAGCAGTGTGTGAGGAGACCTGAAAGTGGCACATGGCAGAGTGTGGCGATGGAGACAGCAGCAATGGGAGGCCGTACAGGGACCCATGAGAGACTCTGGACCTGGCAGCAGCATGAGGAGGCGGTACAGGGGCCCATGGCAGATTACAGGCCTGGCAGCAGCAATGGGAGGCCCGTAATCTGCAAGCACCCTATGACAAAAAATGGAACACACCAGCAGTGTGTGAGGAGACCTGAAAGTGGCACATGGCAGAGTGTGGCGATGGAGACAGCAGCAATGGGAGGCCGTACAGGGACCCATGAGACACTGTGGACCTGGCAGCAGCATGAGGAGGCGGTACAGGGGCCCATGGCAGATTAGGGGCCTGGCAGCAGCAATGGGAGGCCCGTAATCTGCCAGCACTCTATGACAAAATGGAACACACCAGCAGTGTGAGGAGACCTGAAAGTGGTACATGGCATGACGCACTGTGGACCTGGCAGCAGCATGAGGAGGCGGTACAGGGGCCCATGGCAGATTAGGGGCCTGGCAGCAGCAATGGGAGGCCCATAATCTGCCAGCACCCTATGACAAAAAATGGAACACACCAGCAGTGTGTGAGGAGACCTGAAAGTGGCACATGGCAGAGTGTGGCGATGGAGACAGCAGCAATGGGAGGCCGTACAGGGACCCATGAGAGACTCTGGACCTGGCAGCAGCATGAGGAGGCGGTACAGGGGCCCACGGCAGATTACGGGCCTGGCAGCATCAATGGGAGGCCCGTAATCTGCCAGCACCCTATGACAAAAAATGGAACACACCAGCAGTGTGTGAGGAGACCTGAAAGTGGCACATGGCAGAGTGTGTCGATGGAGACAGCAGCAATGGGAGGCCGTACAGGGACCCATGAGACACTGTGGACCTGGCAGCAGCATGAGGAGGCGGTACAGGGGCCCATGGCAGATTAGGGGCCTGGCAGCAGCTATGGGAGGCTCGTAATCTGCCAGCACCCTATGACAAAAAATGGAACACACCAGCAGTGTGTGAGGAGACCTGAAAGTGGCACATGGCAGAGTGTGGCGATGGAGACAGCAGCAATGGGAGGCCGTACAGGGACCCATGAGAGACTCTGGACCTGGCAGCAGCATGAGGAGGCGGTACGGGGGCCCATGGCAGATTACGGGCCTGGCAGCAGCAATGGGAGGCCCGTAATCTGCCAGCACCCTATGACAAAAAATGGAACACACCAGCAGTGTGAGGAGACCTGAAAGTGGCACATGGCAGAGTGTGGCGATGGAGACAGCAGCAATGGGAGGCCGTACAGGGACCCATGAGACACTGTGGACCTGGCAGCAGCATGAGGAGGCGGTACAGGGGCCCATGGCAGATTAGGGGCCTGGCAGCAGCTATGGGAGGCCTGTAATCTGCCAGCACCCTATGACAAAAATGGAACACACCAGCAGTGTGAGGAGACCTGAAAGTGGCAGATGGCATGACACACTGTGGACCTGGCAGTAGCATGAGGAGGCGGTACAGGGGCCCATGGCAGATTAGGGGCCTGGCAGCAGCTATGGGAGGCCCGTAATCTGCCAGCACCCTATGACAAAAAATGGAACACACCAGCAGTGTGAGGAGACCTGAAAGTGGCACATGGCAGAGTGTGGCGATGGAGACAGCAGCAATGGGAGGCCGTACAGGGACCCATGAGAGACTCTGGACCTGGCAGCAGCATGAGGAGGCGGTACGGGGGCCCATGGCAGATTACGGGCCTGGCAGCAGCAATGGGAGGCCCGTAATCTGCCAGCACCCTATGACAAAAAATGGAACACACCAGCAGTGTGAGGAGACCTGAAAGTGGCACATGGCAGAGTGTGGCGATGGAGACAGCAGCAATGGGAGGCCGTACAGGGACCCATGAGAGACTCTGGACCTGGCAGCAGCATGAGGAGGCGGTACAGGGGCCCACGGCAGATTACGGGCCTGGCAGCAGCAATGGGAGGCCTGTAATCTGCAAGCACCCTATGACAAAAAATGGAACACACCAGCAGTGTGAGGAGACCTGAAAGTGGCACATGGCAGAGAGTGGCGATGGAGACAGCAGCAATGGGAGGCCGTACAGGGACCCATGAGAGACTCTGGACCTGGCAGCAGCATGAGGAGGCGGTACGGGGGCCCATGGCAGATTACGGGCCTGGCAGCAGCAATGGGAGGCCCGTAATCTGCCAGCACCCTATGACAAAAAATGGAACACACCAGCAGTGTGAGGAGACCTGAAAGTGGCACATGGCAGAGTGTGGCGATGGAGACAGCAGCAATGGGAGGCCGTACAGGGACCCATGAGAGACTCTGGACCTGGCAGCAGCATGAGGAGGCGGTACAGGGGCCCACGGCAGATTACGGGCCTGGCAGCAGCAATGGGAGGCCCGTAATCTGCCAGCACCCTATGACAAAAAATGGAACACACCAGCAGTGTGAGGAGACCTGAAAGTGGCACATGGCAGAGTGTGGCGATGGAGACAGCAGCAATGGGAGGCCGTACAGGGACCCATGAGACACTGTGGACCTGGCAGCAGCATGAGGAGGCGGTACAGGGGCCCATGGCAGATTAGGGGCCTGGCAGCAGCAATGGGAGGCCCGTAATCTGCCAGCACCCTATGACAAAAAATGGAACACACCAGCAGTGTGTGAGGAGACCTGAAAGTGGCACATGGCAGAGTGTGGCGATGGAGACAGCAGCAATGGGAGGCCGTACAGGGACCCATGAGACACTGTGGACCTGGCAGCAGCATGAGGAGGCGGTACAGGGGCCCATGGCAGATTAGGGGCCTGGCAGCAGCAATGGGAGGCCCGTAATCTGCCAGCACTCTATGACAAAATGGAACACACCAGCAGTGTGAGGAGACCTGAAAGTGGCAGATGGCATGACACACTGTGGACCTGGCAGTAGCATGAGGAGGCGGTACAGGGGCCCATGGCAGATTAGGGGCCTGGCAGCAGCTATGGGAGGCCCGTAATCTGTCAGCACCCTATGACAAAAAATGGAACACACCAGCAGTGTGAGGAGACCTGAAAGTGGCACATGGCAGAGTGTGGCGATGGAGACAGCAGCAATGGGAGGCCGTACAGGGACCCATGAGAGACTCTGGACCTGGCAGCAGCATGAGGAGGCGGTACGGGGGCCCATGGCAGATTACGGGCCTGGCAGCAGCAATGGGAGGCCTGTAATCTGCCAGCACCCTATGACAAAAAATGGAACACACCAGCAGTGTGAGGAGACCTGAAAGTGGCACATGGCAGAGTGTGGCGATGGAGACAGCAGCAATGGGAGGCCATACAGGGACCCATGAGAGACTCTGGACCTGGCAGCAGCATGAGGAGGCGGTACAGGGGCCCACGGCAGATTACGGGCCTGGCAGCAGCTATGGGAGGCCCGTAATCTGCCAGCACCCTATGACAAAAAATGGAACACACCAGCAGTGTGAGGAGACCTGAAAGTGGCACATGGCAGAGTGTGGCGATGGAGACAGCAGCAATGGGAGGCCGTACAGGGACCCATGAGAGACTCTGGACCTGGCAGCAGCTATGGGAGGCGGTACGGGGGCCCATGGCAGATTAGGGGCCTGGCAGCAGCAATGGGAGGCCCGTAATCTGCCAGCACCCTATGACAAAAAATGGAACACACCAGCAGTGTGAGGAGACCTGAAAGTGGCACATGGCAGAGTGTGGCGATGGAGACAGCAGCAATGGGAGGCCGTACAGGGACCCATGAGAGACTCTGGACCTGGCAGCAGCATGAGGAGGCGGTACAGGGGCCCACGGCAGATTACGGGCCTGGCAGCAGCAATGGGAGGCCCGTAATCTGCCAGCACCCTATGACAAAAAATGGAACACACCAGCAGTGTGAGGAGACCTGAAAGTGGCACATGGCAGAGTGTGGCGATGGAGACAGCAGCAATGGGAGGCCGTACAGGGACCCATGAGACACTGTGGACCTGGTAGCAGCATGAGGAGGCGGTACAGGGGCCCATGGCAGATTAGGGGCCTGGCAGCAGCAATGGGAGGCCCGTAATCTGCCAGCACCCTATGACAAAAAATGGAACACACCAGCAGTGTGAGGAGACCTGAAAGTGGCACATGGCAGAGTGTGGCGATGGAGACAGCAGCAATGGGAGGCCGTACAGGGACCCATGAGACACTGTGGACCTGGCAGCAGCATGAGGAGGCGGTACAGGGGCCCATGACAGATTAGGGGCCTGGCAGCAGCAATGGGAGGCCCGTAATCTGCCAGCACCCTATGACAAAAAATGGAACACACCAGCAGTGTGTGAGGAGACCTGAAAGTGGCACATGGCAGAGTGTGGCGATGGAGACAGCAGCAATGGGAGGCCGTACAGGGACCCATGAGAGACTCTGGACCTGGCAGCAGCATGAGGAGGCGGTACAGGGGCCCACGGCAGATTACGGGCCTGGCAGCAGCAATGGGAGGCCCGTAATCTGCCAGCACCCTATGACAAAAAATGGAACACACCAGCAGTGTGTGAGGAGACCTGAAAGTGGCACATGGCAGAGTGTGGCGATGGAGACAGCAGCAATGGGAGGCCGTATAGGGACCCATGAGAGACTCTGGACCTGGCAGCAGCATGAGGAGGCGGTACAGGGGCCCATGGCAGATTACAGGCCTGGCAGCAGCAATGGGAGGCCCGTAATCTGCCAGCACCCTATGACAAAAAATGGAACACACCAGCAGTTTGTGAGGAGACCTGAAAGTGGCACATGGCAGAGTGTGGCGATGGAGACAGCAGCAATGGGAGGCCGTACAGGGACCAATGAGACACTGTGGACCTGGCAGCAGCATGAGGAGGCGGTACAGGGGCCCATGGCAGATTAGGGGCCTGGCAGCAGCAATGGGAGGCCCGTAATCTGCCAGCACTCTATCACAAAATGGAACACACCAGCAGTGTGAGGAGACCTGAAAGTGGCACATGGCATGACACACTGTGGACCTGGCAGCAGCATGAGGAGGCGGTACAGGGGCCCACGGCAGATTACGGGCCTGGCAGCAGCAATGGGAGGCCCGTAATCTGCCAGCACTCTATGACAAAATGGAACACACCAGCAGTGTGAGGAGACCTGAAAGTGGCACATGGCATGACACACTGTGGACCTGGCAGCAGCATGAGGAGGTGGTACAGGGGCCCATGGCAGATTAGTGGCCTGGCAGCAGCTATGGGAGGCCCGTAATCTGCCAGCACCCTATGACAAAAAATGGAACACACCAGCAGTGTGTGAGGAGACCTGAAAGTGGCACATGGCAGAGTGTGGCGATGGAGACAGCAGCAATGGGAGGCCGTACAGGGACCCATGAGACACTCTGGACCTGGCAGCAGCATGAAGAGGCGGTACAGGGGCCCACGGCAGATTACGGGCCTGGCAGCAGCAATGGGAGGCCCGTAATCTGCCAGCACCCTATGACAAAAAATGGAACACACCAGCAGTGTGAGGAGACCTGAAAGTGGCACATGTTTGGGGCATGATTCATGGCTTATTTAGTCAGTTGTGTCAGGAACTGGTGGTTTGAAATCCAGACTAATCCACGCCTGATTCATTTTCACAAACGTGAGTCTCTCCACACTTTGGGTGGACAGTCGTGTCCTCCGCGGATTTACAATACCTCCTGCCGCACTAAACACGCGCTCAGATGCCACGCTACTGGCCGGGCATGACAGCCTTTCAAGGGCAAATTCAGCTAGTTGGGGCCAAAGGTCAAGTTTCGTTGCCCAGTAGTCAAGGGGATTGTCTACCTCGGTTGGCAGGGTGCTGTCCAAGTAGGCCCAAGCCTGTTGTTTGAGGTTCTGCTCCAGGTCCACCTGATGCTGCTGCTGCTGCGGCTGGTTAGTAGTTTCCTCACTGCGCTGGTGAAGAAAGCTACTCATCATCGACTGCAGACTGAGGCAGCCGCTGCTGGTGGAGCTGCCACTGCTCCTACCACCCCACCCCTCCCCTGCTGCCATGGCAGCGGAACGCGAGCGCACAGGACCCACAGTGTCTGAGGATGGACGTTGGCGCACAAAGGCAGAGACCAACTGACTACATAGGTGGTTTTTATAGTACATTATTTTGGCCTCCCTCTCAGCAGGTGTGAAAAAGGCCACCATTTTTGAACGGTAGCGAGGGTCCAACAAGGTGGACAGCCAAAAGTCATCCCTCTGTCTGATGGTTATTATTCGGCTGTCGCTACGCAAGCAAGCCAGCATGCTATGGGCCATTTGTGCCAAGGAATGCGAGGGACTCCCTGCCTCCATCTCCACAGCATACTGCCACGGTGCGTCTGGGTCCTCTGTCTCCTCCTCCTCCTCCTCTACCAGATGCTCCTGCTCCTCCACTCCTGTCCGCTGAGTGGAAAAACCACCCATTTCACTCAATAATTCCTGAGCACAAATGTCCTCCTCTACCTCCTCCTCTTCTTCCTGTCCTGCCCCCACAGGGGTCATGTGGCGTTGAGATCTGTGCGCCACGTCTACCGCACCCTGACCAGCCATTGTTAACAGCATTTGTTCCAGGACGTGCAACAGAGGAATGACGTCGTTCATCCCATAGTCCTGCCGACTCACGAATAGCGTGGCCTCCTCAAAGGGCCTGAGCAAGCGGCAGGTGTCACGCATGAGCTGCCAATGGCTGACATCGAAGTTACACGGGGAGTACCTTTATCCGCTTGTAACATCAGGAAATCGGTGATGGCCTTTCGCTGTTCGTAAAGGCGGTCTAACATGTGTAGGGTTGAATTCCACCTTGTTGCAACGTCGCAGATCAGGCGATGCTGTGGAATTCCGTTCTGCCGCTGCAGCTCAAGGAGGGTGTGCTTTGCGGTGTAGGAATGGCTGAAATGCATGCAAAGTTTACGTGACATTTTAAGGATGTCTTGCAGTGGGATGGTGGATTTTAGGAACCGCTTGACAACCAGATTGAACACGTGAGCCATGCATGGCGCATGGCACAACCTTCCTTGACGCAGAGCAAACACCATGTTCTTTCCGTTGTCGGTCAACATGGTTCCGATTTTCAGTTTGCGCGGAGACAGCCATCTGTCGATTTCTCTGTTCATTACACTCAGAAGTTCCTCCCCTGTGTGACTACGTTCGCCAAGGCATACCAGGTGCAGCACAGCGTGACACCGTTGCGCCCTGCACATGTGATATGCCGGTCGGGTAATGGGACTTGGCACGGGGGTGGCGGCTGAGGACACGGCGGAAGAAGAGGTGGTAGAGGCGGACATCTTTGCCGGACCAAGGACGTGCAAACGTGGAGGCAAAAGCGGCGTGACCTGTCCAAGTTGCTGGTGCGGCTGTGCCAGCACCACGTTCACCCAGTGGGCCGTAAATGACATGTACTGTCCCTGACCGTAGTTACAGCTCCACACGTCGGCGCTGCCGTGCACTTTGGCAGAGACCGACATGCTCAAAGACTGGCCCACCATCTCTTCTACATGTGAATGCAGGGCTGGCACTGCCTTTTTGGCGAAGAAATGACGGCTTGGCACTCTCCACCGCGGCGCGGCACAAGCCAACATTTCTCGGAAAGGTGCTGAGTCCACCACTTGGAAAGGGAGGGACTGCAGCACCAGCAACTTGGACAGGAGGACGTTCAGCTTTTGCACCGTCGGGTGCGTGCTCGCAAACTGTTGTCTCTTGGAAACGGATTCCAAGAAAGACTGCTGACGGAATCCGTGAAGAGGAGTAGCAGGAGAAGGAGCATCTGAACGAGCGGAAGATGCCAACGAGCGACAACTCCCCTCAGCAGAGGTGTTGGAGCCTTGACTGGCTGATAGAGGGCGATTGACGTCGGGTGACGGAGCAAGTAACGGAGCGGGTGATGGAGCGGGGGCTGGGGCAGGCAGAACCTCCGTATCTTTATCACGGTTTTCCCAGGCCACCAAATGGCGACGCTGCATATGCTGACGCAACGCTGTAGTCCCAACATGGGCCCCCTGGCCACGCTTGACTTTCTGGCCACATAGTCGACATACGGCTACGTTTACTTCCTCGGGCGGCTTGACGAAAAATTGCCACACCGCCGAGTAGGAAACTTTGCCCCTGCTACTCCTCACTGGCTGACTGCTACTTCCTCCGTGCACACCGGCACCACTACTGGCCGTGGTGGTAGGCTGCAGTGGAGCTGGTGCTCTACTCCGTGGCCGTTTGCCTCCACTGACACTGCTGCAACCCTGCTGCCTCCTGGGCAACCCACCGACTGTTTTGCTCGCTGCCAAGCTGCCACCCTCTTCTCCTGATGATGCGGAAGCAATAGCCTGATGACGACGAGGCTGCCAAGTGCGATCAGCCTCATCATCATCAATTAGGGTCTCCGCCTCACTACTAGCCCCCTCGGCTGCGTGTGGGTCAGGAGACAGACCTGTCTCTAGACCGGCTACCGAGCCACTCTCCTCGCCAGTACTTCTTCGCCTGGCTGCTGAAGAGGCGGATGTCTCCCCCCGTTCCTGACCGCCCTCTGTTAGCTCTTCCTCACTGTACAGTGGGGCTGATCCCACAGCATGCGATACTTTGCTTGGTGAGGGAACACCAAAGGACAGGGGCAGGTAGAGGACACGTGATTTCAGTGGGCTTGCTCCCGGGCCATGCCAACTAACGGTTGTGTCTGACGTACCCACCGACCGTTGGCTGTAGGTGTCAGAGGTGACCTGGGAAGAGGAAGACGACCGAGCCAACCAATCGATGACGGCAGGGTTGTCGGTGGAGACACGACCGCTGGATGACACTGGGAGCAATGGCCTCTGGCTGCGACTAGTGCTGCCTCGACCCCTTCCTCTGCTGCTACGTCTGCTCGCTCCTAAAACATTGCCTCCTCTGCCACTCCTCTGCATGTTGTCTGACATACTCTTTAATTCAACGATTATGTGTCCCTGAGTAACAATTCTGTGTCCCTGAGTAACAATTCTGTGTCCCTCAGTAACACTTCTGTGTCCCTCAGTAACAATTCTGTGTCCCTCAGTAACAATTCTGTGTCTGTCCCTGAGTAACAATTCTGTGTCTGTCCCTGAGTAACAATTCTGTGTCCCTCAGTAACAATTCTGTGTCCCTGAGTAACAATTCTATGTCCCTGAGTAACAATTCTGTGTCCCTCAGTAACAATTCTGTGTCCCTCAGTAACAATTCTGTGTCTGTCCCTGAGTAACAATTCTGTGTCCCTCAGTAACAATTCTGTGTCCCTCAGTAACAATTCTGTGTCCCTCAGTAACAATTCTGTGTCTGTCCCTGAGTAACAATTCTGTGTCCCTCAGTAACAATCCTGTGTCCCTCAGTAACAATTCTGTGTCCCTCAGTAACAATTCTGTGTCTGTCCCTCAGTAACAATTCTGTGTCTGTCCCTGAGTAACAATTCTGTGTCTGTCCCTGAGTAACAATTCTGTGTCCCTCAGTAACAATTCTGTGGCCCTAAGTAACGTTTCTGTGGCCCTAAGTAACGATTCTGGGGCCCTAAGTAACGATTCTGGGGCCCTAAGTAACGTTTCTGTGGCCCTAAGTAACGTTTCTGTGGCCCTAAGTAACGATTCTGTGGCCCTAAGTAACGTTTCTGTGGCCCTAAGTAACGTTTCTGTGTCCCTAAGTAACGTTTCTGTGTCCCTAAGTAACGATTCTGTGGCCCTAAGTAACGTTTCTGTGGCCCTAAGTAACGTTTCTCTGGCCCTAAGTAACGTTTCTGTGTCCCTAAGTAACGTTTCTCTGGCCCTAAGTAACGTTTCTCTGGCCCTAAGTAACGTTTCTGTGTCCCTAACTCTCTCCCTCAATACAGACAGCTCTGCCTCTCTTGAATGACTGGAGGCAAATGGAGAATTCTAAAATGGCCGCCATTTATAGCTCGACCATTACACAGTGCTGGCTGGCTGGCTGCTGATTGGCTAATGCGATCACATGTCATGAATGAATGCATTATGGATCAGCGCGCCTTGTCTGCGCGCCTTCCCAGACATCCCCACTCCGTCGCCGCACATGTCGCCGCCATTTTAGGAAAAATTTCAATTCGCGCATCCGAAGTATGCTAATTTTCGGATTTGTCGCGAATCGAAATTTTCCTAATATTCGAAACGAATTCCACTTCCCCTAGTTCGATTCGCTCATCTCTAGCTTCTTCCCATGCAAGAAATGTCAAATCTGCCAACATAGCAATATGCCAAAAAAAGAAAATTGAAAATTTTACCTCAGCCACAACAGGGAAGTCTTATGACATATCTACTTTTATCGCTTGCAATACCCGATATGCAGTGTACCTTCTGGAGTGCCCGTGCCAGAAGCAGTACATCGGCCGGACAACCAGGAGACTACGAGACCGATTTCGGGACCATATATACAACATAAAAAGAGGTTTCCGTGAACATTCATTATCAAAACATTAAAGGGATTTCCACCATAGAGACCCATCATCCCTTGTGGGGATAGATGTGGCACAACATCATTGGCATGGTTCTAACAGGTGTAGGCAGGTTTCACGCTTGGAAACCAAGTGGATTTTTGAAACCAAGACTTTGATCCCTGCAGGCCACAATGTTGAAGTGGACATAAACTGCTTCATTGACAATAGCTGACTTCTACCATTACATTTTCAATTTCCAGCATACTCATTTTTTCACATGCTTTTATATTATAATGTGATGATTTTAGACCACTTATAGATATGAGCATCTAGAGTACCACCTCCCAGAGAATTAATACAATCTGGATAGATGATATTGTACTATTTTACCATTTATTCATGTATAACCAACAAGTACATATTTAATATTTTAATTAACTTTTATTTTTTCTTAGTGGGCTAATATAATTGTAGCCAAACCGCATATTTAGTATGTATTGATAAATCAGTCATATACTTTTACGATACATACTTTTTATGTGATGTATTATATAGTTCACATCCTTAATGGTGTGCATTATCACACTAGAAATTTATATATGTCTATGTGGCATTTTATAATTCATTAATTTAAACTAATCTGATATGGATCAATATGTATGTATGTACTATATATCAATCTCTAGCAATGTGTCTTATTATATCTAATATATAAGCACCGTTAACCTGAAAATGCGAACAACCGATTTTAGATAGATATATTTGTTTTTACCCATCCCGTGCTCATATGTCTGCATTCCATTCGATCATCAGTAAAATGGCGACCGCAACACTCACACATGCGCGGTTGCTCGTGCGCGCCTGCGCAGTTAAATGCGTATTGATTACATTGACGATCCACAATTACATGGCGCCTGCGCATGCACAGTGAGGCGAATCTCCGGCAAGATGGCGCTCGCTCATTTGCGCGCGCATCTTGCTATATATAGAAAAAATGACGTCCGACGGCTATGGCATCACCCCTACAGTAGACGTATTATTATACAAAACGTGTCTAGGAGGAGCCCTTGCACTCCTTGACATCACGCCACCGGATCAGGGAGGTCCGGCGGCCACCATTACTTGTATACTGGTCAGTGTGTCAGCAGCTTCATGCTGTATTGCTACTCACAGTCACCCTGTGCCTTTTTTATATCTGTGTATGTACACCACCTACACTATATACTTTTATGCTCAATAAATCGTTTTGAATACTACACTATGAGCATCTATACTTTTGTTGCCCTGCACTGAGCTTTCACATCCCAGCCCAGGATTCCAGTTGATCTGCTTAGACCAAAGAAGAGAAGTCCTAGACTAGACCGGCATACTTATAACCAAGGGGAGGGACCCCATGAGAGACATCGCATTACCAGGCAGTACCAGCACGGACCCTCCGGCCATTGAGATATCTATACGCGCATTAAGATTGCGCTACTGGTGAGTGGGCAGTCTTTCCATTCTTTCCACCTGGACACCGTATTAGATTTCATACTGGGTTAACAGAGCCACTATATTATTACCCTACTTTGGACTCACTTTTTTAGTACTCTTTAACTGACTTAAAGTGTTTTATATGATTTTACCCACAATATAAGGTTTCCATTTGTGTCTCATATTATACCATCTATTTTAGCGCTGCACTTTATTTTACATTTGCTAGTCAATTAGATACAAGAGCTTCCCTCTGATGAATTTAGAATCCAAGATTTGCTTGACTTCATACTGATCTGAAGTACTCGCTATTGGGGAAGGATGACGATGAGGACGGGAAAACCTGTTGATGATATACGGTCACAGAAGAGAAACATGGAAAACATTAGGGATTCTCAAATGTGAAGGGAGGCGAAGTTTAAAAGCAACAGGATTTACCTGGTAAAGGACGGTAAAGGGACCAATGAACCGAGGAGCAAATTTCATAGAGGGTACCCGTAGACGGATATTCTTGGTAGAGAGCCAAACCTTGTCACCAAGGAGAAATTTGTGAGTCATGCGGCGATGGCGATCTGCAGCTATTTTGTACTTGGAAGCTGCCAGATGTAATTTCTTGGAAACTTCTGCCAAGATGGAATTGAATGATCGTTGTTTGTCTGCAGCTGCGGGCACCACAGAGGAGATGGGAACAGGAAATGGCACCGAAGGATGATGACCATACACCGTGAAAAAGGGAGACTCACCAGTACTGGCACTGGCATGGTTATTAAGGGCAAACTCTGCCCAAGGTAGAAGGTCTACCCAATCATCTTGATTGACCAAAATGAAGGCACGAATAAAGTGTTCCACGTTCTGGTTGACCCTTTCATTTTGGCCATTAGACTGCGGATGAAAGGCTGAGGAGAAGACCAACTTGATTCCAAAGGATGTGGCTAGAGCCCTCCAGAAGCGAGCTGTAAATTGAACACCTCTATCAGAAACAATGTGTGAGGGCATACTGTGAAGATGGAAGATTTTCTTAATGAAGTTGGAGGCCAACATGACGGCCAAAGGTAGTCCCGGAAGTGGAGTTCGGTGGCACATTTTTGAAAACCTGTCCACAACCACCCAGACAACAGTGGAAACAGCTGAAGGGGGTAGTTCAGGAATAAAGTCCAAGAAAATGTAACGCTCAAAGGTAAGGTTCACTGTAAGGTTCATCTGGAACAGGTAGAGGTAAAAGGAGACCTGCTGGAGCAGACGTGGAGGACTCAGACTGCACACAAATGTAGCAAGCCTGAACATATTCTTCAACATCCTTCCACAGTGAGGGCCATCAGTAATGACGCTTCAGGAAGGCACAGGTGTATTGCACTACAGGATGTCCAGAGAGTTTAGAGTCGTGTGCCCATTTCAGTAGCTTGGAACGAAGGGCAGGGAACCACAAAGGTCTTTCTGGGTGGGATGCGTTTAGGCTGAAGATGAGTGGTGGCCAGGATATGATTGGCAGAAATGATAGGCTCCGGTTCAACATGACACTCAGAGGAGTCAACAATGTCAAATGATCTGGACAAGGCATCTGCACGGGTATTTTTACCGGGCCGAAAGGTATTGTCGAAATTAAATCTGGCAAAGAAGAGGGCCCATCGTGCTTGTCTGGGGTTCAAACTCCAGGTGGACTGGAGATACTGGAGGTTCTTATGATCAGTATAAATCAGGATGCGATGTGAGGATCCCTTCAGCAGATGTCGCCATTCTTGCAGTGCCAGCTTTATTGCCAGCAGTTCCCGATGCCGTAATTCTCTTCGGCATCCGAAAACTTTTTAGAGAAGAATGCACAAGGACGAAGCTTACCATCATCCATTTGGAGAAGGATGGCCCCCACTCCCAAAGATGAAGCATCTACCTCCAAGAAAAAAGGCTGAAAAACGTCCAGACGTATGAGAATAGATGCAGAGAGGAAGGTGGATTTTAGTTTGTGGAATGTGTCGACTGCCTCAGGAGGCCAGGTTCTGGCGTTGGAACCCTTCCGAGTCAAAGAAGTGATTGGGGCCACCAGCGAAGAATAGTCAGGAATGAACTGGCAAGAAGTTGGTGAATCCCAAGAAGCACTGTGTGGCTTTCAACCCAGAGAACTGAGGCCAGTTGAAGATGGCTTGGAGTTTGGAAGGATCCATAAGCAGCCCTTTATTCGTGACTATGTAACCTAGAAAAGGAACCTGGGTGTGTTCGAAGAGACACTTCTCCAACTTTGCATACAGGCGGTGGTCCCGAAGATGTAGGAGAACAGAACATACGTGCTGACAATGAGTTTTTAAATCTGGAGAAAAAAATGAGTGTCATCCAGATAGACAATGACACAAACATACAGATCAGAAAAAATGTCATTAACAAAGTTCTGAAAGATGGCTGGGGCATTACACAAGGCGGATATTCATAATGCCCATCTCAGGTATGTCTTGGAAATTCGCTTTTAACAAATTTTTCCTTACCGTGAGTACTCGCAGTTGTATGCGCAGAAATCCCCCATAAAGCTGTGCGAATCTCGCTTACCACGACTGCAGCTTAGCATCACGATTCCTGCGCCTCCAACTGGGTTAGCTCTGTTGAGATGTGAGGAAATGGAGCTCCCTATACCTGGAAATGATCACACGACACTCTCAGGTTGCTGTTCGAATTCACATAGCGAGCATTTTCATTCTCAGCCTCTGGTTTTATTACAAACACACACACGCCCCCCACATGAGTCCGGTCAATCCCCTTCCACAGAACAATGCAATGGGGAGTGCCTATACACAGGATGTACATTCCGATTGGAGCATAGCCTTTCCTTTTATCTATCACCAGTCCTCCCCTCCCTCCATGAGCTCTGAGGAGAGCAGACTTCCTGTCCTAGCTCCTAGTGGTATGTAAATTCTCTGTACAAGCATCCCTTAGATTAAACAGTGTCTGTATCTGAATGGGCCCGATACGATCTTTATTAAAACACATCCATCCAGATACAGTTTCAGGTTGGTAATGGCTTGTAAGATATACATGAGCCTACATGCGGAGTTCGCACTGCTTGGCGCCTTGCGGCATGAAGTCCATGTGGTACTATGCTGCTGATATGTGGATACAAGCCCGCTGCCTACCGCCGGCGGCATTCGCATCGAATGCCGTGGTGGTATACACACCGGTCTATAAGCGCAGATCTGCCATCTCATCCATTACCGAGCTGAGTACTGTAATACATACATTGTACATGCGCATGGCCCAGTTGCAGCCTTCAGAGCTTTAATTAAGGCACACGAGAGACATATGAATAACACTAATATATGACATATTTAAAGTTCAACCTGTAAATACAAAATTTCCATGACAGGTATTGAAAGCTGTTTTCCACTCTTCACCCTCACGGATCCTAACCAGATTGTATGCTTCACAGAGGTCTAGCCTAGTGAAAATTTGAGCATCCCAGAGTCTGTCAAAGAGTTCAGAAATCAGAGGTAAAGGGTACCGATTCTTAACGGTGATAGCATTAATCAATGCAGGGCCGGAGTGTACCATCTTTTTTCTCCACAAAGAAGAAGCCAGCCCCAGCAGGAGAATTGGACTTACGGATAAATCCTTTCTTCAGATTCTCCTGGACGTACTCAGACATGGCTTGAGTTGAGGAATGGAGAGAGGGTAAACTTTACCTCGAGGTGGAGAAGTCCCAGGTTGGAGGTCAATAGCATGAGGAGGCAAACAGTCAGCAGCTTTCTTACAAAAGACGTCTTGGAAGGCCTGATAATGCAGAGGGAGTATCGGAGAGGTGATGACCTCAGCCACGGGTACACACCGAGGTGGAAACACTTTTTAGGGAGCCAAGTTCGATGGCATTGTGACCCCCATGACAATACTTGGCCAGCGTTCCAGTCAAGATAGGGTGAATCTTTCTGTAGCCATGGAAGTCCAAGAATGATGTGACTTGAGGACTTAGGAAGGATCAGGAAGGAGATTTCCTCACGATGAAAAACGCCGACATGCATAGTTATGCTGTTAGTTCGAAAGTGTAGAGGTCCTAAGGCCAAGGTAGAGCCATCAACTGCAGATACTGACAGGGGTGTCATCAAGGGGACAAGAGGAATGCCCAATTCAGCGGCCAATGATTGTTCAATGAAATTTCTGGCTGCCCCAGAGTCCACATAAGCCGAAACCTGATATGAGTTCAGAGCCCAATGGATGGAGACAGGTATAACAACTCAAGGGAAGGTGGCGAAGTTCAGGTTATGGTCCAGATCACCTCCCTCAAAGTGACCTAGACCTGAGAGTTTCCCGGAAAAACTGAACAAGACTTAATTTACATGACCCTCAGCCCCACAGTAAAGACATAGAGCAAGTCTTAGGCGACGTGATCACTCTTGTGGAGTGAGGCGTGTTCGGCCTAACTGAATAGGTTCCTTGGATGTCGGTACAGTTGCAGAGGTAGATCGTTCAGGGGATTTTTGGAAAACAGGAGCTAACGAACCCACTTGGAGGTGACGTGGACCGGACTTTTGCAGATCTCGCTCCTGGAAGCGGACATTGATTTGGATGCTAAGAGCAAGCAAATCATCCAGGGAGGTCGGTATGGTTCTTCCAGCTAGTACATTCTTAACCACTTCCCATCCGGCCGTTGTATATAAACGGCCGGATGGTGGCAGTGCAGTATCGGGTGGCCCACAGCAGATAAAGTCCGGCCAGGCACATCGAAGGTTTTCCGGAAAGCTTACTGGAAGGCTGGGAGACTGGAAATAGTGGGATCTTGACACTCCCACAGTGGTGAAGCCCAAGCCAGTGCTTCACCCGAAAGGATGGAAATCATGTATGCCACCTTGGAACGATCAGTAGGAAAATGATCGGCTGCTAGTTCAAAATGAATAGAGCTCTGATTGATGAAGCCCTGACAAGCCCTGACAAGCTTTGGGATCACCAGAGAAGTGAGGTGGTGGAGGCAGCTGGAGTCTCAAAGCACGGTATTCCACTGGCGTAACAGAGGGAGTTGGAACAGCAGGAACTGGAGCAGGAGCTGAGACAGGAGCCAAAACAGAGGGTGAGAAAGTGGACACAACCTTCAGCTGATCCAACCAGGAGGAGAGTTCCTGCAGACCGTGCATAATTTGTTCTTGATAGGCCTGCTGGACATTGACTCTCTGCGCCAAACACTGAAGTTGTTCTAGGAGAGGCTGCGGTTTCTCCGAGGAGCTCATGGCCTGAGCAAACTGTCAGCACCTGTGGTAGTGAGCTCTTGTTGATACTCACCTTGGGATTCCCCAGGGAGCGGAGTCTAAGCCCCAGCCTGCTTCTTCACCAGAGCCCCTGATGGTGGAGATGGACTTGCAGCAAGCTGAGACCAGGTCGCGGCCCCCAGGTACGCCCAGCTGAGGTTGAGGAGACCGATCACTGGAGCAGAGTATAATGGGAGGAGACAAACGGAATCCGATAGGCTAGCCGAGGTCAGGACAGGTGGAAAACAAACAAGGTCAGAGAACGAAGCCAGGGTCAGTACACAAGTAGTCAATGTAGGATTCAGGCAGTAACAACACACATTAGCTCCAACAACTAGGAAGTTGCTCAGGCAAAGTGGCCTAGTCTGAGCATGTCTTATATAGGCAAACAAGGAGGTGGGCCAGGAAGTGATGGAAGGGACAGAAATAAAACCAAGGACAGCAGACGACACCAATAGATGAGCACAAACACATGAGAAGGGATCAGGAACAGGACTGCAGCAAGGAGGTAAGAACACAAACCTGAAACTGCAGGCTAACTTGTGACACCTTAAAAAAGAGATTATTTTGGTTATTGTGTTATGTAATATATTGTAAAGGTTTTATGAACGATACTAAGAAGTATAACCAAATTAGACAAATTATTATTATTATTTAAATATAACATGATATTCAATTTGTAATTATTTATATGGTGGATACTTACTAATGCTGGTGCTACCTACCACCCAAGTCAAGATATACAACCCATCAACTGAAAAAGAGGGCAAATTAGACGAGTATGGAAGAACATCATCGTATAACTGCAAATATATGATCCTGTAGGATTGTAGAAACTTCAATTTCCTCATTTAACCCTCTGGGTGACTATATATCTAGAGTATAAATGTAAAAAGTCTCCCTTTTGCAGAGCCTATGGAACCGCTCTGCTTTAGGGAGGCTCTTGGGTATTTGTTCTACAATCCATATTTCTAGCCCTTTTGTAGATTTTTGATGATATTCAGTGAAGTGGCGAGGTATGCTGTGGTTGTCTTTTCCCTCTCCTACTAAATGGTGATGTTCGCCAAAGAGTTTCCTTACTGGGTGAATAGTGCGACCTATATAGAGAAGATTGCAGGGGCATGTTATGCAGTACACCACATAATCTGAAGAGCAGTTGTAAAAATCTGTTAGTTTATATGTATTGCATTTTACTACAAATTATTTCTTACCATGTGAGATGAAAGGGCTGGTCTTACAACATATTTTTTTGCACTGATAAATGCCTATTATTGGTACAAGATACCCGCTGTTGGTTGTTCCTTTTAATTTACTAGGTGCAATTTTGTTTTTGAGATGTGGGGCTCTCCTGTATGTTACTCTAGGTTTGTTGGGAAGTAGTGGTGATAGGTAAGAATCATCTAGTACTATCTTCCGGTGTCTTTGGAAGATTTTCTTTTTTTTATTATATTGTAAACATTATTTTCCTATATTAGATATATATATATATAGTATGGGGGCACCCATCCAAATCATTGGATTTGGGTGTTACGATCACCTCCATAGTCACAGGTGTATAAAATAAAGTACCTAGGCATGCAGACTGCTTCTACAAACATTTGTGAAAGAACGGATCGCTCTAAAGAATTCAGTGAATTCAAGCATGGTACCGTGATAGGTTGTCACCTGTGCAATAAGTCCATATGTGAAATTTAATTTCTACTAAATATTTCACGGTCAACTGTTAGTGGTATTATAAAAAAATGGAAGCAACTGGGAACAAGAGCAACTCTGCAACAAAGTGGTGAAATGAGCGGGGTCAGTGCATGCTGATGTTCACGGTGCGCAGAAGTCACCATCTGTCTGCAGAGTCAATATCTTAAAGACCTCCAAATTTCATGTGGCCTTTAGATTAGCACATCAACAGTAAGCTTCATGGAATGGGATTCCATGGCCAAGCAGGTGCATCCAAGCCTTACATCAAGTGCAATGCAAAGCTTCGAATGCAGTGGTGGAAAGCACTCCACCACTGGACTCTAGAACAATGAAGATGTGTTCTCTGGAGTGACCAATCATACTTCTCTGTCTGGCAATCCATTGGGCGTGTCTGGGTTTGGTATTTGCTAGGAGAACGGTACTTGCCTGACTGCATTGTGCCAAGTGTAAAGTTTGGTGGAAGGGGGATTATGGTTTGGGGTTGTTTTCCAGGGGTTGGGCTTGGCCCCTTATTTCTAGTGAAGGAAACTTTTTTTTTTTTAAAAGATATGTTTTTGAGTTTTAACACAAGACGTACAAGAAACACAAAACCTAGGACCAAGGTCCGACAATTAAAATAGTGAACAGTCAAAGCATCTCACATTGCCATACATGTCCAACATGTCAAAGTATACAACAAACTGAACTAATGTACTACAAATAAAAAGTGGGGGGACCATACCTAACTAAACATAGTTGGGAATAACTCACTCAAGATAATGGATCTATAGAGGACAAAGTAAGGGGATTGGAAAGCCATCTCTTCCATATTTAAGTGTTCTTGCATGGCAAGACCACTTACTGTAATTTCACATGTTTATTCTTATTATTATAGCCAAATTTACCACCCTAACTCCTCCCACAATTTTTACACTACATAGACAGTAATATACCGAAATATGCGGATTGTTCCCGATTGGTGCGCTATTACTTTGTGGAACGTTTCGCCGAATGGTTCACAAAATATTGGCGTTTTTGTGGTGAAATTGGTCCCATAGGAATGAATGGCGGAATGTTCAAAACTAGAGTGGGAGCTGACAAAAGCTAGAGTGTGAGCTGAAAAATCAGGACGTGATTTCTAAACTGCCATCACTCCCTCATTTTCAAGCCCACCTACACAAATCTTATATAAAAACGTTCAGCTATCCCTGCTGATACTAAAAATGTCCACGGCTAAGCCATAGTCCTTATAGTTTTCACAATATGATCATTTGTTTGCAACTCACGCCGCCCCATGACATTCATTGAAACTGCACTCTAGCCATCTCAAATTTGAAGGGCAATTTCTAAACTGTGCCTTCATTTATAATCATTTCAGAGACATACTATGCATCAAAATGTAAGTCTGGGTCTTGTGATTCTCACAATATAAAGCTCTTCGCTGTAGGATTTATAATTTTTAAACTAAAACCGTTTGAAAATGGGAACTGCCAGTAAAGTGAGCAAGTTGGAGCAGTTTGTTTTTAACCGCTCTTCTCTGCCCTTGCTGTAGAGTGAGTTGCCATAGGATCCCAGGTGTGTGAGCAGGCAGCTGAGTGACAAGCCACTCCACCCAGTTACTCCGCCCACTGTAGACTACTGGTGGAGGCAAGAACACTTCACACAATTTCCCCAGAAATTGTAGCTTTTCTAGTTTGTGGAATGTTTTCCTGAGCTCAAAAGTAAGTTTATACAGGGGAAGGGTAGTTGTGGGTGGTTTCAGACATTCTACTTAGTGGAAAGTTAATCCAAGAGAGTTTTGTGGTGCTATAGCTTCAAAATATTTCAGAGATTTTTAAGGAATTTTGATTTACATATGTACATTTGTTTTGTTTGTTTTTGTTTTGTTTTTGTGTTGTTGTTTTGTTTTTGTTTTTTCTCTTTTCCTTTTTCTTTTGTTTTTGTTTTTCTTTCCCTTTTTTCTTTTCTTTTATATTTAGTTTTATTTTTTTCATTTTTATTTTATTTTATTTTTAGTATTATTGTTATTTATTATATATAATACATGTTATATTTTTTTTTATTTATATTTTCTTTATATTTTTTTCATTTTTTTACTTTTCTTTTTATTTATTTTTATTATCATTTTATTTAGATTTATTTTTATTTTTATTATTTCTTATATTTTTTAAAAAAATTATTTTTTTTTATATATTTTTTTTTATTTATATATTATTATTTCATTTATTTTCATTTTTATTTTCATGTTTTGTTTATTTTTAGTATATATTTTTTATTTTTATTTAATATTATATTTTGTTTTATATATTTTTTATTTTATTTTAGATTTTTTATTCATAATACATTTTTATTTTTATTTTTTCATTATTTTCCAGAGAGTATTAAAGATAATTGGAATATATGGTGATTTGTATTTATATTTATGAGGAATTTTGTTTAATTGTTTTAATTGCGGATCATTGTCTTGTATTTAAGTTGTGAAGGGTTCTCACGCTGAGTATATAGAGGATGAGGTAATGTCAGAGGGTGGGTACTTTGTATGATAATTATAATGGTTTAATGATCAGGTGTGGTAGTGGGAGGGAGTTTCTATTATTTTGCATAGGAGATGGATGAGAGCTCTCCCTAAAGGGTATAAAAGACGGCTGGAGACTGAAGGTGGTGTCTTGAGAACGCCCTGTGGGTGTGGCAAAATGCGTTGATGCACTTCCGGTCTGCCGTCATCTTGGCCTACGTCACTTCCGCTATTTGGAACGCACGCCGACTTTTGCGGTTCAAGCGGCCATTTTAGAGGTGGAAAGCTGGTCATCTTCTACAGTGATTCTTAAAGTGTGAGATCCCTATATTTACAATTTGGAAACTTGTTCCTTTGAAGCCTTTGAGGCTATTAAACAAGGCCTGTTATTTTATTGAAGCATGTGAGTGTCCTTATTCTATCGATTTATATGGTATTGAGTGGCAGTATTACACTATGTATCCTTTCTTTCCTTGCACATTATTGAGGATTCCATGGAGAAGTAGAGTGGATTCGATTGCTGTATCTAAGCAGGGTGAAGAAGGCAATTTGAGTTCCTCCTGAGGGGCTATAGGATCCCTTATATCCTATGAGGCTTATTACTCACCTCCATCTGGTGAGTGCGGTCAATATTATTTTTCACGTGGTGATTAGGTGGAAGCACATTTTGGAACATTGTCTTGAAAATCCTTTTGGGAAAATAAGGACTTATGTTTGAAATATTATATATATATATATATATATATATTTGCACGGACATTTATTTATTTGTGATTATTTTTATTTATTTAATTTTTGCGCTGTTTTTTGTGTTATTCAGCAAACAGTAATACCTTATGACCGTCTAGTTGTAGAGAACGTGAATTGCGAAATGAGTTGAGTATAGCTACCCGGTCAGCGTAGTTGAGATATTTGACGATTGTTGAACGTGGCGTGCGTCTATCATTTGAGGGTGCACCTAAGCGATGTGCCCTTTCGACCTGACAAGATGTCGCAATGCCCAGTGCTAAGGGAATGCGTTTAGAACAGATATCAGACAATGAGCCTGAGTTGTAGGATTCTGGGAGGCCTACGATGCGCAGGTTGTTCATCTAGCTTATCCAAGATGTTCTGTTGCATGCATTTGGATTGTGTAGCACCCATCTGTATAGCTTGGAACTCATCCTCTAGGTCAGAGAGGCGTTGTTCAGCTTCAGTTATACATTTGGCGTTTTCTCCAAGGTCCCTTCTAAGTTGCTCTATGCCCTGCGTTACTGCGCTGTCCACAGCCTGAGTAATAGTAGGTAGTAATAGAGAAGCGACAGCCTGTGCAATTCTTTTATACTGGTCCGTGGGACTACCAGTGTCAGCATGCCCTAATGAAGGTGTGTTAGGTGGCGGTGCTCCTTTCCTACCTGCTCCTGGTTCTGGCTCTGTATCCATGCTGCCCGTCCTGTAGTCATTGCTGCTTCTGTTACTGCAGCTTGAAGCATGTTCGGTGGCCATCTTGGCTGCAGTAAGGGAAAGCTATTCCCCTGGGATCGTGCGGCAGGATCAGGGCCGGGTGTTGCCAGCCTCAAGTACCAGTCCATGCAGGATCAGATGGGGGTGACTCGGGGGCACTCCCGTGCCAGGTAATTATACCCTCTGGTGCAGGAGGCTGATTTTACAAGTGAAGGTTTCCGAAGCCATGGGATGCCATCCCTAGCTCACGCGGCACCGGAACTGGAAGTTATATATATATTTTAATACAAACTCTAATTTACTGGTAATTAGTATTTCCTACACACGATCAAAGAATAACCCACGATAAATTGCAGTTATGTCAATCATATATGTATATCAAAGTAGAGTAAAATAACAAAACCTTGATCTGTCAGTGTTTTTCAAAATACTGTATGTTAGCATTCAGTATATATTTCCACAATTCCTGCGGCTGAAGAGAATTGGGAAAAATATTTCTGAAATTATAAATGCTTAAACACTTCAATTGTGTCCTTGGAAATCCATACCTTGTAATATAGATGTGGTTTCCAACATACCAATATAGAGAAAAAAAAATTAAAACTCTGTTCTACAACCAATGCAACCCAATACGATAACTTAGCACCCATTGTCCCTATGCACCATCCAATCTTGATGGTTCAACCAGATCTATAAAACCATGAAATAATGAGCAGTTTATACCACCATGCACAATATCAGCACTACAGCACAATAACAATATCAATAAAGTTCTAGTAATAATTTTAGGATTAATATAAGTTATGATACTTGGCCACAATATCTCACTACTCCCAGGTATAGCGTTCTCTGAGATCTTTGGGTGGAACAGCAGGTAGGTAAAAATGTTTCTTTTCAAGCAGCAGTCTCTCCAATCAGCAGACATTCTTCTCTTTTTAGTAAGCAAGCAAAAGTTGTGTTTATGTGATATTTTCCTGTTTAGATAAAATCTTCAGGAGTATTGCATTAATAAAATATATGTCTTGATGAAATATCAAAATGGCTCTCATAGATGTAGCAGGGGAAATTAATCCTATCTGTGACTGCTGTAATCTGTTGACTGGCATCTCGAGTGTAACCTGACACTTGGACTGGACACAGATAAGGCAGTGAGGGATTTCTGCCCCCCCTTCTCCTCTCAGACTGTAATAGAGAGAGAGCCAATCAGAAGAGCCATTAAAGGAGCCAATGACAGGGACTTTCTCAAGCAGGAGGTGCAGCTGCAAAGCATTGTGGAATATGCAGTCTTAAACAGAAACAGCCTGACAGGCTGATAAAGAAATAGAACTTCAAAAGCCATCAAGCTTCACTAAGATCAGATTGAAGATAAGATCAGAGTGAAGGGATCCATCTTGCTTTTTCCTGAGGGGAGGCAGGCTGTGGCAAGGGAATAGTCTGGACCTAGCAGAGGAGTGCTTGGGGTCAGTTCACAGCATGCTGAGTTATCTGCATCTGTCGGGGGAACATCCAAACTGAGAGATGTGGACCTACAATACAAAAGTGCTCATTGTGAGGTGACCAGAGGAGCCTGTCATTTCCAGGATGATCGTTTGGGCCTTAGTCACAGAATCTGGTGAGAGGGATTTTGCCCACTGGCAGATGACATGAACACACATACAGAGACATCATACTTTGCCCATATTCACCAGGCACTGGGTTGTGTAGATTGCCCTGCTGAAGCAGTATTCGCTTTGCTATACAAATACTGCCACGGGATTACAATTATACTTTAAGTGTTTAAGGAGTTTAAGTGCACCAACGAAAGTGGCTAGCTGAAGATCCCAAGATTCATCCTGTTACCAAGAGACTGAAGTTACTGGTGCCATACGGGCGTGCGCATGCGTATTCAGGCCTCTATATTGCATAGTGTGTGAGGGAATAGCTTTACCTTGGAAAGTAGCTATTAAGCATCAGTTGGGTACAGTGTTTGCCTACTGGGCTTGTGGTATCGGGTTAGAAGGGAGAGGTTTGACATAACAGAGAGTCATGCTGCTCTCCTCCTGCTTGGACATCATAGAGCCGAATTTATGTAGAGGAGTTAAATCCACTTTGCGGTTGCCATATAAGTGTTTGCCTCTGCTCTTGGGGTTATTCACGATTGGAATCCCCTGAAAGCAGCCTGAGTGTAAAAGTGAGTTATATTGCTGTTCTCTTGATTCACTTAACATGTACCTGTTAATGTTTATTACTTCCCATAGAGGTCTTACAGTAAAGCTGATATCTGTATTTTATTATAAAGCGCGTGCTTTTCATTGGTCCTTGCACTTACACTATTGCTAGGTGTGTCAGTTGGGGCTGAGACAGTTCTTGGGGTTGAGAGGCAGAGTGGCGGAGTGAACAAACTTAAGCAGCCCCTTCAGGGGTATCGCTACATAGATATCCCTCTTGATAATGTCCATTTGTTTGAGTTGGTTCACGTATTGTGGACCCTGGTATGTGAAAAACCAGGATGTACTAGGCCGCTGGTGCTCGCCAGTTCACCAAAAGGCACTAGTACTGGCACTCATCTGCATATGAGAATCATCAAGTGATTTTAACATCTCAGCAACCTGGGAATGGAGTCGGGTACGCTTGACCTTAGCTTGGACCATTTCTCCATCGTCTGAGCTATCTGTCGGGTGCCGCTGCTGTCTATAGGTTCGTATTCTGAGGCAGATTCTGTCAGTGAGGCTTCCCCTTCACTCTCATCTGACATGTTCAGAATCCTTTCGGCCTCTTCATTAGAGTACCTTTCGATGGACATTTTGGCCACCAAATTTATAGGTACCTAGTGTGACTCACAGGAAAAAGAGCACCTGGCTTGAACCGCTACAAAATATTTACCTGCAAGTGCTAACAAATATCAGGCTTGATTCTGCAAACACTGTGGTTTTTTGTGCAATATATCAAGTGACAGTTGTCTACTGACACTGCACTTGAAGGGGGGGATAAGCGTAGTGGCTAAACGCAGGTGGTGGCAGGTGCCGGGGCTGATCCCGCTAATGCTGCATTTTTGGGGACACTATACTAATGTGGACATTGGTACAGTGCTGATCTGATCAAAGATATTGATCTGTTCAGACACTATACTAGCAGTGGAGGTTTATTGTGTATGTGAGCATGTTCCTGGCAATCAAGGGGTTAAATGTGATGACTGGTGTAGTGACGGCAATCCGACGCTATCTGGGAGGGACGCTAACTGATGCCGATATCTGAAGCTGCCAGTGACACTAATACAGTGATCAGTAAAAAAAATATGTACGCTGTACTAAGGACACTGGTGACAGGGAAGTGAAGGGGTTAACTGGGGGGGTGATCAAAGGAGTAAATGTGTCCTAAAAGTGTTCCAACTGTAAAAGTGTGCTGCTTTTACTCACGTGTCTTCTTTCTTCTCTCTCTGGGACAGAATGTGCCCAGAGAGAGAATATTTCATTTGTTGTACCTGTGTAATTGTAAACACAGGTACAGAAAGATCCTTGATAGGTCAGGAATTGTTCTTCCGATTCAAGCCGAACATCGCTGGCTTAAATCGGATGATTGATCCCTTGGGCACAGAATTACAGCACCAGCGGGTCGGCGGGCACGTGTGTGTCCTTGGCCTGTGATCACCGAATCATGTATATACCCGTGCCTCCCTGTAGGTGTATTTCTGCTATAAGGCAGACGGGAAGTGATTAAGGTTTACTATCTTCTCCCACTGTGTGCCTCCTAGGTGTGCATTCCCATTGTTGACTGAGTCACCTATTGTGGGTCTGTTGGTAAGTCCAGCTCCTAGATGATGAGATTACACTGATGTCAGCTTCACCTCGTTATCTAATCAGTGTGGGATGTAATATTTGTTTTACTGTTCATGTGGGGGCACTGACCCTATTTTCTGGAGTGTATAAAAACTGTTTTTCTGTTCGATAAAGTAGTTCCAGTTTGCATCAAGCTAGTGTAGCCTAGTCTTGGGTGCAAAGCCCAGCTATAATACCTTGGTTCTGTATCTCAGTGGCGAGGAAGCAGTTCTCTGACGGAAGTCACAAGCTGGGTGCTAGGTGTTCCGTTACAATGTTTTGTGAGTGCGGTGCCTTTTATGTGGGCAAAACCAAATGCCCTTTTTGGCTCAGAATAAGGACCACATTAGAAATAATATGCCATCCACACCTATAGAACAACATGTGGGGCTTAATCATTCTGGTGATGCCCCGGTTGTAAAATTTGCAGCACTGGATCTGATCCTGAAGGACCCTAGAGGTGGAGATTCCGATAGAAGGATCCTTCAGCGGGAAATGCATTGAATTTACTCGCTAAAGGCTACTTTACCTCCAGGACTTAGTGTTACTAAACCCAGGGCCCTGCATTTCCTATATCTGGTTTCCCACAGTACACAGAACATGGAAATGCAATTGATTTAGTAAATATAAACTGCTGAATACCTTTTCTCATCAGCAGTTAGAGCTGTCCTGTGACTTCTATCAGTGTCCAGCAGAGCACTGGTTAAAGCTTGTAGGAGAAGTTTTCATTCTGCTCTAGGAGGATGCAGAACCCCTGACCTCTGTCTGGACAGTGCTGATTGGCCCTGTGCTAATCATATGCACTCTCCCCCCCCCCACAAAAACCTCTAGCAATACACATCAAACAAAGCATGTGCAGTGGGTCTCCACACGATATGTCTTATCAAGACAAGAGGGGGGAAGAAAAGGAGGATCAGAGAAGCCAGGATCAAACAGCATTTTTACACAATGCAGAAGATTAACCTTGTAGGTTCCACAGTGAGTATAACAAGCATGCTTTACTGCATCTACAATCTAATTTGGGGGGGGGGGGGCGCACCACACCGCACATTTTTCCTCCCTCTATCTGAAAATTATGTGTGCTCCTTGCCATTTTCACTTCTTGAAAGGCCTCGTCTGTACCCCTTTCATGGCTTCCTTTGACATTCTGTCTGCATGCTGTACCTGTTATAATAGACTATGGGGGAGATTTGCTTAAACTGGAGCACTAAGAATCTGGTGCAGAGGTGTATAGTAGCCAATCAGCTTCTAACTTCAGCTTGTTTAACCATTTCAATACCGTGCAATTTTACACCTTCCTGCCCAGGCCATTTTTCAGGTTTCAGCGCTCTCACAATTTGAATGACAATTGCGCGGTCATACAACATTGTACCCAAACTAAAATTTTATCATTTTCTTCACACAACTAGAGCTTTCTTTTGGTGGTATTTAATTACCGCTGGGGTTTTTATTTTTTGCTAAATTAACAAAAAAAGACCAAAAATTTTGAAAAAAACACATTTTTCTTTGTTTCTGTTATAAAAGTTTACAAATAAATAATTGTTCTTCATAAATTTAGGCCGAGATGTATTCTGCTACATGTCTTTGGTGAAAATAACCCAAATTAGGATGTATTTTTTAGTTTGTAGGAAAGTTATAGAGTTCACAAACTATGGTATAGATCTGAATATTGATCAATCCTGAAGTACTGACAGCCAATCTAATTTCTTGAGGTCCAAGAATGTCAGAACAGTACAGATATCCCACAAATGACCCCTTTTTGCAGAGTAGACAGTCCGACGTACTTCATAAGAGGCATGGCGAGTTTTTTGAAGTTGTATTTTTCTGTCATAATTTTTCGGAAAATGAAAAAATTAAAAAAATTATTTTCACTATTTTTTTTTTACATACTGTCACCAGTGCAGTACAGCGTCATCATATAACTGGCATGGCGGTTAACAGGGACACTGACTGGTGACAGTATGAAAAAAAAATATATATATATTTATTTTTTATTTTTTTTTATTTTTTTATTATATTTAATTTTTATTACATTTTTTTTTATTTTTTTTTTTATTTTTTTTTCATATTTTACTATGACCAAAGTAGTACAATGTTACCATAGTAACACTGTACTACTTTGGGGAAGTGATCAGTATTTTATTTATTTATTTTTTTTACACAATTTGCTTATAGCAAAGAATTACTTTGCTATAAGCAAGCATTTACCTGAATGAAATCGATTCATTCAGCTTTTTTTTTTTTTTTTTTTTTTTTTTTGTGCTTAGCTGTGATTTGGTCACAGCTAATCACATGACATGTGCATGTGATTAGCTGTGACCATTCACAGCTAGGCACTAGTATACAATGGATGGCATCATGAATGAAGCCATCCATTGTATACAACTGTCATGTCATGATTGGTCACAGCAGGTCACATGGTACCAACAACGGGAGCCGGTACTCGGATCTGTCATCGGCCGTGTCCGAGGTGCACGGCCGGTGACAGATCCCGCTGCTGCGCCGCTCTGCATTGCCGCAAATGGCGCATGTGCGGGAGCACGCCAAATGGCGTGCACCCGGAATGGAGAAGCACATCTGAAGCCGCCAAACGGCCATTGGCCGGGCGGCTAATGGTTAATTAAGGTTTGGCAATAAAACCTGAAAGATGACCTGGAACCTGGTTTCTGTGCAGGACTGGCCCCAGATTTTGCCCTCTCCAGCTTTAGAAAATGTCCCCCTATGTATTCACGCTGACATTTGTAAATATGTATATCTTTTGATGTATTGATAAAAATGCAAGTTAAGTATGAAGATAATTTTTTTAGGTTTGTGCATTCTAGTATTTCTTAGAATGGTGGCATTATAGTTTATTATTGTCCTGTTCTTACTTTATATGTTTGATATAGTTGATACCTATAGGGTTATTCTCGGGCACCTTGCTGAATGTTTGTGACCACTGTGGCAGTGCGGTATCCTATCATGGTGATAACCCAGGATTCTCAACTATACAGGTTGAGGGGCTCCAGGCAGTCCTCTTAATGCAGAGGAAACTGGTTTATCAGTTTCCTCTTTGGTTTGTAAAGCCCGTTTTGGGACCTGTGGCCTGGAGATTTCTAAGAGATTTGGGAGGGATGATTGCACAGGTGTGGGCAGGCCTTTTTGTAGAGGCCAAACCATGATCCTGGGCTCCAGCCGGCAGACAGGAGGTCACTGCCTTGGAGTCAGGTGGGCTTCACCTAAGAGAGGTGGAAGCCAGAGTAGCTGTGCGCTAGTGGCTAGCTGTGTGCGAAACAACCATTTTGGAAAGAGTTTGCAGGAGACAGACATAAATCTGTGTACAAGCCAGGAGGCTGAATATTTGTTGCATTTGTTTGATGGTGGATACCCCTGTGTAGGAAGCATGTTATTGAACTTTCTTTTAAATAAAATTGGGCTAAAAGGCCTTCACCAAAAGAAGAAGCGAGTTACTGTGTGCTTTAAAAAAGCTCTACCATTTTGATGCGAGTTCCCACACCACGTTATCACTGGAATTCTATGCCCCCTTTCAGTTAATATAAGTCTCTGTTATCTACCTTTTGGAGCAAGATGACAATGATTCATTTTTAAAAATGATGTCACCTCGTGTTGTGCCGATAATGTCCGCCTTTCTTTTTTTGTTAGCATTAGTTTTCAAAAAAGTTGTACAATTTTGAGGATGTGGCACAGTGAGAGTCTATATATTTCTCCCAGGGGATTTTTCATTCCCCTGTGACTTCAGACAAGGGCTCCAAATCTTTTTGTTCCCCATGGGTGGTACCAAGTGTTCCTGACCTCACAGGACCTCCAAATCTGCAGATAAACTCGCCTCAGCATAATTTTCCACAAGTGGGTCGGTAATCTGGTGCCATCGGGTTACAAAATCAAGTTTAATTCCCCTCCACTAGAAAAATTATTTCCCTCCAATAGCCACCTCTGTCCCCAGCATTTTTGGGCCATATACAAGGTGGGGCGGGTCCTGCTGTGTTAGGGCGTGATTGTTCCGGTACCAGAACTGGATCAGTTCTGGGGTTTTTACTCCAATCTGTTTATGGTTCCCAAGAAGGACGGGGTTTGTCTGATTTTGGACCTGAAGGGCATGAACGCCTTTGTGCGGGTTCAGAAGTCCTCTCTTCTTTGGGGGATTTTCTGACTTCCATAGATATCAAAAGCGACGTCCCTGGGGGTATCAGCAGTTACTTGGGGAAGCACATTTTCAATCTGTGGCATTATCCTTTTGGTCTAGCCTCCACTCCTCAGGTATTTACCAAGGTTTTGGCCCCAGTCCTTCCTCTGCTGAGGCAACATGGGATTGCCATGTTCTTGTAGCTGGACAATTTGTTCTTACGAGCTGAGACTCATGCAGCCTTGCTTGTGTTCAGATCACCATGCAAGCTCTGCAGGACTTCAGATGGATAGTGGACCTCAAGAAATCTGCCGTGACTCCGACCAGGCATCTTTACTGTTTAGGGTTTGATTCTCGACTCAGGGGAGGCAATAGTGTTGCACCCGCTGGACAAACTTCAGAATCTTCAGACTGCGGTCCACTTGCTGTTGTCCCACAGGCAGTCCTAACTGCATTCTTGCATGCATGCTCTGGGCCTAATGGTCTCCTCCTTCAATGCAGTCCCGTATGCTCAGTTCCATACAAGGACTCTACAAAAAAGGATTCTGGCAAAATGGGACAGGTGCCCCTACTCTCTGGACCACCAGATTTGTCTGGATCTGTCGATGAGGGCATCTCTTCTATGTTGGTTCCAGGCTACGGAGCTCCGAACAGGGAAGTCCTTTCCTCTTGTCCGTTAGACAGTAGCCACAAGAGGTGCATGTCAATTTGGCTGGGGAGGAGTCCTGAGCTTGAGTTTGACTCAAGATCGTTGGACTCCAAAAGAAGCTCACCTGCCCATCAGTATTCTGGAGCTATCAGCGATCATACTGTCCCTGAAATATTGCACAGTTCGTCTCTGGGGTTTGCTGGTATGGATTCAGTCAGACAATGCCACCGTAGTGGCCTGTGTCAGTCACCAAAGGGGCACAATGAGTGTGGCGTATTTCACATTCTTCGGTGGATGGAACAGATTCTTCCAGATCTTGCACCGTGCATTTTCTGTGTCGGTGTCGAAAACTGGCAGGTGAACTATCTCAGCCAGCAAATGCTGGACCAGGGAATGTGGTCCCTGCATCCGGAGATATTTCAGCAGATGCTTTTGGGCTGGAACACGCTGGACATGGATCAACTGGTGTCTCACCTCATCAGGAAGATTCCGAGGTGTGTGGGGAGGGAGAGGAATCCCCATGGTGGAAGCGCTGGTAGTGCTGTGGGATCAGGATCATCTCATATACGCCTTCTCTGCTCAAAACTGCTTTCCTGTCTGCTCTGCAGGATAGCTGGCGAAGGGACTATGGCCATTCTGGTGGCCCCAGATTGGCCTCGGCATCCTTGGTAGGCAGACATGGTTTGGCTGGTTGTGGACACTCCCTGGAGGCTGCCTCTTCAGGAGGATCTTTCCCAGGATCCAGTCTTCCACCGTGCTTTATCATCTCTGGCTTTGATGGCATGGCTATTGAAAAACAGGTTTGAAGGACAGGGGGTCGTCCGGTTTGGTGATCTGCACTATGCTGAAGACTCGCAAGTCTACTTCTCTGAAGATATATCACTTGAAGATTCGCACCTGGAAGGCTCCGCTCAGAGTCTGGTGTGAGGCTCTGGGGGAGCACCTGCATTTTTTTTCAGTGGTTTAGGTGTTGGCCTTTCTCCATCGTGGCGTTAATCAAAAACTTGTCTCTTTCTATATTTTTGGCTCTATCTATATTTTTCTTTAATGGCCCTTGGCCATGCATTCCTTGGTTTGCACCTTTTATTCAGGGGGTTCGACGTGTGGCACCCCCCATGCTTTCCCCATTGCCATCGTGGGACTTGAGATTTGGTCCCTTCGGTTCTCCGGAAACCTTCTTTTGAGAGTAATTCGGGATATTATTCTTCCTATTCTCTCTCAGAAAGTGGCCTTCCTGGTCTTTATTGCACCAACTTGGTGGCTCTGAAGCTGGCAGCCTTGTCGTGTAAGTCTCCTTATCTTGTGGTTCATAAGCACAAGGTAGATGGACGAAGGTCCATCTCCCTCCTTTCTGCTGAAGTTGGTGGCAGCTTTTGATCTAAATGAGGACATTGTCCTTCTTTCTCTGTGTCCTTGGCCATCATATCCTACGGAAGTTGCGTTGCACTCCTTGGAAGTGGTCTGGGCGATTCAGGTGTATTTGTTACAGCCACCTTTTGGAGATCCAAATTTTTTTGTGCTCACATACGGTTCGAAGAAGGGCATGGTGGCCTCCTCTGCCACTAGTTGCCATTGCATTCGGTAGACTGTTGTTTAGGCATAAGCTATTTTGGAGCGGGTGCCCCCTATTCCCTGTAACGGCACATTCCACAAGGGTAATTAGTGTGTCCTGGGCGTTCCGACATCAGGCTTCTATGTCTCAAATTTGCAAGATGGCAACCTGGTCATCTGTGCACACGTTTACAAAGTTGATGATTTAGCATCCTCTGATGCTTGTTTTGGCTGCAAACGTTTGAAGACTGCTGTTTGAGGTTTTCATGGGCCCCTTTGCATTGTTCTAGGGTTGGCAGGTTGCCTGGTTTCACCTTTTGCTGGTTTGCCACCCCTTGTTTTTTAACAAAGAACTTTATTCAGTTTTACAGATAACATTACACAAAACAGTGATACATCATCCCCAAGATTAGAAGAAGGTACAATAAAATATGCTCATCAATCACAATCCAGGTGATACAGAAAACATAGAAAAGCCTTAATCTAGTGAGATTGGCAAAAGCACAGGCACATAGCAAATTAGATTCGACAGGTAGCAATCAGTCTGTAGAACATCATACTGGATTAAAGTTTCAAGCAACGTCTTTGTCAGAACCCAAGCAAAAGAGAGGGAACAGAAAAAGGGGCAAAGGGAAGATCGGAGGGTCAGCAAAATATTTAGCATGACTGTGGGGTATATTAAGCAAAACTGTCTAATGGGGAGTTCACAACACAGGCAAGTCACAAAGTCAGGTCCCTCGCCGCAACCCAATCCACCCAAATCTTAGTAAACCTCCGTGGGCAATTACACCTCTTATAGGTCAGCTTATAAAGTGGGAGCGCATTATTAACCTCCTCCACATCTGAACAGTTTGAGGGCTCAGTTTTTTCCATTGGAGTAAAATAGTTTTCCTGGCATAGTAAGCAGTATAGAACACAGAGTTTATCATGATGGTTAACACCTATATTGTCACAGATCCCTAGTAGCAGTATGGCAGGGTCACTGACAACATTCAATTTACCTATCAGGTTAATATCTGCTACCACCCAACCCCAAAATTCCTGAATGTATGGGCAAGACCAGACTATATGTAAGAAAGTGGCCACTTCGGTATGACACTTAAGGCACGCTGCTTCCTGAGAATTGTAAATTCTAGATAGCCTATAGGGGGAATAATAGGTCTGATGTAAAAAGTTTAGTTGGACATATCTATCTCTCCCTGACACCATCAATGGTAAGTATTGTTGAATACCTTACTCCCAATCATCATCTGCTAAGGTAGGTATATCACTTTGCCAGAGAGAGAAAAGTTGAGCAACTTTAGAGGTTTCCAACCGAGACAAATGGGAATAGAGGGCTGAGAAAAATTTATCCTCACCATCTGGTGAAGGAGACCTTCAATATCACGATACTTAAGGGTAATTGGATAAGTGAACTGGATCCTGAAAGTATTGTGTATCTGGAGAAATCTAAAAAAAACATCCAGTTAGATAGCCCATACTTAAGTTTAAAGTCATCAAAAGTAAGCGCTCTCTAGACACAATGGGGTCAATTTACTAAAGGCAAATAGGCTGAGCACTTGCTCTAGATCTAAGGGGAACATGCAAGGAAAATAAAAAAAACAGCATTTTTGCTTGCAGTGATTGGATGATAGAAATCAGCAGAGCTTCCCTTCATTTCAGAGCTTCCCCTCAGATCTAGAGCAACTGCATTAGTAAATCAACTTCAATATCTTGTAAAGTTTTAATGCCAAATCTGGCCCGTTTGACTGGATCTGGAATGAAGTTAATATGTGAGAGAGTAGGTGTGACAGACCCAACCAGGACAGGGGCTTTTGGAGGGGTCTAGGAGCAAGCCTCCTACCCACTGATTATGGACCATGGAGAGAGCAGGTCATTCTCTAGTGATGGACAACAACATGATGAATGCTGAGAGCAAGTCTTGGATGAATTCTCTGCATCTTCCCTTCTGGAGTGGATGGAAAGATGTAATAATAATCTTGTACAGGTTACTGGCCAGAGGAAATATGGTGGTCCTCATTCGGACTGGGTTGGAGAAGCTCCTCTATTTGGGACAGAAATATTTATCAACAATCTCCCTCAAGAAATCTATGAAGATAAATGAATTCCACTGTTCAGACTGTTAGAATATCATATGAGTTTTGTCTTATGATGGACAGATTATACAAGTGACAGACAGCATTTGTAATGGACTTTGTGTATTCAGGGGTGGGTTTGTTGCCGGTCTGTCTGTGGTGTGCTCCCTGATTAATTAAAGCATTGTCTGGGTGCTTGGCTGCTGATTAGCTTACTGTAAATTAGATCACTGTTAGCTGTTGGCTGTACTGTTGTGATCATGCTCTTACCTAATCAGTGGGATATATTTATCTCAATGTGTAATATTTGTTTTATTCATGTGGAGTCACTGCCCATATTTCTGGAGTGTATAAAACCCTGTTTTTCTGTTCAATAAAGAGTTCCAGTTTGCATCCAGCTAGTGTTGTCTAGTCTTGGGTGCAATGCCCAGCTAGAATACCTTGGTCCTGTGTCCCAGTGGCGAGGAAGCTGGTCTCTGATGGAAGGCACAAGCTGGGTGCCAGGCATTCTATCACAGTAGGATTGTCCCATAAAGGGATGTGTGGGGACCAACAGTCTGCCCTAGCCACATTAACAGTAACCAGCCCTCCACACCTGAAGGGTAGTCTTCATAGGAAGAGTAATATTTAGGTTGGAGTGTGGACCCCTATGAACCAGACTTTGAAGCTCAGAGTAGCAGCCAAGTGGTGGCACTGTGCTTCCCTGGGCAGAAAGCTGCATTTTTAGTGTCCACCACTAGGTGTCTCCCAGCAGTCAGCAGATTCCAGCAACCAGCTCTACCTGGCCACACCTGCTGTGGGAGGGTACTTAAAGGATAAGCTAACCTTGTAGAAAAAAATAACTGCACATTTTTTTGCAGGTAAAAATAATTGTATTTATTATTTTTGTCTACAGGAGCCTGTAAACCATTGCACCAGCGATCAGCAGATCGCTGGTGCCATTCACGTCTCCTGCAGATCTGTCAGTATATCTGTTTGCTCGTACGGGATGTACAAGCAAGCAGATATACTGACAGGAAGAATGGATGAACTACCACGGCACTTCACAGTGGTGTGGTAGTTCATTGAGGACTACAAGCTGACAGCCACTAAGGCTGTTGGGATTTGTAGTCTCTCGTTCACAGATGACTGTAAATGAGTGATACGGCCGTGTATGCGGAGCACTGCACGGCCACATTTTTTTTTAAATTTGACAGCTAGCGAGGGGGGAGAGGATCCCCCTGCTAGCTGTCAAAGCGGGGATCGGGGGAGCTGAGGCCAATCTGATCGTAACATGTTACACCCTGAATATGGGTGTAACATGTTATGAAAAGTGAACTTATCCTTTCAGTTCCACTTCTGCTATGGCTCCTTGCGTCAGTGTTTTGGCTGCTCCTGCCTTGTACCTTGTTTGCCATGCTGCCATATTCTGTTGCCATTACCTTTTGATCCTGAACTTGCTCCTGCCCTGTACCCAGTACCTTGCTGCCTTACTCTGTAATTCCTTTCCCAGTTTTGTTTTCTACCTTCCCATCTGTTCCTCTAGTTTTCCCCTGCCTTGCATATTTTGTGTGTGTGTGTATGTGTGTGTATATATGTATATACTGTGTGTATATGTCTGTGTATATATATATCTATATGTTCTGTCCTCCTTATGTGTGAAGGTACATAGCTTGACAGACAGCTAAACCTTTCTCGGCAATGAGTTGACAAAGAAGCAACGTCCAACTTTGTCTTTATTGCAAAGATATAAGAGGTGAAACTGAGGAACAGAAAATAAGGCGCTTAGTAACACTGTCTGCCATGTGACAAAGCATATTATACATTACAGTAAGGCAATGCACATATAAACACATGTAAGACATGTAGGTTACATAAAACACAGATGCATAAGATATAGACATGTGTGTAGACGTACCGACGATGCTATTGTGAACCTGAATGTGAGGGCTGGATCCTACCAGCATACCACAGGAATGGAGTCTGTGATGAGGAAATGGCTGCTATGAGCATGGCTGATGATGTAATCAGAGTTAATAGGCTACAAGCTATGGAAGCTGAAATGGGTCAAACTTCTACTGTGAAAAGATGCAGTGTATACAAACAGCCACTAGATGGAGCAGTTACACAATGAACAGAGAATTACAAACTGATAAGGCATACTAATAATGCCTAATTAACAAAGAACAAATTGCTAAAGGCATGACACTCCCCGTCTGGTATCTAAAGGATACCACATTAAATCACCCCTGGAGAGAGCAACAAAACCAGTTCAGTAACGGGTCTGAGGAAGAGTTTGGGCTCCTGTTGTCTGCAGACCTTGACCTCCACTTTTCTGACTTTCCCATCTTCACTTGGGAACATCTTGGTTATCAGTCCCAAAGGCCAGTCATTTCTTCTTGACTGAGAGTCTTTAACAAGAACAACATTACCAACCTCCATGTTGGGTTTGCTGGTTTGCCATTTATTCCGGACATGTAGAGTAGAGATGTATTGTTTTCTCCATTTATCCCAGAAGGTATCTGCTAGAGTTTGCACTCGTCTCCACTGACACTTGTACAAGTCTTTAGCACTAAATTCGCCAGGAGGAGCCGATGCTGTACCGACTTTTTGGGTGAGAAGAGTGGAAGGGGTGAGCAAGAAGGGATTTTCTGGATCACTGGATATTGAAGTCAAAGGTCTGGCATTCATGATCGCCACTACTTCGGCCATGAAGGTTGAGAGGGTTTCATGGGTGAGCCTCGAAGTTCCCAGCTGTAGAAAAACAGAATCAAGGATCCGGCGAGCTATGCCAATCATACGCTCCCAAGAGCCTCCCATGTGAGACGCATGTGGGGGGTTGAATGTCCATTTACAGTCTTGGGCGGCAAGATATCTCTCTACATGGTCACTGTCAATGTTTGAGGGGATATGCAGTTCTTTGCAGGCCCCAACGAAGTTGGTACCTCTATCAGAGCGGATTAGTTTAACTGGGCCTCTGATGGAGATGAAACGTCTGAGAGCATTTATAAAGCTGGATGTGTCTAAAGACTCGATAACTTCTATATGCACAGCCCTGATACTCATGCATGTAAATATAACTGCCCAGCGTTTGCTGTTTGCCTGGCCTCCTCTAGTGTGCCGTGTGGTGACAGACCAGGGACCAAACACGTCAAGACCAACATTAGTAAAGGGAGGTTCTATACTGAGTCGGTCCGCAGGGAGGTTAGCCATCTTCTGTGACTGAAACATACCACGTAGTTTTTTGCAAGTGACACATTTGAAAATAAGACAACTCACAAGTCTTTTCGCTCCCACTACCCAAAATCCAGCTGTACGTAAAGCTCCTTCAGTGAACAAACGTCCCTGATGTTTAGTCTTCTCATGGTAGTGTTGCACAAGTAAAGATGCAATGTGATTGCTTGGAATTATTATGGGATTACATTCTTTACTCTCGAACTTTGCATTTGAAATACGTCCCCCAACTCTCAACAGTCCATTAGCATCTATGAAGGGGTCAAGCCTCTTGAGGGAACTGTCTTTAGGAACACTCTTTTGATTTTGGATGAGTTCAAATTCTTGAGTATAAACCTCTTGTTGGATACAACGGATGATAACGTCTCTGGCCTGTGTGAGCTCATCCACTGTATGGGCCTTGTGACAGTAATGCCAACCTTTGCAGTGATCTGATCCTGTAGGTGTGGCTCTAAAGGATCTGGCTATGTGGATCAAGCCGGCTATAGCTCTGTTCAGTGATTTCCACGTAGAAAACTTGTTGAATCGTTTGGATCCAAGCTCTTTGTGAGAAACTCTTGTGGTGAGTACAGAAATATGAGGACGAATCTCTGCATCAGCATTTGGTTCTAATAGCTGAAATGAGTATTTCTCCAGGGTGTCAAGTACAGGTTTGTAGAGGAATGGTGGCCCTGTGAACCACGTAGTATCTTTAAGGTGAGCTGCTGGAACAGCTCTTGTAGCATGGTCTGCTGGGTTGAGGTCAGTTGGTACATAGCACCACTGGGTAGGCTGTGTTGACCTCCTAATTCTTTGAACTCTGTTATGAACATAGACATAGAATCTCCTAGTCTCATTGTAAATGTAGCCCAATACTACTTTGCTGTCTGTATGAAACATTGTACTGACAAGTTTTATATCTATTTCTGACACAATGAGATCTGCCAGCTCTACTGCCAGAACAGCGGCACAAAGTTCCAGTCTTGGTATGGTAATCTCAGGGCTTGGTGCCAGTTTTGCCTTGCCCATTACAAAGCCAATTTGGACTTGACCTTTAATGTTTATAGTTTTAAGGTAAGCGACTGCAGCGATTGCTTTTACCGAAGCATCACAAAATATGCACAGCTGCCTAGACTGAACTTCTGCAGGGGAGAAGTGGGCATATGGCCTATAGATATGTAAGTTAGATAATGCCTGTAGAGAGTTTCTCCATGCTATCCATAGTGCTTCTTTCTCTGAGGGAAGTGGCGAATCCCAATCACACGTATCTGTGGTTAACTCTCTGAGCAGAGTCTTACCTTGGATCGTCACAGGAGCTGCAAATCCAAGTGGATCATATAGACTGTTAATGGTAGATAACACTCCACGTCGTGTGAAAGGCTTTTGCTCTTGGTCGACCTGAAAGGTAAAGGTGTCAGATTTGAGGTCCCAGCTGAGCCCTAGGCTGCGCTGCATGGGTATCGGGTCTGTCGCTAAGTCTAGATCTTTCAAATCACTGGCATGATCTTGAGTAGAGAAGGCTTCCATAACAACTTTGCTGTTTGAAGCTATCTTATGAAGTCTGAGGTTTGAACAGGAAAGCATACTCTGGGTCCTTTTGAGTAGACTGATTGCAGCCTCTGGTGAGGGAAGCGACTTTAAGCCATCATCTACATAGAAGTCTCTTTCAACAAACTTCTTAACGTCTTTCCCATAGTCTTTTTCACCTTCTTGAGCAGAGAGTCTGAGTCCATAAATAGCGACAGCTGGAGATGGGCTGTTGCCAAAAACATGGACCTTCATGCGATATTCTATGATGTCTTGAGTAGGGTCATTGTCCTTGAACCAAAGAAATCTCAAGAAGTTCCTGTGCTCTTCTTTTACTAGGAAACAATAGAACATTTGTTGTATGTCGGCAACTATAGCGATGGGTTCTTTACGGAATCTGATGAGGACACCGAGAAGTGTGTTATTGAGGTCTGGTCCTGTCAAAAGGACATCATTGAGAGAGACTCCCTCATACTGTGAACTGGAGTCAAATACCACTCGGATTCGTCCTGGCTTCTTAGGGTGGTAAACGCCGAAGATTGGTAGATACCAGCATTCTTCTTTTTCTTTTAGGGGTGGAGCTACTTCTGCATGATTGTTCTCAAACATCTTTTTCATGAATAAGAAGAAATGTTCCATCATCTCTGGTCTTTTCTGAAAGTTGCGTCTAAGTGAACAGAAGCGTTTTAAGGCCTGATACCTGTTGTTGGGAAGATGACGTCTCTGTGTTTTGAAAGGTAGTGGTGCAACCCAGGTGTTTGTTTTATCCTTGAAGAATCCTTGTTCCATTATGCCCAAGAAGGCCTCATCTTCAATAGAGGGAGCTATCTTGTGGTCTTCCTTTGTCCTCTGGAACACCGTGCACCCCAAGTGATCTTGGTCTTCACTGCAAGAGTGGTTCTCGGTTTCTGTAAAGTCAGGATATAGCACACTTGCCGGCTTCTCTCTTAGAAGGAATCTGTTAGGACAAGGCTGAAAGAGGGATGGACGTCCATTCTCCAAGGTATTTGTGTAAAGAGAATTCACTGTGGTTGGCTTGTGAACATTTCCTAGGCAAACATCACCTATGATGACCCACCCCAGGTCAAGCTTCTGAGCATATGGAGAACTATGAGGACCATTTATTTGTTTTCTTACCTTGTGGACTCTTATGATATCTCTCCCAAGGAGAAGTACTATTTGGGCCTTTGGGTCGAGTGCAGGTATGAGATGCGCTATGGTCTTTAAATGTTCATGATGTAATGCTGCCTCAGGTGTAGGAATCTCTTCTCTATTGTTTGGGATCTGATTGCATTCAATCAAGGTAGGTAGTTGCAGGGATGCTTCACTATTTATGGATTCGACTTGGAAACCAGTAGCTCTTCTGCCTTTTTCTTCACTCACACCAGCGCAAGTTTTAAGTGAATATGAAGAGCAGTGTCCTTTAATACTGAAGATATCAAAGAAGGCTGAGTTTGCAAGAGATCTATTGCTTTGGTCATCAAGGATGGCATACAACCTTACCGCTTTCTCTTTATGACCGATGGGGTAAACTGTAACAAGACAAATCTTGGAGCAAGATTTGTTACTAAGACCTTCTCCACAGACTTGGGTGCACTGGGGTGTCACTTCAGGAGGTACTGTGTCTCCCTCCTCCCCGCCGTGCTCTACAGCCTGGTCTGGGGGTGTGAGAGTCCATGGGGCTGGCCCAGGGTGTAAAGCTGTATTGTGCGCTTCACTGTTGCATTCCGAGCATTTGATGTTCGCTGTGCAGTCCTTTGCAAGATGAGAGGTTGAGGCACAACACCTGTAGCAAATGTGGTTTTCCTTGAGGAAAGTTCTGCGATCCCTGAGAAGTTTTCCTCTAAATCCTCTGCATTTCAACAATGAGTGTGGTTTCTTATGTAGAGGACATTCTCTGCATGGGTCCTTTGTGGAGATTGTCTCAGACTCTGTAGTACTGTAGGTTTTGTTTGAGGAGTCTTTAAGAGGCACACTGGTTTTGTGTACTGCAACCGGTGTACCTTTCATGTTATGAAGTGAGATAGGTTTACCTGATTTGGGGTAAGCGGTGTCAAACATCGAGAAGTTAAAGCTGGGATCATTCCTAGTTTTTGCTTGTTGGTGCACGAAGTCCATAAAGAAAGAGAATGGAGGGAACGAGACATCGTACTGTTGCTTGTACCTGGAGCCTTGAGCAATCCACTTCTCTTGCAGGTTGTACGGTAATTTTTGTACTATGGGGTTTACACCACGTGCAGTATCTAAGAATGCCAGACCTTGTAAGTCTCCTTCAGTTTTGGCAACTTGTAGCTCTGTTAACAGATCACTCAGTTCTCTTAGCTTCTGGGAATCTTTGTTTTGGATCTTAGGGAAATCCTCAATTCCTTTGAAAAGTGCGTTCTCTATCACTTCTGGTGAGCCGTAACACTCCTCAAGTCTCTCCCATATCATGTTTAACCCTCTGATTGGGTAGTTAATATTAATGTCTCTAATCCGCCTTGCATGCTCTGTCGACTCATTTCCTAGCCACTTGACAAGAAGATCTACTTCTTCACATGCAGACAGATCCAGATCTCTAATATTATTCCTGAATGATGATCGCCATGACCTATAGCTTTCAGGTCTGTCATTAAACTTGGAGAGTCCCTTGGTTATTAACTCACGTCGGGCAAAGAATTTTAGAAAATCTGACATACCTGTATCTCTGTTTGACAGATTGTTGCTGTAATAGGCACCATCTACTTGTTCTTCCTTAAAGGGTTTGACCATACTGCGATCATTTGTGGGTTTGAATGCAGGTTGCATTGAGGGTTGATGTTCTATGGAACCGTCGACTTGTTCCATGCAGGGTCTTTGGTTAACTGAGGTCGCTTGTTGTATGACTGGAGTCTGTTGGAGCTCCTTAGCAGGGGTTGATGTCGCTCTTGGACCTGGATTTAGGCCGTCTTCTGACTTAGCATGTTGCAGTATGTAATCTGAAGTGCGTTGCAAGTTATTGTGAAGACTGGGTTCGGGCCTACTTATGTAGCTGAGTCTATCGCTTGTGAAGTTTGCTGCTTCCTCTAAAGCCTCTGCTTCTGCTACAGCAGCTGCAGCTTCTTTTTCCACAGTTAGCTTTTCTAGAGCTGCTTCCGTGCATGCTTTCTCTATTTTTAATTGTCTTTCTTGTTCGGCAAATGTCGCGCGGGTTTTGGCGGCTTCGGCCTTCGCGCGGGCAATGGCGACGGTGGAGCTGCTCAAAGATCTCCCTGAGCCTCTGGAGTTAACTGAGATGCGAGACCTTGTCTCGAACTGTCCGGATTCCCTTGCTGACATGATGATGCTGTGAACGGGTTAGCACACTTGCAACCGCTGCGGGTGGCGATGCTGCGTAGTTCCTCTTATCCAGCTTGTGAGAAGCCACCGTTTCGCTGCAGTCAGGACTTCAGGAGTCGCAGTCCTCGTATCCAGCTTGTAAGAAGCCGTCGTTTCACTGCAGTCAGGACTTCAGGAGTCGCAGTCCTCGTATCCAGCTTGTAAGAAGCCGTCGTTTCACTGCAGTCAGGACTTCAGGAGTCGCAGTCCTCGTATCCAGCTTGTAAGAAGCCGTCGTTTCACTGTTCTGTCCTCCTTATGTGTGAAGGTACATAGCCTGACAGACAGCTAAACCTTTCTCGGCAATGAGTTGACAAAGAAGCAACGTCCAACTTTGTCTTTATTGCAAAGATATAAGAGGTGAAACTGAGGAACAGAAAATAAGGCGCTTAGTAACACTGTCTGCCATGTGACAAAGCATATTATACATTACAGTAAGGCAATGCACATATAAACACATGTAAGACATGTAGGTTACATAAAACACAGATGCATAAGATATAGACATGTGTGTAGACGTACCGACGATGCTATTGTGAACCTGAATGTGAGGGCTGGATCCTACCAGCATACCACAGGAATGGAGTCTGTGATGAGGAAATGGCTGCTATGAGCATGGCTGATGATGTAATCAGAGTTAATAGGCTACAAGCTATGGAAGCTGAAATGGGTCAAACTTCTACTGTGAAAAGATGCACTGTATACAAACAGCCACTAAATGGAGCAGTTACACAATGAACAGAGAATTACAAACTGATAAGGCATACTAATAATGCCTAATTAACAAAGAACAAATTGCTAAAGGCATGACACTATATATACATACAGTGGATATAAAAAGTCTACACACCCCTGTTAAATTGTCAGGTTTCTGTGATGTAAAAAAATGAGACAAAGGTAAATAATTTCAGAACTTTTTTTAATGTAACCTATAAACTGTACAACTCGGTTGAACAACAAACTGAAATCTTTTAGGTAGAGGGAAGTAAAAATAAAAAAAAAACGTTTTGTGCACACCCTTAAGCTAATACTTTGTTAAAGTACCTTTTGATTTTATTACAGCACTCAGTCTTTTTGGGTAGAAGTCTATCAGCATGGCACATCTTGACTTGGCAATATTTGCATACTCTTCCTTGCAAAAACATTCCAAATCTGTCAGATTGTGAGGGCATCTCCTGTGCACAGTCCTCTTCAGATCACCCCACAGATATTCCATCGGATTCAGGTTTGGGCTCTGACTGGGCCATTCCAAAACTTTAATCGTCTTCTATTGAAGCCATTCCTTTTGTTGATTTGGATGTATGCTTTGGGTCGTTGCCATGCTGAAATATGAAGTTCCTCTTCATGTTCAGCTTTCGAGCAGAAGCCTGAAGGTTTTGTGCCAGTATTGACTGGTATTTGGAACTGTTCATAATTCCCTCTACCTTGACTAAGGCCCCAGTTTCAGCTGAAGAAAAACGGCCCCAAAGCATGATGCTGCCACCACCATGCTTCACTGTGGGTATAGTGTTCTTTTGGTGATGTGCAGTGTTGTTTTTGTGTCAAACATATCTTTTGGAATAATGGCCAAAAAATTCAACCTTGGTTTCATCAGACCATAACACATTTTCCCACATGCTTTTGGGAGTCTTCAGATGTGTTTTTGCAAAATTTAGCCAGACTTGGATGTTTTTCTTCATAAGAAAAGGCTTCCGTCTTGCCACTCTACCCCATAGCCCAGACATATGAAGAATACGGGAGATTGTTGTCACATGTACCACACAGCCAGTACTTGCCAAATATTCCTGCAGTCCCTTTAATGTTGTTGTAGGCCTCTTGGCAGCTTCCCAGACCAGTTTTCTTCTTTTCATCAATTTTGGAGTGACGTCCAGTTCCTGGTAATGTCACTGTTGCACCATATTTTCTCCACTTAATGATGACTGTGTTCCATGGTATATTTAATGCCTTGGAAATTATTTTATATCCTTCTCCTGACTAGATCCCTCTGATGCTTTGGAAGCTCTGTGCAGACCATGGCTTTTGCTGTAGGATGAGACTAGAACATCTGAACTTTAATTTAGGATTAATCAGAGGCACTTTAAATGATGGTAGGTGTGTACTGACTCCTATTGAACATGATTTGAATGTGATTGCTTAACTCTGAACACAGCTACATCCCCAGTTATGCAACCACATTGTTAGTTTATGTTTGAAAGAAAAAAGGGGGGGTGTTGCACTTTAGAAAAAATGAATTAACATATATGTGAAAGAATTTAACTATATATAAGATACCTATATAGCAGCAGTCCTAAATGTGAATTCTTAAACACAAAATCTTATATATTTAAAAAATGGACTGCTCTAAGGTCACAAATAGACAAAATAAACTTTGCAATCTTTAAAGTGATAGCGCTGAGCAAAATACAAATACAATATTAATATTCAGCCCCAACATGTGAATAATTGGTGCAATGGCGCTGTATCTTTAACGGTGATGCTCCATATTGAAATGACAAGTGCTTCACTGCGTTCACACTGGTGCCCCACATAGATGTAAACTCACCGTTGTGACGGTGCGTGGTGTCAGACCCCAGCCCTTCTCACCAACCTGTGACTGAAGGACCAGCCGATCTCAGACCGTGCTGTCACTTGTGTAACAATGCCACTCTCAGCTGTGCCCTGCACAAAGATTTTCCAGCTCGTGGGACCACAATCTATGTGCCAGCAGCCTGAGAGCGATTGTTACTGGGTCAGGTTAATTACGCAATTATCCCTTCACACTGCCAGCACCACCTTTTTACAGAGAAGGAGGAAACTCACAAATCTTAGCAGTAATACTATGATACTAGTATAAGCATCTGTAACACACTGTCACCACAGACAGATGTATTCAGAGGATTATCACATACAGTAGCACTCTTCAGAGACAGGGATTCTTTAATTTTCATTAAAAACTTTAGAAACAGTTCAACACTTTTCAGAAAATACGATTTTGGTGCAATTAAAATATTTACAGAAAAGATGTAACAAATATATATACAGTCAGGTCCATAAATATTGGGACATGGACACAATTCTAACATTTTTGGCTCTATACACCAAAACAATGGATTTGAAATGAAACGAACAAGATGTGCTTTAACTGCAGACTGTCAGCTTTAATTTGAGGGTATTTACATCCAAATCAGGTGAACGGTGTAGGAATTACAACAGTTTGCATATGTGCCTCCCACTTGTTAAGGGACCAAAAGTAATGGGACAATTGGCTTCTCAGCTGTTCCATGGCCAGGTGTGTGTTATTCCCTCATTATCCCAATTACAATGAGCAGATAAAAGGTCCAGAGTTCATTTCAAGTGTGCTATTTGCATTTGAAATCTGTTGCTGTCAACTCTCAACATGAGATCCAAAGAGCTGTCACTATCAGTGAAGCAAGCCATCATTAGGCTGAAAAAAACAAAACAAACCCATCAGAGAGATAGCAAAAACATTAGGCGTGGCCAAAACAACTGTTTGGAACATTCTTAAAAAGAAGGAACGCACCGGTGAGCTCAGCAACACCAAAAGACCCGGAAGACCACGGAAAACAACTGTGGTGGATGACCAAAGAATTCTTTCCCTGGTGAAGAAAACACCCTTCACAACAGTTGGCCAGATCAAGAACACTCTCCAGGAGGTAGGTGTATGTGTGTCAAAGTCAACAATCAGGAGAAGACTTCATCAGAGTGAATACAGAGGGTTCACTACAAGATGTAAACCATTGGTGAGCCTCAAAAACAGGAAGGCCAGATTAGAGTTTGCCAGACGACATCTAAAAAAGCCTTCACAGTTCTGGAACAACATCCTATAGACAGATGAGACCAAGATCAACTTGTACCAGAGTGATGGGAAGAGAAGAGTATGGAGAAGGAAAGGAACTGCTCATGATCCTAAGCATACCACCTCATCAGTGAAGCATGGCTGCCAATGGAACTGGTTCTCTTGTATTTATTGATGTGACTGCTGACAAAAGCAGCATGATGAATTCTGAAGTGTTTCGGGCAATATGATCTGCTCATATTCAGCCAAATGCTTCAAAACTCATTGGACGCCGCTTCACAGTGCAGATGGACAATGACCCAAAGCAAACTGCAAAAGCAACCAAAGAGTTTTTTAAGGGAAAGAAGTGGAATGTTATGCAATGGCCAAGTCAATCACCTGACCTGAATCCGATTGAGCATGCATTTTACTTGCTGAAGACAAAACTGAAGGGAAAATGCCCCAAGAACAAGCAGGAACTGAAGACAGTTGCAGTAGAGGCCTGGCAGAGCATCACCAGGGATGAAACCCAGCGTCTGGTGATGTCTATGCGTTCCAGACTTCAGGCTGTAATTGACTGCAAAGGATTTGCATCCAAGTATTAAAAAGTGAAATTTTGATTTATGATTATTATTCTGTCCCATTACTTTTGGTCCCTTAACAAGTGGGAGGCACATATGCAAACTGTTGTAATTCCTACACCGTTCACCTGATTTGGATGTAAAAACCCTGAAATTAAAGCTGACAGTCTGCAGTTAAAGCACATCTTGTTCGTTTCATTTCAAATCCTTTGTGGTGGTGTATAGAGCCAAAAATGTTAGAATTGTGTCCATGTCCCAGTATTTTTGGACCTGACTGTATATATATATATATATATATATATATATATATAAAGAGAGTAATAAAACAACAGAGAAATAAAAGAAAGAAGTTTCAGAAGGCAGAATACTTGTGAAAGTCCTTGGTTTGAGCAGAGTCCAATCCTCCGAACAACAGCTTGCCTTTCTCTCAAAGATGGTTCCTGATGTTAAAAGGGAGAGCTCTCTTTTCTCCAGGCTGTCAGTCTTTTTCTATTATCTCAAAGGGGTGTCTCCTGAGAACAGATAGCCAATCACCTCATTTGGTGATGGGTGTTAGCTGGTGACCAAGGTTAGGACCAAATCCCTTTTAAGTTCATACTACGGTCAATAACCTTCAATTGGTACAGGTAGCATCCTAGCAACTGGCAGATTAATATTTAGAATCATATTCCAAATGCGCAGATACCAAACTGTAGCATATCCTGCCACTCCGGATAAAAGATATTGCTTTCTACCCTCTTGTAGATGCTACATAGGGATGTAAGGTGTCATGTGACTCATATTAAAATGACCTATCCGAATATATACTTCATATCAATGTGCCCAGTTCCTGCTGAAGTTTATGAATTTGTATGAAAAATTACTCATGTGGAATGTACGTTTTATGGGACACTTAACAGGACATGACTGATCCGAGTTATGGTTTTACGACCTGGCAGAGGAAAGTGGTTGTCAATCAGACATTCTGGAACCAGGCTAATTAGGGATTTACAGCCATGGAGCTCGCTCAGCTGTGCATATGCACTTATGACCCCCCTTCACTACAGACTCACATTCCATTCAAAAGGGAGGAGGGAGAATCATGAGCCATGAGAGACAAAATGGCTGCCAGCGTCCATGTCTCTATGGAGCACAATTGTCACAACTGTCATTTCATGACCACCTATCTCTAGGTAAGTCACACTTGCTTGTTGGGCCTATCCCAGTTTGCAATCCAGTCCTGATGGCAGATATTCCTTCACCCTTATAACCGTGGTTGCTGGTAGTAGCCAATAACTTTCCACTAGATCTGCATCGCTGTTAGGCAACTCCTCTCCTCCACAGGCAGTATTTCATATTTTCAGCATAAATCAAAACAAAACCAGACATCCCATAGTGTAAACCTGTATAAAACTTTAATATGGGGTCAAACAATAGAAATGCCACTCACAAAAAAGTGCCTTTCCTGGCACTAGGTGTATTCAGCTTTGTACATTATGAATGGGAATTAAGATGGCAGCCGCATTCCAGCATGTGTTCCAGATCTCGGAAGTGACATCAGCGGAAGTTGTGTCATAAGCCCTCGACTAGTTTTGACCAATAGGTCGTCCTCATGAAGTACAAAATCTGCCATATTGAAGAGGGTATTACTTCATACCTATATATTGTGTATATATATATATATATATATATATTATATACCCTTCAATCACCAATTGAATTTCCAATTATATTGCAGCTGTGGCACTCTTTTTTTCTTTTTTTTCTTTGCTATAAACGACTGCAACATTGCTGCAAGCCAGTGCCTACATAAATTGTAAACATACATAAACAACAATTTAATTATATATATATATATATATATATATATATATATATATTATCATTTTGAAAAAGATCACTGCATGGTGTTCTTAAAGGGGAAGGTTCCCTAATGCATGTTTATACACACAAATAGGGTAAATGCATTTATAAACAACAAAATTTTATCCCTGCTGCATCTCTGCATTCAGAAATAACTTTGACTATTTTAATATGAAAAATTATGTATATTAATCTCAGAAAAAATTGTATAAAATAATTAATATTAAATAATACCAAAATTGAAATAAACATAAAATATAACCATTCTAAATTTAACCCTATCCATAATGTCATTATAGTGGATATAATTACCATATTAAACCATGACACTATGGGGGGAGGGAATATTAACCCCATATATTGAAGATGCAAAATACTATATTTGCTGTAAATATCACTATATGACTACGTTACACACTATATGACTACGTTACACACATAATAATAAGGGCCAGCTCCGTGACATATATATCACGGAGCTGGCCCTTCCTTCCCCATCTTCCAGGTTTGCTGGGTCGAGCTAAGGGGCCCAGAATGTCAATAGCTACTCGTTGGAACGGCTCCTCAATAATGGGTAGGGGCTGTAGGGGGGCCCGCAGGCCACCTGTTCTTTCATGTCGCTGACAGGTATCACAGGTACGGCAATAGCGAGCTACCGATTGGGACATCCCAGGCCAATAGAAGGCCTGGGCCAACCTCCTTTCGGTCCATAGCTTTCCCTGATGCCCAGCCATGGGAATATCATGAGCAAGGTGTAGCAGTTGGGTTCAGAATTGTTGGGGAACTATCAGCTGTTTAGCCACGGTCTGGGGCCCCCCTTCGGTGTTGGTCTCTACCATGCGGTACAGCAACCCATTTTTCTGCACTATCCTTTAGCCGGTCCCCGGACCAGTCAGCCCTGCTCGGGCCCAGAAGCTTGTCAGAGTAGGGTCGGTGGCTAAGTCCCCTTGAAACTTGTCCCAGTCCCATGTCACCCCAGTATTGTCAGCAGTCAGAGTTGAGTCACTCACCGCGGGCAGCGGAGGTCCGTCCACATGCTGGGGTGACTCCTTCCTCTCAGCGGTTTCCCGGCAGGCCTGACTTCGTGTGACGGCTCCCACAAAGTGGCACTGAAGATCACCCACATCATTCCCAAGCAGCACATCTGCAGGCAGCCCTCCCATTACACCCACATTGCAGTGTTTAGGCCCCAAGCCATAGTCCAGATTGACAGTAGCAAGAGGGATGAAGCGTTTGGCTTCAGCAGCCCCTCCGTCAAGCAGCCCTACCACATGACGAGTCCAGTCTGTGGGTGGGAACTCCAGTAGTTCGCATTGGTATTCAAAGTCCTGGAAGAACCCATCCACATCTCCGGCGTGCTCTTGGTAGGGCTTAAAGTCCTTTCTGGATATTCTCTGGGCCTCCCGTGCCACAGGGACAGCCACAGGAGCACCTGCTTGATTCTTTGCAGCTTCCCACTCTGTTTGTCTCTTTTGAGCCTTTTCAATAGCCGCCATCTTTCTTTTTTTGTTTACAAACGTTTTTATTGTACATAAGTAGACAGTAAAACAACAGCACAGTATGAAAGTGATATTGTCAACAAAAATAAGGCATATTTGAAATGTACAATACATAAAAGTATATTAACATAAAAAAGAAGATAGAGGAAAAAAGAAAGTTATGAGTGCATGAGATACATAAATGATAAAATAGATTGAGTGATACATCTATCAACAATACATGTCGGCCAATCTTTACCGGGGATGTTGTCAATCATGCAACAAATGTCTACAATCCTTCCATGACTCCCATTTTTTATCGAATAAGTGCATCTTATCCAGTAGTGTATAATGAATACGTTCCATAAGCATTACAGCGTCAATTCTGTGTAAAACGGAGTCCAAGGGTACAACATTGGACCGCCAATGCAGGGCAATGGACCACAAAGTGGCAATACATAATGTATGTAGCAATCTCAGAATGGCATCAGGGACCCCTGGGATATGAACCCCCAATAAACAGGTCTGTATGGACAATCGTATCGGGCTGCCCAAAAGTGAGGTAGCCACCTCAGATATCTTACGCCAGATCAAAGATATGTTCGGGCAATCCCAAAATATTTGGACCAAAGTACCTGTGTGGCCACAGCCCCGGAAACATAAAGGGGATGTTTGTGGAAACAATGCATGTAGTCTGGACGGAGTATAATACCATCTGGTTAAAACTTTAAGGGCCGTCTCACGAACCGAAAGAGATCTAGAGCTCTTGCATATATTATCCACCATGGAGTCCCAATCCTCATCCGAAAAAGTGATACCACAATCCTCCTCCCACCTCTGTCTGTACATAGGAGGAGCATGAAAAAGACAGATCAAAAATTGGTGATAAAGATCTGAAATAAGACCCCTACCTCTAGGAGAGTCACGGCTGATACGCTCAAAAAAAGAGATCGGAGAAGATGGGGTAAGGCCAAAGTGCGTATTAAAAAAGTGCCTAATCTGTCTATAACGAAGATACTCACGAAGAGGAACCTCAAATAACACGTGCAGCATATCGAAGGTAATATAAGATCCTCCTCTTTGGAAATCAGATAATCTGATAAAGGATCGATCATACCACCAACGAAACATGTGAGGGGAAGAAAAGGCTACAACAAAAGTAGGATCGCCAAAAAATGAGACACCTGGGGGAATATGGGAGACTAAACTCAACTTAGCCTTGTATTTGGACCAAAGTGTCAGCGAGTGGGTCACTATAGAGTTATGAAAAGTAAGCGATCGGGGGGAGATTTTAGACCATAAAATTCCCGGTAAATAAAAAGGACGTATCGACTGAGACTCAAACTTAATCCATGGGATTTGAGAGTTAATAGTAGACCATTGTGATAATTGCGCAAAACGAGCCGAGAGGTAATATAGCCAAAAGTTGGGAAGACCAAGACCTCCCGTCCGTTGTGAGCGATACAAAATGGATGAGGCAAAACGTGGATGCTTATTTCCCCAAATAAAATTGTTAATAATCCGCTGAAAATGATCCAAAAACATTTTTGAAACCGGAACTGGAAGTGCTCTAAAAAGATAAAGCAGTTTGGGCAAGATATTCATTTTAACCGCCGTGACTCTACCCAGAAAGGAGATATGATAACCATGCCAAATCTTCAGTAGAGTAGAGAGACGTGACACACATGGTGGATAATTAGCTGTAAACATATTTGAGTATCTGGGAGCAAGATTAATCCCCAAACAGGATATCCTGTCCTTGACCCAACGAAATGGAAAAGAACTACGAAGAGATGCACTTAGGGAGTCAGGAACATTAACAGGCATAATCACCGATTTGGTAAAATTAACGGTGAGACCTGACACTTTAGCAAAATCATTCAATACGACACACAAATTAGGCAAAGAAGTCAACGGGTTAGTAATAAAAAGCATAACATCATCAACATACATGCTCAGCTTAAAATGTGAAACTAATAAAGAATAGCCAGAAATATCCGAATGTGATTTGATCGCCAATGCCAAAGGTTCCAACACCAGCGCAAACAAAAGGGGCGAAAGAGGACAACCCTGACGGGTACCTCTATCCAATGTAAAAAAGTCAGAGTTACAGCCAGGAAGCCTTATTCTTGTTTTAGGAGAGTCGTATAGGGCATGTATGCCTGCTAAAAACCCATCACTGAAGCCCATTTTCTGTAGCAAGGAGAACAAGTAGGGCCAAAGAACACTGTCAAAGGCCTTGTTAATGTCTAAACTCATCAACAGAACCTCTTTGGAATGTAAATTGGCATCTTGAATAACGTTAAGAGTGAGACAGATGTTATCAGTAATAAATCTGTCGGGAATAAAACCCGATTGGTCTGGGGAAACCAAAGAGGAGATGATAGGAGCCAACCTGTTCGCCAAAATGCGGCTAAATATCTTCAGATCGTTATTCATTACTGAGATTGGTCTATAGTTTTGTGGCAAACAGTGGTCTTTCTGTGGCTTGGGTATTAGAGACATGTTAGCTAACAACATCTCCTCGGGGAACTTACCCCCCTGTAAAACATCATTAAATAATGTTATCAAGTATGGAGCCAATATGGAGGTGAAATTTTTATAATAGCTAGCAGTAAATCCATCAGGACCCGGTGCAGTAGAGCGTCTCAGCGTGCCTATCGCACATGTTATTTCCTCCAAAGTACAGGGGGCATTAAGAGAGGCAATCTGAGAAGGTGTGAGAGCAGGAAGGGGTATAGAATCCAGCCATGAATCTGATAGAGAAACAGAATCCGACTGTGGAGAAGCCAGTAGTTTAGAATAAAACTTTTCAAAAATACCCAAAACTTCCTGAGGTAAAGATGAGATAGCACCTGAATTAGTACGCAATTTATACACGTGTGGGGGGGGCAAAGAATGGTTCAATTTCCTTGCAAACATGGTAGATGCTGAGTTGCTATGTAATAGGAACGAGGCCTTCGACCAGCGGAGGGCCTTTTCAGTTTTTTGGGAAAGTAGGGCATTCAGTTCCAAGCGTTTTTGGGACAATAGCTGTTTATTAAGTAAAGATGGATTAGCTACATGGCTTCTATAGTGTGCTTCTAATTCTCGGGTTAAAAGTAGTATCTGCTGCCAACGTTTTTTATTTCTGGCCGAAGCCATAGAGATAAGTCGGCCTCGTAGGACCGCCTTGTGGGCTACCCAGAGTGTGGCTGGGGAAATATCAGGGGTTGAATTAGATTGAAAGTAATCCTTAAGAGACATAACCACCTCCTGGCGAGAGTCAGTATCAGTTAGCATAGAATCATTAAGTCTCCATGAAAAGGGAGTAGGTGCCAATCCCACAAACGCGATAGATAAGGCCATAATACTGTGATCCGACCAAGTGCTCAAATGAATACTAGCTATCCTAGAATTAGCTAGCAAAATAGGGGTACAATAGATATAGTCTAGTCTAGCATAAGAGTCATGTGGGTGGGAATAAAATGTGTAATCCCGGGCTCCCGTGTTGTGCGCTCTCCAGGCATCCACCAACTGGGGGGCATCTAGTTTCTTAGTAAGGGATTTTGGGAAAGCTTGGGAAGTGTACGAGGAGGAGCTACGGTCCAAAAGAGGATTTGCCACCAGATTAAAATCACCACCCACCAATAGATGGGGGGACAAAAATGTATCCAGAGCACCAAAAAATTTAGAAAAAAAGGTAGCTTGTGCCGAATTTGGTGCATAGACATTAGCAATTGTAAGTTCTCGACCTGAAAGGGTGCCCTTAAGAATGATAAACCTACTGTCTGGATCATGATACACATGTTGAACCTCAAAGGGAAATGAGTTATGTAGAAAGATGGCCACTCCCCTACTCTTGGAGGAATGTAGGGTATAATACCCCTGCCTATAGGATCTATGAAAATATGTCAGGTGTTTTGCGGCTGCAAAATGCGTTTCCTGTAATAAGATGATTTTTGCTCCTAATCTTTTATATTGAAGAAAGGCTGTTTTGCACTTATTTGGCGAATTGAAACCCTGGACATTATGCGAAATACATTGAATTACCATAATAAACAGAGCTTGCCTCTATCATCATAAAAGTACACATTACAAGAATATCCCCTAAAATTATTTGACTAGACATAGAAACCCGCAGGTCTGCATCAGACAGACATACAGGTGGCAGAACCAGCCTAGGGGACCTCCAGACCCCAACATAGAGGTTGTGACGTCCACAGACTGACATAATACCATCCTCATGCATTAAAGTTTTGAGAAAAGAAAAAGCGAAAAACAATGGAGAAGAAGCTTTAACATCTTCTATATTTGAAAGGGTAACTGAAGAACGTGGATCAGGCAGAAAAGTCATCATACCTGATAAAACAAAAAGTTCAAACATTAAGGGGCCACATGGGCCCAAACCCTGTCTCCTTAGAACATGGAAAACAGAGCTGCCACCCCGCAATCGGGCGGCGACACCTCCGGCCATGTCAGGAGGCAGGGTGGGGTAACGTGTCAAAGAGTGGTACAACCATGAATTAATGGGCGCAATTAAGAGGGTCCAATGACCCTTGTTATACCTTAACTCGCCCAGTTATCAATGCAAGGCATACAAAATATTCAGTATTGCAAAAATATCACAGCAGCAACCACAGAAATACACAACCTGACAATGTAAAAAAAATAGAGAGCAAAATCCCTGTGTCCCAAATCTTAGTAAAGTCATAAAAAACAATAGACCAGACCAAAGACTATCAAGACAATGAGTGTTAGGCAAGAGAGAATGGACCTGTCAACCCGGTTCTTGTCTGACTCTCCTTCTATCTCTCCGTGGGGAAGGGGTATGCCAAATGGGAGAGATACGAGGGGTGGAGGGTGGACGTTGAGGTGATGGGGCATCCGCCAAGCCTAATTTGGCCAAGATTGCTCTACCTTCAGGAGGAGATGTAGCTATATATGTGCTCCCATTATGTGGAACTATCAGCTTAAAAGGGAAGCCCCACTTGTAGCGGATACGAGCTGAGAACAGGGCAGTTGTAACTTCTTTCATCTTTCTACGCTTCTCCAACGTGGCTGGGGAAACATCAGGATAGATTTGTAAAACCGAGCCTTCAAAGGAGATCGTTGGAGTATTGCGAGCGGCTCTGAGTATTTCTTCCTTGGTCAGAAAATCCTTCATGCACAAGACAATATCCCTAGGCGGCTTGTCAGCAGGAGGTTTAGGGCGTAGGGCTCTGTGGATGCGGTCACAGGCAAAAGATCCAGGGTCACGATCTGGAAGGAGTGACTTGAATAACTTGGTTATAATTAATGAGAGATCCGACATAGACTCCGGAATTCCCCTGATTCGCAGATTATTCCTGCGATTGCGATTATCAAGATCCTCGACCTGCGCCTGCAGTTGTGAAAAGGCCGTTTGTAAATGATCATGCTCTCTGGAAAGTTCACCATAGGCCAGGCTAAGTTCATCGTGTTTGGTTTCCAGTCGGTCTGTCCTAGAGCCCAGCGTGGCTATTTCCTGAGAGAGAACATTAGTGCTTTTATGCAATTCCGATTGAAATTTGGCGGCTAGTTTGGCGTACATGGATTCCAAGCAGGACTCCAAGTCCCCTTTTGTGAGTTGCTGTGTATTTTCACTGACCAAGGCTGATAAGGGAGCAGTGGTATCCCGTGCGGGATCGGACAGGGATGCTTGCTCTGTATTGACTGGAGACATGCTGCAAATCTCGTGAGCCTTAAGTAGGTATGCCGTGAGGGACTTCTGAGCTTGTCCCTTTTTTTTCTTGCTGGACGGCATACAAGGAATCTCCCGGGGGTGATCAACTGAAAATTGGAAAGTGAGTGGAGATTATAACCCCAGGGAACCTATAGCGCCCAAAATAGGTCCAGGGTTGTAGTTACATGGATGCTGTCAAACCCATCTGCGATAACATTATATTGTAAAAATATTCAACAAGCCTTGAAAGGGTAGGTAGAACATAAGTCGCAGCAATCCAGCAAAAATTTCACTCTGGAGCAGGATGATGGCACCAGATCCCAACTCAGGACACTAGAGGGACGGGTGGGAAGCAGGAAGCAGAGGACCTCCAATTCTGAGCACAGGGCCCCACAGGGAGACACCCTCCGGGGCAGTATCAAGGCCCCAGTAGGCCTCTGAGCCTTGTAAGGGCCACAGTCACAGAAGATGATGGATTCTGGGGCTATTAATATGAGGCCCACTCCCCAAATCCCTGTGGGGAGATCATAATGACAGGATGCCACCTGTACTCCCCACTCACTGTGACCAGGTGAAAGGAGGACTCTGGCAGATGGTGTAGGCCGCAAACGTCGCCGCCGCCGCGGGGAGCAGCAACCCTCAGCGGCGTCCCTCTCTCAGCCTCTGTGATACAGAGGACGCTGTAGACGTCCTCGGGTGATCCCCCACAGCCCGGATGGCAGTGGGTGCGGATAGGAGGTGCCGGAGCCCCGGCCCACGCGGCCGCCGCCACGAAGGGCGGAAATGTCGCCCGGATTCTACCTCCCAGGTATCCGGGATGATACCAGGGCCCTCCGCTGCTCCACTGTGATCCGCTGCTGCACGGATGGCAGCGGATTCTGGAATTCGGCGCTGGAGCTCCGGATTATGCGGCCGCTCCGGTCGCCATCTTGGACACGCCCCCCATGGCCGCCATCTTTCTATCTAGGGTGGCATCCTTCCCCAGAATGGCCATCTTTTCCTCATACCAGATGACCCAAGGGCTCTTGCCATTTGTGCTTTGAAGCTCTGGTCCATCTCCTCTCAGGACCTCTTGGCTCCTGTCTGTGCCCGCATCTTCCCGTTGCTGTTGGCTGGCTTCCTCCAGAATCTGGACCAGCTGATCTTTGTTAAGTCCCTTGTAGTTGAGGCCCAAAGTTCTGGCCTTTTCTTGTAAGCTGGTTACCATCCAGTGTTGATATTCTGGGGCCACCACTTCCATTGTATGCAGACTCTCATCTGCCATCTCAAGTGCTCTCATCCCGCCGCTGCCAACCAGTTGTCAAGAGAACCAGAGAGCACACAGAGGCAGATTGCACAGAACCCAACGTGCTTTTATTGAGGAGGATTTTGGGGCACAGACAACAGTTCCTTTAGTCCACAGATCCACACCAGACACAGCAGCACAGTACAGTTCTCTGGAAGGCAATATGGAACAACAGGGGTATTGTAATCCACAGGGTTAGTCCACACAGGAGGCTCCAGACAGGGAAGGGTTAAGTCCATGCAGGTTCACGGAGAGCAAGGGGTTAAGTACAGGCAGGGGATAGATCCAGCCAGGCAGATTCACGGGGACAGCAGAAGATTCCTCCACAGTGCAGGGATTCCTGGCAGCACAGACAGCCCAGGAGATGAGGAGGAGGACGGGGGATGGTCGGATGAGAGAAGCTGGCACTCAGCCCAGCCTTCCCTCACACACGCAGCCAGGAGAACACACTGGGGTTTTCCTTGCTCTCTCTTAAGTATAGAGCTATGTGCCTTGTTGGTAACCGGATACTTCCTGTCGGGTTACCATGGCAACAGGCCCTGTCTCCCAGGTCTCCAGACCTGCCCAGGGAGCTCAGGAATTGGTGCATGAGGGGGAAGGGTGGAGGGGGTCTGTTTGTGGATTCCTTCAGCAGGAGGCCAGACTGCAAGCGAGGGGGGTGAAGGGCTGCTGAGGGCTGCCTGTGTCAGGGACACGGAGAACTAGAAGTCCCAGCATGGATGGGACAGAAGAGTGAGGGGCTGCTGAGGAGTGGGGGTGGCAGCCAGCCAGATGGGGAAGGAAGGACCAGCTCCGTGACAATATATATATATATATATATATATATATATATATATATATATATGTCCGTGGTGATCAAAATAAATGTAAAATACCCCAATAATATAAATTATCTGTAAAGTGAAAAAAATTATATTTTTTATAAAATGTAATACAATTAATTTTATTTAAGACCTCAATATTCAGTGGTAATTATACTTTCTTTGATATTCATCAGAAAACAATTTAGATCGATTTGCCCTTCTGGCACTAATGTTTGGAGTTCATAAATCCATTGGGTTTCGTTTTTTTAAATTTCTCTAGTCATGTGTGATCCTCGCCAATGTCTATCTACTTTATCTATGGCAAGGAAGGATAATTAAGAGGGGTCTTTATTGTGTACCAATCTGAAATGGTTGGATACACTGTGCTTAGGGTAACCTTTTTTTATAATTGTAATATGTTCACTGATCCTCTTTGTAAGTTTACGGGTCATTCTCCCTATATATTGATAGCCACATGTACACATCAACATATAGATTACCTGTTTAGTCTGACAAGTGATAAAGGGTTTGATTAGAGATGAGCGAATCGAACCAGGCGAACCGGAATTCGAGTCGAATTTCAGGAAATATTCGATTCGCGGCGAAACCGAAATTTTGCCTACTTCGGGTGCGCGAATCGAACATTTCCCGATCAGCCGGCAAAAGTGTCCCTGCAGTGAGCTCCGCTATTTCTGACAGTTCTCTGACAGAAGGAACACATGTTTAGCGGTTGAAACATTGTATCTATTAGTTTACATTTAGGATACAGATGTTTCAACCACTGTTCATGTGAAGAAGCTGTGAGAGAACTGTCAGAAATAGAGGAACTCTGCACATACACTTTTTGCCGGCTTGGAATTATTCTTCTTTTCATCCTACTTCTTCTTCTTCTTCATCTTCATCCTCAGAAGAAGAGGATGAGGATGAGGATGAAGAAGAAGAAGAAGAAGAAGAAGTAGGATGAAAAGAAGAATAATTCCAAGCCGGCAAAAAGTGTATGTGCAGAGTTCCTCTATTTCTGACAGTTCTCTCACAGCTTCTTCACATGTACAGCGGTTGAAACATCTGTATCCTAAATGGAAACAATTTGTATCTATTAGTTTCCATTTAGGATACAGATGTTTCAACCGCTGTACATGTGAAGAAGCTGTGAGAGAACTGTCAGAAATAGAGGAACTCTGCACATACACTTTTTGCCGGCTTGGAATTATTCTTCTTTTCATCCTACTTCTTCTTCTTCTTCTTCTTCATCCTCATCCTCATCCTCTTCTTCTGAGGATGAGGATGAAGAAGAAAAAGAAGCAGTAGGATAAAAATAAGAATAATTCCAAGCCGGCAAAAAGTGTATGTGCAGAGTTCCTCTATTCTGCAGATACACTTAGAGGAGCTCTGCACATACACTTTTTGCCTGTTTGGAATTAATCTTATTTTCATCCTACTTCTTCTTCTTCTTCTTCTTCTTTATCCTCATCCTCAGAAGAAGAAGAAGAGGATGAAGAAAAAGAAGAAGAAGAAGTAGGATGAAAATAAGAATAATTGCAAGCCGGCAAAAAGTGTATGTGCAGAGTTCCTCTATTCTGCAGATACACTTAGAGGAGCTCTGCAGATACACTTAGAGGAGCTCTGCACATACACTTTTTGCCGGCTTGGAATTAATCTTATTTTCATCCTACTTCTTCTTCTTCTTCTTCATCCTCATCCTCAGAAGAAGAAGAAGAGGATGAGGATGAGGATGAAGAAGAAGAAGAAGAAGAAGTAGGATGAAAATAAGAATAATTCCAAGCCGGCAAAAAGTGTATGTGCAGAGCTCCTCTAAGTGTATCTGCAGAGCTCCTCTAAGTGTATCTGCAGAATAGAGGAACTCTGCACATACACTTTTTGCCGGAAACCGCTGTATGGAGGGAATGTCCCAGAACTGTCATAAATAGTCTATTTCTGACAGTTCTGGGACATTCACTCCATACAGCTGTTTCAACCGCTGTATGGAGGGAATGTCATAGAACTGTCAGAAATAGACTATTAATGACAGTTCTGGGACTGTCCTTCCATACAGCGGTTGAAACATTGTATCTATTTGTTTCCATAAATGGATCCATTTATGGAAACAAATAGATACAATGTTTCAACCGCTGTATGGAAGGACAGTCCCAGAACTGTCATTAATAGTCTATTTCTGACAGTTCTATGACATTCCCTCCATACAGCGGTTGAAACAGCTGTATGGAGTGAATGTCCCAGAACTGTCAGAAATAGACTATTTATGACAGTTCTGGGACATTCACTCCATACAGCGGTTGAAACATTGTATCTATTTTTTTCCATAAATGACATTCTGCAGATACACTTAGAGGAGCGCTGCAGATACACTTTTTGCCGGCTTGGAATTATTCTTATTTTCATCCTACTTCTTCTTTTTCTTCTTATGAGGATGAGGATGAAGAAGAAGAAGTAGGATGAAAATAAGATTAATTACAAGCCGGCAAAAAGTGTATCTGCAGCGCTCCTCTAAGTGTATTTGCAGAATGTCATTTATGGAAAAAAATAGATACAATGTTTCAACCGCTGTATGGAAGGACAGTCCCAGAACTGTCATAAATAGTCTATTTCTGACAGTTCTGGGACATTCACTCTATACAGCTGTTTCAACCGCTGTATGGAGGGAATGTCATAGAACTGTCAGAAATAGACTATTAATGACAGTTCTGGGACTGTCCTTCCATACAGCGGTTGAAACATTGTATCTATTTGTTTCCATAAATGGATCCATTTATGGAAACAAATAGATACAATGTTTCAACCGCTGTATGGAAGGACAGTCCCAGAACTGTCATTAATAGTCTATTTCTGACAGTTCTATGACATTCCCTCCATACAGCGGTTGAAACAGCTGTATGGAGTGAATGTCCCAGAACTGTCAGAAATAGACTATTTATGACAGTTCTGGGACATTCACTCCATACAGCGGTTGAAACATTGTATCTATTTTTTTCCATAAATGACATTCTGCAGATACACTTAGAGGAGCGCTGCAGATACACTTTTTGCCGGCTTGGAATTATTCTTATTTTCATCCTACTTCTTCTTTTTCTTCTTATGAGGATGAGGATGAAGAAGAAGAAGTAGGATGAAAATAAGATTAATTACAAGCCGGCAAAAAGTGTATCTGCAGCGCTCCTCTAAGTGTATTTGCAGAATGTCATTTATGGAAAAAAATAGATACAATGTTTCAACCGCTGTATGGAAGGACAGTCCCAGAACTGTCATAAATAGTCTATTTCTGACAGTTCTGGGACATTCACTCCATACAGCTGTTTCAACCGCTGTATGGAGGGAATGTCATAGAACTGTCAGAAATAGACTATTAATGACAGTTCTGGGACTGTCCTTCCATACAGCGGTTGAAACATTGTATGTATTTGTTTCCATAAATGGATCCATTTATGGAAACAAATACATACAATGTTTCAACCGCTGCATGGAAGAACAGTCCCAGAACTGTCATTAATAGTCTATTTCTGACAGTTCCATGACATTCCCTCCATACAGCGGTTGAAACAGCTGTATGGAGTGAATGTCCCAGAACTGTCAGAAATAGACAGAAACTGTCACAGAACTGTCCTTCTTCTCATCCTTCTCCTTCTTCTCATCCTTCTTCTCATCCTTCTTCTCATCCTTCTTCTCATCCTTCTCCTTCTTCTCATCCTTCTCCTTCTTCTCATCCTTCTCCTTCTCCTTCTTCTCATCCTTCTCCTTCTTCTCATCCTTCTTCTCATCCTTCTCCTTCTTTTCATCCTTCTCCTTCTTCTCATCCTTCTCCTTCTCCTTCTTCTCATCCTTCTCCTTCTCCTTCTTCTCATCCTTCTCCTTCTCCTTCTTCTCATCCTTCTCCTTCTCCATCTTCTCATCCTTCTCCTTCTCCTTCTTCTCATCCTTATCCTTCTCCTTCTTCTCATCCTTCTCCTTCTCCATCTTCTCATCCTTCTCCTTTTCCTTCTTCTCATCCTTCTCCTTCTGCTTCTCCTTCTCCTTCTTCTCATCCTTCTCCTTCTTCTCATCCTTCTCCTTCTCCTTCTTCTCATCCTTCTCCTTCTTCTCATCCTTCTCCTTCTTCTCATCCTTCTCCTTCTCCTCATCCTACTCCTTCTTCTCATCCTTCTCCTTCTCCTTCTTCTCATCCTTCTCCTTCTTCTCATCCTTCTCCTTCTCCTTCTTCTCATCCTTCTCCTTCTCCTTCTTCTCATCCTTCTCCTTCTCCATCTTCTCATCCTTCTCCTTCTCCTTCTTCTCATCCTTCTTCTTCTTCTCATCCTTCTCCTTCTCCTTCTTCTCATCCTTCTCCTTCTTCTCATCCTTCTCCTTCTCCTCATCCTTCTCCTTCTCCTTCTTCTCATCCTTCTCCTTCTTCTCATCCTTCTCCTTCTCCTCATCCTTCTCCTTCTCCTTCTTCTCATCCTTCTCCTTCTCCTTCTTCTCATCCTTCTCCTTCTCCTTCTTCTCATCCTTCTCCTTCTCCTTCTTCTCATCCTTCTCCTTCTTCTCATCCTTCTCCTTCTTCTCATCCTTCTCCTTCTTCTCATCCTTCTCCTTCTCCTTCTTCTCATCCTTCTCATCCTTCTTCTTCTCATCCTTCTCCTTCTTCTCATCCTTCTCCTTCTTCTCATCCTTCTCCTTCTTCTCATCCTTCTTCTCATCCTTCTCCTTCTCCATCTTCTCATCCTTCTCCTTCTCCTTCTTCTCATCCTTCTTCTTCTTCTCATCCTTCTCCTTCTCCATCTTCTCATCCTTCTCCTTCTTCTCATCCTTCTCCTTCTCCTCATCCTTCTCCTTCTTCTCATCCTTCTCCTTCTCCTTCTTCTCATCCTTCTCCTTCTTCTCATCCTTCTCCTTCTCCTTCTTCTCATCCTTCTCCTTCTTCTCATCCTTCTCCTCATCCTTCTCCTTCTCCTTCTTCTCATCCTTCTCCTTCTCCTTCTTCTCATCCTTCTCCTTCTCCTTCTTCTCATCCTTCTCCTTCTTCTCATCCTTCTCCTTCTTCTCATCCTTCTCCTTCTCCTTCTTCTCATCCTTCTCCTTCTTCTCATCCTTCTCCTTCTTCTCATCCTTCTCCTTCTCCTTCTTCTCATCCTTCTCCTTCTTCTCATCCTTCTTCTCATCCTTCTCCTTCTTCTCATCCTTCTCCTTCTCCTTCTTCTCATCCTTCTCCTTCTCCTTCTTCTCATCCTTCTCCTTCTCCTTCTCATCCTTCTCCTTCTCCATCTTCTCATCCTTCTCCTTTTCCTTCTTCTCATCCTTCTCCTTCTGCTTCTCCTTCTCCTTCTCCGTCTTCTCATCCTTCTCCTTCTTCTCATCCTTCTCCTTCTTCTCATCCTTCTCCTTCTCCTTCTTCTCATCCTTCTCCTTCTTCTCATCCTTCTCCTTCTTCTCATCCTTCTCCTTCTTCTCATCCTTCTCCTTCTTCTCATCCTTCTCCTTCTTCTCATCCTTCTCCTTCTTCTCATCCTTCTCCTTCTCCTTCTCATCCTTCTCTTTCTTCTCATCCTTCTCCTTCTTCTCATCCTTCTCCTTCGTCTCATCCTTCTTCTCCTCATCCTTCTCCTTCTTCTCATCCTTCTCCTTCTCCTTCTTCTCATCCTTCTCCTTCTCCTTCTTCTCATCCTTCTCCTTCTCCTTCTTCTCATCCTTCTCCTTCTTCTCATCCTTCTCCTTCTCCTTCTCCTTCTCTTTCCTCATCTCCAAGGGCATTTAAATTAAAGGTACAGTGTTCTGCACTAATTTAAAGGCTCTCTGAAGCCTAGAAACCCTTTTTATAAGTCATCTTCGTAGCGAAGAAATTCGCATCGAATCGAATTTCACACTGGAATTCGCCGAATCAGCCGAATCGAATTTTTGAGAAATTCGCTCATCTCTAGGTTTGATGTAATGCTGTCTATATGTTTGATGGGACATAAACGTTTTAATCTTTCTAGGCATTTTTTGAGTGGTTTTGCATAGTCCACATTTTCCATATCTAAACAAAACCTACTTCTTGAACAAATGAAAAAGAAAGTTTTTTAGGGGGATTTGGAATAATATGTACCAATTTCATCCCCAACCCAGGTGCTCTCCTATAGATGAATGATGGTTTTCTGGGGAGTATAGTTTTTAATGTGGGATCCTTACATAGGATACGCCAGTGTTTCTTAAAGCTTCGCTCCACAGCTTTGTACTGTTGGTTAAACCCTGTATTGTAGGCTAGTTCTCCTTTATTTGTGGATGGTCTACATTTATCTTGGAGTAGAATGGATCTATCCAGGGTACCTACTTTTTTTCTTGCTATTCTACATTCATCTACAGGATAACCTTTTTTTTGGATCTCTCTATGAGGACATCAGTTTGTTTAACATAATCTTCCCGTAACTGGCAATTTCTTTTAATCCTCATAAACTGTCCTTTAGGTATTGATTAAAGTATTGGCCGTCATACCAGAAAAATTGTGGGTCATTGATAGATCAAGACCTTCCTGAATGAAGGTTTTTTGTGTTTGTGGAAGTTCAGTATACTTGTCTAGCGCCCATTTAATTGCTTCTATAGCATATTGTTGTTTTATATTTGTGTATACTGACTCAACGTCTATTGTGACCAACGAACTGGAGTCATCTACTTTGAGATCAGTAACTTTATTTTTAACATCTTTGCTATCCTTTAGATATGAGGGACTTTTACTTGCCAAGGGTTGAAGGTAAAAGTCTAGCCTAGCCTTGAAAAAAGGGAATCTATCCCACTAAGGATAGGTCTCCCTGGTGGTGTAGTTATATTCTTTTGAATTTTGGCACTTGATATATCACCGGTATTCTAGGTGCATCTGGTACCAAGTACCTACTTTCTCTTTTGTTAAGGATACACATCTTTCTTCCTTTGTTAACCATTTTTGTCAACTTTTTCTTTAACTTGATACTGGGATTCCCTTTTATTTTTTTATATGTTGATTCATCATCTAATAATCTATTAATTTCAGCCTCATAGTCTCTTTTATTATGGACAACTACTCCCCCTCCTTTATCTGCAGGTCGAATAACTATATTTTTAATACCTTGCCATATAACTTTGTCTGTACTTTGTTTAATGACAGTCCTCTTTCTTATGTCTTCCTCTGTCATTCTTCTAAAAACCTCTTTGTATTGGTAGTTAGATACTTTGGGGTTAAATGTGGAATTATTACAAAGTCCACTATGTATGGATGAAGTGGTGGGTACACTAGTCTGGGAATCTCCTTTTTCCAAAGAATTTCTTAATCCCTAATTTTCTAATAAACTTCTGCAAGTCTAAATAAACTTCAAATGTGTTTAACTGTTTGGTAGGTGCATATTTGAGGTCTTGGTCCAATGTAATTAACTCTTTTTTACTCATTGCACCAATTATTCACATGTTGGGACTAAATATTAATATTGTATTTGTATTTTGCTCAGCGCTATCACTTTAACCACTTGCCCTCTGGAGGATTCACCCCCTTAATGACCAGGCCTCTTTTTGCTATTCGGCTCTGCACTAATTCAACTGATAATTGCGCGGTCATGCAATGCTGTACCAAAATGAAAATGATGTCCTTTTTTCACACAAATAGAGCTTTCTTTTGGTGGTATTTGATCACCTGTGCGCTTTTTATTTTTCGCACTATAAACAAAAGAAAGACCAAAAATTTAGAAGAAAAACTATATTTTTTACTTTCGGCTATAAAAAAATATATAGTAAATTCAAAATTAGTTATAAATTTAGACCAAAATGTATTCTGCTACATGTTTTTGGTAATAAAAATCCCAATAAGTGTATATTGATTGCTTTTTGTGAAAGTTATAGCTTCCACAAACTTGGGTATAGATACTGCAATTTACGCCATTTTTTTGCTATACAGCGCTGCACTAGTTTAACGGACAATTGCGCAGCTATGCAATATGGTACATAAATGAAATTGATGTCCTTTTTTTCACACAAATAGAGATTTCTTTTGGTGGTATTTGATCACCTGTGCACTTTTTATTTTTGGCACTATAAACAAAAACATTTTTGAAAGAATTTAAAAAAAAAACAATATTTTCTTATTTCTGTCATAAAAAATATCCAAAAAAACTAAAATTTTCTCATAAATTTAGGCCAAAATGTATTCTGCTACATGTTTTTGGATAAAAAAAATCCCAATAAGTGTATATTTGTTGCTTTGTGTGAAAGTTATAGCATTTACAAACTATGGTATAGATAATGGAATTTACACAGCTTTTATTTTCTGACTGCTCATCACATTTCTTGAGGTGCTAAAATACCACGACAGTGCAAACACCCCCAAATGACCCCTTTTCAAAAAGTAGACACCCTAAGCTATCTGCTGAGAGGCATATTGAGTCCATGGAAGATTTTTTTTTTTTTCTGCAAGTTTCTGGAAAATGACAAAAACTTTTTTTTTTTTTTTTACACAAAGTTGTCATTTAAATTATATATTTCTCACACAAGCCATGGTCATATGTAAAATTACACCCTAAAATACATTCTGCTACTTCTACGGAAACTGTGATAGGTAGTCGGGAAGTGTAATGAGGAAATAAAGCCCTTTAACCATTAGCCGCCCGGCCAATGGCCGTTTGGTGGCTTCAAAAGTGTCTCTGCACTCCGGGTGCTCGCCATTTGGCGTGCTCCCGCACATGCGCAGTTTGCGCTAATGCAGAGCGGCGCAGCAGTGCGATCTGTCACCGGCCGTGCACCTCGGACACGGCCGATGACAGATCCGAGTACCGGCTCCCGTTGCTGGTACCATGTGACCTGCTGTGACCAATCACAGCAGGTCACATGACAGTTGTATACAATGGATGGCTTCATTCATGATGCCATCCATTGTATACTAGTGCCTAGCTGTGAATGGTCACAGCTAATCACATGCACATGTCATGTGATTAGCTGTGACCAAATCACAGCTAAGCACAAAAAACAAAACAAAAAAAAAGCTAAATGAATCGATTTCATTCAGGTAAATGCTTGCTTATAGCAAAGTAATTCTTTGCTATAAGCAAATTGTGTAAAAAAAAAAAAAAAAAAATACTGATCACTTGCCCAAAGTAGTACAATGTTACTATGGTAACATTGTACTACTTTGGTCATAGTAAAATATGAAAAAAAAAAATCTTAAAAAAAATAAAAAAAAAGTAATAAAAAATTAAATATAATAAAAAAAATTAAAAAAATTTAAAAAAATATATATATTTTTTTTTTCATACTGTCACCAGTCAGTGTCCCTGTTCACCACCATGCCAGTTATATGATGACGCTGTACTGCACTGGTGACAGTATGTAAAAAAAAAAATAGTGAAAATAATTTTTTTAATTTTTTCATTTTCCGAAAAATTATGACAGAAAAATACAACTTCAAAAAACTCGCCATGCCTCTTATGAAGTACGTCGGACTGTCTACTCTGCAAAAAGGGGTCATTTGGGGATACTGTACTATTCTGACATTCTTGGACCTCAAGAAATTAGATTGGTTGTCAGTACTTCAGGATTGATCAATATTCAGATCTATACCATAGTTTGTGAACTCTATAACTTTCCTACAAACTAAAAAATACATCCTAATTTGGGTTATTTTCACCAAAGACATGTAGCAGAATACATCTCGGCCTAAATTTATGAAGAACAATTATTTATTTGTAAACTTTTATAACAGAAACAAAGAAAAATTTGTTTTTTTTTCAAAATTTTTGGTCTTTTTTTGTTAATTTAGCAAAAAATAAAAACCCCAGCGGTGATTAAATACCACCAAAAGAAAGCTCTAGTTGTGTGAAGAAAATGATAAAATTTTAGTTTGGGTACAGTGTTGTATGACCGCAATTGTCATTCAAAGTGTGAGAGCGCTGAAACCTGAAAAATGGCCTGGGCAGGAAGGTGTAAAATTGCACGGTATTGAAACGGTTAAAAGCCTAAAGGTGCTTATTGGATTTTGGGGTCCTGTACTTGGCTAGACTGCCAAAACGTCTCTCACATGTGGTACCCCCATGCTCGGGAGAAGTAGCAGAATGTATTTTGGGGAGTAATTCCACATATACCCATGGCATGTGTGAGCAATAAATCATTTAAGTGACAATTTTGTGTAAAAAAAAAAAAATTTTTTTGTTTGTCATTTTCCAAAAGCTTGTGGTAAAAAAAAAATAAATTCTTCTATTGATTCAACATGCCTCTCAACAAATAGCTTGGGGTGTCTACTTTCCAAAAAGGGGTCGTTTTGGGTGTGGGGGCATTTTATGGCCAGCATTAGAGGTTTATGCCACACATCATTCACTCTTCTAACCACCTGAAGACCAAGCCTTTTCTGACACTTTTTGTTCACATGAAAAAAATCTGTATTTTTTGCTAGAAAATTCATTTAAACCCCAAACATTATATATTTTTAAAGCAAACACCCTAGTGAATAAAATGGTGGGTGCTGCAATTTTTTATGTCACACAGTACTCGCGCAGCGATTTTTCAAACGCAATTTTTAAAAAAAAAATACACTTTTTTTTACTTTTAATGCACAAAAACACAATATATTGGCCAATTATTTGGTAAAATATAAAAGATGATGCTGAGTAAATAGATACCAAACATAACATGCTTTAAAACTGTGCATGCCCCGTGCAATGGCGACAAACTGCATACGTTTTAAAAGCCTTTACAAGCTACCATTTTAGATTTACAGAGGAGGTATAGTGTGAGAATTAACAGTAGACAGTCCCCTCTGAAGACGTGCTGGTGCACAAAACGCGTAAGAGGGAGCCAATTACGCCGTGACGTCATGCCATTGGAGCATCGTGGAGCTCTGGCGGACATCTTATCTTGTGGACGGTTAGTGCGATTTCTGATACTTGCTTGTTCATTCATGGATACATCTTTTTACTCCTAATAAAGCGTTAATCAATATACTACACTATGGGCATGTTTTATCTTGACTCCTTTGCGGAGTACTGATTTTCCAGACGCCCAGTACCAGTCCCAAGCCTCCAGAGAGGGAGCCTGTTAACCCTTTGAGAGGTGCACCCATCCATCCAGGAGTTCTGGACGCCCCTGGATCACCCTTTAAGGCCCTTGGATCCATCCATCCTGAGAGGGAGTTATTTCCACATCTGACCTGGCCCTGATGACCTTATCTGATGACACCTGGATATATTCTATAAACGCGCATAAATACTGCGCGTCCGGTGAGTGTGCATTTCTTCTGTTCACGAAAGCACAATCACCGATCTGAGCCATCAGGACTTTATTGGCACATTTACATCACTTTATGAACTATTATTTTACCATATTCATGTTTTATGAATTATTCACCTCAGTATCATTTCATATTATTTATCTACTATTTAATAGAGCTGCACTTTTATACATTTTGTGTCTTTTTAAAGGGTTTATTTTGGTTACCTTAGTGTACAGATGCTGATATACTGTGTTTACATTTTGAGCGCTCAGATGCATTTCTTAGTGTTAGAATTACTGCCCTTGAGCTGACGATCGTGGCGATACCTCACATGCATGGTGCAACTGCTGTTTCTATACTGGCACAGGGTCAAGGCTCACGAACGCAGGTGCACGGGGGGGTGAGGGTACTTTTTTTTTTTTTAAGTTATTTTGATTTTTTTTATTGTTGCACTGTCCCTTTATTTTTTATTTATTTATTTTATCACTTTTAATGCTATCACAGGGAATGCAAATATTCCCTATAACTTCAATGGGCATTGTCATATATTCAGAAATCTGGATTCTATTAGACTCTAGATATCTCCTCTGCCCTTACATTATCTAATCAAACCAGGATCGGTGTGATCAGATGCTTTCCCAATTTACAAATAGCGCTATTTATATCCTGCAAAACTGAAGTGATGAAATGCTCGTAGCTTCTGATTTTTTAGGCTATAGAGATGATTGGCACCATTCTGGTCTCCAATCAGCTCTATGGTCAGCTGGCAGAAACACCGGCTGCATTCTCAGGTTGCCCTGATGGCACAGGACTGCCCGAGAAGGACGTGGAAGGCAGTGGGGAGGGGGGGCATTGTCTCCCACTGCTTGTAAAAGCAATCCTGCAGCTAATTAGCCACTATGATTGCTTTTACATGAAAGCCGATCGCCAGCTGAAAAAAATGATACCAGGATGATGCCTGCAGCTGTAGGCATCATCCTGGCATAACCATTCAAAATCCAGTAATGTACCAGTACGTCGCTGGTCCTTGTTGGGTATATATGCTATGTTCTATTTTTTTTTGTGTGCAGCCTGTGGACTGAATGAAAAAAAGAGAAGAAAAAAATGTGTGGTATGCCCACCATTAAATTATACCGCCCTGCATCCACCCACTTCTAATGGTAGGCACACATTCGGTCACACTTTGCAACATGCGCCAGTTTTAAGATTGAACAAATGTCTAAATAGTGGCACGCTTCAATAAAAATTGTCCACGTATAAGTGGTACCTCATATGGAAAAAGAATGACACCAAGTCCCAAACTATCTTGCCACTACTCCCCATGTAGTCTGGGCATCTGGGTACTCCACGTGACTATCTTTTCCCTCGTAAATCCAAAACATAAGTATAGCCTGTTGTCCTCTCACAGATCTTCTACATCTTGACCCCATATCTGGCACGCTTGCTGGGGAGAAATTGTTTGAATTCAAGGCGGCCAGAAAAATGAATGAGGGACACATCAACACAGATTTTTTGCTGGGGAGTATAGACATCTGCAAATTTTTGGTTAAGGAGATTTACGAGGGGCTGAATTTTGTGGAGCCGGTCAAATTCAGGGTCACCTCGAAGACGACAGAGTGTATTGTTGTTGAAATGCATAAAACACATTATACTCTCATATCTATGCCTGGCCATGGCAGCAGAGAACATGGGCATATGATGAATCGGGTCTGTGGACCAATACAACCGCAATTAATTTTTTTTTGTTGAGGGTTAGGCCCCAAAAAAATATATATTCGAAAACCATAATGGGTTTCCATGCGAATGGTCTGGCAAGGTTTGAATTTTGGTTGTGGATCAAAGCATTTATATGCACAACAATGTATCGCCGCCAATCAATGCATACAGATATTCCAAGAAAAACAGTTCCAAAAAATCAAGGGGAGTAGTTAAATTTGCTATTTCCACCTGAATTCCGGGTTGAGCAGTGAATGGGGGAAGTATGGGTGCTGCAGAATTTGTGGACAGCCAAACGGGATTTGCAAGCACATCTGGAAGGATACTAGGGGCTCTACGGGCCTGTGTGAGAATTCTTGGTGGTTGCGGGACAATACTTGTGCTCGCCACCGTACCAGATTGTACTGCACTTATGGGACTCGCCATGTCACCAAGTGATACTGCAGTGCTGGTATTATTATTATACAGGATTTATATAGTGCCAACAGTTTGCTCAGCACTTTACAATATAACGGGAGACAATACAGCAACAAAACAGTTCAACACAAGAGGGTTAGGAGGGCCCTGCCCCTTGGAGCTTACAATCTAAGAGGTATGTGAAGGGCCAGGATGTACTAGACTGCTGGTGCTTGCCAGTTCACCAAAAGGTAGTGTGGCACTAGTACTGGCACTCTGCTGCATATGAGAGTCATCAAAATTTACCGTCAAGTGCTAACAGAATCAGGCCTGATTCTGCGAACACTACAGTTTTGTGTGCAATGGATCAAGTGACAGTGACCTACTGGCAATGCACTTGCTGGGGAAGAAGGTGGGGGTAAGAGGAGGGGCAAAATGCAGGTGCTGGCAGGTGCCGGGGCTGATCCCGCTAACGCTGTGTTTTTGGGCATGCTATGCTAATGTGAACGGTGGTATAGTGCTGATCTGATCAAACATATTGATCTGTTCAGACACTATACTAGCAATGGAGATTTATTGTGTATGAGCGTCTTCCTGGCAATCAAGGGGTTAAATGTGATGACTGGTGTACTGACAGGCAGTCTGACGCCATCTGGGAGGGGCGTGAAAACCACAGGAGCGTGAATCACGTGTATATATACAGGTGAAACTCAAAAAATTAGAATATCGTGCAAAAGTTAATTTATTTCAGTAATGCAACTTAAAAGGTGAAACTGATATATGAGATAGACTCATTACATGCAAAGCAAGATAGTTCAAGCCGTGATTTGTCATAATTGTGATGATTATGGCTTACAGCTCATGAAAACCCCAAATCCACAATCTCAGAAAATTAGAATATTGTGAAAAGGTGCAATATTCTAGGCTCAAAGTGTCCCATTCTAATCAGCTAATTAAGCCATAACACCTTCAAAGGGTTCCTGAGCCTTTAAATGGTCTCTCAGTCTGGTTCAGAATCACAATCATGTGAAAGACTGCTGACCTGACAGTTGTGCAGAAAACCATCATTGACACCCTCCATAAGGAGGGAAAGCCTCAAAAGGTAATTGCAAAAGAAGTTGGATGTTCCCAAAGTGCTGTATCAAAGCATATTAATAGAAAGTTATGTGGAAGGGAAAAGTGTTGAAGAAAAAGGTGCACAAGTAGCAGGGATGACCGCAGCCTGGAGAGGATTGCCAGGAAAAGGCAATTCAAAAGTGTTGGGGACTTTCACAAGGAGTGGACTGAGGCTGGAGTTGGTGCATCAAGAGCCATCACAGACAGACGGATCCTGGACATGGGCTTCAAATGTCATCCTCTTGTCAAGCCGCTCCTGAACAACAAACAACGTCAGAAGCGTCTTACCTGGGCTAAAGAAAAACAGATCTGGTCTGTTGCTCAGTGGTCCAAAATCCTCTTTTCTGATGAGAGCAACTTTTGCATCTCATTTGGAAACCAAGAACCCAGAGTATGGAGGAAGAATGGAGAGGCACACACTGCAAGATGCTTGAAGTCCAGTGGGAAGTTTCCACAGTCTGTGTTGATTTGGGGAGCCATGTCATCTGCTGGTGTTGGTCCACTGTGCTTCCAGGGTCAACGCAGCCGTCTACCAGGAGATTTTGGAGCACTTCATGCTTCCTTCCGCAGACGAGCTTTATGAGGATGTTGACTTCATTTTCCTGCAGCACTTGGCACCTGCCCACACTGCCAAAAGCACCAAAACCTGGTTCAATGACCGTGGGATTACTGTACTTGATTGGCCATCAAACTCGCCTGACCTAAACCCCATAGAGAATCTATGGGGCATTGCCAAGAGAAAGATGAGAGACATGAGACCGAACAATGCAGAAGAGCTGAAGGCCGCTATTGAAGCATTCTGGTCTTCCATAACACCTCCACGGTGCCACAGGCTGATAGCTTGCATGCCACGCTGCATTGAGGCAGTAATTGCTGCAAAAGGGGCCCAAACCAAGTACTGAGTACATATGCATGCTTATACTTTTCAGAGGTCCGGTTCTATGTACAATCCTTGTTTTATTGAATGCATGTAATATTCTAATTTTCTGAGATTGTGGATTTGGGATCTGCACCAAAATTAAATTTACATCCTTTTTTTCCCCCACAAATTGGGCTTTCTTTCAGTGGTATTTGATCGCCTGTGCGGATTTTATTCTTTGCTCTATAAAAAAAAAAGACTGACAATTTTGAGAAAAAAAACAATATTTTGGACTTTTTGCTATAAAACATGTCCAGTAAAAAAATTTAAAAATCAAATTTCGTCATAATTTTCGGCCAAAATGTATTCTGCGACATGTCTTTGCTAAAAAAAAATTCCAATACGTATAAATGAATTGGTTTACGTGAAAGTTATAGCGTTTACAAACTGTGGTATAGATACTGGATTTTTAATTTTTTTTTATACTAATAATAGTGGCAATCAGCGACTTATGGCGGGACTGCGGCGGACATTTTGACACTGGGGGGGAACTGACTTGGGGTCACTGACATCCCCAGTTACACCAATACAGTGACCAGTGCAAAAAAGAAACACTGACACTCAGGGGCGGACTGACAATTCATGGGGCCCCCAGGCAATAGGGGATCATGGGGCCCCTGTGTCCTTGCCCAAACTCAAAAAAGCCTATGAAAAAGGTGCCAGGAGCATCTCATGGGGCCCCCTACTGACCCCGGGCCCTCGGGCAGTGCCCGAGTTTCCAAATGGTCAGTCCGCCCCTGCTGACACTGTACTAATGGCACTGGGGAGGAAGGAGTTAACTTTTGTAGACAATCAAAGGGTTAACTATGTGAGGGGAGTGTTTCACTAGGGGACGGGGGTGTGTGCCTCTCTGTTACACACTGTTCTGGGAGGCTGTGACCAGCAATCCCGGAACAGTGAGCTGAAAGCTGACAGGGAGGAAAGCTCCATTGAAAACAATGCAGCCTTCCTCTCTGTCAGTGATTTCCGGCAATCACCGGGCTTCGGTGGGTAATCACCAGCTGGGACCCAGTGATTGACACCCGTGGCCATGATCGGTGCCGCGGGTAGAGCGGTCGTGCTCCTCACGCGTGCCCCCTACCACGGAAAGCAGGATTACGTTTATATACGTGATCCTGCGCACAGGGGCTGCCTTGTATGTACTTATATGTACTGCTGGCGGTCCCCTAGTGGTTAAAGATTGCAAAGTTTATCTTGTCTATTTGTAACCTTAGCGTGGTCCATTTTTTAAATATATTATTAGTTTATGGTTACTCCCCCCACCTTTAAAAGATTTCAGTTTGTTTTTCACTTGGGTTGTACAGTTTATAGGTCACATTAAAGGTGGAAAAAGTTCTGAAATTATTTATCTTTGTCTAATTTTTTTACGTCACAGAAACCTGACATTTTAACAGGGGTGTGTAGACACTTTAATCTACTGTGTATGTATGTATATGTGTGTATATATATATATATATATATATATATACTGTATGTGTGTGTGTGTATATAGTGTATTTTAGTTGTTTAGGTTATTGCATTTTGGCATTAAGTTTTGATTTTCATGCATTCTCTTTCACTGTAAATAAATCTCACAATATATGCTGTACATATGGTCTGGTCCCAGTTTTCTGGTGTAGCTACATATATCTGGTCACCTTAGCTACTGACTCCTTGCAGCCTAATGGTATTTAAGAAAACATGGCAAAGCTAGGCCACCCAGGGACAGGGACGTTGGCAGTTACAAAGTGGACTTGACAATCCTAGGTGTGCCACCTGCCCAGATAAAGGAGCTGACTATATGGTCTAGTCTATAGAAAAATGCTTGCGGGATATGTACTGTAGTGTGTCTAAACAAATATAAAAACTTGGGCAAAATAGACATTTTAATGATTTTTATACGGCCTACCGGGGTTAAGTGTAGAGGCTTCCACACAGCACATCTCTGAGTCAAGTGGGTTACCACCTGGTTGAGCTTATACAAAAAGAAGAACAAATGCCATTATTAAGGGTGTAACCACCCATCAGAAAATATTTCTTTGTACTTCCTTCATATATTCATCAATGTTGAATGATGGAATAGTGAGTAGTGAAACTCCTGGAGAATAAATGTGCAATAAATAAAGAATCTGGGAAGAGTCACCATATACATAAATCTGCATCTATCGCAACAAGCTTGAATCCAATAGTTTAAATGGCTCTAAGGAAGAAATGTATTATTGTAAACGTTATTATCTTCATTGTATTCCATCATCTTCATATAAGCTGATAAATGAGATTGCATTGTGTATGGCCAACCTCAATCGGCCGATATTCCTTAAATAGAATGCACTCAGTGGATAACAATAATGGTAAATCTATGATGAATGATAAAAATATTAAAGTAGGGGGTCGTCTTATACCCCCAAGTCGTCTTATACGCCGGAAAATACGGTAATCAGTTTTCTCCTATTTAATGCCCAAAAATATCTGCGTTAAGCATTGTTATATGGAAACCGGGACTTTTTGTCCATAAACCTTTTTAAAGGAACCATCTTGCTCTTACTTACAAGAGGAATTTTTGAGGCCTATAGAAGGCTATTTACATATATGTCCAGTGCAGTATTGCGATCCAAGCTTTACCTACATTTATAACAATTTTTGGCATTCAGGAGAGATATCACCTCTCATCTTTTGAAAACAGGTCTTAAAGATCCATACTCTATAAGTGGAAACAACAGTGACTTCCATTAGGGTAACTATTTCTTTCATTGGAACTGCCCATAGTGATTTATGATTTTCTGTATATTAATATTTTTATCCATCATAGATTTACCATTATTGTTATCCACTGAGTGTATTTCTATTTAAGGAATATCGGCCGATTGAGGTTGGCCATACACAATGCAATTTCCTTTACCAGCTTATATGATGATGATGGAATACAAGGAAGGTAATAACGTTTACAATGATACATTTCCTCTTTAGAGCCATTTAAACTATTGGATTCAAGCTTGTTGCTATAGATGCAGATGTACGTATATGGTGACTCTTCCCAGACTCTTTATTTATTGCACATTCATTCTCCAGGAGTTTCACTACTCACTATTCTATCATTCAACATTGATGAATATATGAAGGAAGTACAAAGACATTTCCAAGATAAGAGAAAAATAAATAAGAAATCAAAACTGTGAAGATTTAACCATTTTGAATACTACTATAATGGACTCCCCAAATATCTTAAAAGAAGATTTTCTGTCAAGTACTTATTACGGTTCTTTCAGCCATTTAAATTGATGCAGCTAAGTGAAAATGCAGAACACTTTTTTTGTTTTTATTCACTGATTTTATTTTTGTGATTGACAGTGTGTACACCATACTTTAAATGCCAAACCTTTCCATGATCTATATGATCTAAATAAAATAATTTGCATCCACTATTGATGGTGACAATTTACACCACATAGGATTCATAATATACCATCTTTCTGGCAGGTCTTCTCTAGTCAGCTGCTAACCTTTTTCTTATATACAGTACCACCTGGTTGAGGTTAAGAGGCAGGTACTGGGACAAATCACTGTGCATTTCAACTCCTAAGTATCGAAATTGGGAGACCTCTGAATGGGGGTAAAATAACCAGAGGGGGAGCTAACGGATGTAATGAGAACAAAATAGATTTATCCCACTTGATGCTTGTGACCATCTGGGTGCTCCATCAGAGAACTGCTTCCTCGCCACTGGGAAACAGGACCAAGGTATTCTAGCTGGACATCACACCCAAGATTAGGCAACACTAGCTTAGGTGCAAAACTGGAACTGTTTATTGAACGAAAATACAGGTTTTTATATACTTCAGAAGTAGGGGCAGTCCCCACATGAACAATAAAAACAAATATTACATATTGAGATAAACATCCCACACTAATGAGGTAAGAGCTTGATTACATTATCCTAAACAATGCAAACGATAAACAGTACAGCCAACAGTGATCTTGTTATGTCCCTGCCGGTGGTAGCCTCTAGCATTCCACAGACCGGAATCCCCCAAGGCGCGGAATCTAAGTCCCAACTTGCTTGTTCACCAGGGCCCCTGATGGTGGGGATGGACTTCGAGCAGGCCGAGACCAGGTCGTGGCCCCTGGGTTCACCCAGCTGTGGTAGGAGCACCATTGGAGGTGTATAGCAGGTGAGAGCCTGATGTGAGGAGGTAACGAGAGCAGGGTCGGACAGGCCAGGTCGGTAACGGTGGAGGCAGAACGGTACCAAATCAGTAGGCAGGAGAATAAACAGGTCACAAGCCGGGTTCGGTAACAGGAGATCAGAACGTGCAGGGTTAAGCAGGAGAATGGTCAGATAAGCCAGGGATCAGGACAGGAGACGGATAGCAAATCATGGTCAGGCAGGGTCGGTCAAGGCAATCTACAATACAGGAACTCAGGATACAGGTAAGACCATACGGCAACTAGAGTCAGGCCTGCCCTGTTTTAAATAGGGTGCCCTGATTGGTGCCAGGCGCGTCTGCGAATGCGCAAACCCGTGCGTGATCGCGGCCAGCTCTGGGGTCCCTGACAGATCTAATTAACAGTAAGCTAATCAACAGCCAAGCACCCAGACAAGCCCGGCACCTCCAACCCTGAATAAACAAAGTACTGTACATTACACATGCTGTCCTACAGGTGTTTGCTTTCACTTGTATAATCTGTCCACCATAAGACAAAACTCATACAATATTCCAACTGTCTCAAAAAGTGGAATTCATCTATCTTCATAGATTTCTTGAGGGAGATTGTTGATAAATATTTCTGTCCAAGTGGAGGAGCTTCTCCAACCGAGTCTGCAGGAGGGCCCCACATTTACTTTGACCATTAACCTGTATAAGATTAATATTACACCTTTCCATCCACTCCTGAAGGAAGCTGTATTGTCTTTACTCAGAGAATTAATCCAAGTCTCACTGTCAACATTCATTATGTTGTTGTCTATCATTAGAGAATTATCTGGTCTCTCCATGGGCCATAATCAGTAGGTAGAAGGCTAGTCCCTAGTCCTTTCCAAAAGCCCCTGGTTGGGTCTGTCACATTTCTTCCCCCTCAAAAGTAGACTAACCAGGTCCCAGACCTCCACCTGGCTTGGACATGCGTTAGTTGGGCAGAGTGAACCCACATAGTCTGTCTACACAATCTTGTAAAGAACTCTTAGCGCACTATTGGCTTATCTCCAGTGAATATTAGAACAAACATACAGAGTCCTTAAGTCCCAATAAAGTCCTTAACTGTATAACCGCTTATAGGTGGCAGCCATCCCAGAGTAAGCCAATTCTACGTACATGAAAGAAAAGAGGAGAGGCACCTTTTAAGTGCAGTATAAAAAAAAACGATTTTAATATGCCACAAGTATAAAAACTCACAGAATAGGGTGATAAATGAGCCCATCAGTGTAATTTGTTGTAAAGCCGTCATCCGTGTCCTGCAATGGTCCGCCCGGTGGGGTGATAACTGCCGTAGGTGGTGGAAAGGTTCCAGAACACTGTGGTTAGTCAACAGTCCTGGGAACTGTCACCTAACGGGAAGTGACTGTGACCAGCGTGAACCGCAAGCCCGGAGGACGTGACGTCACACAAGAGGAAGTTCGGCAATGGAGGCTATGCACTTGGAGCTAACTGCTACTTCCAGAGGCCTAATGATGAATTACTGGACTTGTTCTTTTTTTATTATTATTATTATTTATTAAATGTTTCTGGTACAAAAAAGAACATCCCATACATAAAAAAAAAAAAAAAAAAGACGACAGTGCAAATCACAGGTTCATCATCAATACAGAAGTTCCCTTTGCAACACATTTTCCCCTACCCGGGGGCGGACTGACCATTTGGAAACTTGGGCACCGCCCGAGGGCCCAGGGTCAGTAGGGTGCCCCATGAGATGCCCCTGTTACCTTTTTCATAGGCTTTTTTGAGTTTGGGCAAGGACACAAGGGCCCCATGATCCCCTATTGCCCGGGGGCCCCATGAGTTGTCAGTCCGCCCCTGCCCCTACCCCACCCTTATTCCCACTCTCCTCATATCCCTGTCCACACCCTCTTCTGTTCTATCCTCCCTCATGATTCTCTATCCATAGAGAATCATGAGGGAGGATTATCTACCCCTCCTTCCTACATCCTTTTTTTCTCTCGGGATCTCCATTTAGAGTTCCTCTGATGTATTCCACCTAGACTACAACTAATTCCAGATATTTTTTAGATGTCTTAAAATTTAACCATCTACTCCATGTTTTCCTAAATTTTTCTAATTTATCCACCTCAATATAATTGCATCCTGTAGATGTTTTCCACTCTGTTTAGCCAAAGTAAAACTCTTGGTGGCTCTGGAGCTTGCCAAAATTTGGGGATCAAGCATTTAGCCGCACTGGCTAAATGATACTGTTATGATCCGCCAGGTGGTGCTTCAGGCTGCCAACTGACAGACCTACTCAGAGCGTGGGGTCTAAGCCCGGGCTGTGCTTTCACCAGAGCCCCTGATGGTGGGGATGGACTTGAAACAGTCCCGGGCCAGGTCACGACCTCCGAGCAGGCCCGCCAGTGGCTGAGGAGACCCTTGGGGACAGGTACCGGGAGAGCCAGATATGAAGAGGATGGCGGCCCCAGCAGGGTAGTAACGGATTGTGGGCCCGTGAGGGTAAGCGGGGTACAGAATCGGTAGGCGAGAGTAGTCGGGTCACACGCAGGGTCAGCAGGGAAGTCAATCCGTAGAATGGTCAGGGCAATCCGGGTCAAACGCAGGAGCAGGCAGAATAGTCAGGACAATCCGGGTCAAAACGCAGGAGCAGGCAGAGTAGTCAGGACAATCCGGGTCAAACGCAGGAGCAGGCAGAATAGTCAGGGTCAATCAGGGTCACAGGATAGGTGCAGGAACTCAGGATCACAGAAGACCTTGCGGCAATCTGTGACAGTGCAGGGCATCTTTAAATAGTGCGCCCTGCACTGTCATTGGCCGGCTAGGACGTGCCCCCAGCTGTCATTGGACGCCTGAGGCGCGCCCGCGGCTCCTACTGCGCATGCGCGGCGTCCTGTCAGCCGCGGCTCGCCGGGACCTAGTGCCCGTGTCCCGGCGCGATCCGCCGCCACTGCGCATGCGCGAGGGACGGAGCCGCGATCGCGGACCCTGGAGCCGTGGTCCCTGACATTGCCCCCCCCCAATGGGCACCCTCCGGGAGCCCCACTGATCTCTCCACCGCGGGTGAGCCCGAAAAAACTCCCGGATGAGCCTGGGCGCGTGGACGTTCTGGGCGGGTTCCCATGAGTTCTCCTCAGGGCCATACCCCTTCCATTTTATCAGGAACTGTGTCTGGCCCCCCCTCCTTCGGCAACTGAGGATAGTCTCCACTTCAAATTCCTCCTGGTCACCTATAGTGACTGCCTCGGGAGGTCTGGATTCACGGTCCGGGAAGGGATCCGGTCTGGATGGCTTCAGGAGAGATACATGGAAGACAGGATTTATCTTGAAGGTCTGCGGAAGCTCGAGCTCGTAGGCCACCTCGTTAACCACTCGTTTTACCGGAAAGGGGCCGATGAACTTGGGTCCCAGCTTCCTTGAAGGACATAGCATCTTCAAGTTGGTCGTTGCCAGCCAAACCTGATCCCCTGGTTGAAGCAGTAATTCTCCTCTTCTCTTTCTGTCGAATGCCCTCTTACTGTCCTCTTGGGCTTTAGCGATGGCTTCCTGAATTGTCTTGTTATTGACAGAAAAGAAGTTCAAGATGTCTTGAGAAGCTGGTACCGGATTCTCAGGCATCAGATCAGGGAGGAATGTGGGATGATACCCATAATTGGAAAAGAACGGGGATTGACCCGTGGCTGAGTGACTCGAGTTGTTGTACGCGAATTCCGCGGAAGGCAGCAACGACAGCCAGTCGTCCTGAAGGTAGGATGTGTAGCACCGTAAGTACTGTTCCAGCGTCTGGTTTGTTCTTTCAGTTTGGCCGTTGGTCTGTGGATGGTAGGCGGATGAAAGCGACAGCTTGATTCCCAGCGATTTACATAAGGCGTTCCAGAACCTGGAGGTGAATTGGACCCCCCGATCTGATACTATATCTTCGGGAACACCATGAAGCCTAACCACTTCCTTGATGAAGATCCGTGCCGTTTCCGGTGCTGATGGGGTCTTCTCCAGGGGCACGAAATGTGCCATCTTTGAGAAGCGGTCAACGATCACCATTATTGCAGTGTAGCCCTGGGATGGTGGAAGTTCGACCACGAAATCCATGGCTATCATTTGCCAAGCCCGCTTGGGTATGGGTAATGGACGTAACAATCCCCATGCCCTGCTCCTGGAGGGCTTGTTCCTTTGACAGGTGGAACACGTTCGGACGTACTGCTCACAATCCTTGATCATGTCTGGCCACCAGAACGAGCGCCGTAGCAGATCCAGCGTCTTCGTTACCCCGAAGTGGCCCGCCATAGGATGGTCGTGGCAGTGCCCTAGGACCAGGGTTCGCACTTCTTCTGGGACCATGATCCGGTCTTCCTTCCAAATTAGCCCACCGTGGCTCTGGAGGGGTGATTCTGACGGAACTGGTAGTCCTACAGAAGCATCAAGAAGTCGAGAGCGAAGTTCCGTTTGTAGAGCGAGGAAACTCCCAGAAGGTAAGATGGTGTCAGGTAGCACAGCGTCGTCGGGGTCCTCAAACATGCGGGACAGAGCATCTGGCTTAGTGTTCTTAGTACCGGGTCGGTACGTTATATGGAATGAGAATCGAGAGAAGAAAAGCGCCCATCTCGCTTGGCGAGGTCTCAGTCGTTTTGCCGTTCTCAAATATTCAAGGTTTTTGTGATCTGTGAATATTAGGATTGGGTGTGTGGCTCCTTCCAGTAAATACCTCCATTCTTCAAGAGCAGTTTTAATGGCCAGGAGCTCCCGATCTCCAATGTCGTAGTTGCGTTCCGCTGGAGTCAACTTCCTGGAGAAGAACGCCACAGGGTGCAGAAGTTCCTTGGTACCATTCCTTTGGGACAAAACCGCCCCTACAGCATTTTCGGAGGCGTCCACTTCCAACACATATGGGAGAGAAGCATCTGGATGGCAGAGAATGGGAGCAGAGGTGAACAATTCTTTGAGCTTTTCGAAGGCTGTCTGCGCTTCGGGAGTCCACTTAAAGCGGACCCCTTGTTTCGTCAGTTGCGTGATCGGGGAGACCAGACCGGAGAAGTTCCTAATAAACTTCCTGCAAAAATTGGAAAAACCGATGAAACGCTGTACCCCCTTTTTGTCGGCGGGTATTGGCCAATCTAAGATCGCCGTGACTTTCTGGGGATCCATCGCGACCCCCGCGGAAGAGAGAACCAGTCCCAAGAATGTGGTTTCATGCTGTTCGAAACAGCACTTTTCTGCCTTTGCGTATAGCCCGTGTTGACGCAATCGTTCTAATACCCGTATCACATGACCCCGATGAACCTCCAGTGAAGGGGAAAAAATTAAGATGTCATCCAAATAAACCACCACAAAAATATCAAGAAGGTCACGAAAAACATCATTGATAAAGTGCTGAAAGGTCGCCGGTGCATTACAGAGCCCGAACGGCATCACCAAGTACTCGTAGTGACCGAATCTCGTACGGAACGCCGTCTTCCACTCATCCCCCTCCCTGATACGGACAAGGTTATAGGCCCCCCGCAGGTCTAATTTAGTGAATATCGTTGCCGACCTCAATCTCTGGAGGAGCTCGGGGACTAGGGGTAAAGGATAACGATTCTTTACCGTTATTTTGTTCAGGTCACGGTAGTCTATGCAGGGCCGTAACGATTTGTCCTTCTTCTCTACGAAGAATAACCCGGCCCCGGCTGGGGATGTGGATGGACGAATAAATCCCTTCCGAAGGTTCTCATCAATGTATTCCCTCAGTACTCCTGATTCTGCTTCGGACAAGGGAAAGATACGGCCGAAAGAGATTTCAGATCCGGGTAGGAGGTCTATGGGGCAGTCGTAGGAACGGTGCGGAGGGAGAACGTCAGCTCCTCGCTTACTAAAGACGTCTAAGAAGTCATGGTAGGCCGGGGGAATAACCTGGGAAAGATCGGTGTCACCATCCAAGCACAGGAGGAACCGGGGGACCACGGATCCTGTGACGTGGCAGTGACTTAAACAGTAGGGTGAGCAAAATTGAACTGTTCCCTTTTCCCATTCAATCTGGGGGTTATGGGCCCTCAGCCAAGGGAGGCCCAGAATGACTGGAAAAAGGGGGGACGCGATGGCATCCAAACGGAGGAACTCCTGGTGATGGTCTGCCATTGTGGTGAAAATGGGTGGTGTCTCCTGGTCCACCACCCCTGATTTTATACGAGACCCATCTGCCAAGAAGATGTTGAACCCCCTTTCTTTGGTCTGGAGAGGGATTTTTTGCCGGTGGGCAAAAGTCAGATCGATGAAGCAACTACAGGCTCCTGAGTCAACGATTGCGGTCACCGACAATGTTCCTCCGGGGAGCTGTAAAGACACAGGAATGGCCAGGTAACTCGACAGATCATCCCTTCCTGCGGGTAGAGAAAAAGAAACGGGTGTGGACTTACTCATTTTAGCAGGACAGGAGCGCACCTGATGACCAGCTTCCCCGCAGTACAGAAATAGGTTCTGTGATAGTCTCCTTTGACGTTCCTCGACCGATAAGTGAGAACGGGCCAATCCCAGCTGCATGGGTTCCGGGTTGTCCCCTGTTTCTGTGCTTCGCGGATGGTTCCCTGGGGTTGGAGCTGTATCCCTGGAAGGAATCCATGCCACCCTTTGACCCTGACCGCTCCTTTCCAGCCGACGTTCCCTTAGTCTACGGTCAATTTGAATGGCCAACTCAATCAGTTTTTCCAGGGAGTCAGGTAGGCCTACTCGCGCTAGTTCGTCCTTGAGAGGCTCAGACAGCCCGATGCGGAACTGGTGGCATAAGGCCGCATCGTTCCATCTGGTGTCACCCATGCAACGCCTAAAATCGGACGCGTATTCTTCGGCTGTCCGGCGGCCCTGCCGCAGGGAGTATAGAGTCGCTTCAGCGGAAGCAGCTCGCTGAGGGTCGTCATACAAGACGGCCATGGCCCGAAAGAATTCAGTCACGGATTCAAAATGGGGGTCGTGCTTCTCCATCAGACGGTGAGCCCAATCCTGGGGCTCATCCTGAAGGAGGGAGACTATAAACCCCACCTTGACGGTCTCAGTGGTGAACGTGCGGGGTTGTAAGTCAAAGTATAGGGTGCAGGCGTTCCGGAAGGCCCGGAAGCGGCTCCGATCACCACGGAACCATTCCGGCAGAGAAACGCGGGGTTCAGGAGCTGGGGATGTGGCAACCGCTCCGGATACCGGGTTAGCGGGAGGTCCTGCAGGTGGAGGACTCTGAGCAGGGGGAGTCAGGGGGGCTATTGACTCCATGCGGTCCTCCAGTCGGGCGCAGCGACTGTGGAAGTTCTGAAAAGCCTGGGTCAAGGTGGCCAGGTGCTGACAAATATCCTCTAGGGACGCCGGTCCACTTCCTGGCTCTGTCATGGCCGCAAGGTACTGTTATGATCCGCCAGGTGGTGCCTCAGGCTGCCAACTGACAGACCTACTCAGAGCGTGGGGTCTAAGCCCGGGCTGTGCTTTCACCAGAGCCCCTGATGGTGGGGATGGACTTGAAACAGTCCCGGGCCAGGTCACGACCTCCGAGCAGGCCCGCCAGTGGCTGAGGAGACCCTTGGGGACAGGTACCAGGAGAGCCAGATATGAAGAGGATGGCGGCCCCAGCAGGGTAGTAACGGATTGTGGGCCCGTGAGGGTAAGCGGGGTACAGAATCGGTAGGCGAGAGTAGTCGGGTCACACGCAGGGTCAGCAGGGAAGTCAATCCGTAGAATGGTCAGGGCAATCCGGGTCAAACGCAGGAGCAGGCAGAATAGTCAGGACAATCCGGGTCAAAACGCAGGAGCAGGCAGAGTAGTCAGGACAATCCGGGTCAAACGCAGGAGCAGGCAGAATAGTCAGGGTCAATCAGGGTCACAGGATAGGTGCAGGAACTCAGGATCACAGAAGACCTTGCGGCAATCTGTGACAGTGCAGGGCATCTTTAAATAGTGCGCCCTGCACTGTCATTGGCCGGCTAGGACGCGCCCCCGGCTGTCATTGGACGCCTGAGGCGCGCCCGCGGCTCCTACTGCACATGCGCGGCGTCCTGTCAGCCGCGGCTCGCCGGGACCTAGTGCCCGGGTCCCGGCGCGATCCGCCGCCACTGCGCATGCGCGAGGGACGGAGCCGCGATCGCGGACCCTGGAGCCGTGGTCCCTGACAGATACAGTACCCTATTCCTAAACACGTTTATTAAAGGCTCAGATTTATAAAACAAGCACATCCATTGATACCTCTGGACCGTAATCCCACATATTTCCTGAATGAGTTGTATTATTCCCTTCCAAGTATTATCGGGCAGTCCCATCATATGTGTCCTATTGTTCCCTTTTCCCCACAACCTCTCCAACACAACAGTGAAACATCTACTTGTTTATGTGCCTTACTCAGTGTAATATACCATCTCACCAGACATTTGTAATTCATCTCAACTGTGCTCATATTCATCACCCCATGTGTTAATTTGAATATTTTATTCCTTTGCTTTTCATTCAATTTTGTTCCAAGCGCCTGTTCCCATTTTCCCAAGGACCAAGGAGAATCGACACCCTCCATGTCCATAAGGATTCTATAGATCTTAGAGGTGATTTGTCTAGGAACTGTATCTACGTTTACCAGTTTTTCAAATGGATATAGATCCTCCTCAGTCCTCAATGGTTGTGGAAGCCCTGAAACAAAGTGACTTAATTGACAATACCGCCTCTCATCTAATGTGAAAAATAAATCATCTTTCTTCTTTAAATCTAAAAAGGTGTGCAATTTCCTTTGTTTAATATGTCCTTCAAATGTGCATTTTTATCTTTAAGCCATTTCCCAGAAATGTTATCCTTCCCTGGGAGGAAATACTTCGTCCCTCCCCCAGGGGAGTCATAAGTTAGTTATATTTCCATCTTTTTTGCCTATATAACCTATCCCAAATTTTTAAAACTATCTTTGTCAGTGAACTAATATTCACATCTAATGTGCGAAAATTATGTGGTATCCACACCATCTTCCCTAACTGTGCACTACTCAAAATCTCTTCCATATTCACCCAACCTTTCCCTTTTTGCGTTAAATGTCTAGTCTATTATACTTGATAGTATCACCGCTAGTAGAATTTCTTCATATTGGGTAAACCCAGGCCCCCATTCCCTTTTGCCCTACACAATACCTCATAACTAATTCTCGTTTTTTTATTTGCCCAAATAAACTTGAGTGTCATCTTCTTAATTATCCCAAAAAAATATCCCAGAAGGTGTACTGGTAGCATATGAAACTTATACAGAATTTGTGGTACTATCACCATCTTTACAAGATTTATACGACCTATCCAAGAAACTCCACCATTTGACAGTCTCCCCAGCTCGTCCTTTATTTTGTTTATTAATGGGATATAATTCGCCTGATCTAGACCTTTTATTGAAGGAGTTAATTTTACTCCCAGATAGCCTGTTTCCTTTCCCCTCCAACTGAATGGAAACTCTTTTTGAAGACTCTAATTTTGATAAATTGATGTTTAAAATCTCTGATTTTGCAGGGTTTGCAGGGTATTTTCAGATTTGACAGCTCGCTGTACTGATTTAACAATCTCATTAAGTCAGGCAACTTTATTCTTGGATTTGCAATTGAAAACAACATGTTGTCCGCATATGCTGCCATGTTATGTTCCATTTCCCCTATTTTTATTCCTGCAATATCTATACACTTTTTTATCCTTGCCAGGACAGGTTCCAGGGACAGTGCAAATAACAAAGGAGAGAGTGGACATCCTTGTCTGGTACCATTATACATTTTTGTTTACAAACCATTTTATTTTTCAAGGGTAGACTGTATAACAACAGTACAGTTACAAGTAATGCGTACATTGATAACAAGGCATATTTGAAAAGTACATTTCAGAAGAGTACATATGCGTAAAAAAGATAGATAGGGAGGAAAAAGAAAGAGAAAAGAATTTAAGTACATGAAGAATGTATACGATAAAGTGAGTTGAAAGACACATCTGTCAATAGCATATGCCAAATAACCTTCAAACGGAATGCTTTTTAATCATGTAATGAATGTCTATGAACCTTCCATGATTCCCATTTTTTATCAAACAAGTGCATCTTGTCCAGCAAAGTATAATGAATACGCTCCATGAGCATCACAGCGTCAACTCTATAAACACAGAGGTCAAGGGTACCGTGGTGGATTTCCAATGTAGGGCAATAGCCCATAAAGTGGCAATACAAATGGTATGTATCAATCTCATAACAGCATCAGTGGCCCCGGGATTTGAGCTCCCAATAAACAGGACTGTATAGTCAGACGTACTGGGGTGCCTACCAAGGGAGGATACCAAGGATACCTCCGATATCCTACACCAAACCAAGGATATAGATGGGCAAGCCCAAAACATGTGAACCAATGTACCTGTGAGGCCACAGCCCCGGAAACATAAAGGGGACGTTTGTGGGTACAGTACATGTAGTCTTGACGGGGTATAATACCATCTGGTTAATACCTTGAGGGCAGTCTCACGGACAGAAAGGGATCTCAAACTCTTACATATGTTATCCACCATAGAATCCCATTCCTCGTCTGTGAAAGTGATACCACTATCCTCCTCCCATCTTTGTCTATATAAAGGGGGTGTGGGAGAGAAACTGATCAAAAATTGATGATAAAGATCTGAGATAAGCCCCCTACCCCTAGGAGAGTCACGGCTAATACGTTCAAAGAATGAGATCGGAGAGGAGGGTATGAGGCCAAAATGTGACTGAAAAAAATGTCTAATCTGTCGATAACGATGGTACTCGCGAAGCGGAACCTCAAAAAGTACTCGCAGCATATCAAAAGCAATATAAGATCCTCCCCTTTGAAAATCAGATAATCTAATAAAAGATCTATCATACCACCAACGAAACGATTGAGGGGAAGGAAATGCCGTAATAAAGTTTGGATCACCAAAACACCCGGAGGAACCGAAGAGACCAGATTTAATTTAAGTGTATATTTGGACCAAAGTGTCAATGAATGGGTAACTATAGAGTTGTGAAAAGTGAACGATCAGGGGGAGATTTTGGACCACAAAATACCCGGTAAATAAAATGGGCGTATAGACTAAGATTCAAATCTAATCCTTGGGATCTGAGAATTTACAGTCGCCCATTGTGATAATTGTGCAAAACGGGCTGAGAGGTAATATAGTCAAAAATTGGGAAGACCTAGACCTCCCGTCCGTTGTGAGCGGTACAGAACAGATGTGGTAAAGCACGGACGTTTATTACACCAGATAAAATTAATAATAGCCCGCTGAAAGTGATCCAGAAATATTTTTGAAACCGGGACTGGAAGTGCTCTAAATAGCTAAAGCAGTTTGGGCAGAATATTCATCCTGACCGCCGTACCCAGAAAGGAAATGGGGTAACCATGCCAAATCTTCAGCAGAGTAGAAAGGCGTGACACACATGGTGGGTAATTAGCCGCAAATGTATCTGAGTATCTGGGAGTGAGATTGATACCTAAATAGGAAATCCGATCCGTGGCCCAACGAAATGGAAAAGAGCTACAGAGAGATGCACTTAGGGAATCAGGAATATTAACAGGCATAATCACCGATTTGGTCAAATTAACAGTAAGACCTGACACTTTAGCAAAGTCATTCAATACTGTGCATAAATTAGGCAATGAAGTTAACGGGTTAGTGAGGAAAAGCATTACATCATCCGCATACATGCATATTTTGAAATGTGAGACTAATAATGGATAACCAGAGATATCTGAGTGTGATCTGATTGCAATTGCCAAAGGTTCCAGCACCAGCGCAAACAATAGGGGTGAGAGAGGACAACCTTGACGGGTACCTCTTCCCAATGTAAAAAAGTCAGAGTTACATCAGGGAAGCCTTATTCTCGTTTTAGGAGAGTCATATAGGGCATGTATACCAGACAAAAACTCATCATTGAAGCCCATTCTCTGCAGCAATGTAAACAAGTAAGGCCAAAGGACACTATCAAAGGCCTTATTAATGTCCAGACTTAGCAACAAAACCTCTTTAGAATGCAAATTGGCATCTTGAATAACATTTAAAGTGAGGCGAATATTATCAGTGATAAATCTGTCCGGGATAAAACCTGATTGGTCTGGAGAGACCAAAGAGGAGATGACAGGGGCCAACCTGTCTGCCAAAATGCGGCTGAATATTTTCAGATCGTTATTCATTACTGAAATTGGCCTGTAGTTTTGTGGCAGATGGTCTTTCTGTGGTTTGGGCAATAAAAAAGACATATTAGCCAGCAGCATCTCCTCAGCAAACTTACCTCCCTGCAAACATCATAAATAAAGTTATCAGAGAAGGAGCCAACGTAGAAGCAAAGTGCTTATATACTGATGCTGCTAATGAGCAGTAAATCCGTCAGGACCCGGTGTAGTGGAGCTTTTTAGCGTGCTAATCGCACAAGTTATTTCCTCTAAAGTACAAGGGGCATTAAGAGAGGCTAACTGAGAAGGTGAGAGAGCAGGGAGGGGTATAGAATCCAGCCACGAGTTAGGTGGTGGAACAGAATTCGACTGTGGAGGAGCTAATAGATTGGAATAAAAATTTTCAAAAATACCCATAACTTCTTGAGGAAGAGACGATACAGCGCCAGAGTTAGTGCGTAACTTATAGATATGTGGGGGGCGCAAAGAGTGATTCAATATCCTTGCGAACATAGTAGACGTTGAGTTGCTGTGTAATAAAAACGAGGCTTTGGACCAGCGAAGAGCTTTTCCGGTCTTTTGAGAGAGTAGAGTATTCAATTCTAAACGCTTTTGAGATAATAAAGCTGTTTCAATAAACCAGTAGGAGAGATGGGTTCCCAGTTTGACTTCTGTGATGTGCTTCTAATTCTCGGGTAAGTTGTAAAATCCGCTGCCATCGTTTTCTATTTCTAGAAGAAGCCATGGAGATAAGGCGGCCACGTAGGACCGCCTTATGTGCTACCCATAGTGTTGCTGGAGATATATCAGGAGTAGAATTAGATTGAAAATATTCTTGAATAGAGGTAACCACCTCTTGGCGAGAGTTAATATCAGTGAGTATAGAGTCATTAAGTCTCCAAGAGTAGGGGGTGTCACGGATCCACAGTCGCCGCCACCAACAGGCGACAATCGCACGACCGCGACTAACAGTAATACGTCACGCCCACGGCGTCAGACCCCAGACCTTCTCACCAAACTCGTGACCGAAGGACCGGCCGATCTAAAACCGCGATGTGACGCGCGTAACAAGGCCACACTCAGCTGCACGCAGCACAGCGATTGCCCAGCTAATGGACTACAATCGGTGCCTGCAGCCTAAATGCGCTTGTTACTGGGTTGGGTTAATTACGCAACTAACCCTCTACTGCCACCAACACTTTTGTCGGAGACTGGGAAACTCCCATTATCAAATATACACTATAATGATTGAAATATTGATCTATATAGCACGGCCCGCAGACCTGCTATACAGAGATATAACAAACAGTAGCGTCTCTTCAAAGGCAGGGATTCGTGAATTGCAAGTAAGCGCTTAGAAACAGTTTAACACCTTCAGAAAGAAAGATTTATTACTAAAAGGGGTCAAAACAGGTGCAAGACAATATTTACAAAGAGATGTCACAAAAATATATATATATGTATATAAAGCACAGCAAGGAGATAAGTAGGAAGAAGATTACCGGGTTAAGTTACTTGCCCATATGCCTGGGTTTGCAGATCCAAGTTATAGAGCAGGGTGAGTTCTTGATCTCCTTTTGTTACGATGTTGCTGGGAGATCTCTGTGTGTGTCAAGCTCTAACTCACTTGTCTCTCTTAAAAGTCCCTCTCAAAGGGGAGGGGGGCTCTTACTACACGTTTTGGGAGTGGTCAGTGGGAAACTGAATTAACTATAGCTTTATAATACATGACATGAAACATACGGTTGACCTGAGGAATGTGCAATTACTCTGGTCAGTTTGATAATGTGTGGGCTTACGCCGTTTTGGGTCAATGCTTCCCAGCCCTCTGAGAAATGCGGCCTTATCAGACGTAGGTGAGAAAGGTGACAGTTCCCCCAGACTGCTGGTGAAAACTCAAGATGTCTTAACCTGGTTGACCCGCACCATCTGTCAGGAGATAACGTTTGCCTCGCAGGACTGGAAAGGGGGGATGTGAGGAGTGAGCGAGGAATACTTCAAATAACAGAACGGAACAAGAAAAAAAAGGTTGAAGGAGAACTCCGCTCCGACTCTGATGAGCAGGTTTGCTACAGGGGGTAGGTGCTAACCCTATAAACGTGATAGATAAGGCCATTATATTGTGATCCGACCAGGGACTCAAGTGAATGCAAGCTTTCCTAGAATTAGCTAGTAAAATGGGGGTACAGTAGATATAATCTAATCTAGCATAAGAGTCATGTGGGTGAGAATAAAATGAATAATCCCTGGCTCCCACATTATGTGCCCTCCAGGTATCAACCAACTGGAGGGCATCCAGTTTTTTAGTGAGTGATTTTGGGAAGATTGCGAGGGAGAGCTACAGTCCAAAAGTGGGTTTGCTACCAGGTTAAAATCACCACCCACCAATAGATGAGGGGATAAAAACCTATCCAGAGTGTTAAAAAATTGAGAAAAAAAAGAAGCTTGTGCCGAATTAGGCGCATAGATATTAGAGATCGTAAGTTCACGACCCAAAAGGGTGCCTTTAAGAATGATAAACCTACTGTCCGGATCACGGTACACATGTTGAACCTCAAAAGGGAATGAATTATGCAAAAAAATGGCTACACCTCTGCTTTTAGAGGAATGTAAAGTGTAATAGCCCTGCCTATAGGATTTATGAAAATATGTCGGGTGTTTTGCGCCTGCAAAGTTGGTCTCCTGTAGTAAAATATTTTTAGTCCCTAATCGCTTGTATTGAAAAAAGGCTGTTTTGCGCTTGTTTGGTGAATTGAAACCCTGGACATTATGCGAAATACATTGAATAACCATGGCAAACGGAAATAATAGCTATTAGCATAAAAGTACATATTGACAGGACATCTCTGAGAACTATTTGGTTAGACATTAGAATCAGCAGATCCACAACAAACAGAGCAATAATCTGTATTGACAATTTAAGGAGCATCCAGACCCCAGTGTGGGCGCCAGGACATCCACAAATCAGCACAAAACCAATATCATGTACTAAAGAAGAAAGATAGAAAGCAATAGAGGTGAAGCTTTAAGAGCCTCTACAATTAAAAGGTTAGCTAGAAAACATGGATCAGGTGGACCATGTGCCATACCTGAAAAAGCAGAAAAATCAAACATCGAAGGGCCAATCAGGCCCAAACCCTGACGCTGTGAAACATGAAAACCAGGGCTGCCACCCCACAATCGGGCGGTAGCATCTCCGGCCTTGCCAAGCGGCAGGGTGGGGTCACGTGTCCAAGAGTCTTAAGATCATGAACATAGGGACGGTGTAATATATGTCCAAAGACCTTAGTTAAACTTTAACACATGCAGATATAAATACCAAAAATGCAACATAATATGCAGGGATATAGAGACACCTCAGCAGTGATCATGAAAACCATCCAAAGGATGTATGAGATACAAATGAGCAAAATCCACTGGGGTCTGACGTCAAGGTGCCTCCGATGCCCCGGATGGGTCCACCTCCACACGGATGACCGCGGATTCTGCGCTGGGGCTCTGTGGTCGCACAAGGCCGCGTACCTCCGTGGTCACGGAGAGGGGTAATTCAGCCTGGGCCCTCCCTCCCAGATGCAGATGATAGTGAGGGAGCCCCCCTGTGCCTCGGATGGGTCCGCGGCCGCCAGATGTCAGCTGAATGAGGCCGAGGTGCCGAGGCTCTGCAGCCACACTAGGCCGCGGATGTCCGCGATCGCGGAGACGGGCAATATAGCCCAGATCCCCTCCCCCAAATGCAGGGGACAGTAAGGCAGCCTCTGGCTGAGTTTATGAGTTTATGAGTTTATCAGTGAGCTATTGGAATTTGCATTAAAACATAATTTTTTCCAATTTAATAATACCTTTTATCAACAGACTAGGGGTACCAGTATGGGAGCACCGTGGGCTCCGGCCTATGCATGTCTCCATTTAGGGTTTTGGGAGGAGCGGGTTGTATTCAGATCATCAAGATTTCTTGCAAATGTCCAGATCTGGTTAAGATATATAGATGATGTGTTCCTTGTATGGCGAGGAACATCTGAGGAATTAAAATTGTTTTTGGGAGAGCTCAATCAGAACTCCTTTAACATTGGACTTACATATATATTTGATGAAAGATGTATCTCTTTCCTAGATCTGGAGATTAGAGTTGAAAATGGAAGACTTCTTACAAAGACATATAGAAAACCCACTGCCGCCAACACCCTATTAGAGGCAAGAAGTTATCATCCGCGTTCACTGATTTCAGGGATTCCAGTGGGACAGTTTTTGAGATGCCGGAGAAATTGTTCAAATATCAATGACTTTAGGATGGAGGCCCAGGACCTCTATAGAAGATTTAGGGAAAGAGGATATTCCCATTCCCAAATTAGAAATGCTCGGAGACGGGCATATCAAACTGATCGCGAGGATTTATTATCCTCCAAAAAGGATGTGAAGGCCAAGTTGAGTGATCAACCTGTTAGAATGATAACCCAATTTGGAGCCCAATGGCAAGATGTAAAATTGATATTAGAAAAACATTGGAAGATTTTGACTCAATGCCCCAGATTGAGTAAGATTGTAGGCGAACGCCCCCAGATGGTAGCGAGAAGAGCACCAAATCTTGGTGATCTTCTCATTCACTCAGATTATCAACCATTAAAACAAACAACATGGTTAAAATCACGTACTAAAGGGATGTTTAAATGTGGAAAATGTCAAATTTGCAAATATGTGGATCGTACGGATTCCTTTCATGATTCAGGAAATAATACTCATTATAAAATTCAGAGTCTCATAAATTGCTCTACAGTAAGAGTATTATACATCTTAACCTGTCCTTGTAAAAAGATGTATGTAGGTAAGACCAAAAGACAACTTAAAGTACGAATAGGTGAACATCTTAGAGATATTAGATCTAATGAACCTGATAGTAATCTTGCCCAACATTACGTTAAATATCATGGAGGCAAACTGGATGGTACGAAAGTGAAAGGTTTCTATGCACTGCACTTTCCACAGAGGAGAGGTGATTTTGACAGAGAACTGCTTAAAAAAGAAAAATATTGGATATATAAACTTGATACATTGCACCCTAAGGGGTTAAATGTGGAATGTGATCTCCAAGTATTTTTGGAAAAATAGCTAGAGCCATGTACTTTATTATTGCCATGTGGTGGTTAATTTGTGGGATTTTTGTTTTCACTAATATGTCACTTAAATCCTTAAAAAGTATGTATGTATATGGAAACAACTAAAACAATATGGAAGATCTCAAGTTATGAGTTTAAATATAGCTCCAAACCATATGTATCAGGACGGTATTTTGAGCTAACTTCTTTCTTTGTACCTTTTTTCTTTAATAATAATCATACCATAGGATGGATATTTAAAAATTGGGGTATTTCTGTTGAAGTGACCCTTAATGAGAATTTTCAGGTTATATTGCCATCTTGTGGTATATTATGGTAATTCAGAGGGGTTTCTCTGATAATTTGATTCAGTGGATAGACTTGTTGATTCTCTGATTAATATCGCCACCTTCTGGTTAGAGTGTGATGGGTGCTTTAGTTGACGAATATATTTAACTCATGATTTTTTGATCAATATGTGTATCGTCAAAATTGCTAAAGTCTCTCCCCTCTCTGTTGTCTCCGGATATCTGTTTTTTAATTTTATTCAATAATGACCAGCAGCTGTGCTAAGTATTTAGCCCTTTCTTTCTTCCATTAGGAATAACTGCAGGTTGGCTTTTTGCATAAATGGGTGGGTCTTTACCCACTATAAATAGGAAATTGAAATGCGGTTGTTTCATTGGTCCTGACGAAGCTGAGTGAGATACGCCTATCGGCGAAACGCGTTGACGTCATACGTCAGATACGTCACTTCCGGTCATGCGCACTAGGTGGAACGCACGCTGACTCATAAGGAGGAAGCCATCTTCACAAGCCATGAGGCAAGCCTAAGCAGCACAAGCGCCGAGAAGGGGCTGGAACCCGCGGTATATCGGCGGATGTCAGCGGTGGTTCCTTGGCCGCCTTGGCCCTGTATGGCAGTACCTATGAAGGATTTCTCTTTCATTCCCGTTATCCATAGCACAGGTGGTGAGTGGATTGTTGCAGGACATTAGATATATGGTCCTCTGTGATCTATATGACCTATATATCTTCTATAGAGTGTGAGCTCTGTCAGTGACTTCCCACATATTGTTTGTTTCACTACAGGATGGGGACATCATGGTGCTTTGTATAGGAAACAAGATATACCATATATATTTCAACAGGCAGAAGAGTCTTTGGGATGTGTCTTGTTTTTTCCTACAAAAAATGGTGTATAGTCCACATGTAGTGGTGAAGAAACCATTTCAAGCAGAGTGCTGCTGTGTGCATCTTTTCTTCCATCCTGGAAATAAATGGGGCATATTTCCATCCAAGAGCTCTAGGAAACAGCTATCTATATTACAGATGAATGGGCCCCAACCACTTGTGCCGGCACAGGAATGTATTGTACAATATATTTGACATTTATGTCTTCCTTCATACAGGCCTGAGGCCTGCTACTCTCCTTTTTGACGCATATTGTGCTTGCTCCATTGCATACATGTGAGATATATATATTTACAGCATAATTTTTTGGATTTCTTGATAGGGATTTGCCATTATGGTTACTGGTTAATCCCTTATATCCTCTATTATGGTATGCCCATGGCATAATTTTTGGATACACCTCCCTAGGGAAGTGTTCACCTGTGTGTTTGTGTTGCAGGGACACTAGACTCATGTAGCCATTTTCCCTGCTACACATACATTTAGACCGGTTTTTGTGTCATTTTAAATGGTTTTAGGTCTGTGTGTATTGTCTCATACTGAGGTGATGGTAAACCAGGGCAAATGCCCATATGTCATATTCATTTGTGTGTAATAAAGCATAATTTTTGGAAATTATTCCCTTAGTGTCACGTTCTGTTCATTATGTAGCCGCTTTTCTGTGAATCTCTTTTCACAACCCTCCTTTTTTGTAAGCCTCTGGCACCCTGCACGATGCCCCCGCTGCCCAGATGACAGCGGATTACAATCCCGGGCGCTGGAGCTCTGGATTAGGCGGCCGCTCCGGTCGCCATCTTGGACACGCCCCACCATTATACGTTTTAAAGAACTGAGAGAGGGATCTATTAACCCTGATCACCGCTGACAGACCGCTGTAAAGCCCTTTTATGCACCTTAACATCTTAGGCCCTATTCCTAAGACATCTAATGTATCAAACACAAATCCCCAATTAACCCTGTCGAAAGCCTTTTCGGCATCTATCGACAGGAATATTGTCGGCAATTTCTCTCTTTTTCCAGTTGTAGGAGCAATGATCTCAGACCATTGTCCCTCCCTTCTCTTCCTGGAATGAATCCTGCCTGATCTAGGTGTATTCAATCCGACATCAGCTCCTTCATTCTGGTGGCCAGCACCTTAGCGTACAATTTGGTGTCAATATTTAATAAGGATATGGGCCTGTAACTGGCACACTGTGTGCCTTCTTTACCTTCTTTAAGTATAATCATTATATGTGCCTGGAAAAATTCCTCCCTCATTTCCAGTCCCTCCCCTATTGCATTCATATAACCACACATTTTAGGAACAAGGAGATCGTAAAACTTAAAATATCCCACAATGGAGATCTTTAAACTTTTTAAAATATCCCACAGTAGACTCTTTCCTGCAGCCGTGTTTTTTAGGGTCAGGGTAATTTCCTCCAGTGTGATTGATCTCTCTAGGGCCTCTAATTTTTCTTGTGCTAATCTTGGCAACTCCACTTCATTAAAATATTTCTGCCTATTTTTCTTCTCTTCGTCCTCCATTTCTTTTTTAATTCTGGGGCTCACGTTGTACAGCCTACTATAATACTTATGGAACCTATTAGAGATATCAGTGGTGGTGTACACCATTTCTCCTTTACCATCTTTAATTCTTTCTATAAAATTTTTAGATTTCTTTCCTTAAGCTTCCTCATTAAATATATTCCAGGTCTATTCCACCACTGATATCTTTCCTTTGAGACCCTGTTAAATATCCTTCTTGACTCCTGTTCCATAAGCTCTTCTAGTTCTTCTCTTTTAAAGGTCATCTTCTGATAAACGTCTGTACCTATCTTCTTTTTGTGTGACTGTTCTAATTTATAAAGCTCCTCCAACACCCTCTTTATTTTTTCCTCTTGTTCTTCCTTTTTTTCTGCACCTATCGCGATCAGTATACACCTAATATATTCTTTGTGTGCCTATCAAATTGTAGCCATCGAGACTTCCTCGGTTTCATTGCACTAAAAAAATTGCTCAGTTTCCTTCCTTAGCCTTTTCTCTATTTCTGGGTCTTGTAGAAGCATCCCATTTAATCTCCACATATTTATTTTGTCCTGTTTCCCTCCTACCCGTAGTCACATTGTGACGGTAGCATGATCAGAGATGGACGTAACCTCTATGTTGGAACTCACCAACGACTCCAGTTGTCTATGCTCGATCATTATATAATCCAGTCTTGAGTACGAACTATGTACCGGAGAGAAGAAGGTATAATCTCTTTCATTTGGGTGTTTTACTCTCCAAGTATCACTCAGTTGGCATCTATACAATAATCTCTTCAGTAATTTAGATTTCCTACTCCCCCTCACCGCGTACATGACGCATCCAACTGAGGATCCAGACACATATTTAAGTCTCCTGCCACAACCAGGCTACCTTTTTTAAATTCAGAAAGCTTCCCTAATACACCTTCCAGGAACATCTCCAGATTTTTATTTGGACCATAAATATTCACTAGTGTATATTCTACTCCTTGTAATTTCCACTCAAAAATAGGAACTGGCCTTCAGGGTCCTCCATTCTTTCCTCCAGGATGAAATTAGCTTTTCATGAGAACCTTTAGCTCTTTTAACTGGGGAATCAGCGTAATACTACATTGCATGGTGCTTAGAATATAACTTAACATTTGTGTCATGAGTTATATGTGTCTCTTGAAGAAACACCACATCCATGGAGTATTGGTGGATTTCCCTCAGTATCATATGTCTTTTTGCTGGAGAATTTAACCGTTTCGTGTTATAAGTCATAAACTTTATCACACTCATTTCAAATATTATCCCATTACCCTGCTAGCATTCCCACCACGGGAAGACAGAAACAAACAGCTTGAGATGTGGACTTTCTCCCTTCCCTCCCTAATTCACCCCCCCTGTTTCCATCCCTTCCCCCCCCCACTGATTTTCCTTCTTTCCCCTGCCCCCTTCAAATTTGAATGTAAGCTTTTTATGTTCTCTTTGCATCTCTTCAACCTGTGTTTCTAATTTAGTGATCAAGAGCACCTGTGTTTCCATTTTCCCCCCCACTTCTTCCAATCGTGTCAGCATTTGGCCCAGATCATTTTGTATTGCCACCATTTCATTTTTCATGGACATCTTCAACTTCACAAACATTTCCGTCATATCAGTTTTTGTAGGTATTTGTAACATAACACCCTGTTGTTCCAAAACACTTTGATCTGTTATACTATCCGCATCTATCAGGTCATTGGTCTGGTTCACATCTTGTGTCCCGAGTGACATTCTTGGGGGATCTCCCACTCATTTTCTAGTTCTCTCCTGTTGTTTATCAAGGGTTAAATTCTCTGGGCTCCTGCAAAGGAAGATACTTCCTTATTGTGCTAGTATTTTGCACTTGCTTGAGGGGTTTTTACCCCCCCCCCTTTTAGCTAATCTGTTCTTCATCTCTTTAAACTTTGCCGCTAAATTTGCTGCTGATGCTCCGCTGCTATATTATCTGATCTCAGGGAAAGCTTTTCCTTCTGATGACTTTAATTTCTCCTATTTGTTACTTTGGGAGCAGGAGTTATCTAGCTTGTTCCGCCAGCCACTGAGGACCACTGAGAACCCCCTCAAGTATAGTCCTCCGTCCCCTCTAATATTCTAGAGTGCGTTTAGACTGCAGCAATAACATCAGATGTATCAGATGAACCAAGTATTTGGTTCCCATTGGTTACTATACCAGATATTTGTATTTAAAAGACCATTGAGTAAGGTTATTACTCAATGGTCTTTTAAATACAAATATCTGGTATAGTGGAGTGCGCATGCGCGGCTGACGGTGCAGGACATGTCTCCCTGAGGCTCCCCCGCACCACGGGGAAGACAGCCAGCACCGCTCCACAAGCGGCACCGTTCGACAGTGCAACCCCCCGGCCACCTGTCATTATGGTCAGGGGGCACATAAACATCAAGCGGCGCCGCCGCACAAGCCAATAAAGGAGGCCCTAGCCCGTGCCTCCTCCAAGATGGCCGCCGCATCGGAGCACCACAGCAGCCAGCCAGCACTCTCCAGACCTGCAGCCCTGCAAACTGAGCAGCCGAGCCGCCCATGCTCTTTAGAGGGTGAGTCAGATGACACTGAGACCCCCAAGAATGCCTCGACGCCTGACCTTACTGCACCTGACATCCTAGCTCGCTTCGAAACAATGCTGCATAAGGCCCTGAAACAGACCTCAGACCGCATAACCGACAAGCATTCTAGGGAAATCCGTGAGCTGGGGCAATGCACTGCAGACCTGGAACAGAGGGTGGATGACATTACTCCAAACGCAAGGCGATGAGCTTGACCTGCTGCGTGACGAAAACGCTATACTTCACGCGCGCTTAGAGGACTTTGAGAACCGGGCTAGATGCTCCAACGTGCGTGTTCGTGGCCTCCCTGAGTCAATCATTGATGTCCACTCTACAGTCACTGCGCTATTCCAAGAGCTTGCCCCTGCTATTCCGATAGAACGCCTTGAGATGGATAGGGTTCACAGGGCACTAGCTCCAAAGCGCACCGATGGTCCGCCGAGAGACATCATAGCTAAACTTCACTTTTTCCGAACGAAAGAGCAACTACTACAAGCTGCTCGCAACTTGGAGTCCCTCCTGTTCCAAGGTCATAATTACCAGCTGTTTCAGGACCTTTGCCCCACTACCATCACCAAGCGCAGAGCCATGAAACCACATTTGCTAGTGCTTCAACAGCACAGTATACCGTATAAATGGTGCTTTCCCTTTGCGGTACGTTTCCGGTATCAAGCCCGTGACCACGTATGCAAGACTATGGACGAGCTTCAGGACGCCCTATGGAACCTCCAACTGCACCCTCCCGCTGCACAGTCTGAGACTTCCAGAAGGCGTTCGGCGTCGTGCTCACCGCAGAAGTCACAGCCATCACGGATCCCTAGCCTTAATGCACACAAGCGAGGACGCTTTTCTTCTCCTGCTCCCTCTCCACAAGATTCAATGGATTGATTCTTGTTGACCACTCTTGACCCTCCATCCTGCTCCTCATGTGGTGGACAGTCGCTACTCACACAGTTGTCACCTGCAGGGTTTAGTCAGTTGGTCCTATACCTGACTGTTGTCGTTGTACCCTTGTATCCTTATGCTGGTCTGTTGGGCTCCATTTGTTTTCCTTTTACCTACATCTGACCAGCACCGGATACATGCTGCCCAGGATGGGAATTCTATAGGTTTGCTGCTTGGTTTGGTGCATGCCATGTTTGGACTGCTGTTGAGCCTTTACCTCGCCTGCTGGACTCTCGGTTCCGGTAACTCGGTTGGTTTGGTTCCGGCCTCCCTGAGACTATGCCCGATTGGCCGGGGCCTCCAGTGCCGAGGCTCTCCAGGCCCCTTACTCGCTGATGTTGATGCCTTTTTTTCCTGCCAGGATCGCTTTAATATGCCTTTGTTTACATGCTGTCTACCTAGCCGCCTGCGCATCTGTGCACTCACCACTAGCCCCCTTGGTGTCCCGTTTTTTTGACACTACTTGGGCTACACCCGCTCCCTAGGCCACCCAATTTCTGGATGATCCCGGGGACCGTTCTCTTTTCCTTTCCTCTTGGCCTGTTTATGTTCTTCAGTGCTTATCATAGAGCACCCTCCCCTCCCCACATCCCCACACTTGTTCTCGCATACGGCTCCACGTTAAAGCTTAGCTTCAGCATCCGCATACCCTCCCTACGTCTAACCCGCAAAATATCCCACCTGATGGTACCCCATTATCTACTTACTCACTGCTTGCTCTACCCATGGTTTCCCTGAATATTCTCACCCTGAACGTTCAGGGCCTTAATGTCCCACAGAAGCACAACAAAGCCTTCCACTCATTTGCGTCTCATAATGCTCATATAGTCTGCCTTTAGGAGACACACTTCACTCCTACCTCTATTCCCAAATTTTTTAGCCCTCGTTACCCACAGGTCTATGCAGCCTCTGTTGCTACTAAGTGTATTGGAGTTTTAATTGCCCTTCATCGTACAACGCCTTTTAAGCTACATACTGAGATTAAGGATCCAGAGGGTCGTTATATCTTGCTTGTTGGGCAACTGCTGGACTTTGAGGTCACCATAGCCACTTATTACTCTCCAAACCAGGGTCCTCTGCCGGTTTTTTCCCACCTCTTCTCGGTCATTGATCATCATAAACGAGGCACGCTCATAGTCTGTGGAGACTCCAACCATATAATATACCCCTTTCTAGACAAATCCCCGCAATCCCCTTCTCCGCACACCCCCAAACACTCCTTCCAATCCATACTGCAACATTACTCACTGGTCGATTCTTGGAGGGAAACCAATCCTACCAAGCGCCAGTACACTTTTTACTCCCACCCACATAAGTTTTTTTCAAGAATCGATCATATTTGTATGACCGCCAGTTTCTCCCCCCCGCATCCTGGCTTCCGACATCCTTCCGATCCCCTGGTCGGATCACTGTGCAGTGGTTACCACCATTGCTTCTTTGGCTCCAGCCCCCCCTGATCCCTCCTGGACCATTAACGAAAGCCTGCTGGCTAATCCAATTTATTGCTCAGAAATAGCAGTTGCACTTAAGGACTATCTTTCCTTAAATCAAATCCCTGAAATCTCCCCCCTCCTATTATGGGAAGCTCACAAATCGGTACTCCGCGGACTCTGTATTAGTAAAGCCTCTTTCCTGAGTAGGGAAAGGCGACAGAAACGCCTCCTTCTTGAACAAGCTTACGACCAATCCCATACCGCCTTCCAAGCTTCCCCCACCCCTGCCAACAAAGAAGCCCTCGAGCACTCTCGACTAGCCCTGGATCTCTTCCTTATGGACCAAGCCGAGCTCTCCATCCGCAGATTTCGGCATAAATTCTACACTAAAGCCAACAAACCTGGCACTTTTCTTGCTCTCTCTCTCCGCAAACTAGACCATACTGTTAGGCCCATACGGTTATGGACCTCAACTGCAAATCTTACTAGCAACCCCAAACGGATTCTGCAAACTTTCCACAATCATCTCTCGCGTCTTTACTCCGCTTTCACACCCTTTGACTCTTCCCAGGCCGAAGCCCTTTTTGCTTCCCTCCCTTTCCTGAAATTGGCTGAAAATCACCTAGCAGCGCTGGAACGACCTATCTCTGCAGCTGAAACCTTAAATGCTATTAATTCCTTAAAGCCCGTAAACGCCCAGGACCCGATGGCTTTTCTGCCACGTATTATAAAAAGTTTGCCCCCATACTCACGCCTGTCATGACAAATGCATTTAACGCTATACTTTCGGGCCATACCTTTAGCTCAGATACAGTGCAAGCCAACATTTCTATGATTCCTAAGCCGAACTCAGATGACATGCAATGGTCTAATTATAGACCAATCTCCCTCCTTAACGTAGATGTTAAACTGTTAGCTTAAATCCTATCTACTCATCTTAATACATGCATTGGATCCCTAATCCATAATGATCAGGTCGGCTTCATACCAACCCGACAAGCAGGGGACAACGTCAGGCGTACATCCCTCTTAGCTCACTTAGCCAAATCTCGCAATATTCCTGCTTGTTTCCTGTCCTTGGACATACGGAAAGCATTTGACACTGTCTCGTGGCCATACTTACATTACATTCTGCGCCGATGGGGTTTTGGTCCGCATTTCCTAACCTGGATCTTTTCTCTCTACCAGGGCCCTTCGGCCAGAATTAAATACTTAGGGCATCGATCTGCTCATTTCCCAATTTTGCGTGGCACCCGACAAAGCTGTCCCCTATCCCCTCTGTTTTTCGCACTAGCTATAGAACCGCTGGCCCTATTGATTAGGACTGACCCAGATATCTGCGGACTTGAGATAGGAGGCACCTCACATAAACTGTGTTTATTCGCGGATGACGTTTTACTCTTCCTCACCTCTCCCTTAAAATCCACGCCTAACCTTCTTCGCCTACTTGATAGGTTTAGCATGCTCTCTAGCCTTCAAATCAATCCCCAGAAGTCACTGGCGCTTAATATCTCGCTTCCACCCAACGAACGTACCCACCTAAAATTGATACTGCCGTTCTCATGGTTGCAAGGCTCCGTTCCCTTTTTGGGTATAAAATTCACCCCACATATCTCAGGTCTCTATACCGCTAACTACATCCCTATGCTAGCTCATCTAACACTTATGACCAAATGGTCCTCCCTTCCGCTGGCTTGGCTAGGCAGGATTGCTGTTGTGAAGATGTCGATCCTTCCCAAAATCCTTTACCTCTTCTATCCCAGTACCCGCTCACTACCTCCGTGTCTTACAGCGCCGCATTTCCTCCTATGTTTGGGGCAAAATCCACCCCTGTGTTCCTTGTACTACTCTATACCGATCCAAACTCCATGGCGGTCTGGGCCTCTCTGAAATTAGCAAGTATTACCAAGCGGCGCATATAGCACAACTGCAAAAGTATCGCGCTACCTACGAAACCCCGCAATGGGTTATTCTTGAATCCATTGAGTGTGACCCCTTTTCTACAGCGAACCTTCTTTGGCTGAGACGCGTTGATCGCCGCATGATTGCGAATCCCATCACCTCACATTTCTTGTTCCTTTGGGATAAACTGAAGGCCAGCTATCTCTTACAATCACCCCATAATCCCCTCCTTTCATACCTTCGAAATCCAGCCTTTCCCCCAGCCTGGTCCGCACCACAGGTCTTTACTCGCTGGTCTACGGCTGGTCTCACCCAGACCCGACAATTTATGTGCAGGAATAAATTTTAAATCCTTTGCCTTACTATGTGAGTCCCATAACTTCCCCGCCTCTAAGTTATTCAGGTATCTGCAACTGAAACATTTCTTTGCTCCGTATACAATGGCTGCTATCCCAGCGCCTCCTTTGTCTCCTTTTAAGCGAGCATGCCTCAGAGACCCCCATAGACGGGGCCTCATTTCCTATTTATATTCCCTCTTCACAACCTCAACTATCTCATCGTTAACCTCGTACACAAATAAATGGGAAGAGGATTTAGGACGGCAAATCGACCCTCCAGATTGGGACCTCATTTGGTCCAACACCAAAGAGTCGTCGCACAATATTGTGGCCCTGGAGACCAAAGTCTTGACCCACTGGTACCTAGTCCCAGCTAGAATTGCGAAATTCACCGCTGATTACCCCTCAGCATGTTTCAGGGGCTGCGCAGACCCGGGTACATTTTTTCATATTTGGTGGGATTGCCCAATCGTCCGAGTATTTTGGGAGGAGGTTTTTAGAATACTATCCACACTCAGTGCTATAACCCTCCATCCAAGTCCATTAGTTGCGCTTCTCAACCTGCGACCACCTGACACCACAAAGGCAAATTTCAAACTCATTCTACAAGTCACCACCACTGCCAAGCAGGTTATCGCTAAGTCATGGAAGTCTCCCTTGCTGAGTATGACAGCAGTTACGAACAAGGACATTCAGGCGATGATTCACGCAAAAATAGAAGCCACTATTTTAGATTCTATTCCTAAGTTCAAGAAGATTTGGAATCCCTGGGTAGAGCATTTCCTCCCTTCCAATTTTGATGACTCCCTTCTCAATCCGTAACCTATACCTCTTGCCTTATTGGTACCATTCCTTACCAATACTGCGATTTTCCCCCTTCTCCCCCTAACGTGGAGCCGTATGCCCCTTTCCACCCTCCCTCCCCCTCCCCCCCTCCCCTTCTTGTTAGGCCTCATTTGTCATTTAATAGTCATCTATGTTAGCGATGCCTGTCATTGTATTATTGGGTATCTTTACTGTGCAATTACTGTACACCTTCAATGACCCATACTCTTACTTATTATCTTGTTTTGTTTCATGTTAAAACAATAAAATATTTGAACAAGAAATATCTGGTAACCAATTTATTATTTTTTATTCTTTTGCAGTTGTTATTGTAATCACTTTCTTTCCTTCCCCCCCCCCTTCTTTCTTTCTCTCCCTCCCCCCCCCCCTTTTTTTCTTTCTTTTTTCTGTCTTCTTTTAATTATGTAGTATTTGTTATGGTGCAATATACATGATATATTCTTATTCATATTTTATTAATTTTTATTGTTATTATGGTCCGTTGGGCTCTGTAGTCCTCCGGACGGTCCTGGCCTTCAAATAGAACACCTCCAGTAATTCATCTTTAGGCCTCTAGAAGGAGCAGTTAGCTCTGAGTGTGTAGCCTCTCTCCTCCATTGTCAAACCTCTTCTTGTGTGACGTCATGTCCGACTGGCTTGCAGTTCACGCTGATCACAGTCACTTTCGTTTCCGGTCGGGACAGTTCCCGGGACTCTTGACTATTCACAGCGTTCTGCACCCCCTCCACCACCTACGGCGGCCATCACCCCACTAGATGGACCCTTGCAGGACATGGATGACGGCTTTACAGCAAATTAAACTGATGGGCTCATTTATCACCTCAATTTTGTGAGTTTTTAAATTTGTGGCTTTTTAAAGTCGTTTTTTATATTGCACTTAAAAGGCGCCTCTCCTCTTTTCTTTACTACCATGTCCACACAATCTCCATTCTCGGCTGCAGGGCAGAGTTGTCATCGATAATTGTAGAGCAGAGGTTGTGGACCCTCTGTCCAGTTTCCAGCACTTCAGCTGGGAGGTCTTTACTGTTCGGTCTGCTGCCTCAACTCCCTGGAGCTGTGAAGACATACAGTTGTGACCAAAATTATTCAACCCCCAATGCTGTAAAGGGGTTTAGGGACTATAGTGTACATTTGGAATTGTATTCAGAATCAAATCCTACAAGGACGTTGTAACTACCCAAATGCAACTAAAATGACATCAATTGTTTATGTAATACAGTAGTAAATGGTTCTTATGTGGTTTCTTCATTGCCACAATTATTCAACCCCTTAAAGACTACCACTCTGAAGAACAGAGGTTCATACAGGTGCTTTCCATCAGGTATTGAAAACACCTGTGGATGTCACCGAGCAGCAATCAAGCATAATAAGCACCAATTAGGCAGCTTTAAAATGACTGTGATACTCAGCTCCTTCTAGACATTTACTGGTGTGGTTACAAACATGGTGAAGGCAAGAGAATGGTCCAGGAAGACAAGAGAAGAGGTGATTTCTCTTCACAGGAAGGGCAATGGCTATAAGAAGATTGCAAAGATGTTAAACATACCAAGAGACACCTTAGGAAGCATCATTCGCAAATTCAAGGCAAAGGGCACTGTTGAAACGCTACCTGGTCGTGGCAGAAAGAAGATGCTGACTTCGACTGCTGTGCGCTACCTGAAGCGTAGAGTGGAGAGAAGTCCCCGTGTGACTGCTGAGGAACTGAGAAAAGATTTGTCAGATGTGGGTACAGAAGTTTCAGCCCAGACAATAAGACGCACACTGCGTAATGAAGGCCTCCGTGCCAGAACTCCCAGGCGTACCCCCTTGCTGTCTCCAAAGAATAAGAAGAGTCGACTGCAGTATGCCAAAAGCCATGTGGACAAACCACAAAAGTTGTGGGATAGTGTTCTGTGGACTGATGAAACAAAATTAGAACTGTTTGGGCCCATGGATCAACGCTATGTTTGGAGGAGGAAGAACAAGGCCTATGATGAAAAGAACACCTTGCCTACTGTGAAGCATGGTGGAGGGTCAATCATGCTTTGGGGCTGTTTTGCTTCTGCAGGTACAGGGAAGCTTCAGCGTGTGCAAGGTACCATGAATTCTCTTCAGTACCAGGAGATATTGGATGGAAACGTGATGCAGTCCGTCACACACCTGAGGCTTGGGAGACGTTGGACCTTTCAACAGGACAATGATCCCAAGCATACCTCCAAGTCCACTAGAGCATGGTTGCAGAGGAAAGGCTGGAACATTTTGGAGTGGCCATCGCAGTCACCAGACTTAAATCCGATTGAGAACCTCTGGTGGGACTTAAAGAAAGCAGTTGCAGTGCGCAAGCCTAAGAATGTGACTGAACTGGAGGCCTTTGCCCATGAAGAATGGGCGAAGATACCCGTAGATCGCTGCAAGACACTTGTGTCAAGCTATGCTTCACGTTTAAAAGCTGTTATAACTGTAAAAGGATGCTGTACTAAGTACTAAGATTGAATGTCACTTGGGGGTTGAATAAAACTGATAATGCTGTGAGCACAGAAAAGACATTTGTGGTTATTTCATTATAACTGTTATGTTATATTTGTCTGACCTACAAGTGCCTCTTTAATGTAAATGTAAGCAAGATGACTGAATGATCAAAAGCAATGTCAAACTGGCCAAAACACTCAATTTCAGTGGGGGTTGAATAATTTTGGTCACAACTGTAGGTGCTACTGTAGACAGAGGCCAACGGTGCTCTGCCCTGTTGCCAGTGCTTCAGCTGGGGACTCCACATCCTCCGCTCTGGCTGACTCTTGAGGAGGGAGGAAGACTACCTCCTCTCCTGGACTGTGGAACTGCCACTGGGGAGAGAGGACGACCACCTCCTCTCCCGGACTGTGGAACTGCCGCTGGTAGATGAGCAAGTTGCTTCATCTCCTGTGCTATCATCAGGCTGCTGGGTTGACATTTCTCTGGTACTGTCTCCCTGGTGAACAGATCCTTGCTGGGGATGGAAAACCATTTCCTCTGCTCTAGCTGACTTCTGGGGAGGGAGAACAACCACCTCCTCTCCCGGATTGTGGATCTGCCACTGGGGAGTGAGGATGACCACCTTCCTTCCCGGATTGTGGAACTGTTGCTGGGGAGATAAAACTCTGACTACTTCTCTCTGAAGTTCCCGTGTCGCTGTAGGTGTTGGGAAAAGATAGTAGACCCTCTGTCCTCTTGCCAGTGCTTCTGCTGGGACTGTGTATGGGCAGAGACCAGCGTTACTTTACCAGCTTCAGCTGGGGTTAATAGTACCACTGTATCGGCCTGCTGCCGGGGAGAGGGGCTGCCCACCCTGGCTCCCTGCAGCTCTGGAATTGCTCTGGGTGCTGGGCAGAGGGTCAATTTGGCTCTGCCCTGATGCCAGCTCTTCCGCTGGGAAGTAAAATAAACATTTGGTGACCTCACACAAATCCTCCAGGGCCACCAATTGTTGTAGACCGAGGTCAGCAGCACTCTGCCCCGATGCCAGCTCTTTTGCTGGAGACTCACTGGGTTGTTCCTCCTCAACGGAAAAGTCTATTGAATCCCCAGTCTCTGGAATTGATGAAAATCCAGGGCATGGACTGGTGGCACTTGGGCCCAGTGCCAGCCCAGCCCAGTGGGTAACTCGTATTCCATAACAGCCATGGCTGCTGGGGCATAGTGTTGAGCATAATCAAACAGTTTTTATATGCTTGTTCCAGCTCCCATTCTTGTGTAATTATAAAGTCCAAGTCACGGCTCAATCCAACTCCTTTAAGGCTAGAATGTCCTCCCATCTCCACTCCGCTGCACTACCAAAATATGGACCCTCCTGAAACGTCTCACAGACACACTGGGGTGGCATTCCATTGCAGATCCTGATACCCACCATCCAGCACCATTTCCATCTGGACCAGCCACTCCAGCTCGGTCAGCCGTTCCTCCAGAAGATGCTCTCCTAGGAATGGTATCTGCCATGCAAGCTGATCACAAAAACGCTGCTCTGCTGTTAGAAGTAATTCTCCCCTGAACCTCCTCGATTGCCTCATTCCACAATTCTCTTAAAATCACATCCTTCCAGTCCAGATTGCCTTTACCGAGACAGGGCTATAAAACTGGGCCAGAGCTTCCTGCAGTCTCCACTGAAATTCAGCTGCCGTTTCCTATCTTTCATCATCCATAATCCCAGTGATAGTTTGGATTGCTCTAAAGGGAGGAACCAAATGTGACAGACTGTGTATACCAGAATAATCCCCAAAATGTGTTAATGATTCCAAGGCTGCCTCTAATGAATCACCCGCATCCCTGAGACACAGTAGAGTATGTCAATATAAAGAGAACTTCTCCTCCAGCAGACCCATAGTTATGCCATGTACATCCTGGGATGAATGAAGACGTATGGCCAGGGGCTCAATAGCCAGTGCAAATAGCCCCAGAAGACATCCCTGTCTCATTCCCCGCTAAAGACTAAAGGGAAGAGAGAGGGAATTACCTGCATGGACTCTAGCCATGGGGGTGCATAAAGGGCCTGTATCCGAGAAATAAATTTAGCTCCAAAACCGTGCTTATGCAGTACAGCCCATAAATATTCCCATTCTACTGAATCAAAAACCTTTTCAACATCTAAAGAAGCGAGTACATTAGACTGCTCCAAAAAATTTATAGAGAACCGTGTACAGTCACCGGAGGTTAATGTCCATGCCTTTACCGGGCATAAAGCTCGATTGGTCCCCATAGATAAGGATGACATCATTGAGGCATTTAGCAAGCACCTTAGTCGATATTTTAGCATCGGCATTAAGCAGGGAAATAGGTCTATAGGAAGAACGTAATTCAGGGTTCTTACCAGGCTTGGAGACAACAACAATAATCTACAATAATCTCTTGGGTCATATTAGCCAGAAGGCAATGCTCATCCATGTCATGTCATGGAGCTTGGGTGGTAAAATTTTAGTGTGAAACTTATAGAATTCAGGTAGAAGCCCATCCATAACAGGGGCCTTCCAAATTGCATCGAAAAAATTGCCTGTTGGACTTCGTCTAGTGTTATAGAGGCATTTAATTGCAACCTGAGCAAGGGGGCAAGGGATGGGAACTCAATTGTCTCCAGGTGTGATGCCAAGTCCTCCACACAATATGCTACTCTAGAGGAGTAAAGGGTGGTTTGAAAAGAAGCAAAACAGGCATTAATAGCTACAGGGTCTGTCAAAAATGTACCAGATTATTGGATTCAAGTGTTCCAATCACCTCCATGGCCACAGGCGTATAAAACCAAGCACCTAGGCATGCAGACTGCTTCTACAAATATTTGTGAAAGAATGGGTCACTGTCAGAGCTCAGTGAAGTCAAGCGTGGTACCGTGATAGGTTGCCACCTGTGCAATAAGTCCATCTGTGAAATTTCCTTGCTACTAAATATTCCACGGTCAACTGTTGGTTACCACCAACAACCACCAACCACACAACAACACAAACAACAACCACCAACGTTATAACAACGTGGAAGCAACTGTGAACAACAGCAACTCAGCCTTGAATTGGTAAGCCACGTAAAATGACAGAGCTGGGTCAGCGCATGCTGAAGCGCACAGTGCGCAGAAGTCTCCAGCTGTCTGCAGAGTCTATAACTAAAGACCTCCAAACTTCATGTGGCCTTCAGATTAGCACAACAGTGCATAGAGAACTTCATAGAATGGGATTCCATGGCTGAGCAGCTGCATCCAAGCCTTACATTACCAAGTGCAATGCAGAGCATTGGATGCAGCGGTGTACAGCACGCCACCACTGGACTCTAGAGCAGTGGAGACGGGTTTTCTGGAGTGACAAATCACTTTTCTTTGGCAATCCGATAGAGGTATATGGGTTTAGCTTGGCCCACTGGAAAGTGAAGGGAACTCTTAAGGTGTCAGCATACCAAGACATTTTGGACAATTTCATGCTCTCAACTTTGGGAACAGTTTGAGGATGGCCCATTTCTTTTCCAACATGACTGCACACCAATGCAAAAGCAAGGTCCATAAAGACATGGATGAGTTGGGGTGGAGGAACTTGACTGGCCTGCACAGAGCCCTGACCTCAACCCAATAGAATACTTTTGGGATGAATTAGAGCGGAGACTGTGAGCCAGGCCTTTTTGTCCGACATCATTGCCTGACCTCACAAATGCTCTTCTGGAAGAATGGTCAAACATTCCCATAGACACTCGTAAACCTTTTGGACATCCTACCCAGAAGAGTTGAAGCTGTTATAGCTGCAAAGGGTGGGCCAACTCAATATTGAACCCTACGGACAAAGACTGGGATGCCATTGAAGTTCATGTGCATGTAAAATACTTTTGACAATATATTGTATATGGGAGCTGTACTTCCTAAGGTAGGTGAACACCAGGGAGCGTTTGAGTTTTGTGTTACGCCCCTTGACATTCCACGAAATTCGTTTAAAAGGAGCCATAATACCAACAGTGAAATAAGTAACCAAAGGAGATAAACCCCATTAGTCCCAGAGGAGAATATGGCTAAGGCCCCACATGCACAGTGCTTTCGCCAACAATAGGACACCCAGATCGGAGGGGGTCAGATGCCCACACATGGCGAATAAGACCACTGCTAAGGACATTCCCCAAAACTAAAAGAAAAAAAAAAACAACAAACAAAACCCATCCCTCTCCCACTCTGCACAGCCATCAAGAACTTGGAGTGCTTAGAGTGCTAAACAACAAATAGGGGAAAAACTCCTGTGGGGGCAATGAACAGAAAAACAACACAGGTAAAAAAAACCTCAAAGAGTCAGAGGTTAACGACATGTAGACCTGCTTGCAATCTCTGCCATTATCTAACAGTCATATGGAACCAAATTACACTTAGCTACAGCTAAGGGCACACGCTAAGTTGCTAAAAGAACACAAAACCTTTTTATCGGGCCCATTCATTGGGCTCGTGGAAGTGTATCAAGCCATTGTGAAGCATCTTCAGGTGGGGTAAAGAATCAAGTGGACTCATGCAGAACACTGAGAGTAAGGGGAGGGACCTGAACATGGCGCCGTCATGGTCCATGGAATAGGAACACCCGGGGCCCGCCAGAAATAATGTGCAGGAGAACCTGAGCTAAATTCGGGATCTCCACCCTACCTTACCTTGAGTGTGCCCTTTGCCTGGAGTAGTGTCTCCGAGTCGGCCCTGGAGGGAGAGGAGGGTCCGGCTCCCGGACAGAGGAGAGGCAATGAACACTAGGAGAGGTCATTTGACTGCCGTGAATGAGCTCTGAGAGATGCTGGGGAGAAGAGGAAAGGAGCCAACACGGTGAGGACTGGAGCTGATAAAATTATATGGCTGTACTACATAACGATCTGGGACAGATATTATCATGAGTGGAAGAAACTGAGGAGAAATTGGATAAATATGCTCAAGTAATAACTAAATTGGAAGGGCAAATGGAAGAAATGCGGAAGGAGCAAAGGAAACCACTATACAATATGCAGGATCAAGTGAACAGAGATAGAAGGAAAAACCTGAGGATTTGGGGCCTGCCAGAAGTATCTCAATGAGAAGATTTAATGGATTTAATGAGGAAGGTGTTTAATCCAATAATAGATCGGTAAAAGAACAATTGAAAATTGACAGAGCAAAAAATTGACAGAGCAACCCCAAGAAGTGATGATGAAAACCCCCAGGGATGTGATTCTGCGATTTCATTATTATGAAGACAAAGCAAATATATAGAAGAGAAAGAGGGATCCCAGTAATAAAATATGGAGAAACGAGTTTGCAAATAAAACCATTACTGGAGCAGATGTGCAAAAAAACCTGCAATATAGTTGGGGGTTTCCAGCATGTTTGATTGGATGGAAAGATGGTTGCTCTGCTAGATTGAGGTTTCCAGAAGAACTGCGGGACTTTTGTGAAAGATTAGAATTACAGACAGTGGACATTCCAGGAAGGTTAACTTCTTCTGACCATTCTGGAATGTCCACTGTGATTGTGGGGATAGAAAAAGAGGGTTGCCAATTATTCCCTGAAAAGAGATTGCAATAGAAATAAGATGAGAAGCCTGGAGGAAGAGTAGAGGGGAAAATAATTAAGTTGAGGGAAGGGGTTTTTTTTTCTCTTTCCTCTCTCTCTTCCCTCCGACTATTACTTTCCCTCCTCTTCTTGTGGTGGTGTGGAGGAAGAGGTGGCCAGGGAACTGGAGAGAAAAAGCAGGTGATATTTGAATATTTGTATAATAGAGAAAAAAGGAGGGTAGGGTAGGTGAGGTTGAAAGAAAAAATTTTAGGGTAGGTGGGTAGAGAATTTTAGAGTAAAGACGGGGTACTAGGAGGTCCAACATGCACCCGAACTCGTGATCCAAGGATTCAGAATAGGGGTTTGGACAGGTGTGTGTGGTCAGAGTTCCACCCCAAAGTGGAATCGACAGTGGGACCAGAACCACAGTCGATTCAAGGGCAAAAAATGGGCCAGAGGGTTTTAAGATTAGGAGGGGTGATATGGGTGGGAGGGAGAAGAAGTAAGGAATATTTTGGTGATATCACATTCCTGACTACATATACCTGCACTTCTTTCAGTTTGAATATAGATGGGGAAAAGACATAGTATAAGGAATTAATTTGGTTATGACCTATAATGGTCAGGATTGAAAGTAATTGAATACTCTGGCTAAAAGACATAAGATTCCTAGAGAATTACATCAACTTTACTGTCAAGTAGACAGTCCAAGGTATTTAGTAGCAAACATACCGAGTTTTTTTGAAGTTGTAATTTTTTTCCCTCAACCCTTTGGAAAATGAAGAAATTTAAATACATTCTTTTTTCACAAAAGTTTCATACTAACAAGTTATTTCTCTCACTAGGCATATTTGCAATTACACCCCAAAATGAATTCTGCTACTCCTGAGTATGGTGATGCCACATGTGAAGCTTGTAGAAATAAAATTAATTTTATTTATTTATTTTCACAAAAAATTGTCATAGCAAGAATTACACCCCAAAATACATTTTTCTACTGTTCCTGAGTATTGCAATACCACAAATGTGAGAGTTTTTCACAGCTTAGCTGAAAAGATTACCTGTGGTTTTAGTAGAGCAGTTGTCTGCAGAGCAAAGCATTGGTCTAGAATAAAGCAGAGATGTGGTCAGCAGCAGCCAAATAAATTGTCCAGGCACCAGGCAGAAATATGGTCCACAAAAAGTCCTGGGTCATTACAGGCAGCAGGCAGAGATATTGTCAGCACTGTCAAAGTATTGGTCTAGGCCTCAGTCAGGTAAGACCTGGGCACGGGTAGAGACTTCTTCCCACCCAATTTCTTCAAAGCCTCCCGACCAAAAAGACCCTTATCTGTTAATTACAAAACTGGTTTTCTCTACTCGGAACACTACTCTGAAGCTCCTCTCTTAGGTGAGACCCCTGTGTTATCTTAAAACCCACTACTACAGTAGCAGGGCAAAACAGCAGTACAAGCGGCAGGCAAAATACTTGGTCGATTAACAGGCCGAGGTCTGTGCATTTTGAAGGCAGAAATGTGGTTGATTAAACAATCCAGACGACATGCAGATGTATGATCGATAAACAGGACAGGGTAAGTTCTGGTGAAAGGCAGAAACATGGTTTAGAGACAATCCAGACGGCATCGTTGGTTAACAGGCCAGGGTCAGTTAACGTGGAAGGCAGAGGCATGGAAATGGCAGGCTCCTAAAAATAAGGTGAACTAAAGCTCCCAGCACCGATGGGTTGCCTCTTGAGTATTACACGCATTATGTTGAATTTCTTGTTTCAAAACTCCTGGCACTGTATGAAGCTATTTTTCAGACCTCCACATTACCTGACTCTATGCATGAGGTCCTGATCCCAAAACCTGGCAAGGATCTGTTCATGCCGGACTCGTATTGTCCTATATCATTTTTACAAACTGCTATTAAGATCCGAAATAAGGTTATTGCCTCTCTAGTGCATCCAGATCAGATGGGTTTTATGCCTCTAAAAACACTGCATTTAATACCAGGAGGTTGTTCATGAACTTAGAAGCTACTCATGATTGTGTTGGTTGCAAGAGTTGTGGTGTCTTTGGAACGTCGCCATTGATTCAGTTGAATGGATATATCTATGGCAGTGTATCCGAAGCTTTGGTTTTGGCCATAAATTTATTAAATGGATCTCTATCTTGTATTCAAATCCACAGGCTCGAGTGCTGACTAATGGTTGGACCTCTGGGATATTTTCTCTTACTAGAGACACGCATAAAGGATGTCCTCACTTGTCCTTACTATACACCTTGGTGGCTGAATCTCTAGCCATAAAAATTCACTCTGCCCCTGGAGTGTGCGGACTGCAGAAGGGAGACTTGGTTGAAAAGATTGGGCTATATGCTGATAATATACTTTACTTAGCAGTCTCTGGACCATCTTTATCACAGTCTCCGGACCTCAGAACAATTCAGAAATTTTTCTGGCCTCAAAATTAATTGAGATAAATTGCAAATTTTTCCTATTGACTACTTTCCCCCATCTGCTGGCCAAGCCTCCTTGCCATTAGAGCATGTTAGCACCATCAACTACCTAGGTGTGTGAGTATCTAGATCACCCACTGACTATATTGCCCTAAATGTAGAACCCCTTTTCTCCCTCCTCAAGGCTAAATCACAAATTTGGGCTAGACTGCTATTGGGAGTTATGGGTAGAATTGGGCTTGTAAAAATAGTCCTATTGCCTAAAATTCTCTATATACTCTGGCACTCCCCAGTTTACATCCTACTTAGGTACTTTAAGGCAATGGATATGATCCTGAAATCCTTTATCTGGTACAGTAGCCGACATAAATTGGCATGGCGTGTACTTAAGAACCCGAACCCCCTGGAAGGCACGGGCCTCCCAGATCTTGGCCTCTATTATCTAGCTGCCCAACATTCTGATCTTTACTATATTGATAAAACTGACAGGGAGAGATTCTGTGCTTTAGTATCTGACCCAGATATCCCGCCCATTCTACCCATTCTGTGACATTATTAGAGGTGTTCAGGGATCTACTACACAGCCCTCTACTAAAGGGATGGCCTTCTATTATAAAAGAATCTGGGATCTCTCCACCTCTAAGATCAACGCTCTGCATTTTCATATTGATACCCCACTTTGGTCCAATCGGTTGTTGCTTGAACTCCTAACTGTTCCCGACCACAAGTTATGGATTTCTAGAGGCGTAATACCATCTAATATCCAATGGGGCGTTAAAGACTTTTGAGGTTTCTCTCCCAAATTTTATTTGGTTACCTTCAGGTACAACATGCCCTAATATCTCAATTCACTAACCGCTTCCCAGTCCTTGCCTCACTATCTTCACTGGATGTGGTGTATAGGAAAGAACCTCGCAAACTGATCTCCTCTCTGTATGAACTTTTCCTCACCCCAGTAGCCTCTGATCTGGCCTACTCTCTCAAATATCTATGGGTGACAGATGTAGGGACGATTGATGACGAGGAATGGGAGGAGGTTCTAGACTCCTGCAAAAAAAGGTTTTGCTTAAGATGCCCTAAGTCTTACCAAACTCTATGTTGTTCATAGTGCATTACTTAAAATAACTCATCTTGCATGATTTAGAACTGATAAGGATTCTTATTGTCCTAAATGTCATGTATCTGCGGGCACATTCGCCCACCTTCTTTGGCAATGCCCATGGATAAATTAATTTTTGGTGATCCAGTTTTTACATGACCGCATGGGTTCCCCTATATCCTTGGATCCTAAACCATGTTTATTGGGAATTATCCCTGATTCAGGCTCTGAAAGGTATTTGACTATGTTTTTACATTGTTTTACACAACTTTTTTTAGTGCCAGGAAATTGGCAGCCTGCCATTGGATGCAGGAGCTCCCTCCTACGTTGGAGGAATGGATGGCAGATATTAACAATCTATCTATTAAAAAAACAAAAAAAATTATTACAGGCTATCCTAACAAATATAACAAAATATGGGATAGTGACGCATGCGTGGAGCTGCCTAAACCAGGCATGTCTGCTTAGAGCCCCGCTCCACCACCGCTCACACAGCCGCAAAAAGCCGCAGCTAGGCAACCACCACGGCACCCCCACCCTCTCACATGCTCGGTAAGCACCTGTGAATTGATAGGATGGTCTCTGGGGGATCCCAACAAAAGCCCAAACCTAAAAACATCTGAGAGGTGCTAGCACAGGCCTCCTCCAAAATGGCTGCACCACCATCTTCCCACGAGTGTGTCTCGCTCTCCAAAGCTGAAACCCCCCATCTACAAGGAGGATGCAGAATCGGACTCACACATCCCCCGGTCTCCCCCCTTTCATCTCAGCCCAACTCTCCCCACTTGGATCTGCTGAGACAACTTGAGCGGATGCTACAAAAAGGCACTCGGACCTGTGACCAAATCACAGAATGCCTCTCCAGGGAGATTCGTGAGCTGGGCCACCACACCTCTGACCTAGAACAGAGGGCTGATGACCTGGAGACCACACTCAGCAACTACACAGACGAGCTGTAGACCCTCAAAGAAGAAAATCTCAGTGCCTACAGTCTCAACTTGAGGACTATGACAATAGGGCCAGCCTCTCTAACCTTAGAATACGTGGTATCCCTGAATCTGTTATTGATCACAAACATGGCCTTATTCCAGGAATTGGCTCCTTTTATTTCTATAGAGAGGCTTGAAATGGATCGGATAAACAGAGCCCTGGCTCCACGCAAACCAGAGGGCCCCCCACGAGATATAACTAAGCTCCATTTCTACCTCACTAAGGAGAAACATCCTGAGGAACCTCTGTTCTCCCTTATCTTCAATCCTCAGTTGGAACCACTGCTGATTCTCCTATAAGCCTATGCTGGGCACACTGTTATTGTTAATGACTCTGAGTTACTGACTTTTGCAAGACTGTCAGAAGTTTTGCCACTAAGTCTATTGCACTTAGATATCCTTTGAATGTATATGGCTACTGGCACACTATTTCGTCATAGCTACAGGGGAGGCGAATAACTTTCAATACTGATACCTCAGAATATGTCATGTAAATTGTTTTCAGACACCTTGGCTTCATGTAGAGAGCCACAACATATAAAACTCAGGTTTGCCTACGTCTTAAGATATGGGCACATAGTTCTACCTACTAACCCCTCACTCTTGCCACAAAAGTTCATGTTCATCTGAGGAGCACCGGTACCCCCATGTCTTTATGTTAACCTGATCTGTACCATAGCAATCCCTCCCTCATTACATACAAGTTACAAAACCCATATTTAACTGAGAACTCAGGGCTTCCCCTCCCACCTTAATCATAAAAAAGATAACCAGCCTCTTTTTGGTTAATATACTAGGGAGCCCAATCTAACTTGTACCCTACTTGTTCTCAACCCAAGGAGCGCTTCTCCCCTATCAAGCTATGTGTCAGTCCATAAACCTCCTTTGGCCTACTTGACTCATCAAGACTATTAGTAAATACCAACAGTCCCGATCCCCAGGAATCATACATGACCTAGCTGCAATTGTTGTTAATCTCACAGCCTATCAAGATGTTTTACGGCTGCTGTGACACGGGATGGTTGTCACTGCTGCCTCCAGCCTTGTTCTTGGGCACCCCCAAGCGGGCTCCCCCAGGACAAAGTTTAGCCTCCCAGGCTGTGGCTCTTAGCCCTTCCTGGTTAGGCAGTTTTGTACTTTTAAAGTTTGTATTTGCTTTTTCCAAGACACTTATCTTTCTACCCTCACTCTCTCTCTGGACCCACTCTACCCTTCTCACCTCTTTTTTCTATTTTTCTCTTCCTCACCCCAAGGGCTGGCCACAACCTGTACTGACTGCGTCCAATAGCTCACGCCCTCCTATACTACCATCCTCACCCTCAACGTCAAGGGTCTAAATTCCCCCCAAAAACGGGCTAAAGCTTTCAAATCATTCTTCTCAACCAAGGCCCACATAGTATGCCTACAAGAGACACAGTTCACTAAATCACACTGCCTTAAGTATTCTAGAGCCTTCCATCGTTGTACTCCATTTGCCCTCCGAGCGGTAATCGGAGACCCCGAAGGGCGATACATTATACTCACAAGCCACCTCCTCGATACAGAAGTCACAGTGGTATCCTCCTAACCATAAACCGACCTCCTTTCCCTCCCATCTCCTGAATGTACTTGAATCCCACAAATGGCACTCTGCTAGCTTGTGGTGACTCTAATGAGGTGTATACCCCTTCCTGGATAAATCCCCTGTTCCTGTCAAATCCAGCCCCATTAAACACAACTTCCAAGATCTTCTCCAACATCACTGTCTCTTCGACTTATGGCATGAGGCTAACCCGGCAAAACGACAATTCACGCATTACTCTTACCCTCACAACACCCTCTCATGTATTGGCCACATCTTCTTAACAACTGGCACATCACCAACCATACTGTTGTCTGTAATTATGCCCTACACCTGGACAGACCATAATGCTGTTCTCTCAACTTTAGACTCCTTGATCCGCAGGTCTAGAGACCCTACCTGATGTTTAAATGACACCCTTCTGGCTCGTCCGGGACACCATGCTACAATCAAAATAGTGATTAAAGACTATCTCCTCCACAATAACACACCAGATATCTCACCCATTACAATGTGGGAAGCCCATAAGCTGGTGTTAGGAGGAGTGCTTATAAGTCAGGCAACCCACTTAAAAAAGAGAGAAACAGTCACTTCATAGACTTCTAGATGCTGCATTCCATCAATTCCACATAGCCTTTCAAGCTGACCCCTCCTCCAACCACAAACAGGCTTTTGAGAAAGCCCATCTAGAGTGGGATCTCTTCCTAACCAAATCAGCCGAAAAAGTGCTCCGTAGGTCCAGACACTACATGAAAGACAATACACCTGACACTTTCCTAGCTCTGACTCTCCGCAACCTAGATCGATTACACAAACCTATTCACTTGAAAATAGCCAGAGATTCATATACAAGTAACCCTTTGAACATCCTACGAGTGTTTCAAAAACACCTCGCGCACCTTAGCAAAAACCACATTTGAGGAATTCAAAGTTGAAGCTCTTTTCTCCAATTTTCAACTCCCAATCTTAATACTGTCACATCGTGCATCTCTAGAGCCGCTGGTCTCTGACTCAGAGGTATTAAATCCCTTAAAACTAATACGGGCCAGATGATTTCACAGCCTCTTATTACAAACCTTTTGCTGGCCTCCTTGCCCCTCTTTTAGTCAGGGCCTTTAACTCTCTACTAAAGTACCACTCTTTCAGATTGGACTCCCTCACAGCCATCATCACTATGCTACCCAAGCCCAACTCAGACGACACCTCCTGGTCAAATTATAGACCCATCTCCCTCCTCAACGTTGACATTAAGATATTGTCTACACGTCTACACATCTGAATAGGGTTATTGGTTCTCTTATACACAGGGATCAAGTGAGCTTCATCCCCTTGAGACAAGCTGGTGATGGAGTCCATCAGGCAGTCCTGCTAGCCCAAGCAACCACCCATCAAATGCGGGACACGCCAGGCTGTCCTTTGTCCCCTCTTCTCTTTAACCTTGCCATCGAGCCCCTTGCACAACTGATACGAAACAACCCTGACATCCGAGGCCTAGAGCTAGGAGCTCATCATCATAAATTGACCCTCTTTGCAGATGACATACTTCTTTTTGACTACCCCCCTCGCATCTGCTCCCAATCTTTTGACCACACTAGACCAATTCTCAGTTGTCTCTGGACTTTGAGTCAACCCCCAAAAATCTAAAGCGCTCAATATCTCCATACCCTCTTCTACTTTCGCACAACACCAAGCTACCCTTCCATTCTCTTGGTCCATGCATCATATCCCTTTACTAAACATAAAACTCACCGCCAACCTGTCTGCTCTCTACTCCACCAATTACTCTCCCATGTTAACACACCTAACTAACCTTATGACATCCTGGTCCTCCTTACCCTTGGCTTGGATGGGACGCATCACTGTTGTCAAAATGTCAATCTTACCTAAAATTCTCTATCTCTTTCATGTCGTTCTCATCCCAGTCCCTTCCTACTTCCTAAGGATTCTTCAACGTCGAACTCTGTCTTATGTCTGGGGCAAAACTATATTACAAAACTCCAAGACAATTCTTTTCTCCCCTAAAACTAAAGGAGGCCTAAGCCTCCCGTTACTTCAAGCATTATCAAGCGGCACACCTTGCTTAACTCAATAAATACCACCCAGCCCACGAAACTCGGCTCTGGGTAGCTATAGAAGCTATAGATTACGACCCACTCTCACAATTGGTCCTCTACCAACCTCATTCGGGCCCATAAACTAACAACCCCAGAAACTTTCAAACCATTCCCATCCTTATGTGAGACATACGGTCTTCCAGGAACTGAACTATTTAGGTACTTGCAAATCAAGCACTTTTTCATACCTTACCTACGAACTTATTCCCTTACCGGATATGTCCAGATTTGAAAGGATCTGCAAGAGCGACCCGCATACCCGAGGCCTAATCTCTATACTTTATTCACAATTATTAGCTCCTCCATCACCCTCAGTAATGTTGCAAGATGGGAGAGAGACCTCGGTCTTATCCTAGATCCAACTGACTGGGAAGATATCTGGTTAGCTTGGTTCTCTTATACACAGGGATCAAGTGGGCTTCATCCCCTTGAGACAAGCTGGTGATGGGGTCCATCAGGCAGTCCTGCTAGCCCAAGCAACCACCCATCCAATGCGGGACATGCCAGGGCTGTCCTTTGTCCCCTCTTCTCTTTAACCTCGCCAGATGTCTTCCCAAAATATCTTGGCCCTAGAAACAAATTACAAAGTGTTTATTAGGTGGTACATGGTTCCCTCTCGGATAGTTTAATATCTCCCCCTCTACTCTTTTGCTTGCTTTTGGGGCTGCTCCGACCCTGGCACTCATTACCATTCTTGTTGGGCTTGTCCTCTGGCCCACTTTTTCTGAGGTTTTCCCATATCCTCTCCACTATGTTCTCCTACTCTCTACCCCCTGACCCAGCTACAGCTCTTCTTAATTAATGGCCACCAAACACTTCAAGCTCTTTTTGTAGGTCACAACTTCAGCAAAACAAACCATAGCCAAGGCCTGGAAATCCCTCACCTCCACATTTTAGAATTAAAATACAGGATCACCAGAGCCATGATCCACACCAAGGTCGAAGCAGTCCTTTTGGATAAAGTGCGTGAATTCAAAATGCTGTGGAAACCTTGGGTAGAACACTTCCTCCCACCTGATTTTGACGAATCCCTACTTCTCCCATGTTAGAACTCATGCCAGTTTTTGGTTCTTGACTAAAGTTGCTGCTCCTTCCCTTCGCTGCTCCCCTCACCTCTTCTCCCCTCTTCCCCACCTTTCTCTCTTTCCCCTTATCCCCCTCACGCTTTCTTTTCCATATCCCCCCTCTTCGTTCCTCCCCCCCTTCTCCCCCTCTTTACTTTTTCTCTTCCTCCTCTTTGTAATCGTAGGTTGTTCTCCTATAGATCGCTGGTGGAACACCCCTAACTATACCTACCACAATACCTACAGTTCAGTACCCCCTCTGTTAAGCAAACAAATATAACAGATATGTTTCCGTCATCTGTAAAGATGTGCTAATCACCACTTTATACTAGCCTTGCCCTAACTTGTCGATTGCTTTCTATATACTGAGCAATGTATAAACTCTGCTCCATTGTACTCTCTTCATGCATATTATTTCTCCTCTTAGTGCTAGGGGCTGGTTCCCCACCATCTACAAATGCCTTCCAGGCACTCTTTGAATTGTTACTGTTAACGTAGTTTTCTCCCGTTGTGGTTAGCTACCAGTGATCACTAGACCTGCAATCGGTAATTCAGATATGTTACCTTCAATAAAATATTTGAACAAGAAAACATGGGATCGTTGGCTGCAATCTGCAGACACCTGCATTTAGATAAGGCAGGTTTGGTTTGGCTTCATATATGGGCTGTACGTTTATTTTTTTTCTCTCCTTATTCTTCGTAGGTGCATGTATCTTTCTCATATAATCTTCCCGGAGGTAGACATGTCCTCTTCATAAGGGGATATGCTGACTGTTTTTTTTTTCTTTGCTGCTGGCAAACTTTATACAGGTCTCCACTTCTGTGTTATGATCAGTATTCTACTTATATTGTCACAATGTAGTTCTTTTTTTAGTTTGGTTGTTTGGTAACCTGTTTCTTTAATCTTTGTACAACTCAATGCTTTATACTGTAATCTTATGCTTTATTTTTCATTCAATTCAAAAGATTTTGCCTTCTTGGGAAAAAAAAACTGGAACAAATATTATCATGACGTGTGACAACGTTGGAAGCATAGGTCCACTTGGGAGGGACATTGGGGACAGTGAAAACTGGTGTCTCTCCTAACTCTTTCCTGCTGCATATCATACTTTTTTTTTTTCTTCTTCTTCTTGCAGTTTTTGTTGGTTGAATGTTCTCAGGGAAATGGCACTCATGTATGATGTGTAAACTGTTGATGGGTAGCAGTGATGGCGGCTCTGTGACAGTTATACTGATTAGGCTGCACTGATAGGTACTGTACGCTGCTGTGCTGCCCGACAGGTGCACATTTCTGGGGTGATCAGGGCACTGATGGGCACAGTATTTAAGGGGTTACGTGGAAACACACTGTTCCCAGATCCTGTGTGAGGAGGAGAAGCCATAACATTGAGTTACCATTGTTTGTTTACATTTGTGATCGGCTGTGATTGGACACAGCTGATCACATGGTAAAGAGACAGTTTCATTGGCTCTTTACCCTGATCAGTGATGCACTGTGTCTGCGCACCCAAGCGGCGTGACAGGGGGGGGGGAATCATGACGTCCACCTGTTATGACAAAAGGTCCCCCCTGCCATCAAACTGCTAATACCTGGGTGGGAACTGGTTAAGGTCATCACAGAGGACACGATGGCTTGAGGAAAGGAGATTAAATCTCCAAATGCGGAAAGACTGGCCAGCTCAGTCGATTGTTTTAAGAAAGGCCTGGATTCTTCCTTAAATGTACATAATATAACTGGATACTAATATTTATAGGTAAAATTGATCCAGAGAATATCCGATTGCCTCTTGGAGAATCGGGAAGGACTTTTTTCCCCGTTGGAGAAAATTGGATCACTTTGTTGTTTTGGCTTTTTTTCCTTCCTCTCGATCAATTGTGGGTATTTTATAGTGTATATGGAGGCTTTCTATTTGTGTGTATGTTGTTGTTTTTTTCTTTTCTGTTGGTTGAACTGTAAGGACTTGTGTCTTTTTTTTTTTTCAACTAGATTAACTATGTAACTTCTCACCCATCCTCTGACAAGTAAGGTTGGAGGACTCTATCCACCTTAATGCATCTTGAAGGATTCTTAAGTAATCATAGGAGCAAACTTGATGGCTTAGTGCCATGTTCAGAATAGCCACTGAGACAAGTCCTCTTAAAGCATAAGTTCACCTTTTGGACAAAAATAATAAGTGCACATTTTTTTGCAGATAACAAAAATGTGAATACATCATTTTTGTCCAAAGGAGCCTGTAAAGCATTGCACCAGCAATCAGTAGATCGCTGATGCCATGCAGACCTCCTGCAGACCTGTCAGAATATCTGCTTGCCATATGGGATGTACGGTCAAGCAGATATTCTGACAGGAAGCTTCAACTAACTACCATGGCGCTCCACAGCACCGTGGTAGTTAATTGAAAACTACTGTAAGGGAACTCCTGTGAGACAGCTGGCAAATAGAAATACGCATGCGCATGGAAATATCCGGAGAATAGTGACCAGACATGCGCATGCACAGAAATGCACGATCGCGCATGCGCATGTACACACACACACAGCAAATCTTGGCGACAGACGGACTATTTCAAGGATACCTCTGCCTGTGCTTAGTGCTGACTGGTCTTCAGCTGTCCCCTGTGTCCTGTTGTGTTCCTGTGTGATTCCCTTGTTGCTGACCTGGTTTGTTCCTTACCTGACTCTTGATTCCTCTCCTGCTTTGATACTCGTTCCTGACCCCGGCTCTTTTCCTGACTTTGGCTTGCTTATGATTTGATACCTCGCTGTCTGCCTGTTGATGACCCTGGCTATTCCTATGACGTTGCTCCTGCCTCCCATCCCAGCTTCCTGCCTTGCTCAGGTGCACGCCTGGAGGTCTACCATACCAGCTCTGCACATCGCTATTGTTCCTGAATCGTTGGTTCACCAGTCTTTTAAGGACTCCACCTGCAAGCTCTTCAGGCAACACCTGCTGGCACTCCTGTCCCCCTGGTCCCTAGACACCCTCTGTTCCACTTCCAGCGGGGTCAGGGCTAGTGACACAAGTGAGGCCGACCTCATCATCTCAGTCTCCTATCAGGTACATGACAATTACAAGCCAACAGCCGCTAAGGCTGCCGGGGCGTATAGGCACTCATTCACAGAACTTTGTGAATGAGTGATGCGACCATGTGTGTGGAGCCCTGCACGGCCACACTGTTTTCAAATCTGACAGATGATACGAGGAGACGTCTCCCCATGCTATCTTGCCAGAGGGGGAGGGGGAAGCTGCAGCTATGGGAACATGTTACATGTTCCACCCTAAAAACGGGTAGAACATGTAACGTTCCAAAGGTGAACTTATCCCTTAAGCCCCCAGCCCTCTGCCCTCTGCTTTTTCTGGGCCTCAGAAATGCCCCATTCATCCAGGGCTTGCATAGCTTGTTCCAGCCTCTCCTCAAACCCTTCCTCACTGGCAGGTACCTCAAGTCCTCGATTTTTGGTAACCAAACCCATTGTATACTGGATTACTCTTCTGGCACTCTGCTATGAATTCTTCTTCAAAAGAGGACTAGCTTCTTGGAAAAGAGTCTGCATTCTGCTCATCCACTCTAACAGCGTTTAAGTGTCTGGTCCACTTTGAAATCCAACACAAACATCCATTGTTCTGGAGCTATGGCCATCACTGCCTAATGATTTGTTCTTGTTCCAAGTGACTCCAGGGACATCCAGTAGTTCCTCAGGCCTGGTTTGCCATTTTGTTCTCTGCACCAATTGGCAGCTGATGCAGAGCCTGTGGTGGCTCCTGGGCTTGTGGCAGCCATCATTCTTCAATTATGGAACAGGAAATCTCAGATTTGCGCCGTCATGTGTAGTACTTACCCCCAAAGGAGGCACCGATGTATGGGTCCCCTGATTCTGGAAGACAACCACCCTTCTGACAATGCCATATATTCTGGCTACACACCTAACTAGAAAACAGCAAAAAATGCAATTTCAGTAAACAGTCAAAAAGTAAAACATTTGTACAATACAAGGCAAGGACCAAGTTTTTCCAAACCTGAATCCTAAATGTAGAGGGGACCTAACTAAAAGTGATACTCTCCTACCTCTAGGAGAGTATCACTTTTAGTTAGATTTTGCATGGTCCTTCCAAAACCCTTCCACTGGCCATCATGGTACTAAACGTTGGGGCCAAGTATCCTGCATTGGAGAACTCAAGTAAAATTTGCAATCCAACAGTAAAGGAGGTAGATCACCAAACTAAGTTCCAAATTAGGGTGGCACTGTCTCTTTAGGAGGAGAATAATGAGGTCTTTTGTGAAGTCTGGTCACACGCTCTGGTGCCTGATTATTCAATGGGGGCGTCCTGTAGGACCTGGCATTGGTGGCAACTCTGGACACTGTAGCAACAATCTCTTACAAATCCAATGATGCCCCTTTCCTACAGGTCATTGATTCTCTCCAATGGTTGCAGCCTTCGAGCAAATGCGGGACACAGTCCCATTTCAACACAAAGGCGAATGCTGGTGACAAGCAGCATCTCCAACATAGTAGTACTCCAACCATCTCCTCTCACACACTACGTGAGACTGCCCCAGTCCAGGCTTCTCCCTTCTCTTGACTTTTCTCCAGCATACCATTGCTCTTGGGACTTGTAGTCCCATATCCTACTTTACTTAATAGACTGTCTCCTGGGGACTATATATCCCATAGTTCCAAAGTAGCTCTCAGTAGTTTTTTACAGTCCCCTGGGTGGGCTCATTTTTTCCTAGGCTGCACTGCAGCAAATCAGTGTATAAAAACAATCATCAACAAAAATCCTGGGCAGTGGGCGGGCTGTCCTCCAAGAGCAGTTACTCAGTTTCGGGCCCACACTCTCTCTTCCCTACCTGTGATGCCACTCCGCACATCCACAACCAGGGACAGAGAGACGTCAAGTGCTTCCGCCAGGCTGTGGCTGGGGGGCACCTCAGACTGAGGCTACACTATAAGTTTGAGATGTCATGTATGAATACACGCTCCTAAAAGGAAATCGATGCAGCTGGTAACCACTGGAATGATTCTAAGGTGCTTATAAGGACTAAATGTACACAGAATCTTGAAGCGTATATGTAAATTTTGTTTTTTGACTTTAGTTACACTTTAAAATAGGTCTAAAGTTTTCATCACTTATCTGTCATTTATATAGGGAGGCAAGTAGAAAAAAAGGCCATATAGAGTAAACCTGTGAGCTCCCATGAGGTAATACACTTAGCGGTCAATACAGCGACCTCACTTCTCTCTTTCAGCCAAGCCCACAGATACCCGGGGAAACTGTCCCCATGCTAAATAGTGGAAATCCCTAATCTGGACTGCAAAAATTCAGTTTTTTACTCCCTGGCTGGGGAGAGAACATTCCATCATGGTGCCGGCTGCTTCTCTATCGCCGCTTCTCCTGCTGTGATTGCTTGAGGGACACTGACACAGCAGGCAGCTTCACTCCTTGGCACAGCTCCTCTACAGTCTCTGCTACATTCTGGTTAGTCTTCTCTGCCTGACTCCCACTCTACCAGTAGCCCAGCTAAAATGAAGGAATCAAAGCAGGGAAACAATATCAGGGAGGACATGTACTCTCCCAGCTTCCCACTCTCTGACTAGAAAATTCTTATCCCAGAAGCCTCTCTTATTTCCACAGCGGCTCCTCCTTTCTTTATTATGGAATTGTCATAAACACCAAAAATCTTTCTGGAAAGTCCTTCCTAAGCTTGTTCATCATTTTGAACCTAATGGAATTGTAGTGCCCTCTATCCAACCACAAAAAAAATCCTATCTCAGCTAGAGGCTTACTTGAAGCCTGGGATGAGTCAGCCTGGAAGTAAGACAGTGAGATTACCTCAGGTCAGGTTGGGAGTCTCTACAGGTCAGGGCTTCTGGAGCCCTCCCACCCTTCTAGAAACTGCTGGAACTTTCTAGAAGAGGGGCAGAAGAGGCCTGTATTTGCATGTTTGAGGGAACCTGGCAAATCCCCAGGCAAGAGGCCTGGCATGGTGGCTATGGGAGAGCCTGTTCAGCAAACTTAATTGGAGTTAGGTGCAAGATGGAGTGAAGGAAGATGCTGGTGTGTGGAGCCTGGGAGGGGGTCCCAGCAGTGGGGGGGGGGGGCTGCCTACAGGCTGAAGCTGGACAGAAGGATCCTCCACTGTCACACAGTCAACTAGAAAAGACAGCCTGTCAGCAGGGAAAGAGCCAGCCCAGCCTCCTGAAAGCAGCTGCAACCCATTAAGCTATAGGAACATGACAGTATGAGTACCTTCTGGGCCAAAGAAGGGCAGGTTTAATATCCAACTAGTTGTCCCAGGGACTACTTCAGTATGGATCTCAGAATCCTTTGCTCAGGGGCTTATTTATGTTCATTTTTGCTATGAGGTTTGTCCTCAAAGTTGTACAATTCATTGGGCATCCCCTATACCCCTCAACCCTATCCAAGTTTTTAACCCCTAATAAGAATAACAAAATCAAGCTCAAGGTCCGTTTTACTGACTGCGGATGAGAGTGCTGCAAAATGCATGTTTCTTGGCTGTGCAGACCTTAGAGGGGGACCCAAAAACTCAGCGGTCCTTGAAAGGGTAGCGCTACAGAATCTCTCACCTACTTGTTCTGGTATTCAGTCCACCCAAGCTATCGGCAAACTTTTTTTTTTTCTAACCCCTCGACTTATGCAATATAATTTTATTATTGCACGTTTTTTCTGGTGTTCTTTCTGAACTATTTTTTATTAGAGCATTCTTCTTGCCATTTCCACTGTTTTGTATTGGGCATAATTGACATTTACATGCCTCCCTGATTTACCTCTGGTATAGTTACTATACTATCAGGAACCTCTGCTTCGAATGGTCCATATTTTCAGCTTTACTTTCTCTTCTGCAACTTGATTTCCTTTACCTTTATTAAACTCCTTATGGCTTCAAAAATCTCATTTAATGTCAAAGGACTTAACAGTCTCCATAAAAGGAGAGTAATGCAGAAATAAATGCAATCCCTACACGGGGATATTGTTTTTGTTTCGAGAAACCTTCTTCCTGAAACACAAACACCCTGCTCTCTCCTTCAAGCAGTTCCAACACCTTTTCATAGCAACGCAGATGAGCAGAAAGCAGTTTTCATTGTCATCAAGAACTCTCTATCTTTCCATCTTAAATCATCGATGACAAGGGAAGTTTTAGTTTTCTGATCTGTGAAATTGACTGCATCCTGTACATCTTGGCAAATACTTATGCACCAAATGTCAAACAGATGGTATTTTTTAAACTTGTCTTTAAACAAATGACTCCTGCCGACAAGGCCAATTGTTGATTGGCGGAGATTATAATACCATTAACCACTTGCCTACTGGGCACTTATACCCCCTTCCTGCCCAGGCCAATTTTCAGCTTTCAGTGCTGTCGCACTTTGAATGACAGTTGCGCGGTCATGCAACACTGTACCCATATGAAATTTTTATCATTTTTTTCACACATAGAGCTTTCTTATGGTAGTATTTAATCACCGATGGGTGTTTTATTTTTTGCACTACAAACAAAAAAAGACCAAAATTTTGAAAAAAAACAAAGTTTTTCTTTTGTTTCTATTATAAAATTTTGCAAGCAGGTAATTTTCTCCTTCATTGATGTGCGTTGATGAGGCTGCACTGATAGGCAGCACTGATTGGCACTGATGAGCTGGCATTGATGGGCGGCGTTGCTGGGCAGTACTGATGAGTGGCACTACTGGGCACATGTGGGTGCGCTGCAGGGCACAAGAGGGTGGCACTGATGGGTACAGTGCCCTGATGATCAGTGCCGATCACTTCTCTGACAATTGCCGGTTATCAGCAGTACTTTCCTCACGCTGTGACAGCTTGAGGAAGGTGCAGCTGATAACTGGCAACTGTATTTACCCGGTGATCTGCTGTGTATTGACACTGTGTATTGGAAACAGTGATCACCAACGGCGCTGGGGGTGTGTTCTGGAATGATGTCTATGGATGTCGTTCCAGAAACAGACAACCGGCAGTAGCCGTCCTTCGGCTATGGCACGGTAGGGAACTGGTTAATGATCTATTTCTGACACCACTACCCTGACTAGATGTCGTTCATTATGCTTAAGTAAGAGAGATGTAGAGATGTTACCATGGAAGTGGATCTTGCTTTTGGACTGTAAATACCAATCCTCTATTTTTGACGCCATCCATGAATTTTTTACTCTAAACACCCCTAACGTTCACCCTTTTTCCCTATGTTCTGCCCATAAGGTGTTTATAATCGGTATATCGATACAATTAACCTCTCGCGCTAAAAAGTATATTGAAGCCATCAATTTGACTAATTCATTAAAGCCAAACGTGAACATGAGGAAATTATCAAACGGAAACCATCTGTATCTACTTCTGCCATTTTATTGTGAATTATGCACCCTATTACTGTACAAACATGAACGTCAGGTTACTTTTAAGGTCAACTCGCATGCTTTAGGTAACAAGACTGGAGCCTATCTCGCTAGGCATATTAAATCAACTTGTGACTAAAATTCAATTCCTCCAAAACCCTCATGACAACTCAAAGGACTATTATCATACTCTTATAGCAGAAATCTTTTAGAAATTACTATGCATCACTCTATAACTTACATTCGGATACTGCTACCCCTCAACCTACTACAGACCGAATACAATTGTTTCTCAAAAACTTGTTACTTGCCAGCCTTACTGGAGCCCAGGTAGAATGTCTATCCACTCCCTTTACGACCATTGAAAATTTAAAAGTTATACGGTCCTACACAAGGCACCTGGGATAGATGGTTATTTCAATGAATATTACCAAAACTTTTCCTCAGTTTTAAACCCCCATCTTGTCTCAGTGAAGCATTGTCTACAGGTCATTTCCTAAAAGAAATGTTACAAACCGTAGTCACCATGATTCCCAAATCAGATAAAGATACTTCATCTTCAGCTATCTATAGGCCAATATCTCTACTCTTTCTAACTTTAAGTGCAGAAAAAGCTTTCAACCAAGTGCTGGGGGTTTTTAGAAACAGTAGGCTTTCATGGCCCTATTCTGTCTGACATTATGTCTCTGTACTTGTTACCTGTGGCAAGAGTATACTCTTCTGGAGCCTTATCCTGTGAATTCCCTATCACGGATGGAACCACACAAAACTGCCCTTTATCGTCTCTTATTTTCACACTTGTTATGGAACCCCTAGAGCACTCTGTTAAAACATCTTCCCTTATCTCCAGCATTTGTATAGGTCATATTCACAATGGGATAGGACTTTTTGTTGAAGACGTCATCTTGATCCTTACAAAACCCTTGACCTCTCTAACGGCAGCACAACATTTATCTCTATTTGGTAGTGTCTCCTATTATAAAGTTAATGAGAGTAAATCTCAATTCTTGAGCTTCAATACTGTATATTCCCTTCCCTGCAGTCCCTTATTTAAACATGTTTTAAATTTCCATGGACTTCAAGCTATCTTAAATATTTAGGAATTCACCTGCCCTCCACATCCTCAAAAGTTTTCTCATCCAATTTCCAACCATTCTTTGATGCCCTTCCCAATTAATTAAAGAATCTAAGCTCTTTCAAATTCTCCATGTCAGGTAGAATTGTGGCCTTTCAAATGGTAATCCTGCATAAACTGCTGTATCTTTTTTGAACCATTCCAATTGTTATCTCCAAAAAATACTTTATTGAAATCCAATCCCTTCATATCCAGTTTATATGGCAAGGGAAAAGACCAAGATGCGCCCCCTCCACTATCTTGGAGAAACATACCTTAACATACCTTAAGCCTCACTTCACCTTTTTACTATTATTATATTTCTGCTCTCTTAGACCAGTCATGGTACTGGTGAAATTCTGATGCACAAAAAAGGGTTTCAGGTAGGACATTATTGTTCAAGGCTGCTTAGAGTAAAATTCTTTGAGCTGTCATTTCAAGGGAGGACCTTGAAACTACAGCTCAAAGAATTTTACTCTAAGCAGCCTTGAACAGTAATATCCTACCTGAAACCCTTTACCCAGCCATTATAGCCACAATACATGCCTCCATACACTTACTAAATGTCTTTCAAGATCTCTTCCAACTAAATATATTCCTCTCCCCATATACCTTATCTAAATCTACATAAATGGCAACAGCTTGGCATCCTTCACATAGGGGTCATCTTACAATGGTATTTTTTACATACCAAACATGAGCTGCCATTGTCAGAATTTTATAGATCTATTCACAGTGAAAGGGGATATTTCACTCTTTTACAAGCTATTGAGTGCTTTTTTCAACTTTACCAAAACTTCAGCATTCTCTAATTGGGAACATTGAGGAAGAGGCTTCTGTCTGAGCTGCTTGTATAGGCAACCGGCAGGTAGAGATGCTGGCTGCCATAGAGGCTTCAGCTCCAATAGCCCCTACATTAATCTGGGCCTGTGTACATGTATACCCTGCTTTAAGTAAATGTGCTTAGTGATGGGATCTGCATGCAACACCAGCGATGACATATGTACAAACACCCTAACATGATAATGCTGTTTCCAGCAGGCTCGTTGTTCTGTCCTCCCTACATATTTCTCTGTGTGTAAGTCAACATGCAGCTAAACCCTCTGCAATAAGCCAGAAAGTAATTGTGAAGCTTTATTAACAAAGCAGGGTGGGGTGAAACTATTAAGCAAAAACAGGAAACAAATAAGAAGTACATATAAGCAGTGTAAGAACATACAGTACAGAAAACACAATGAATAGTTAAGCTATAGATGGCAGAAAGTCCAACGCTACCAGCAATGCCTAAAGAGGGGATGCAAAGAGATGAACAAGTTCCAGTCCAATGTGCTCTGATAGCTGCCTCCTTCTCTTCCAGTCTCTAAGATGGAGTCTGAGCTCCCAAGAGGCATCTCTTTCCTTTCTCTCAGAATTATGGTAATTTTTATTAACTCTTATCTAAACAGTCTCTAGTTTCAGCAAAACAGTAAATTAGTCTCCATCTAGTGGTCAAATTTGATATTGCAGGAAGGAATATATTCCCCTGCTGAAGGCAGAGCATTCCTCTTCAGACGTCCTTATACTGTGCACAGAGACCTCCATTACTATTATGTTTACCCACATTTACCCACACAGAGCAGTTGTCTTGAAAGGTCCATGTACCATCTGCCTTTACTGTTGCTGCCCACATCACTATGGACATGAGAACCTCGGAATGGCAGCAAGCATTGGAAACTTAATGGAGTAGTAAGCCCTGTACATAACATAAATGCAAATTATGTATTTCCAGGAAAGGAATTCAGATGACTAGAAAAGTTCAAAATTAATAGTCTTGGTACTAACTGCATAAAATCCTCTCCTATTACAAATAATACGAGTAGACCTGTAAAGACAATTGCAAAGTTTTATTACATTTTAATGAATTGCCATATACTTCAAATTATAGTTTCTGAGTGTTTTTTTTTTGTTTCCTTTTTAATGTTTTTAGGACAATGCCAAAAGTGAAAAGTGCCCCCAAGGGTAAAAAAATAACCCTTACAGCTGCTAAGAACTCCATACGAATTACATTTGATGGTCGTCGAAGGTTGGATCTGTCTAAGATGGGAATTGCAGTCATTCCTAAATGCTTGTTGAAGCTCTGTGATGTGGAAGAGCTGGATTTAAGTCGAAATATAATACAGAAGGTGCCTAATTGGATACAGCGTTTTCAGAATCTTCGTTTCTTGGATCTGCATAGCAATCAGATTGAGAAACTTCCAGAATCTATAGGACAGCTTCAAAATCTTCTTCATCTTAATGTTAGCAACAACAAGCTGACAGCAAAGGGTGTCCCGATGGAACTGTGCCAGCTTAAGAATCTTCGGCAACTTAATCTTGGCCTTAATGCTATTGATGTTCTACCAAATACAATAGGTGCCCTTAAAGAACTCAAAGAGGTAGGTCTTTTTGATAACAATTTTACTACAGTGCCCCCCAGCATCCTTAAATTGCCAAAATTAAAGAAACTGAACACCAAGAGAAATCCCATATTGCCAACAAAAGAACAACTGGAGGCAGAACAACAGGAGGCCATTCAACGTGTTGCAAATCTCTATCTTGTAAGTGAGAAGAATTTGTGCAGCCCCTGTGTCACTAAGTGTCAAGCTGAAAGAAGCAAGCAGAATAAACTGAATAATATCGTGATTCCTATGTTAAAGAAACCTCTCTTCACAAATGTGCTAACTTCAAATTCAATAGCCAAAGAAATCCAAGATTATTAAATCAACATTAAAGTGGTTGTAAACCTTTACATATACCCAGTGAAGTGACTGGCCCTAGGTGATGTGTAGAGATGAAACAAATCATCCTACATACCTATTTATCTACAGCAGTCTTTCCCCTACATTTATTCAAAGTGCAAAATTTACACAATTTCTCAGCTCTGAAAAACAGGGAGCAGGGAGCTGAAGTTACATCAGTGAAGATAGCTCTGAGAGCTGATTGAAAGTAAGGAACAACACCCCCTTCACACAGTACACTGGAACAGAGCTGAAGCTGTCAATCACAGGCTGTGCCCTCCCCATCACCATTTTTCTCTTGGTGTCAGGAAAACTCAACAGAAGTGACTCATGCTTATAGCTAAGGAATGAAAGATCTGGCAGAAATTACACTTAGTGCTCTGGATTGAGAAGCGGGCACTATAGAGGGATATGATTTGTTCATATTTCATGTCTGAAGAATACAGCCATTTTAAATTGGCACTCTATACCAAAGTACTAAAGTGTACAAGTCTGCAAGGAAAACTGTTATCTAGATAAGCATATAATCATACAAGAATCCTTTGGTTTTATTTTCAGACCAAGAATGCAAGAAAATTTTGTGATCTGAGTTTGATGCTTCATGTTATGTGATGTAATTAAAAAAATAAATAAATAAATAAAAAAAAAATATATATATATATACACACACACACACACACACACACAAAATTAATCCCTTCATGACATCTTTGATAGAATAAAGATCACATGCAATATTTGGAGAAGAGTTGGTTTCTTGAGAATAGTGTTCTATAAATACAACTGTGATTAAAAAATAAACTTGAAATTCATAAGATATTTTAAAATTTCAGGTGCATGATTACAAAAATGAATACAAAACTACAGTTTAAATTTAACCTGTGGTTAATAAACTAGCAGAGTACATGTACGATTGCTCATTTATGACCAAGATGTTTACAAGCAAACCAGACGACATGTGATAGGTTTTCTTACAATTGCTTCTTTGTTTTGCAGTCAACCTAGCCAGTCTTGATGATTTTTGGGGGGGGACAGTTAGTACTTAAATTTTTTTTTAATGATAGTAAAATTGTGAAAATTATGAAAAAAGTGATTTTCTGGGGATTTCGACCCCATAAAAAATTTAAAAGATGAGGCACAGTTTTTTTTCTGAAATAATTTTTAAATTTGCCTGCAATAAAATACCAAATTTGCCTGTTTTTTTTTTCAAATTGTGGGAAAAATATAGAATGTAGAAACAATTGTGTAAATATTAGATTGTATTTTAAAAAAAAACTTTTTTTTCTCACACAATGACATAACATAGGCCCTATATCTGAAAATGTTAACAGAAATGTTAGACTGTGAATATTTTGAACATTTGTAATTAATGTTTTTGTTATATTAGATTTGCTTGAAATTAAGGCAAAAAAATTAAAGTTTTTAGTTTTAGTGTGTGTTTTTGTTTTCATTTACTATGCATATACTAAGTAGCCAATGATGGCTTTAAAATACTTTATACATTTATTCCTTTACATGAGCACATCACATAAGTATTTCTTAGTTATATGGTGTGAACATGACAGGGCCTGGAAACAAGGAAGGGCATTCTGGTGTCAGTAGCTGAAAACTGGAATCTTTGTTTTTGTTTGTTGGCAACAAATTGTACTTGCAGTGGCTTAGGAGTGGCAGGATCCTAGAAACTACCCAAATTACTCTGTTTAGAAAAGTAGACTCCTCAAGGGTTTTGACAAGAGATAACTTAGACTTTGAACCACAATTTGTCAGAATGCAATTGTCAGCAAAATTAGGTAAAACATTTAAATACAGCATGTTCAACAAATGTAGGCTGAGGCCACTCCTTATCCTTTATTTGCCTTGGCTAGTTGGTAGTATTCTGGGATATGGGGATATGATTTCACCTCTACTTTGAGCAGTGCCAAAAGCAACAGGTCATATGCTATCAAAAAAATCAAGTAAGAATTAAAACTAAAAAACAATTACACTGTAAAATCTACTAGTTTGGCAAACTTGGACTAGCTGACGGGCAGTATGGTGGCTGAATGGTTAATACTCAAACATCGGTATGTTGGTCAATGGGAACAATGCTTCTTACACTTGTGGTCAGTTGGAAAAATTACCCTACAGATGCCAAAAAGATCAGTGGTGTCAGCGGTTACTTATATGAAAGGCAGAAATTGCTCAACTGCTGGAAAAACCCTGGTTGAGAAAGGCTGGTCTAAGAGTTTAATTCCCACCAAGGACTTTTAAGCTTTTGCCACCCGGTCAATGGCCGTTTGGCGGCCGGCAAAATCCCTCAGCGTTGCGGGTGGACGCCATATGGCGTCCTCCAAGGCATGCGCAGTTTGCGCGCCTGTAGAGCCGTGCAGCGGCGTGATCTGTCACCGGCCGTGTACCTCGGACACGGCCGATGACAGATCTGAGTAGCGGCCCCCGTTGCCGGTACCATGTGACCTGCTGTGACCAATCACAGCAGGTCACATGACAGTTGTATACAATGGATGGCTTCATTCATGCGCATGGGCATAATTCCTGAGGGTATAATTCCTGACGCAGCCATGAAGTAAACCATAGCCTTGTCAGCTAAAGGGGAGCAGTATATCCAAGACTCAACCGCATGGTTTTACCGCCTCCAAGCACACATGTGAAAGAGTCCTGAATGAGAAAAAAGAGAGAATGAAGACCATGGAAGGAGTAACAACTGCAAATATACCACTGGAAGTGACCTCTGTGCTCATTCTCTCTAACCCCTTGCTCTACGCCCCCTTCTTTTCCTCCCCCTCTTTCCCTCTTCCTCTTTCCCTCCTCCCTCTCCCTTCTTCACCCTTTCACTCTATTTGTAGCTGCTGACTTTTAATTTTTTATAACTGACTGGAACTCCTCTTTAAATAGGAAAGTGTTGCAACCTCTGTCAGGATTTTATTGTAGTCGGTTTCCATTTTGCAGATTTTCCCTCACTTCCTGTCTGGTAAAAAGTTGAGGGAAAATCTCTACAGGAACTCCAGTTAGCTGTAAAACCTGTCAGGGTTTCTAACCTTTTCCTATTCTGTTTCAAAAAAAAGTTTGATAGACAATTTTTATGTGGTAGCTAATCAGCTTGTTCGATTAAGCCGTAATAGAAAAACCTTGATGCCGATTGGTTTCTACACCAGATTTTGCACTCTCCAGTTTTAGAAAATCAACCCCGCAGAGTCTCTGTAAAACACATTTTCCCATATTATTACACACCTTGTCTGTGAGTTGTTGCATTTAGTAGGGACATCGCTGAACATATGCCCCCTCCACCTGTCCAAGCGTACCTCTGTCACCTCACTCCCAGTGACAGAATGGGGTCCCACCGTGCACTACCTCATGCATGCACTTAACTTTTTCTGCTCTCCCGTACCATGCATCTAGGCTATGGGGTCTCTATCACGGGTTCAGTCCCCCTTGCTACTGGAGGCCCTGTTGCCACGCCAGGTACCACACTTGATAGGCTGCTGTTCGCTTTCCACCACTCATTGGTTACCCGTGGCAACTGCTCTCTTCCTCCACACCTTCTGCCGAGTAAACCCTTTGTAGTGGTCTTGCTTCTGTACCCCATTCAGGCCCTGTTTTCATAAACCAGAAACCACCATACACCCCTTTAAAATAACTTCAGACAAGGCTTTGGATCAGTTTTAGAACTTTACTAAAAACTATGTTGTGGCTGCCCAGGCATACCTGTAAAGGTGCAAGTCCATAAGTGGTCCATTGCTGGTAGATTCCTAGGGAACTCCGATATTTTGTAGGTATAACAGCCTAGTGTCCCATGCGTAGACGTCTTCTGTATGGACCTGGCCTTCCCCCTATTTATATATGGACTGTGAAGGAAGGACTCAAAAAGCCTGGAAACCCAGCACCCAAACGCTTAACCCCTTCCCACCCTGGCCAAACTAGCACACAATATGCCCCTTGTAGATGCCTACCTACATGCGGGCTAAATCCAGCCCTCCAGGTTATTTCATGTGGCCTTTGCACCTCTCCTGCAGCTTCAGCACCCCCCTCATCTCCACCCACACCTTGTCACAGCAGTCAGCAGCAGAGAAAAGGACAGAACTACTCCACCAGATCCTCTAACTGCACCATGCAGCTGCGAAGAGGCTTATCTCTGTCCCTCCTCTGTCTCAACAGATTAACTCCTCCTACAAGTCCTGTGCTTCTCTGTGCAGCCGCAGCACCCCCTCATCACTTTCTTTTCTGGTCTCAACATTCAGCTCCAGGAAACAGACAGCTAATGTTGTGAGCTATACTGAAGAAAAAAAAAAGATGGCAATTGCATTTAAAAATCAGCACTGACATACAATTAGTATTCTGAACAAAATTAGTAAAAAAATTAATAAACCGAGCCATTATTTTCAATTGATTTTCATTCGTAAACCGAGAATTACGTCAACAGAGGCATTCGTAAACCGATGTATATGCTGTTCTTTTTTTTTTTTTGTATGCAGCCTCTGGACTGAATGAAAAAAAGAGAAGAAATCTCTGCCAGAAAAAGTGTGTGGTATGCCCACCATTAGAATATACCGCCCTGCATCCACCCACTTCTAATGGTGGGTACACATTAGGTCACACTTTGCCACATTCGCCAGTTCCAAGATTGTACAAATTTCTAAATAGTGGCACGCTTGAATAAAAATTGTCCACGTATAAGTGGTACCCCATATGGGAAAAGGATGGCCCCAAGTCCCAAACTATCTTGCCACTACTCCCCATGTAGTCTGGGCATCTGGGGGGGCTCCACGTGGCTATCTTTTCCCTCGAAAATCCAAACAATACTTGTGCTCGCCACCGCACCAGCTTATACTACACTTATGGGACTCGCCATGTCGCCAAGTCATACTGCAGTCAGGGGCGTATTTGCCTAGGGTGGCACTTTTAAGGGGGACGGCGGGATGCCACTGCCTCCCCTCCTTCCAACGGAAGGGACATTTAGTACAGGGGCGGGCAGGGGGCTGAATGTCTGACTCCGGTCCCAGTCCCACGACGATCCAGGAAGTGCTGCTGGAGGAGGGGTAGAGAGGTCCACAGGTCTGGTGCCTGGACACGATGTGTGGGCGGGACGACACCCTCTGCAAGCTCCGCCTCCTCGCAGGTGATTGAGCGCCAGAACTGTAGCTTAGGAAAGGCACACAGGCAGCCAATCACCTGCGAGGAGGCGGAGCCAAGCGGCATCGCGAACATCGAGTGAGGAAGCGGCCAGGGTGAATGAAGGACAGCTGACCCCCCGGTAAGTGTGCCGTGCAGATGGTGCGGCTGCAACCAGGTATGCTGGCTGCAGCAGCACCTAGGCTGGAGCAGGGGTCAGCAAGTTAAGTGTCATTGGTGTCAGTGGGAGGAATAGTGCCCCATCGTTGGTGCCAGTGGGAGGAATAGTACCCCACCATTGTTGTCAGTGGGAGGAATAGTGCCCCATCATTGGTGTCAGTGGGAGGAATAGTGCCCCATCATTGGTATCAGTGGGAGGAATAGTGCCCCATCGTTGGTATCAGTGGGAGGAATAGTGCCCCATCGTTGGTATTACTGGGAGGAATAGTGCCCCATCGTTGGTATCAGTGGGATGAATAGTGCCCCATCGTTGGTATCAGTGGGAGGAATAGTGCCGCATCGTTGGTATCAGTGGGAGGAATAGTGCCGCATCGTTGGTATCAGTGGGAGGAATAGTGCCCCACCGTTGGTGTCAGTGGGAGGAATAGTTCCCCACCGTTGGTGTCAGTGGGAGGAATAGTTCCCCACCGTTGGTGTCAGTGGGAGAAATAGTGCCCTACCGTTGGTGTCAGTGGGAGAAATAGTGCCCCACCGTTGGTGTCAGTGGGAGAAATAGTGCCCCACCGTTGGTGTCAGTGGGAAGAATAATGCCCCATCATTGGTATCTGACACCAATGATGTAGCACTATTCCACCCCCCACTGACACCAGTGATGGAACACTATTCCTTCCCCCACTGATACCAATGATGGAACACTATTCCTTCCCCCACTGACACCAATGATGGGGTACTATTCCTCCCACTGACACCAATGTTGGGACACTATCCCCCCGCACTGACACCAATGATGGGGCACTATCCCCCCCCCCACACTGACATCAATGACGGGGCACTATTCTTCCCCCCACTGACATCAAGGATGGGTCACTATTCCTCCCCCCAACTGACACCAAGGACAGGGCACTATTCCTCCCCCCACTTACACCAATGACAGGGCACCATTGGTGTCAGTGGGAGGAATAGTTCCCCACTGTTGGTGTCAGTGGGAGGAATAGTGCCCCACCATTGTTGTCAGTGGGAGAAATAGTGCCCTATCATTGGTGTCAGTGGGAGGAATAGTGCCCCATCGTTGGTATCAGTGGGAGGAATAGTACCCTATCGTTGGTATCAGTGGGAGGAATAGTGCCCCATCGTTGGTATCAGTGGGAGGAATAGTGCTCCATCGTTGGTATCAGTGGGAGGAATAGTGCCCCATCGTTGGTATCAGTGGGAGGAATAGTGCCGCATCGTTGGTGTCAGTGGGGGGAATAGTGCCCCACCGTTGGTGTCAGTGGGAGGAATAGTTCCCCACCGTTGGTGTCAGTGGGAGAAATAGAGCCCCACTGTTGGTGTCAGTGGGAGAAATAGTGCCCCACCGTTGGTGTCAGTGAGAGGAATAATGCCCCACCGTTGTTGTCAGTGGGAGGAATAATGCCCCATCATTGGTGTCAGTGGGAGGAATAGTGTCCCATAATTGGTATCAGTGGGAGGAATTATTATTATTATTATTATACAGTATTTATATAGCGCTAAAATGTTTGCTCAGCACTGGACATTATAATAGGGGACAGAACATGAGACAATACAGGAACAAAACAAAACACGAGGGGGTCAAGGGCCCTGCTCTTTCAAGCTCACAATCTAGGAGGGAGGGGATAGTGGTACAGGAGGAAGTGGCTGTGGGGGATGGAGTGGTAGGAGGAGTGGTGGAGATTGGCTGTTAGGTGAGGGCGGGGTAGGCTTCCCTGAAGAGATGGGTTTTTCCGGGGGCGCCTAAAGGTGAGGAGGGTAGGTGACAGTCTGGTGGATTGGGGTAGTGAGTTCCAGAGGATGGGGGAAGTCCTGGAGAAGTCCTGCAGTCAGGCGTGGGAGGTGGAGACCAGGGAGCTAGAAAGTAGGAGGTCTTGTGAGGAGCGAAGATTACGGGTAGGATGGTATTTGGGTATCAGGTCGGTGAGGTAGTTTGGGGCAGCGTTATGAATGACTTTGTATGTCTGTGTTAGTAGTTTGAATTTAATGCGTTGGGCAATCGGGAGCCAGTGGAGGGAATGACAGAGGGGGGTGGCAGAAGCGGAGCGATTGGTAAGGTGGATGAGTCTGGCCGCTGAGTTCAGGATAGACTGAAGCGGAATAGTGCCCCATCATTGGTATCAGTGGGAGGAATAGTGCCCCACTGTTGTTGTCAGTGGGAGGAATAGTTCCCTACCGTTGGTGTCAGTGGGAGGAATAGTGCCCCACCGTTGGTGTCAGTGGGAGGAATAATGCCTCACCATTGTTGTCAGTGGGAAGAATAGTGCCCCATCGTTTGTGTCAGTGGGAGGAATAGTGCCCCACCATTGGTGTCAGTGGGAGGAATAGTTCCCTACCATTGGTGTCAGTGGGAGGAATAATGCCCCACCGTTGTTGTCAGTGGGAGGAATAATGCTCCACCATTGTCAGTGGGAGGAATAGTTCCCCACCGTTGTTGTCAGTGGGAGGAATAGTTCCCCACCGTTGTTGTCAGTGGGAGGAATAGTTCCCCACCGTTGATGTCAATGGGAGGAATAGTGCCCCACCGTTGGTGTCAGTGGGAGGAATAATGCCCCCCCCCCCCGTTGTCAGTGGGAGGAATAATGCCCCACCGTTGTTGTCAGTGGGAGGAATAATGCTCCACCGTTGTTGTCAGTGGGAGGAATAGTTCCCCACCGTTGTTGTCAGTGGGAGGAATAGTTCCCCACCGTTGTTGTCAGTGGGAGGAATAGTTCCCCACCATTGGTGTCAATGGGAGGAATAGTGCCCCACTGTTGGTGTCAGTGGGAGGAAAAATGCCCCCCCCCGTTGTCAGTGGGGGGAATAATGCCCCACCGTTGTTGTCAGTGGGAGGAATAGTTCCCCACTGTTGTCAGTGGGAGGAATAGTTCCCCACCGTTGGTGTCAGTAGGAGGAATAGTTCCCACCGTTGGTGTCAGTGGGAGGAATAGTGCCCCACCATTGTCAGTGTGAGAAATAGTGCCCCATCGTTGGTGTCAGTGGGAGGAATAATGCCCCACCATTGTCAGTGTGAGAAATAGTGCCCCATCGTTGGTGTCAGTGGGAGGAATAATGCCCCATCGTTGGTGTCATTGGGAGGAATAATGCCCCATCGTTGGTGTCAGTGGGAGAAATAATGCCCCACCGTTGTCAGTGGGAGGAATAATGCCCCACTGTTGGTGTCAGTGGGAGGAATAGTGCCTCACCGTTGGTGTCAGTGGGAGGAATTCACAGACTTTCATGAATGAATGAACTGCAAGTCCCAACAGCCTTAGCGACTGTTGGCTTGTAGTGTGAAATGAACTACCATGGTGCTGTGGAGCGCCGTGGTAGTTCATTAAATCTTCCTGTCAATATATGTGCATGGTCATATATCCTGTACGGGCCAGCCAAGCAGATATTCTGACAGATCTGCAGGAGACCTGCATGGCATCAGAGATCTGCTGATCGCTGATGTAATGCTTTCCAGGCTCTTTCAAACAAAAATAATGCACATTTTTTAACCTGCCAAAAAAAGTGCAGTTTTTTTTTGTCTAAGAGATAAACGTATCCTTTAAACACTTATCTTTGTATTTTTTCTGCAATTATTCATTTGTGCATTTTGGTTTGATAATATGTGCATATTTTATTAGATGTTAGGAATGAACAACACACTGTATGTAATGTTATCTATTTATAGCAGCGCAGCATTCTATTATTTTATTCTATTATTTGTGTCATTTGGAGGAATAATGCCCCATCATTGGTGTCAGTGGAAGAATAGTGCCTCATCATTGGTGTCAGTGGGAGGTGTGACGGATGCAAGATCGCTGCCACCAATATGTGACCAACACGGCGTCAGACCCCTGACCTTCTCACCAAACTCATGACCGAAGGACTGGCCAATCTGAAACCGTGATGTCACGTGCGTAACAATGCCACACCCAGCTGCACCCTGCACAATGATTTTCCAGCTAATTGGACCACAATCTATGTACCGGCAGCCTGAGCAATTGTTACTGGGTCAGGTTAATTACGCAATTAACCCTTCACACTGCCACCACCTCCTTTTTGTAGAGAGAAAGAGGAAACTCGGCGATATCAGCTATAACACTATAATGGTTGAGATAATTGTCTGTATAACACGGTCACCACAGGCCGGTTATACAGAGGGGAAAACAAACACTGTAGCACTCTTTTTAGAGGCAGGAATTCATAAATTACAATTAAGAACTATAGAAACAGTTCAACACTTCCAGAAGGAAAGATTTATTATTAAAAGGTAAAAAATGGTGCAATAAAAATATTTACAGAAAAAAGATGTAACCAATATATATATAAATATACAGAGAACAACAGCACAGCAAAGAGATAACAGAAGGAGGTTAAAGGGTTAAAGTACTTGCCATTAAGCCTTGGATTTAAGCAGATCAAGTTTCAGAGAAGAAGGGTGCTTTGATCTCCCTCTGTTTCAATGGTCAAGGGGAGAATTCTTCAACTTACTCTCTTAGGCCTGACAGCCCATTTTGTTTCCCCCAGCAGGGGGTGTCTCTAAAGCTAAGGACCAATGCCTCATATAGGGAGGGGTGGTCTGGACGGATACCTCAATTAGAGCCAAAATCTCTCATACTCATATTTTGGCGCATAACTTTCCATATGCATAAGTGACATTCCACCTCGCGGGTAGATTATTATGCAGACACGTCTGAGGATTTATTAGATATGAATTATGAAATTATACACTGAATGGTTCCCGAGATCTACTTTTCTGCTTTCCTATTGTCTTGGAAATTCGCTTTAACGAATTTCTCCTTACCGTGAGTACTCGCAGTTGGATGCGCAGAAATCCCCCATAAAGCTGTGCGAATCTCGCTTACCACGACTGCAGCTTAGCCCCAAGATTCCTGCGCCTCCAACTGAGTTAGCTTCTGTTGAGATGTGGGGAATTGGAGCTCCGTTACCTGGAATAATCACACGACACTCTCAGGTTGCTGTTGGAATTCACATAGAGGCAGTTTTCATTCTCAGCCTCTGGTTTTATTACAAACACACACATGCCCCCCACATGAATAAGGTCAATCCCCTCCCACAGGACAATGCAATGGGGAGTGCCTATACACAGGATGTACATCCGATTGGAGCATAGCCTTTCCTAATATCTACCACTGGTCCACCCCCCCATGAGCCCTCTGAGGTCAGCAGACTTCCTCCCCTTCCCCCCATGAGCCCTCTATGGAGAGCATATTTCCTGTCCTAGCTCCTAGTGATATGTAACTTCTATGTACAAGCATCCCCCAGGCTAAACACCAGTCTGTATCTGGATGGGCCCGATACGATCTTTATTAAAACACATCCATCCAGATACAGTTTCAGGTCGGTAATGGGTTGTAAGATATACATGAGCCTACACGCGGAGTTCACACCGCTTGGCGCCTTGCGCTATGAAGTCCATGTGGTACTATGCTGCTGATATGTGGATACAGGCCCGCGGCCTACCGCCGGCGGCATTCACATCGAATGCCGTGGTGGTATACACGCCGGTCTATAAGCGCAGATCTGCCATCTCATCCATTACCGAGCTGAGTACTGTAATACATACATTGTACATGCGCATGGCCCAATTGCAGCCTTCAGAGCTTTAATTAAGCCACACGAGAGACATATGAATAACACTCATATATGACACATTTAAAGTTCAACCAACAATACAAAATTTCCATGACACTATGTATTCGAGACAAGGAGAGTGACCCATCAAATTGTTCGTCTCCTCTTAGCCAATCTGACGATATGTCTGGTTTTTATGTAAGTCTCTCATATTCCAAGATATGAGACATAGGGGAAAAATGGATTTTGAAAAGTGGTTATCTGGTTCGTGCTTCGCTGAAATGCTTTGAACTCCTGGGAAAGCTTGCCTTATCTTATACGGGGTGTTATATGGTGCAGCTCGCCCAGACAGCCAGGCACCTAGCTCAAAAATGTTTTATAGCTCTGGGGTTCCCTGCTGTGCCCTAGCCTGTGACACTTTTAACACACACACTGCCATATGTCACTGTGCCTCTCAGAGAGGGAAGTATGAGGGGAGAAAATGGAGATTCTTAACAAAATGGAGGCTACGTCCTGCCTCTGGTGCGCACGTTCCCCACACCTCCCCCCTCAGATGGTTGCATGGGAGGGAACTACAATTTCCCTCCTGATGCAACCTACCTCTGCCCAGAGGTTCACCTTTGGTCGACCTGGTACCGCTGCACTGTGGGAGAACCAAGTTCCGTCTGAAAAGGAAGCTGTTCCCCCCGGCAACACTGCTGTGCCCACCAAGTGAGTGGTCACGGGTGAGCACCAGTCGGCTGTGGCTATCCTAATATCGTGGCGACTGCCGGGGTGCCCACCTGTTCACAAAACACTTCGGTTCAGGGGTGTCATCTGTTAACATATTAATATGTAGCTTCTTGTCGAGGTAGAGAAGGAGATTTCCCTCTCCCATCTTCCTCCTCAGGCCTAGGACTACATACAGTTGCAAGAAAAAGTATGTGAACCCCTTGGGATTACGTGGAGTTTTGCATGAATTGGGCATAAAATGTGCTCTGAACGTCATCTAAGTCACAACAATAGAAGAACACAGTCTGCTGAACATAATACTACACAAACATTAGATGTTGCCATGGTTTAATTGCACATAACATGTAAACATTCACAATGCAGGGAGGAAAAAGTATGTGCGGCCCTAGCTTAATGACTTCTCCCAGAGCTAATTGGAGCCAGGAGTGAGCCAACCTTGACTCCAATCAGTGTGATGATATTGGATGTGTTGCTGACAGCTGTCCTGCCCTTAAAAAACACACACCTGTTTTGGGTTTACTGGTTTCAAGAAGCACTGTCTGATGTGAACCATGCCTCGCAGAAAAGAGCTCTCAGAAGACCTACGATCAAGAATTGTTGACTTGCATGAAGCTGGAAAGGGTTACAAAAGTATCTCCAAAAGCCTTGATGTTCATGTGTCCACGGTAAGACAGACTGTCTACAAATGGAGAAAGTTTAGCACTGTTGCTACTCTCCCTAGGCGCGGTCGTCCTGTAAAAATGACTGCAAGAGCACAGCGCAGAATGCTGCATGAGGTAAAGAAGAATCCCAGAGTGTCAGCTAAAGACCTACAGAAATCTCTGGCACATGCTAACATTTTTGTGGACACATCTACAATAAGGAAAACATTAAACAAGAATGGAGTACATGGGAGGACACCACGGAGGAAGCCATTGCTGTCCAAAAAGAATATTGCAGCACGTTTGAAGTTTGCAAAAGAGCACCTGGATGTTCCACAGCACTACTGGCAAAATATACTGTGGACAGATGAAACCAAGATTGAGTTGTTTGGGAAGAACACACAACACTATGTGTGGAGAAAAAAAGGCACAGCACACCAACATCAAAACCTCATCCCCACTGTGAAACATGGCGGAGGGAGCATCATGGTTTGGGGCTGCTTTGCTGCCTCAGGGCCTGGACGGATTGTTGTCATTGATGGGAAAATGAATTCCAGAGTTTATCAAGACATTTTGCAGGAAAACGTACGACCATCTGTCCGCCAACTGAAGCTCTGCAGAGGATGGGTGATGCAACAGGACAATGACCCAAAGCATACAAGTCATTCAACAAAACAATGGCTGCAACAGCACAGAATACGCCTTCTGGAGTGGCCCAGTCAGAGTCCTGACCTCAACCCGATTGAAATGCTGTGGTATGACCTTAAGAGAGCGATTCACACCAGACATCCCAAGAATATTGCTACACTGAAACAGTTTTGTGAAGAGGAGTGGTCCAAAATGACTCCAGATCGTTGTGCAGGTCTGATCTGCAACTACAGGAAACGTTTGGTTGAGGTTATTGCTGCCAAAGGAGGGTCAACCAGCTATTAAGTCCAAAGGTTCACATACTTTTTCCTCCCTGCACTGTGAATGTTTACATGTTATGTGCAATTAAACCATGGCTAATCTAATGTTTGTGTAGTATTATGTTCAGCAGACTGTGTTCTTCTATTGTTGTGACTTAGATGACGTTCAGAGCACATTTTATGCCCAATTCATGCAAAACTCCACATAATCCCAAGGGGTTCACATACTTTTTCTTGCAACTGTATGGCCCGAATGTAGTGGCACCCGTGTGCACCGGAACCGGACAGGCGAATTCTGGAACTCATCTCCCAGATGTGTCCAAAGGTACCTTCATCCAAGATGAACAGTCCTCTTTACCTGTTAGCATCCAGGACACCAGTTCTGCCAGTTTCCTGTCTGCCAAGTCAGTCACAGGTCCAGCTGAGCCAGCATAGTTGCACCCAGGTGTCTTACTGTAGCCAGCTGCACCCAAGACTAACGAAACCTGCTTTTTGGCCTGGGGCGTAGGCTGGGCCACAACTGCCTCAGTCTCCCCATGCCCAGACCTCTGGGGGTCTCTTCATACCGGTGGTTCCCAAAGCTGAACCACTGACATGCCCCTCTGACAGTTACCCTTCTCGACTGTCAGACTAGGCACGGGCAGTTGGTTCCTGACTAGTGACAGGGGCCCAAGTTGCTCTTCCCAGACAGGGCCGAACACCGCAAGGCCCCTAAAGTGGGCAACTGCACCCAGTTCCACTCCACATTGCAGGTCATTCCTGACCCCTGGGAAGGTGGTTGGGGCGTTCTCAACCCCAACTAGCTTTCCCGTGAATTCAGGCAAGCCACATGGGGTGGTGAAGGCTAACTAGTCCTGAGCCTCCTGGGTTAGAGATGGTGGCCCATATCCCCTGCTCAGGTCCATGATGGTTAAACAGCGGGCACCTTCCGGATGCTTCATTACCTTATGGCCCCTGGGCATGGGGTGTGCCACACCCACAGGGCTGGCACTCAGTTTCCAAGGTCCTCAAAAAGCCTGGTCATCTGATCCTGTTTGGGGATCGAGACTACCGGGGATGCCCAGACTCGAGCTGACCCCTGGATTCCTGACTGCGCCATTCCCTCTGTCTCCTTGGCCCATTCAGCCTGCACCTCCTGGGAGATAAGGTTGGCGGGAGGCAGGAGGGAGGCATGCATTCTGCCGTCTACCTCCTGAACCACACGGTGAGCTCTCCCCGGGTTCTCCTGAATCCAGACACCATCTATCAGAGGCATTGCCAGCAGCTTCGGGACCTGAGTGGAAAGGAGAGGTGATTGGAGCTGAAGGCCGCAGCCCCCTCTCTGAGATCCAAGGATCAACTCCAATAAGACCCCTCGCACTTCCCATCCAGGTGTGCTGTCACTGCCTAGGACACATGTTTGTCTGCCTGTTGACACACCATGACAGGTCAGATCAGATGACATGCTTTCAGGCTTCCAGCCCCCTGCTGATAGGCTATTCTTCCTGTCAGGCCTTTGTTTACTCTTCCCAGCAGGGAAGTTCACATCTAGCCAGAGGCTGAAATCCCTGTGTGAAGGGCTTTCCAGGGCTGGCCTTCATGTGGGACTACAAGTATTAGCCAGCTGTTGTTTACCCTCCTCAGCAGGGAAGCTCTCAGCTAGCTGACCTCTGAAGTCCATTTGTGGGTCGCTTTTCAGTGCTGCCTTATGCGTGGAACTACAAGTCCCAGCCGGCTGGCCAGTACCATGCAAGGCCAATGGCTGAGCACTTATCAAGGCATAATCTTCTGAGCCTGGGCAGAGTCACAGTTACAGACCGGTTGCCCACAGTGACTGGCTGCAAGTTGGCGGGGGTTACCCGCATCTTCCTGCGGACAAACAGCACTGAAGAAGAGTTGCTGGCCGGCTGGCCAGCTGATGTCATCTGCTTATGCTCAGGACACTGTGTCCTGAGATGTCCGGCTTTCCCACAGGTGAAACATCTGCAGTTGTCAGGCAGGGATGGCTTGGCTCCAAGTGCCGCAGGTGTGGGCAGAGGGGAAGCTTGACTCACCGATATAGGAGGGATTGCTAGGATCGATTTCCCTCCTTTCCAGCTGTTCAGAGGAGCCTTGCGAGGGTCAGACGTAGGTATCTGCCAAATCGGCTGCCGCGTCGGCAGATGCGGGTTCTCTCTCCATTACAAACTGGGCAGAGTCACATTATCAAGGCATAATCTTCTGTGACTGCTTTTCTGAAAATATATACTTTATATTTCTACACAAACAAATGAGAACAAATTTCAAATGGAAGCAAATGGGCACACACATTTATATATACATTATATCCGTGATACACTGTTGCATCACCTGGAGTGTCATGAGCACAGAACCCAGTTTTCCCTGAATCAGCATACTGTGTTGCCATGGTGCAAATGGGTTGCCCCTGGCACCATAACAACCAAAGGTATTCTAGGGACAGAATGCTTTAATTCCTATGGTGATGAAAGCCAGCTTGTCCTCACCATGGTAACTCTTGGCCAGGTGACATACATGACACCTCCATCAGCATTTAGGAGAGGATGGAAGAGGGAGACCCAATCAAAAGAGCCATTAAAGGTGCCAATGACAGGGAGTTTCTCAAGCAGGAGGTGCAGCTGCAAAGCATTGTGGAATATGTAGTCCTGAACAGAAATGGCCTGATAGGCTTATATAGAAATGGAACTGCAAAAACTAGCATGCTTAGTGAGAGCAGAATGAAGGACTCCATCTTGTTTCTCCTGAGGGGAGGTAGTCTGCATGTTGAAGGTAACAGTCTGGACCTAGCAGAGAAGTGCTTAGGGTCAGTTCACAGCATGCTGCGTTATCTGCATCAGTCAGGGGAACATCCAAACTGAGAGATGTGGACCCTACACAGTGCCTACACGGACAGAGTGAAGCGCTCATCGTGAGGTGACCAGAGGAGCCTGTCATTTCCAGGACAATCATTTGGGCCTTAGTCACAGAATCTGGTGAGAGGGATTTTGCCCACTGGCAGATGACAGGAACACTGCACACAGACAGAGACATTACACTTTGTCCATACTCACCAGGCACTGGTGGCCCTGCTAAACAGACACAGTATTTGCTATGCTATACAAATACTGCCATGGGATTACAATTATACTTTACCATAGGAGTTTAAGTGCACCAATGAAAGTGGCTAGCTGAAGATCCCAAGATTCACCCTGTTACCAAGAGACTTACGGCACGCGCATGCGTATTCAGGCCTCTATGTTGCATGGTGTGTGAGGGAATAGCTTGGAAAGTAGCTATTTTCAATGTTTATTACTTCCCATAGAGGTCTTACAGTAAAGCTGATCTCTGTGTTTTATTATAAAGTGTGTGCTTTTCATTGGTCCTTGCACTTACACTATTTTTTGCATTTTATATTGAGCTGCCTCTAGATTTTGCATACTTTAAAAGGGTGCCATGACTGACTGAAAAAAGGTTGAGAAACGCTCCATTAAACAGTTGTAGTTGTGTCTTGTAGCTAAGTCGGGAATATTTCGGAAACCTCATTTATAGACAGAATGCTAATTTTATAGAAGTGCATTATTTTTGCTAATAGATAATAGATCTATGCCTGTACTCAGGGCCAGGACAAGGCAAGAGCAGAAGGAGCACCTACCTAAGTCTAGCACCTACTGACTTCAGTAGGGCTGTAGTGAGCGGTTGCGGGAGAGGAGGGGAGCTCTTTGCACTGGGCAGCCGTTAGAGGAGCTCTGTGTACTGGGTTGCCACGGGAGGAGGGTGGAGCTCTTTCTACTGGGTTGCCATGGGAGCAGGGAAGAGCTCTGTGTACTGGGGGGCCACGAGAGGAGGCAGGAGCTCTGTGTTTTGGGGAGCTAGGTGGAGGAGACCTCACCTCTTCTAGGAGATGGGGGGAGCTCTGTGTACTGGGGGTGCTAGGCGGTGGGGGGGGAGCTCTATATACTGTGGGTGCTAGGAGCTGGGGGCAGCTCTGTGCATTGGGGGTGCTGGGAGGTGAGCTCTGTGTAATGGGGGTTGCTGGGTGGTGGGGGAGCTTTGTGTATTGGAGGGGTACTCTATCTATTCCCTCAATATACAGAGATGCTCACCTCCCAGCACCCAATCCTAGCACCATCTGTGCTCTGTGTATTGTAGGTTGGGGGTGCTAGGACTTGGGGGAGTTCTGTGTATTGGGGATGTTAGTAGATAGGGGGAGCTCTGTGTGTTGGGGGGGCTAGGAGGTGGGGGATGTTGGTGTAATTGGGGGCTAGGAGGAGGGGGGGGGAGCTCTGTGTGTTGAGAGGTGCTACGACGTGGATGAGCTCTGTGTATTTGGGGTTCTAGGAGGTGGGGGATGCTCTGTGTACTGGGGGTGTTATGACGTTGGGGTAGCTCTGTGGATTGGGGGTAGTGGGTGGAGCTTTGTGTATTAGTGGTACTTGGAGGTGGGGGAGCTCTTTGTATTAGGAGTGTGTGACAGGACAAGACCCATTCACTTTGAGAAGATAGGAAAATGTGACACAGGATTCTCATTTAGAGTGAATGTAGTGCTCCATACTAGAGTTTCGGGGCAGAAAAAGTTGTGGATTTGGCTTTCTCTGGATTTTGCAGCTCTGGATCGGAACATTGCATCCTATGTCCGGGTTTTGCTAGACACCTGCAATCTGGATGAGTACCCAGCTGAGAGATGTCGTTTATGCAGCCCTGGCCAAAAATATTGAGAATGACACAAATATTAATTTTTGCAACACTGCTTCAGTGTTTTTAGATCTTTTTGTCAGATGATACTATGGCATACTAAAGTATAATTACAAGCATTTCATAAGTGTCAAAGGCTTTTATCGACAACTACATTAAAACTTATGCAACTATTATTAAACTTATTAAACTATGCAGAGTCAATATCTGCAGTGTTGACCTTTTCTTTTTCAAGTTCTCTGCAATTCCTCCTGGCATGGTGCCCATCCTTGCACAATCAATGCTTGTAATTTGTCAGAATTTGGGGTGGATGGGGGGGGTTCACCCACCTCTTGAGGATTGACCACAAGTTCTCAATTGGATTAAGGTCTGGGGAGTTTCCTGGCCATAGACCCACAATTTCAATAGTTTGTTCCCTAAGTTATCACTTTTGCCTTATGGAATGCTGGAAAAGGCATTGTTTCCCCCAAAACTGTTCTTGGATGGTTGGGAGAAGTTGCTTTTGGAGGATTTTTTTTGTACCATTCTTTATTCATGGCTGTGTTCTTAGGCATGTGAGTAGGCCCACAGAGAAGCAACCCCACACATGAATGTGGATGCTTTACTGTTGGCATGACACAGGACTGATAATAGTGCTCACTTTTTCTTCTCTGGACAAGGTTTTTTCTAGATGCCCCAAACAATCGGAAAGGGGATTCATCAGAGAAAATCGCTTCAGCAATCCAATCTCTGTAACTTGTGCAGAATATCAGTCTGTCACTGATGTTTTTCCTGGAGATAAGTGGCTTCTTTGGTGCCCTTCTTGACACCAGGCCATCTTCCAAAAGTCTTTGCTTCACTGTGCATGCACTCCCACCTGCCTGCTGCTATTCCTGAGCAAGCTCTGCACTTGTGGTGCCCCAATTCCACAGCTGAATCAACTTTAGGAGATGGTCCTGGCGCTTGCTAGACTTTCATGGGCCACCCTGAAGCCTTCTTCACAACAATTGAACCTCTCCTTGATGATCAGATTAACCACTTGTCTACCAGGCACTTATACCCCCTTCCTGCCCAGGTCTAAATTTCAGCTTTCAGTGCTGTCACATTTTGAGTGACAATTGCACGGTCATGCAACACTGTACCCATATGACATTTTTATAATATTTTTCACACAAATAGAGTTTTTTTGGTGGTATTTATTCGCTGCTGTGTGTTTTATTTTTTGCACTATAAACAAAAAAAATTGCAAAAAAAAAAATTAAAAAAAAAAAATCTTTGTTTCTATTATAAAATTTTGCAAACAGGAAATTTTTCTCCTTCACTGATATGCGTTGATGAAGCTGCACTGATAGGCAGCACTGAAGGGTGGCACTGACTGGCGGCACTGCTGAGCAGCACTGATGGGTGGCACTACTAGGCACTGATGGGCACAGGTGCTTAGCAATGATGGGCACTTGTGGGTAGCACTTCTGGGCACAGGTGGGTGGCACTGGTGAGTGGCACTGCTGGGTACTGTGACAGCATGTGGAAAGTGCAGCCGATAACTGGCAACTGCATTTACCGGTGATCTCCTGTGTCACAGCTGACCATGTGGTAAAAGGCCGTTGTAATTGGCTTTTTACCACATCACGTGATCAGCTGTGTCCGCCAGGTGCGTGTCCCCAGAACGCTCTGGGAGGACGTCATTCGGCGATAGTGCGGTTGGCAAGTGGTTAACCACATGCCGCCCAGCCACTGTATAAATACGTTGGCAGGGCGGCACGGCTGGGCAAAACCATGTTTTAAAACGTGTGTTTTGTAAACAGGTAGGGGGCGCACGCGAGGCACGCCGCCGCCCTATCTGTCCCGCCGATCACAGCCGCGGATGTCAGTCGCCAGGTCACAGCTGGTCGTTACTGGCTATGTCCCGGCGATCGGTGGCAATCGCTGACAGAGAGCACAGCTGCAGTAGCTGTGCTTTCTCTCAGTTCCCTGACAGCTCGAGGACACGCTGATCGGGACAGAAGAGTTTCTCTCTCCCGATCAGCGGTGTTCTCTGCAGTACACACCCCGCCCCCTAGTAAAACACTCCCCTCACACAGTTAACCCTTTCCCTGAAAAATAAAGTTAACCCCTTCCTCCCCAGTGCCATTAGTACAGTGTCAGTGTTTTTTTTTTTGCACTGATCACTGTATTGGTGTCACTGGGGATGTCAGTGACCCCAAGTCAGTACCCCCCAATGTCAGAATGTCCGCTGCAGTCCCGCAGTCCCACCACAAGTCGCTGATCGCCGCCATAAGTCCCTGATCGCCGCCATTATTAGTATAAAAAAAACTAAAAATCCCAGTCTTTCCCGCCATTTGTAAACGCTATAACTTTCACGTAAACCAATTAATTTACACGTATTGGGTTTTTTTTTTAGCAAAGACATGTCGCAGAATACATTTTGGCAGATATTTATGACTAAATTTGATTTTTACATTTTTTTTTACTGGACATGTTTTATAGCAAAAAGTCCAAAATATTGTTTTTTTTCCTCAAAATTGTCAGCCTTTTTTTTTATAGCGCAAAAAAAAAAACCGCACAGGCGATCAAATACCACCGAAAGAAAGCTCAATTTGTGGGAAAAAAAGGATGTAAATTTCATTTATGTACCGTATTGCATGACCGCGCAATTGTCCGTTAAACTAGCACAGCGCTGTATAGCAGAAAAATGGTGTAAATTGCAGTATCTATACCATAGTTTGTAGACGCTATAACTTCCACACAAAGCAATCAATATACACTTATTGGGATTTTTTTTACCAAAAACATGGAGCAGAATACATTTTGGCCTAAATTTATACCCAACTTTGAGTTTACTATATATTTTTTATAGCTGAAAGTAAAAAATATTGTTTTTCTTTAAAATTTTTGGCTTTTTTTGTTTATAGCGTGAAAAATAAAAAGCGCACAGGTGATCAAATTACACCGAAAGAAAGCTCTATTTGTGTGAAAAAAAAGGACGTAAATTTCATTTGGGTGCAGCATTGCATGATCGCGCAATTATCAGTTGAATTAGTGCAGCGCCGAGTAGCAAAAAGAGGCGTGGTCAGTAAGGGGGGTAAATGAGGGGGTCATATAGAACAACAGACACAGGTAACCAATAGAACAGAGAAGAGCATTACAACCCAGAGTGTCAAGAAACAAACCCGAAGACAGGCCAAATGAAGGTAGATATTGTATATATAGAGGAGAATCTTTGAATATAATCAATCTTGAAAAGGGGCTCTTGAAAGTTCATATATCCTTATTACAAAAGGGCCTGGATTTTTCACCGAGTTGCCCTGGAGATCAGTTTGAAGTGTATAAGGATATATGTCTCTTTCTCAGAAGAGTTAGTTTTAAACTCTTATATAAGCACAGAGAGGCACAGGAAGGTGGGGAAGCTAAGAACATTGAATCCCAGGATGTTAATCTCAGGGATATCGATGAGCTTGAATATCTACAGGGCAGTACCTGGTTGGATTCAAATATGTTAGATCCACCACCCCCATCCGGCTTGTCAAATAGATCCAAGACATTTCCAAATATAACCAATAACAGATAACTCCAAACATTTTTGGATGCGGTAACTAGAGATATTAGGGAGAAGGACTGGGATTATTTCTTGCTGGGTGAGGATAATTTATTGATTGGTGGATTTAGAGCCCTTATAGGAACTTAAAAATCTTGAGGTAATAATTAGGCCCAGTGACAAGGGTGGGATTGTGGTGATCTGGAAAGAAAATGATTATGTTGAAGAAGTGTATAGACAACTTAATAACGAAAGATGAAAGATGTGCCAATAATGCCTTCCCCGCACTTGTCACTGAAATTAATTACAAGCTCAGGGGGTGTCCAAGATGGCAACTGGAGCAGATGTATGGGGAGAGAGCTCCGCTGCCTCTCCCTAGTATCTGCCTCCATCCTGAAATTAGAGGGGTCCCGCTCCCATCGGGGACCCCTGTAGACTTCGGCCCCTTCCCGGCGAGAGAATTTGGACCGGATTGGTCCCTGACCAGCAGATCGTGGCCTACAAGAGGCCGTGGACCTGGCCTGCGCTATATCCGGACCCAGCGGTCCGAAGAACGCCAGAGACGCCGGTTAAATAACCTTTGCCTCTACTGCGGAGCGGCTGGTCATTTTGTACGCTCCTGCCCAGAGAAGTGGAGTAAGTGTGCCTCTGTCACTACTGCTATGTCTCCTACTTGCCTAAATAACTCAAGTCACCTAGCCGTGCCTATCTCTTTCCAGCTTCCCGGATGAACCGTACCAGTGACGGCCATTATTGATTCGGGGGCCTGCAGCTGTTTCATAGAACTTAACTTTGCAGCCCATCAGCGGATTCCCTTACAGACCAAAGAGCATGGCTTGAACATCTTCCTGGCTGATGGGTCTCGAATAAAATGTGGGTTGGTAGACCGAGAGTCCCTTCCAATCTGCACTATGGTGGCGGGTCATCATCAGGAACTCCTCCGCTTGGACGCCATCGCGTCCCCATTATTCCCAGTTATTTTGGGGCTTCCCTGGTTACGAGCACATGACCCCCAAATTAACTGGAAGACAGGGTCAATTCAGTTCCGTTCACCCTATTGTCAGGAGCGTTGTTTCCTCAGGACACCATCAGCCACCCAGATCCTATTCTGTGTGAACACGGACGAAGAGCTAGCTCAAACAATTCCTTCGGCTTACCACCACTACCTTGACGTATTTAGCCCACGGGGAGCAGACATCCTTCCCCCGCACCAGGCTTATGACTGCCCAATTGATCTTCTTCCGGGGTCTGAAATCCCCTTCGGCCAAATCTTCCCCTTGTCAGAGCGGGAGTTGGGAGCTTAGAAGGAGTACATAGACAAGAGCCTCCAAAAGGGATTCATCCGTCCTTCCACATCACCAGCTAGAGCCGGGATCTTTTTTGTGGAAAAAAAAGACAAGTCCCTGAGGCCCTGTGTTGACTATCGGGAACTGAACAAAATAACAGTTAAGAACCATTATCCCCTTCTCCTAGTCCCTTAGTTGTTCCAGGGATTGAAAACGGCATCTATTTTTACTAAATTGGATCTCAGGGGCGCCTATAACTTGGTCCGTATATGCGAAGGGGATGAGTGGATGACAGCATTCCGCACCTGGTTCGGTCACTTTGAGTACCTAGTCATGCCGTTCGGGTTGTGCCATGCTCCGGCCACTTTTCAGCACTTCATAAACTATATATTCAAAGATTATCTGGATATCTTTGTGGTAGTTTATCTAGATGATATCTTGATTTTTTTCTCCATTCTTGGAGGCACATCGAGGTCATGTCAGGAGTGTGCTGGAGCGACTTCGCCAGCACGGGCTCTATGCCAAAGCAGAGAAGTGCAGCTTTGAACAACACAGCATTCCGTTCCTGGGGCTAATTATTTCCACCACAGGAATTTCCATGGACGCCCAGAAGATTTCCGCAATCTTGGAATGGCCAGTACCCGCAGATCAGAAGGGTATTCAGCGGTTCATTGGCTTCGCCAACTTCTACCGGAAGTTCATCAAGAATTTCTCAGGCCTGGTATCCCCCATCACCCAACTCACAAAACTGGTGGTACGCTTTCAATGGACGCCAGAAGCGCAGGCTGCTTTTGAGGCCCTGAAGAAATTTTTCAAGGCAGCTCCCATCTTGAGTCACCCAGATGCATCTCTACCTTATATATTTGAGGTAGATACGTCTCAAAACGCGGTGGGAGCGGTACTATCGCAAAGGAAAGGTGTGAAGGAACTTATGCACCCAGTGGCCTTCTTTTCTAGGAAGCTCACTTCGGCAGAGAGGAACTACGACATTGGGGACCGGTACCTTTTGGCGATTAAGACAGCACTGGAAGAGTGGAGATACTTGTTGAAGGGGGCCTTGCACCCAATCCTGGTCTACACTGACCATAAGAACCTGGAGTATCTGAGGACGGCTAAGCGCCTTTTGACCACGTCAGGCCAGATGGGCATTGTTCTTTTCGAGGTTTGTCTTCCACATAACATACGGACCGGGGTCTAAGAACACGAAACCTGACGCGCTTTCTCGTATGTTCGGGGATCCTAAAGAAATGCCTAAACCAGATACCATCTTGCCGGCAGGTAACTTCTTACTGTTACAATCAGAACTCCTGTCTAAATTACAGACTGCATCCATGGGGGCCCCCAACCCACCTGGAGTCTCAATACAGAGCAGAGAGGGACTCTTATGGAAGGGGGAACAGATCGTGGTACCTGAGGAAGCTCGAACCCTGGCCCTGGGCAATTGCCACGACCACCCATTGGCGGGCCACTTCGGAGTATGCAAGACCTTGGAGTTGATACCATGCACGTTTTGGTGGCCGAGTAAGGCCAAAGACTGTGAGCCATACGTGAAGGCCTGTGTCATCTGTAACAGGAATAAGCCCACCAGGAATAAAGCTTGGGGCCCCTTGGGACCCTTACCGGTACCCAACAGACCGTGGAGTATGATCTCCATAGATTTTATAGTGGAACTGCCACCCTCACAGAATCATACCGTGATTTTCGTGGTAGTGGATCGCCTATCAAAGATGGCCCCACTTCCTCCCGCTGAAGAGTACACCTTCTGCTCCCGAGACTGCACAAGTCTTTATTAAGGAAGTAGTAAGACTCCATGGAGTACCCAAGAATATAGTCTCGGATCGGGGAGTCCAATTTGCCTCAAAGTTTTGGAAGGCCCTATGTGAAAGTTTGGAAATTAAACTATCCTTCTCCTCTGCGTATCACCCGCAAACGAATGAGCAGACTGAGTGGACCAACCAAACGCTGGAACAATACCTCAGGTGTTACACCTCGTTTCTTCAGGACGACTGGCTGGCACTCCTGCCCCTAGCGGAATTCGCTTACAACAATGCGAGTCATTCCGCCACCAAGCAGTCCCCATTTTTCGCCAATTACAGTTTCCATCCCACTTTCCTGCCTGACCTGATCCCAGAAAACTCGGTTTCGGCGGCTCAAGATACCTTAAATTTCTTTGCAGCCAATAACAAGTTGTTACAGGAGGCAATGACAAAGGCCCAGGAGGATAACAAAAGAGCCTTTAATAAAAAGAGGAGAGGGGAGTTGGTCGTGCACCAAGGAGATCAAGTCTGGTTGGCAACGACCAACCTGAAGATGGCATGCCCATCAAGAAAATTGGCACGCAAATTCGTGGGCCCGTTCCAGGTGAGACGGCAGATCAATGAAGTTGCTTTCGAATTAACACTGCCCGAATCTTTCAAGATACACCCTGTGTTCCATGTATCCCTGCTAAAGCCTGCCACTCCAGATCCCTTCCCGGGTCATAGGTCAAGACCTCCGTTGGCCCTAGACATTCATGGAGAAGAGGAATTTGAAGTTGAAGCAATCTTAAGCTGCAGGAAGAGAGGAGGTCGGACGCAGTACCTCATCAAATGGAAAGGCTATGGGCCAAAGGAAAATTCGTGGGAACCAGCCCAAAATGTCCATGCTCCCAGGTTGATTCAAGAATTTTTCCGCAACCACCCACAGAGGAGAAATCAGTTGGGCATCCGGAGGCTGCCCGTAGGGGGGGGCAATGTCAGGAATCCCAGAGCTCGCGGCGGCGCACGGGTCTGCGCATGCGGCGGGCATTAGGGCATAGGCAACAGCGGTGGCCGCGCATGCGCACTCAAGATCGCGGACACGCACCTGGAACCAATGACAGCGCAGGGCGCACTATTTAAACTGGCCCTGTGCATACTCAAATTGCTGTATGGTCTTTGTTCCTGTGTTCCTGCCCATTCTGTTTGTGTGATTGCCTTGTTGCCGACCCAGCCTGACCCTGATTCTGTTGACCGCCTTTTGCTCTGACCCTTGGCTCGTTTGACTATTCTCTGCCTGATCCTGATTATCTGACCTCCCGTTGCTGAACCTGGCCTGTGACCCGATTACTCTTAGCCTGCTGCTCTGTACCATCTGCCTCCGCTGTTACTGACCTGGCCTGTCTGACTTCGCTGATCCTGCTCGGATCCATCCATCCTGCTCGGATCCATACATCCTACTTGGATCTATCCATCCTGCACGGATTCATCCATCCTGTTCGGATCCATCTGCTACTGCCTAGGTCTGCTCTGCCTCTTCACAGCAGGCTCATACCCGCTACGTACCACTGGCAATTATCTCTACCACAGCTGGGTGTACTTGGGGGCTGCGACCTGGTCTCAGTCTGCTCCAAGTCCATCCCCACCATCAGGGGCTCTAGTGAACAAGCTGTCTGGGGCTTAGACTCCTTGCCCTGGGGAATACTGGTCTGTGGGTCTCTAGAGCCCCCGCCAGCTGGTACCTGACAGACGCCCAGCCCTCCTGAGCCCGATGACACTATGCAGCTCACAGGGGATCCAGACTCTGGTGAGAACAGTCAGCACCAGTTTCCCTCTGTTCTAACCAGTTTTTTTTATCACAATCCTGAAGCCTTATTACTCAAATTCCATTCCATTGTGTTGCATTCCATTACAACTGCCTCTCGCAAGTTATGTTCTCATCTGGTAAAGGGTCTTAGGGATTGGGACATCATGCTCACCAACTAGAACAACGTATGGATCTGGTGACTAAGGTTTTAGAGGGCCATGAACAAGCGGTGGAGGATTTGCATGCTGAGCTGGGACAATCTCCAAATCCGCCGGGTTCTGGAAGTGATTACTGACTCACAGGGCAATGCTACCGCCCTTTATTAAGAACTGGCTCCTGAGTCCGTATCCACAGAGCTTTAGCTCCTAAACCCACAAAGAGCCCTCCCTGGGACATTATTATTAAGTTCCACTTTTACCGCACTAAAGAGCGCCTACTACAGGTGGCTCGGAATCTACTGGCTTTGGAATTTCAGGGTAACTCCCTTCAGTTGTTTGCCAACTCAGTCACAATTGCAAAATGTCGTACCCTAAGGCCCTACCTTCAAATTCTACAGTCTGCTAATATCAAATACAGATGGGGCTTCCTGTTCAAGCTCTCTTTCTCCTATTAAGGTTGTCAGCTGCAGGCTTTGTCCCCTCCAGATCTTTGTCGCCATTTTCAGGAACTGAAATTGGAATTGCCACATTCCCAGACTGAGGAGGCTACAGTCCCTGCACGTTTGTGGGGCTCCCAGTTTTCACTCAAGTCACCTCCTCCAAGTCAAAGCAGCTCTCAAGCTCTTCATTCTCTTCAGGCTCAGCATTTCCCTGTGTCAGTCCACACATCTCTGGTTATATCCAGATCCTTGACATAACACCAAGGCCAGTCCTGACCAGAAGTGGCTGCACAGGGAAGCCATCTTGGCTTGTTATTTGTGAAGGATGCATCCTGTGGAGGTTGTGTACTTGTCTCTGCTAGCAATAGAAGACAGAGAATACTGCTATCAGATTCTGAAGGAGTGGGCCAGGGATCAGCTGCTAGAGGGCATGTGGGTTGCTCATTCTCTTGTAGATAAGGGCAGGGTGTTTTCTGAGGTGCAGCCATTGATTCAGGCTTGTGCTGAATATGCTCTGTCCAGTACCCCTGAAACAGGGATGACTTTTCTCCGCCATTCAGTACAGATCAAGTAGAATCACTGGTATGGTTGTTGGAGGATGATCCGGATTGCTTCTTTGAGCATTATTCAGCACGTTTACAACATGTGCTTGTTGATTGTATAAACACAGTGCAGTCTTTGGTTAGACATGTGTAAGCTGAGCTTTGTTCAACCAGTACTACAGACATGGTCAGATTTGTTACACCCAGCATCAGTCAGCTTTCAAGAACCCAGTCCTGCTTCTAATCCATTTTTTTCAAAGCTCTATCCCTGCATTCCCGACAGCACCCCCAGTTACAGCCCAGTATACCCTGCTATCAACCACATGTCAGTACCTGGTACCCTGCCATTAACCACGTCAAGAAGTCCTCTGTAGCATCTGCTTCCTTCTCTGTTCCATCCTTCAGCTCTTCTCTGTCTTCAGCTGCTCCCTCCATTTACAGCCCTGCATTTACTTGCAGTGCTTCAGTAACTAAACCCAAGAAGAAGCAAAAATTCTTTCCAACCTGTACCATCCTGCCAGTATCCAAATCGGCCAACCTGCTGTCGGAGAACCCGCCTTCTGTTATCCGGCCTGATGACCCGATGCCTGTTATCCAGCCTGATGCCTTGATGCCCGCTATCCAGCCTGATGCCTTGATGCCTGCTATCCAGCCTGATGCCTTGATGCCTGCTATCCAGCCTGATGCCTTGATGTCCGCTATCCTGCCTGATGACCCGGTGCCCGTTATTCAGCCTGATGCTTTGATGCCTGCTATCCAGCTTGATGCCTTGATGCCTGCTATCCAGCCTGATGATCCGATGCCTGCTATCCAGCCTGATGACCCGATGCCTGGTATCCATCCGGACGACCCGATGCCCGCTATCCAGCCGGATGACCCAGTGCCCGCTATCCAGCCTGATGACCCAGTGCCCGCTATCCAGCCTGAAGACCCGGTGCCCGCTATCCAGCTTGATGACCCGGTGCCTGCTATGCAGCCTGAGGAACCGATAACTGCCATTCGGCCTGATGTCCCGGTGCGCGCTGCCCAGCCTGATGTCCCGGTGCCCGCTGCCCAGCCTGATGTCCTGGTGCCCGCTGCCCAGCCTGATGTCCCGGTGCCCGCTGCCCAGCCTGATGTTCCGGTGCCCGCTATCCAGCCTGATGACCCGATGCCACAAATAAACTATGTAATTACATCACTCCTGAAGCCTGCTATTCCCTGTGTCAGTCCACACATCTCTGGTCCGGATCCTTGACACTTTTTGTGGGTTTATCCTCCACAGTTGGTTACTATGATATTTGCACTAACCTTACTGTGTCAAATGCATATTGTATATACCAGATGGTTTCTTGTCTTCTTTCTCCTTTCTTGCTTTTTTTCCCTTTTCTTGGTTTCTTGTCCAGTGTATTTTGTGTTTTCACCAAAGTTTTTTCAGGGTTCCCGGGGATCGTGACGGAGACTATCTTCTTCCTTTTCGGTTGCCATGTTGCTGAATTGGCTATCCCTGAATGTTCAGGGAATTAATTCTCAGAGAAATGGGTGAAGATATTCAAGTTTCTCTTGGCTCACCATGTGGATATTGCTTGTCTGCAGGAAACTCACTTCTCAACCACCTAGAGGCTAGAGCCCAAAATAATTGATGCACGCTGTCCATCAGGTTTTTAAGAATACTGTACTGGCCCTAAGGGGAGTCCTTATTGCCTTTCACAAGAAAACCCCATTTGTCAGTGTGACGCATGTTGCTGACCCAAGTGGTAGATATCTTTTGCTACAGGGCATGATTCAGGATGTTGATATCACAATTTTGACCTATTATGCTCCTAATGTCAATCCTGGACCCTTTTTATCACATATCTGCTCCCTTCTGGCAATCTATCAATGGGGTACTCTCTTGGTGGCGGGGGATTCTAATTTAGTTTTAAATCCTACACTTGATAAGTACCCCCTAGAGGACTCTAATCCTTCTGCTGCAGCTAAATCTTTCACCAATACTTTGCGAACCCATGACTTGGTAGACTTATGGCGTGAGCTCCACCCTTGTGGGAAAGACTACACTTATTATTCTCATCCTCATCATTCCCAGCAGAATTGACCATGCTTTTGAGCTACGTAAACCTCTGCCTCTTGTGCGTTCCATTTCTATTCTTAGACTTATGGTACCGTGACCTGATCACGGCCCCATTTTGGTGGTTTGTCGATCTCTCCGCTGTAAACCTTCCTATTCCTCATGGATTATGAATGACTCCCTGCTTTCACTGAACGAGGTTCAGGTGGAACTCTTGTGCAAATCCCAGGAATATTTTCAGCTTAATTCAGGTTCTGTCCCTTCTTTGGTGACGCTGTGGGAGGCCTACAAGGCTGTCCTTCGGGGTCATATTATTCAAGTAGCTTCGAGACGCAAGAGAGAGGCAATATAAACAGCGTCAGCTTGAATCAAAGCTAGCTTCTGCATTGGCCCACTTTAAGCAAGCATCGACCCCTTCTAACTGTAGGTTGTTGGATCAGGCTCGCCTGGAATTGGATCTTTGTTTGACAGATGATACTAAGAGCTCTTTGCGTTGGATGCGTCAGAAGTGGTACAGTAAGGCAAACAAACCGGATTCCATGTTGGCAAGTAGACTGCGCTCTTTTACATATCACCCTAAGCCAATCTCTCCATGCACTCGACATAATATTCTAACTAGGAATCTTGTAGCGGTGCTGGAGGAATTCCGTTATCGCCTTGCTAAACTTTTTACGGACCCCACACAGGCTAATCCCCAGGCTATTTCTGATTTCTTGTCCCGACTGTCCTTGCCTACTTTGACTCAGACCCATAAAGAACTGATGGACCATGATATTCAAACATTGTAAGTCTTGCACTGCACTGCAGATATGAAGACGAGCAAACGCCCAGGCCCAGATAGATACACGGCTTAATATTACACAGCTTAATATTACAAGAAATTAGCTGATGTGCTTGCTCCTCACTTTGCTGCTATGTTCAATGCGGTAAAGGGAGGTTTGGCTTTTTCTCCCAACTCCCTGACAGCTAATGTGGTTATGATCCCGAAACCTGATCGAGACCATTCTTCTTGGGCAAATTACAGGCCAATTTCTCTTATTAACATCAACATGAAAATACTAGCTAAAATCTTAGCCACTCATTTGATTCTTTTCTTTTTGTCTGATCAAGAAAGACCTGGTGGGTTTTGTTCTCCATAGACAAGCGGGGGACGCCATCAGATTTCTTCATCTTGCTCATACTCGCAAAATTGACATGATGCTTTTATCCTTGGAAATCAAGAAGGCTTTCGACACTATATCCTGGCCTTACCTTATGTTGGTCCTTCACCATTTTGATTTCGGCCCTTCATTTTTGCGTTGGATTTTGTCGCTATATATGTGCCCCCAAGCAAAACTCAAATATTACTGTTTTGAGTTTACAACGTTCCCAATTGGTAGGGGTACTAGACAGGGTTGCTCGCTCTCCCCCATATTATTTATTTTGGCTTTGGAGCCCCTGGCAGAAGTTATCTGTATGCATCCCAATATTAAGGGACTGGATATTGCTGGTTCTTAGCATAAGTTATCCCTCTTTGCTGACGATATATTATTGTCAGTTATGAGTCTGAGGGCTACCCTGCCAAACCTACTCGTGGTCCTGGATTCTTTCGCTGCTATGTCAGGCCTTCGTGTAAACCCTGCTAAGTCTATGGCCATGTCGGTTACCCTTTCACAGTTGTTGGCGACTCTGAAACATTCGTTCTCTTTTCAGTGGTTCTTAACTTTGCCGTATTTGGGGATTAAGCACACCCTGACTTACGAAGGACTATATCAGGCTAACTTCCCCGCTGTTTTTAAGGATTTGACAGAGATGTTGTCCTCCTGAACTCATTTTCCGCTTTCTTGGTTCGGTAGAATCAATGCGATTCGTATGACTTATCTCCCCAAATTACTGTATGTGTTTTGAGTTTTACCGGTCCCAGTCCCTTCACATATATTGTGCATCCATTAGCGGAGGCTTCTATCTTTTATCTGGGACTCCACTCGACCAAGAATTAACAAACAGATTTTATTTGCCCGCAAGACCGAGGGAGGGCTGTCTGTTCTGAATCTTCAGGCTTACTATCTAGCGGCTAATATTGCTCCCTTAGCCCATCTTCACGCATCTCACAATATCCCATTGTGGGCTACCGTTGACCTGATGGATTCCCACCCGATACCACTCTCTTCTTTGTCGTGGCTTCAACCTATTCATCGCCCTTCTCCTCTTGGTCCGATAATGATGCACGCGCTTCGACTTTGCTATTCTATTAAATACTCTGCTGGTCTAATTTCCGCCCACCTGCCTTTTCTGTGTTTGATCCATAATCCATTATTTCCCCTGGGGCGTGACAATCCCAGACAGTTTGCATGGTGGCTAGCCCACAGCTTACACGATGTACATTCATTCGCCTGCCCGTCTGGCTCATTTTATTCCTGCATACCCCCCGACTTGTTTTCGGGGTTTCCAACAAATAGGCACCATGGCCTATATTTGGTGTATTTTCCCTAAGGTTTGCAGATTATGGATTAGGGTATAGACCCTTCTCCGCAATGTTTCACACAAGATTAAGCGCAACCCATACGATGATGTGCTATTATTTAAACCATCAGAAAACTTGTATGTCTTATTTTTGTTGGTCAGTGATCTTGTTTATGACTGTTTCTCTGATGTAAAAAGAAATTAATTACAAGCTCAAAAGAGCCTTTGAAGTGGGTTTGAGTTGGAAAAAAGAACGGGACTACCTACATATAGGGGAATATAATATTCCTACATTTTATGTCACCGCAAAGGTCCATAAGAATCTAACCCGACCACCTGGGAGACCTATTGTATCAGAGATGGGTGGACCCACCGAACGCCTGAGACAATATGTGGATAGAAGAATTAAACATCTGGTTGAAGCACTACCCTTCTTTGTTCTGAACACAGGGCATCTCTTGAGTAAATTTACAGATTTGAATGTACCAGCAGATTGTTTACTGGCGGGGGTGGACGTGGAGTCATTATATATGTCCATCCCTCATCAGTTAGGAATCCAAGCCATCTCAGAATGGCTAGAATACAAGCACCCATTGTCTGGCCCACATAATGAATTCTTAATGGAATTGTTGGACTTTATTCTCCACAATAACTTCCGCCATCATATGCATGCTTACATTTAGGCTGGTGGGAGAAAACTGTTGTGTATGAAAATCCAAGATACCATAATAATGTAGTTATGTGGGATCGCTACATGGATGATGTGCTGGTGACATGGAGAGAGTCATCGGAAGAATTCCAATTATTTATAGTAATAATTATAAATTGTAATGAAAAAAAATATTTTCCAAACATATAAAGTGGATCAATGTGAAATGGATTTCTTAGATTTGAAAATAAGGAAAGTAGGAGAGAAAATTGAGACTGCCATTTTTCAGAAACCTACGACGGGCAATACCCTTCTCCATGCCACCAGCCATCATCCCTGGCCACTGATTAGAGGGATCCCTTATGGACAATTCCTAAAAAGTAGGAGAAATTGCTCTAATATAGATGATTATCACGCGAGAGGATACCCTAGGTCAGTATTATAGGAAGACAGAGTGTGAGCACTGAAACAAAATAGGACACCGTTATTGCAAAATAGAAAACATAAAAATAAATCACATCAAGACAAAATAGGGCTAGTTATGGAACACACTGGGGTCAGCTAGAATCTGTGCTTAATCAGCACTGGCATATTCTAACGTTAGATAGGAGAATTTTGAATATAATAGGTAAAAAGCCCTGGATTATAGCAAAGAAAGCCCCTACTATAGGTGATATTTTGGCCTGTAGTGAATACGGGAAAAGTAGAAGTGAACTTATGTACATACAACCATCCCTGAAGGGCATGTTTACATGTGAACATTGTTCCATATACAAACCTGTAGATAAGATTAGAGAATTTCAGGATTCTACAAGAATGAAAACATATTGTATTAATTAATTTCTTAATTGTTCATCGTCGCCCATGCAACAAGGCCTATATTGGCAAAACAAAATGGAATTTATGTAGGCCGTACATGGGTCAAATTCCAAACAAATTTTCTTTTGAATCAGAAATTTTGTGTGTTTTGTAATCAGACGGTGCCACTGTTGATTTCGAAATTCAACCAACCAAGCCTACAATTTCACCTCATGTTGCTACAGACAAGAATTTTTGTGGCCAAGAATTTTCTTTTCTTTCCAGGTCACAGCTCATGCTCATTTCTTTTTCGTTTATATTTCTCACACAATTCTCCCATCATTGATTCGAAATTTGTTCATTACTCAAAACATTTCCAACATGTCCGATCACTCAAATTCAATGGTCACGCGAAAATTGTCCGTTTCTGTGACCCCTAATGGTGCGAAATTCAAACGAAAATTCTTAGAAAAGATTTTCGAAAGAAAATTCTTTCACAATTCGACCCATGTGTAGGGTTTAGACGTAGAATAGGAGAAAATTTAGTGAGCATTACTAGTAAAGAGGATGAGTCCCCAATAGCCATCCACTTCTTTTTCTATTAGATACTATGTGTAACGGAACCAACCCCAGACTGCGCTTGGGTACTTCCGTTATAATATCGCTTCCCCGTCCGGACACCGACCACATACACCACAGCCAACCAAACAAGACTAGATGACCCCAGTCTGTCTGAACATGGAATTCTTTATTTGAAACTCAAACTGGCTTTTTTATACACTCCGGGGAAAGTCCCCCCTCCCTGCATAATGACACAGGGCAGGGCAATCTACACTTAGCAACACAGGTATTCAAACTTCACACCAGCAGACAGTCCCATCAGGAGAGAGGGCTGCTGGAGACACCCCCCCCCCAAACTAAGCTAATACACATAGATACATATATCCCATAATAGTTTGCTCCCAAGCAAGACACACGATAGAACAATGGGATGCAGCTACATGGCATTAAACCATCAACAACCCCACCCCAATATTAGGACAGATCACCCTAGACTTCTAACAGGCGCAGGGTGACTTACACATAAGAGGAACATGGGGAGCTGAGACAGGGATCTCCCCACTTCTTCAAAGTGAGCTGGATTCCATGGGCCCCCACCCAAAGTGACTCATGGACTGAATAATAGTTTGTCATTACAATAATTTTTATGAAGACTGATTTACATTTAGCTTTATTAGTGAGATATTGGAGACCATGTGGATCCAAGTAGTGAAAACGGCATGAATCTCTGGAGCAGCCATGATTGGGATGATAAGAATTAGGATTTTTTCCTCAGCACTATATGGTTCTGCATGCTGTCCAACCAGTAGGGGGAACCCACGGGGCGCTCAGGTTTATATTTATCCCTGGGAGGCTGCTTTAAGAGGATAATGTAGATATTATTATCTACATCTGTAGCTATAGATAAATAGTAGAGGCAGTAGATGTAGATAAATAGTAGAGGCATCCAACTAATCCCTATCTACACCCTGAAGCCCGGTCAGTGGGAGGGGCGAAACATGTAGGCAGAAGTGATCATGTCCTCCTTCCTTTTGTGATCCCCTGGAGAGATGCCGGAGTGCATGCCGGCTCTCTAGCCCAGTCTGTGAGCATGTGCCGTTCTGGACATTACTACTGATGGACACTGTAATATCTGGCTATTGAGACCGCTTGTATGGACCTCTGCTGCCCTCACATGGTGAGATTGTTTCACTACACCTTTTCATTGTACTGGTACAAGATTATACATTGTGGTTTAAGGCAATCAGAGTCAATCAGCTAACAGTCATTGGTAGGCTGGACCTGGTTTGTGCCTGTCAGATGTCAGTATATGGACTGATCAGATAGTGGCATACCTTCAATAACTACAACCTGCATTATATATATATGTTCTTACTTACCACATGGTTGAAGGCACTGCATCAGAGGGACTTCTGGGGGATCTATTTCCACTCTCATAGGATAGGAGGACTGTAGGAATTATAGGGAGGGGTGGAGGGTTAGTCTCTTGGTGTTCTGGTTTTGGGGATTGGGGGATAGGCTTGTGGGGGTGCTGGGGTTGCACTGGGAGGGTTGGGGTTGTGTGGGACCAGGGTGGGGGAGATTGGTGGGGGGTGGAGGTTCGGAGGGGTGGATAGGAACAGGGTATGTGCATTGTATTAATGCAATAAATAATTTGCGCTAGTGAATATATATATATGTATAAATAATAAAAAAGTTCAAATCATAAGTCCAAAATAAGAATGCCAATACCACAAAAAAATGTGCAAAAAAAGTGTCTAAATGTGACAAAACACCACCAAAGAACCTTGATAATATGATGGCAAGTCATCCATAGGTATATCTTCAGGAAACAAAATTCTGCAGAACACCGATCCTCATAGATCAAATAACAAAATGAAAGAAGCTTTTCAAATTATTGGAAATCCACTTCTCCAAAAGAAAAAAAACACCTTCAATCGTATCCAAGGAGGAAGATGCCAGGCACTCGAGAAAAACAGAGAAACTTCATGGTGCAATATTATAAAAACCAATTCCTTTATTAGGTACTCATTGCACTTACTCAGGAGGTGTCCCAGCCGACACCAGCATCAACAGCATAGCAGCAATCACATAAAATGAGCCTAGCTACTAAGCACATGCGCAGTAGCTCGTAGCCAAACGTAATGACGTCACATCAATCAAGCTCCGCCCTACGCGTTTCATCATCGACGTATGATGATATGATACGTGTTGTATACACTTTATACGTCCTTAATAAATTATATTTATACTGTTGATTAGCTTTTGAGGTGCTACATCTTTTCTTTGGGTTTTTTCTGCAGTGTCAGGAGAACCCCCATCTATAGGCCAGAGTTGGGCCTTACAGCAGGGTGCTGTGTCTAAAGGCTAGAGGGCAAAGTATCCAGGAGAGGTACTGCAATTGAAGCTGAGTAAGCTTATGAGCCAGGTGGCTTGGCATTTTCCAGTGTATGGATTTCTCTTGAAGTTGGAGAAGGTCCTCAGCGTGGGAAATTATTTGTTTGGGAACTTTTGCTTTCATTTAAATAAGTGGGCTATCAAGACCCTAAATATAGTTTCTATCTGCTATGGACTCCGTAAAAAATAACTCATTTATCTTGAGAGCTGGCTACCCCATGTCACATATGGGAGAGAATAATGCATGCAAAATGATGGTGAAATCCAGGTCTACGCTCCAATGATAAGTCCATGTCAGGAACTGTTCACTCTGTGTGGAAGTGCAACCAGGCGAACAGCATTACGTGTTGCAGGTGATGAAAGGAAAAGGTCTGCTGGGAACTGTTACAAGTTGCTATGTGCAACAGCTGATGTGATTGCAGTGAAGTCTGCATGGAGAAGTGCAGTCCAGTCTAGAAAGCGCTGGGAAACTTCTGCAGGGAGAATGTCGTCTTCCATGGTAGCAATAGAATGTCTGGTTGCAGAAAGGAGGAGCTACAGCAGAGAGGCGGCTCCAATTCGGACTGAAGATGTTTTTGCAAAAGTGTCTGGCAACCATGGAGAAAAGTTTGTTCAGCCTGCAGGGGGTGGTAGAGAGCAACCAGTTCCATTTTATGGCTGCATATGTTAATTGCTCAGCCCAGGAAAGAGGGCTCAGTTAGAGTTAATCCCTTTTAAAACCAAGGACATATTAATTATACAGGTTCTGAGGCTAATTTAATGCAGATAAGGCATTAAGGGAGTTTACTTACCATCTTAATCAGCCACAGAACCTGTGTAATTATTATGTACAGTAACACCTCGGTTTACAAATTTAATTTGTTCTGCGGGAATTTTCGTATAGCGGAAAATTCGTAACCGAAACATAGTTTCCCATAGGAATGCATTGAAAACCAATTAATCCGTTCCTGAGGTCAGAAAAAATGTCAAACACAAGTCTTGTATCTGTTCAAAACTCTTTATAAAGTGCACTTTTCAAAGGCATTAATATTGTACAGGGACAGGATTACTCAAGCAATAACATGTCAAACATCCAACTTCAAATTTTAAAGCACACATCTTTTAAAACATGGCAAACTTTTCAAACAATTTCAACATTCTCTGGAGGAGGAGCAGAGCAACTGGGCAGCACTAACACAAGCAGGTTCTTCTTCATGTCTAGGCTGTTTTAGTAGGAACCTTTCTATTGTCTGCTGCCTCAGGCACCTTTTCAGCATCCCTCAGAAAGGGGACATGACATAGGTGTCAAAACTGTTCAAAAGTCTCTGGGCTAGAGCCTTATCTGGGTAGTGCTGCTCTACAAAAGCCTGTAGGTTCACCGACAGTTGGCATGCCTCCTTGAGATCCCTGGAATAGAGCTGTTCCTCACTTGTTTACTCCTCCTCAAATGAGACCCGCTCCTCCATCGCCTCCTTCTGCAGTTCCACCAGGTCCTCAGTGGTTAGCTCACAGTTGTGTCCCTCCTCCACCAGCTCACAGACATCTTCCTCAGTCACCTCCCCAAGGAAACAATCTCCTTCTACACTGTTGACTCTGGTGCAGGTGCAGAAGCATCGGAATCAGGTGTCACAACACAGTCTGGCCACAGGTTGCGCCAAGCTGAATTTAGGATTCTATGGCTGGCCCAGGCAATGGTGATAATCTGCAGACAGCTCACGATGTCAAAATGGTCTCTCCAAAATTCATGGAGGGTGAGGCTTGATCGATCTGTCATCTCAAAGCATCGCCAGAAAAGCTCCCTTGTGTAGAGTTGTTTAAAATTGGAGATGACCTGCTGGTCCATTGGCTGGAGTAGTGGGGTGGTGTTAGGCGGAAGGAACATGACTTTAGTCCTCCAGCAAGTCTTCCTCGAGGCCTGAAGGATGAGCAGGAGCATTGTCCATGAGCAGCACGGCCTGGAGCGGCAGGTTATTGTCGACAAGGTGCTGCTTGACAGCAGGACCAAAAACAAGATTGACCACTGCACAAACAAGAGGTGTGTGACCCAAGCCTTTGGGTTGGACTGCCACAAAATGCTCAACTGCTCCTTCTTCACCTTGTGTTTCTTGAAGGCCCGTGGGTTCTCTGAGTGATAGACGAGCAGGGGCTTGATCTTAAGGTCCCCACTGGCATTGGCGCAGAACAGGAGGGTGAGACGGTCTTTCATCGGCTTGTGGCCAGGAAATGAGGTCTCCTCTTCTGTGATGAAGGTACGCTTTGGCATCCTCTTCCAGAAGAGCCAGTCTCGTCACAGTTGAAGACCTGCTGAGGAAGGTAACCCTCTGAAATCATGACCTCCAGGAACTCTGTAGCAAATTCCTGAGCTGCAGCAACATCAGAACTTGCGGCCTCGCCATGCCTGACCACGCTGTGGATGCCAGATCTGGTCTTGAACCTTTCAAACCACCCCCTGCTCGCCTTGAAGCCTTCTGCATTGGCTGACATTCCTGGCTGTTGGTAGAGGAGGTTAGCGTGCAAGGCCTTGGCTTTTTCGCAGATGATCGCCTCGGTCACTGTGTCCCCTGCACGCTGCTTCTCTTCAATCCAGAGCTGGAGCAACTTTTTGACCTCCTCCAGAACAGGAGGCCGTTGCTTGGAGATCCTGGTGACTCCCTTGGCTACATCTCTCCCAGTTATCTTCTCTTTCATCTTTAGGATGGTACCGATTGTGAATGCACTCTTTCCATACTCTATGGCAAGGTCAGTCAATCGCATTCCTCCTTCATGCTTCCTGATGATTTCTTTCTTGACCTCAAGCAGAATCATCTCCTCCTTCCTCTTCCCAGCTTCCGCTGCTTTCTTGGGTGCCATGACACCGCAGTCACTAAGTGAGCAGAATATAAAAAAAAAATGCTTTACTGTACACCCACACCCAGTCCAGGAGCCCCAAGTCTATCAGTAGCAGGCATGCACAGCACATGAGCTGGCATGGAAACCACCCCACAATGCAAAACACACAATAGCAGGCATGCACAGCACATGAGCTGGCATGGAAACCACCCCACAATGCAAAACACACAGTAGCAGGCATGCACAGCACATGAGCTGATATGGAAACCACCCCACAATGCAAAACACACAGTAGCAGGCATGCACAGCACATGAGCTGGCATGGAAACCACCCCACAATGCAGAACACACAGTAAAAGACATGCAAACGACAAAGCTCACCTCCCTACCTTTCCACAGGCTCCAGCATGCATGGTGCTAAACCTCCCAGGCACAACACCGACTCCAGCATGCACAGTACTACTGTGTAAACCTCTCAGGCACAACACAGACTCCAGCATGCACTGAGATATAAACCTGCCAGGCACAATGCATCCTGAGGAAACTTGCTTCGTATTGCGGTAAAAATTTGTAAACGGAGGCATTATTATCAATGGATTTTCTCCTAGATTGTAAGCTCGAAAGAGCAGGGCCCTCGAACCCCTTGTGTATTGTTTTGTTACTGTATTGTCTCATGTTCTGTCTCCCACTATAATGTAGAGCGCTGAGCAAACCTTTTGGCGCTATATAAATACTGTATAATAATAATTCGTAAACCAAAAGTTCCATTAACCGAGTCGTATGTAAACCGAGGTATCACTGTATTCGGTTTTAAAGGGATGAGGTGGCAACCCTAAGCACAGCATCCAGCATCCTGCAAGGGATATGACCATGGGTTTGGGTCTGCCGTTACTTCTGGCAACAGGGAATCTGTTTTGCCTACAGGAGTTGTTGGAGAGTCCAAGAAGGCTGCAATGTTGCCCTGTGACCATGTGGGGGCATTAGCCTATGAGGGCGCAGCAGAGAAGAGACAACACCCACAACTGAAGAGTACAACACATGCCATCTTGAATAGTAAGACTGTGTTCCTATTACATGTATGAGAGAGACTGAGTATGTGTTTAATGCCGGTGAAGTGGTAGCAAGTCTGGTGAGGAGATTTGCTTTCAGAAGAGACTTGCTGTGTAGAGGGAAACCATGGGTTAATGCTGAATCCACAGCAAGATGGAGGACTCATATTGACTTGCCTTCATGCAGTCTTATGTGTAGCAGGGAGATAAGAGGGTAAAACTGAGTATAATGATATGTAGTAACATATATATAGTAAGTATACTGATGAGTTTAAAATTGTTGTTTACATAACAATGGATTAATTCCACTTGCTATGACTGAAACAGCAGAGTCTTATAAAGTTAATGAAGCTCTGTCAGTGCACGGTGGTGAAAATATGGTACTGCAGTCAGTTATGTCAGGGGTGACCAATGAGAGATGTATGCAATTGCCCCTAGCAACCATAGTAGGTGCAACAAAGGTGTCCCTGGAGACCTCCCCAGAGCTCACGGTATCCGAGCTTTAGGTTTCCCAGGACAACTGTGTAGCTGCCCTGATGAGCCAGAATGTTTCTCATAACATGGAAAATGGTGTACTAAATGTCCTCCAGGCTCAAGCTGCTGATAGTTGGAGTCAGGAATGATAATGTTGATGTTGGCAAATGTATTACTTTCAATGTTGTTGATGTTGGGAAATGTATTACTTTCAATCTTGATGATGTTGGTTTGACATCTCCCATGACAACCACGGACAGTGCCGCAGAGTTCTCCCTGGAAGGCTCACGAGGACTCCCTGTGTTGGAGCCAGCGTTTGTCCAGGACAGCTCTGGGGTACTTGTCTGTTAATTCACCGGATATATATATATATATATATATATATAAATAAATCTGGTGAATTAACAGACAAGTACCCAGCTCTGGTACTGTTCTGGTGGACCAGTGGGAAAATTGGCTCAAATGGTAGATCATATATTATCTGAGTCTGATGTGGATAGAGGTGACTGGGAAAATCTTCCATAAAGTTATCTGCATGGTTGAATGAAACTTCCATGTGTGACACTGGGGTGGACATGACATGCAGGGTCTGCAGAGGGCGGCATGTTGGGTGTTGCAAAAGTCAACCCTCTCCAGTCAGAAGGATCAGTTAACCACTTCAAGTCTGGACACTTCTACCCCCTTCCAGTCCAGGCCAATTTTCAGCTCTAACACATTTTGAGTGACAATTACTCTACTGAGTTAGCCCGCATCGGTGCTCTACCCATATTAACTGTGTATCCTTTTTTTGAGACTGAGCTTTCTTTTGGTGGTATTTAATCACCATTGGCTTTTTTATTTTTTGCTATATAAATGAAAAATCACTGAAATTTTGAAAAAAAAAAATAATTTTTTGCTTTGTTATAAAATTTTGCAAACAGATCATTTTTATTCATACAATTAAGCCAAAATGTATTCTGCTACATTTTTGGGGTAAAATAACCCATAACAGTTTATATTATTTAGTTTGTGTGAAAGCTATAGAGTCTACAAACTATGAGATATACTGTATATTTGAAAATTGATCAGTTAAGATCCTAAATTGTAATTGGTCACAGCAATCACATGGTAAAACACCACGTGATCGCCCGAACACAGCAGTAATGTGATCCGCTGTGTCCGGGCGACACGCCGATCACCGGGCTCCAGGGTGCATGCTCTGTGAGCCACGCAGGAGCCATCAATGTGGGCTGATGTACAGGAACGTTAGCCCGCATCGGGGCTGCTTCCCGTCCACTATCTATGTACAATGGGCAGACGGGAGGTGGTTAAGGGTGTGTGCATGGCAGAGGCTTTGTCCACAGCCCAACAACAAAATAATGTTGAGTACTAAAATGTCAGTGTAAATTATAAAGACTTGGAGAGACTCTGTGTTGTTGAAAATGAGAGGATGAATATGACATACTGTATGTGTTTGGCAGGACTCAAGGGGAGCCACAAGTTGTATCAAGTACCTCTGAGGTGGAGGTCTCTTTAAATGGCTCTGCCCCTCCAGCCTTAGTGGATGAGCTCAACCACATCGCTAGTAAGGGAAGAGTCCCTAAAGTTCAATAACAGAGATGTTATTGAAAATGTTGGAACCCTATTGCGTGTATCCACCGCAGATGGGCGGCCTGGTTCTGCGAGTACCATTCAGTGGAGACAGGTGGTACAGGCTACAGCAATGTTGGTCAAAATTGGTATTGGTTACTGCCGTGCTGGTTACTTGTATGAAAAGTGGGGTCTACAAGAGTACATCCAGTGGCGGTTTTGTTCGGAAGGCACTCAGGGGAACTGCTAGAGAAATCGCAAATGACAGATATGTTAGAAGTCTCTCCATCTGATGTGATTGGATGTGGTCTGAAGCGCGGTTGAGCAGTGGTTGGTACATGGCACGTATACTGTCTCACCCACTGAACCTCATGAGCAGGAAGGGTCCAGAAAGGACATGGCAGTAGCTGCAATTCTGTCCATCACCCTCCAAGAGGTGCAGATTAAGGCACCCAAAAACTCTCTGACAGGAAGAAATAACAATGTTGGTAAATGTAACGGTTGTCTTACAGTGTCAGCACAGTAAAGTAGGGTGCTTCCTACTGATCTTGGGAATGAGAAGCACGCTAGAGCACTGTTGGACGGGTGAGACTCGTAAAAAATGTGTTGAAAAAAGGTTAGCTGGTAGGACAGTGTTGGACAACAGGGAGTGTTGGACAACAGGATGCAATGTGAAACTTTGGGAAGGAGTAACCGTTGGCCTGTATGTGGTCCCTCCTCAGATACTGTCCTAGCAAACAATGGGACAAGAGTTCCTCGTAATGGTGACCATAATGGGGGGGAGGGGAAGATATGTGACAGGACGAGACCCATTCACTGTGAGAATATAGGAAAATGTGACACAGGATTCTCATTTACAATGAATGTGATCTTCCAGACTAGTTTCCAGAGAAAGTTGTGGATTTCTTCTTCAAATGGATACTGCGCTAGGTGAACCCTTAAAACTTTGTGAGCACTATAGAGACCTTTACACCTCTGAAAAGTGATCAAAAATTGAAAATAAAACACTGTAATAGTTAAACTAAATAAGTGCATACATATGCCCTATGAAGACCCTCACCCCTCTGAAGGGCAATCAAAATTTGAAAAAAATTTATTGAATTAACTGAGTACAGTAATCATAAATATGTGTAAGAAACAATGATATGTGGTCAAGTTAACCTCAAATTTCATGCATTATCTATGAGCCCTATGAAGACCCTCACAACCCTGAAGAGTAATCAAGGTTGAGGATAGGTCTAATTTCAATGTGCAAAAAATTCACATCAAATGTACATAAAGGTTAATAGAAAAATTTCAAGAATAAAAACAAAAAATGCCCATAGTCCATAAGTATGAGAAGAAAATTCCACAATCGATATTATTGTAGACAATGCTGTAAGTGCAAATGTAGATAAACTTGCTTCAAATGGTCACCAGAGTGCACACCACCACCAATGTAATGAATGGAGGCTTACCAGAAATGGAGACCCTTAATTGCAGGGTGTCCTAACCAGCTTTATAATGTAGAGCACTGGCAGGCTTCCCATATCACACCTCAAAACATGGTGTAACAGAACCGACCCAGAGTGCGCTTGAGTACTTCCGTTAGAATACCGCTTCCCCGTCTGAATACCGACAACAGACACCACAGCCGACCATACAAGACTAGACAACACCAGTCTGTCTGAACATGGATCTTTTTATTTTAAACTCAAACGGGCTTTTTATACAATGCACACTGAGACTGATCACATGATCATATGCAAAAGCAGCTATATACAGAAATAGAATTAACACTCTAAACAGTAAGTTAATTAGGTTAGCTAGCTGGGTGATCTAAACAAAAGGTGAATGGGAATTCACAACTAGACAATGGTTTGATGAATTAGGATCTCACTGCAGAGCAGACGGTCTGGCTCCTACACTTGAGTAGAGGAGAGGCTGGCGTAATCAGCTCTTTCCATTCTCATGTCTAGTTCAGAATCAACAACCAGGAATAGTCTTCATATGGCTGATAAGTATTACTGTCCCACCTGAAGTAATTTCTACCGCATTCTCAGCGTTCATTAGTCACCCTGTGCCCCTAAGAGAGACAGGGTGACTTGCACATAACACATGGGGAGATGAGACAGGGGTCTCCCAACATCTGCAAAGTAAGCTGGCTTCCATGAGCCCCCCCACCCAAAGTGACTCCCGTCACATATGGAACTTCCCAGACTCCAACTCGAATGTAAACTCAAAGTGTAGTGCCAGACAAGGTAATGAAAAAAAAAACATGCCTCAATAGGTATCAAAAACGTCTTTATTTGTGCAAATAGGATCCTACTTACAAGCTGTAGAACAATTAAAAACATTCAGATGAACCATATCCAAGATGGCCGACAACACAATAACATCATAGGGCATATGTATGCACTTATATAGTTTAACTATTAGGCTACGTTCACACTAGCGTTGTGTGCAGGCGGCAGAGTGGCCTCTGCCAATTCTGCACATTACAGCACATGGTGCTGTTCTACCGGGAGAGTTTGCGCCGCGTTGCGTCGCGTTGTGGCAAAACGGACGCCTCTGGTCGAGTCAGTAGACGTTGAAGCCTCCTATTCTAGTCTATGGTGCCGCTCCGCAAACGCCCGGCCGGTGTTTGTGGTGCGGTTGCGGGGCGTTTGCAGAGCGGTAACACCATTCAAACTGCATTATAGGCGTTTGTGGGGCGTTTTAACGCTCGGCAAACACCTAGCAACCGCCGCTAAACCGCACATGCGGCGTTTGTGGAGCGTTTGCCAAGCGTTAAAAATGCTACGCAAACACTGGACCAACGCTTGCCAAACGCTGGTAAAACAGCCAAGTGTGAGCGAGCCCTAACAGTGTTTTATTTTCAATTTTTGATCGTTTTTCAGATGTTTGAAGGTCTTTATAGTGCTTACAGAGTTTTAAGGGTTCACCTAGCGCAGTATCCATTTGAATTAGCCTTTTAAGAGACAATATCCTCTTAAATACTTGCAGCTTTGTGATTTCAGTTGATTGGGGATTTGCACAGTTTGATCTTACATACAAAGCTGTGGATTTGGCTTTCTCTGGATTTTGCAGCTCTGGATCGGAACATTCCGGGTTTTGCTAGACACCTGCAATCTGGAAGAGTACACAGCTGTGAAGTGTCATTATATACTCAGGTCTGAAAATAGCTCAGTTGAAGACAGCTCCGCGGTGGGTGAAATGGAAGGTCTTGTTGAAGGGTTAGAGGACCCTGCCGAAAGCCAAGAGACAAAGGTCTGAGTTCCAGAAGTCAGGACGCCTCCGATCAGGGTGTAAGGAGAATCCCTATCTATAGGCCAGAGGTGTGTCTTACAGTAGGGTGCTGTGTCTAAAGGCTAGAGAGCCAAATATATACTGCAATTGAAGCTGAGTGATCTGGGGGTGCTATGGGGGGGAACCTCCTAGCACTGCATTGGGGGTGCTAGGAGGTGATAGGAGCTTTATTTGTTTGGGGGTGCTTGGAGGTAGGGGAGCTCTGTGTATTGGGGGTGCTAAGAGATGGGGGGAACTCTGTTGGCACCAATGGGATGCTAGGGGTGGGTGGAGCTCTGGATTAGGGGGCTAGAAGGTGGGGGGTCTGTGTATAGAAGGGCGGGAGGAGCTCTGTGTATTGGGGGTTCTAGGAGGTGGGATGAGCTCTGTGGTTTGAGGGAGATCTGCGTATTGGGGGACTAGGAGGTTTGGGGAGATTTCTGTAATGGGGAGGCTAAGAGGTTGAGGATCTCTGTGTATTAAGGGGTGCTAAGAGGTGGAGGGGAGCTATGTGTATTGGAGGGTACTAAGAGGTGGTGGGAGGTCTGTGTATTAGGGGATGCTGGGAGGTAGAGGGAGCTCTGTGTACTTTGGGTGCCAGAAAGTGGGGGAGCTCTGTGTATTTGGGGGTATTAGGAGGTGAGGGATCTCTGTTATAAGGGGTGCTAAGAGGTGGGGATATCTGTGTATTAGTGTATTAGGGGATGCTAAGAGGTTGGGGGAGGTTTGTGTATCAGGGGGTGCTAGTAAGTAGGGGGAGGTCTGTGTACTGGGGACTGTTGGGAGGTAAGGGAGCTCTATGTTTTAGGGGGTGCTAGGAGGTGGTGAGAGCTTTTGTGTATTGGGGATGCATGGAGGTGGTGGGGCTCTGTTCATTAGGGGGTGCTGGGAGGTGTGGGGAGCTCTGTGTAAGAAGGTAGGGGGAGCTCTGTGAATTTGAGGTACTAAGAGTTGGGGGAGGTTTGTGGATGGGGAAGCTACTGAGGTACTAAGGTGTGGGGGAGATTTTTGTTTTGGGGGGCTAGGAGCTGTGAGGAGTATTGTGCACAGGGCATGGACAGGCAGGGCCAGAAGGGGCACCTGCCTCAGGTGCTTGCTCTATTTGCAGTGGAGGGGGCGTGCTGGGAGTTCCCTCTGCCTCTCACTGACAGACAGGAATGACTGCAGTGTCACTCCTGTCAGCAGGGATTTTTTCCATCCAGAGATCGGTGATACTGTCAGGGTCCTGTCCACGGCTGAAGTTCTGGAAGATCTCCAGCCTCAGTTAGCCTCAGTATCGTGCCAGATGGCCTTTATAAGGAGGCTCATCACTTACTCAAGTTGCTGGATGATCTCTACCTCCCCATACCTTGTTCCTGTTTCTTGTGTTATTGTGACCTGTGTCACACGGGGCACCATTTGTTTTGGCGGTTTTCCTACCCACACTTATTTACTTGGTTCTATACAGATTATAAATGTAATAAGTGATTATAACCTTTTGTCTATACCTGAATTTAGCCAATAGTGTTAATATTAAAAGATAACCACTGTGCAAAAAATAAAGATCTAATTTATTTACAAAGCAAGGAAGCTTTCTTCTAATCAATTACAACAAAAATATAATACAGAAGACAAATAGTTACTAATATAGTCAATCAATTGATGTTACATGAAATAAAATATTAGATGTTACAGTATAGAGAGATGACTATAAGAAAGGAAGTTATAGAAAATAAAAGATAGAGCATGGCTTATACATTACAGACACCCTGACGTTGTTAGGTCTGGCTCCTGGAAGGCACACACAATAAAGAGAGAGCTTATCCTTTGTCCAAGGTGTTTTATGCACATTACAAAAGACCATCCCAAGAACCACCCACCCAAGTTATCTTCCAATGGGTGGGCTTCAGAGTAAGGTACACTAAGAAGCAGTTGCCTTCCATCCCCCTCAGCTCCATTGAGTCTTTTGCAGTGTAATCCCCCTCCCCCCCACAGTCACAGTAACATACATGGAGGTGTGTTGAGGTGATACAACAGATGGTAAATATGTTGAAAATTATTATAGGCCCAAAATAGCCACCACATCTCCCCCTCAAGTTCATTCGAGAACTTATGCCCTCCCTCAATGATTTTGTACCCACCCATGACCACCCAGAAGGCCCAACCCCCCCACCACCACTGCGGCCTCCTCTTCTTTCTTGATCACGAAGGAACTCCTAGTAAACAAAGAAGTCCTGGTGCCTCCGAGACCTCACATTCGCACCATGAATGCCTGTGTTGGGATGTTTCCTCACCCCTCTGCCTTGGAAGGATGGAACTCCAACATCGATGGCGGGATCCTGGTATCTTTAGTCCCGTAGCTTGGGAACACTGTGCAATGTTTGCAGAGATTGGATCAGACCGCGAAATGGCACTATTCAGCATGGCGAAAGATAGTTGAGGAAGGTCTAGCTTTTGCACCCTTGTCTCTAGAGATGACGTGGTGGTTGTTGTTTCTTCAGGTGGTGGTAGGGCAGGCCTCCAGACAATCATACATGGATACGAAAAAAGAGAAGGAGAATGTTATTGGGGGGGAAATCAAGCGTGAAGCAGCTGTTTGGCCTTTAAGGTTGTTAACCATAGGGGGTCTTAATGTGGGCAAGTGAAGTGGGATCCCCACAGGATGCAGAGTCTGAGCAACAGCCGGTATTTACCAGAGCCCCTGAAGGTGGGGATGGCCGATGCTGCATGCTATTGTCAGGTCTCAGTCCCTGGGTTCTCCCCACCCACTCACAGGGCTCGGGGTGAAACTATATACAGATTGAGGGATGTCTGCAGGAAGCAATTCTAAGCCTGTGGATCCCCATCGGACTCTTGAAACTGAGTCAGGCACAAATGCCACAGCCTTTTAATTCAGGCTAAAAAAAATTACATGAAACAAGGAAAAAGAGAGAGAGGAAAGAGTAATAAAAGCCAAAGCATAAACAAAATGATATAAAAATAAAAAGGGTACAGATTTAATGCTCCTCCAACTACGACTTTTACTTTAGGATGGTGAAGAGCAATGAATCTGTATTCATACAAAAAAATTAAAAATGAGAAAAGGTGAAAAAAAATTATAATATATACTGTATAAATATAGTCGCCTGGGAAAACTGCATTAAAACACAAAAACATTGCAAAAATTGCAGCAGTTACTAGACAATAGACAAGTCCTCCACCATACTATAATCAACAGTATATTTGCAGGTCAGGTACACAAAAACGGGGAGAGTAAAAAAATTTGATTGAAAAAACTTTTAGAATTTAAATAAACCTGACTGCATTTTATTGCTCCAATTTAGAGGCTTCTCCCTAAAACAAACCAAACCAAAAAAAACAATAAAAAGGGGAAAAAAGAAACAAAGAACATCAAGAGTTTCCTTTTCCTTTATGTTGTTTTAGGGTCCTCTCTTGAATGTGCAAATTTCTTTTGTGTGCATCAGATCAGGTTCTTTAGAGAGCAGTTAATGGCCTCTCGGTTTCTCAATAGGAGATACCTCATTGAGGTACACCTTCTTATAAGTTTGGTGATCATTTTCCTGACAGTGATGCACATTATTAATTGCATCAGGAAGAGCAACAGGGTTACACAAATCAGGTGAAGAGGGTGGAGTAAGATGTTTAAGAAAGCTGTGGCTTTAGGACTGTACCTGAAGAAACTCATCAGCATACCTTAGCATCTCTCTAATGTGTGTGTTACTTGGATTAATCGACTTTGATCCAAAGGTAACACCTAAATTGACCACTCCACTCCTCCTAAGACATCCTGATCTCCAGCTCCCCTGTTACCTTCTCCCCTGCTCATCATCAGGACTGCTCCAGAACCTCTGGAACTCCCCTCCCCAGTATGTCCAGCCAACTCCTACCCTGTTCACCACTAGGTGATCCCAGAAAATGAATTTATTTATGGAAACTTCATCTGCCTCCACCTAAAAACTATACCTCAGCCAGCTCCATCAGACCATTCTCCCGCAGCTATTACTCTTTGTACCACCCCCTCCCTTTAGATTGTAAGCCCCTTGAGCTGGGCCCTCCTGTTGATGCTCTGCACAAACTATTGGCGCTAGCTAAATCCTGTGGCCCAAAGCCAAACTTTTTAGCTCTTCTCCAAATTCCAGGAAGTTTCTGTAGGTGTATGGGGGTGTCAGGTTTGAGACCAAGCATTTTCTCTGAGGTAATAGGGGTATATCCCTGTGTCTGTGCTATTCTTTGTGCCAGCATTGCTGTCTCCTGTAAAGCACCAAGCCTAACAGAACACCCTCCTTTCTCCAGCACCCATCAGTATCAATCATCTGAGGATGTCCGGACTCATAAACCATCAAAACATGATGGACTCGGGGATATAACACAGTAAAGTCCGACAGGATAGTACCCAAATTGACTGCGGTATACGCACGTTGTTCAGTCCCTGCAATGGGACACAGGAATGAGACAGTGTAAGTCAGGCATTGATAGCCATGGAACTGAGCCATCCACCAATCCTTCTGACTCATAGCAAACTTGGATACTACCCTACCTGTGTCTTTTCAAAGTGGAAATTATACCACTGAGAAAGAGGCAATCATTCCTCCGAGGTCCTGGGACACCTCTGATTGTACCTGGGTACTGGACAGAGCAAGTTGGATTTCCTGATCCCTTCACCAACATGTAGCAGACCTCCCAATTTGATTCTGAGTGCCTCCAGATCCATAGTGTAATATTAGTTGAGGTACACTAGGAGCCTAGGATAGGAAGGGCACTTATGGGTACTACCTGTGGAGACTACAGCATACCCGCATGTATCACAAGGTGAAGGGCTCTTGGAAGAGCCGAGGCACAGTGTTCAAGGAACAGCTACTATTGGGATCAATTGGCCAATAAACAAATAAGAATCTCTTGCAGCGCCGAGGCGCTGGGATCACTGAACATTAGGGGGCAAAATTCAAGTTGACAGGTGTGCATAGAGACACACAGATATCGGGGACAAATATACAAAAACACATAAAAACAGCCATGCAAACAAACCGAAATCTCTAGAAGACAGGTAGAGGGGCACAGTGACACTGGACAGGAAACGGGCTTAAAATACAATTGGGTACACAAAGGCAGGCTGCTAGGAACAATAAGGTGACAAGCCTATGGTAATTAGGCAAGCTTAAAAAGAGATAGCCTGGCTGGGGGGTGGGGGTGTAGCTAACTGAATTAACAGCAGGAGGTTAACCAGTCTACAACACAAGTTTTGCGAGACAACAAGGATCAGCCAAACCTTACAAGTTAAAGCCATGGCACTACATATACCATCATACCTACTGATCCTTAGGAATATCTTCACAAAACACAAACACTATAGATGTAGTAACACTTTTTAGCGCTGTCCTAATCAGATTTCCATCTGAAAACTGGCTTTACCTAGTCACCAATCAGTGGAGCAAAGAAACTCGTTCATACTTGAGCTCCATACATGTCAGATTAGGACATACAAGCATACAATCCAAACGCACACGTTCCTGCATTACCAATGGCGGTGTGTATAAGTGGGTGCTGCAGCGACCGTCTGCTGGAACCGAACAGAATCAAGCAAAGCAAATTGTCACCAGCACACTGAGGATCACCAATATGGGGCAAAAAGTTTTAATGAACGATCACATGGTTACAACAAAGCAATTAGAACATACAACACACGCCTAGACCTGAACAGTAAGACACAACCTGACTGACAAACGCAAACAAGCACCATCTAACTAATGGGGGGTGAAACTCATAAACATGGACACCTGAAAACAGACAATACAGGAGAAAAATAATTTTGGAACGAGATGATCGCCTTCTGTTCGGAAAGCCCTGAAAGCCAATGACAAAACCTATGAGGTAAAACACCAATAAAATTTAGAAATAAAACATTACATTTCCACCTAAAAAATAAACAACCAATGGTTAGGGCTTTACAACAGCAACACAGCTTACAGTGAATATTAAAAAAAAACAAAACATTTTCTCAGATGTTTAAAGAGTGCACTTTTTGTATTACAAAAAAAATTGTTGACGTCAACTAATTATTACCACGTGGATTTTGTTTATGGTATACCATTAATATCCAAAAAAAAAAATTGTTTACCATGGTTAAAATGAGCAGCTCAAAACAAACATTTTAGTGTTCCCATCCATTTACAAAATGTTGTACTTCACCAAAGAAATTCTTCAAAACTTGTCCTTCTGGAAAAAACAAACACATTAGGGTGAATACAGCTCAGAACATTTGTATATGAATAGGGTCATTTCCACTCACAGACCTGGCTATACAGGAGGGGGGGGGGGGGCAGTTGTTGGTGGGCTGTCAGCAACTGAGACATTAGATTTTTGAAGCCTAAACAAATATTACGTTCACCTTCAGACAAGACAACATAGATTCCATAAACACACTCTTACAATTTGTTATCTCAAAGACAAACTCTAGATACCACTAATACCATCATGTCTTCTCCAATAACCTGGACTTTTTCTTTTTACTTCCATAAAATCCATTTTGGAAGTTTGAGATTCCTTTAATGATTCTTCCCTTTTCAGTTGCTTATTCTCAGCCTGTATAGATGCATTCTCTACCTTCATCTGCTGGAATGGGACCCATGATCTCGGCCGTTCATACTTATTACACTTCGGCCATGTTCCAAAGCGTGCTGAATACACTTCCACATCACGTCTCATTGTCCTGTATGGATTTTGTTTCACTACCTTTCCAGCAGAAGAGGATCGACAAAATCGTGCAATGTGGCCAAATAATCCACATGCATAACATTTGATCTTTTCTAAGGTGGTCCGGCATCTATTAACTAAAGGCTGTGTTTTAGACGGAGAATATTCAGTAACTGACACCTGATTAGCAACTTTTTCTGGCTGCTTACAAGATGAAGGGGCAGCTATACAATCGCTCCCACCATCCAGAGATTTACAGATGTTCACACAGACACTAGGGGAGGATGATTTTTCACTGAATTGACAAATACTTAAATCAGTCTTTTTATCATCTAATCTTAACGGGAAAATGAGCGAGCTGCTTCTGGCAGTCCACAGAAAATTGATTCAATTCACTTTCTGCATTCTTCAATTTTCCTACTAACTGATCAATTTCTTCCTGTAATCTTTTGTTATCTCTTGTTACCTGTTGGTGACTAGCATCAGAATATTTTACAGAAATTTTTAAACTACTCAGGTCGCTTTTGGATACTTCAAGAGCTTCCTGTAGTGATTCGTTTTGCAACTTCAGATGCTCATATTCCTTAGCCATCCAACAGGCAGCAAAGATCAGTGGAGTCTTTCCCACACGCTTACTACAACTTTTCCCGCTAGGTTTTGATTTTGTATCTTCTTCTAACTCCAGTCTGGCCTTTCCCTGACTAACTTCTCTGTTTTCCTCATTCTGTTCCTGTTCCTCACAGTCTTTTGGCCTTACCTTGTGGCTCTCCCTTTTCATCAACTGCTGATAACAGTCCATATCAGTGCTTGAGAATTCCACTGGCAAGGACTGGGTAACTGCATAAGGCCCCAGTCCTGAAGATTGCTCATTGTCCCCCTGTTCATCATTGCCATAATTCTGGGGTTTAGACTTTTGTGACTGTTCCTTTATACATTTACTTTCAAGTGTTTGGAATGCGTTCTCATGGAATGATTCCATATTAAAAACATTCCCTGCTTCCCTACTCATTGACTCTAACAGCCATATACTCCAAGCATCTCTTTCATTTGGGCGTGTCATCTTTTTACGATGATCATACCAGAGGTCTTCCCAGGTCTTAGGTTTAAAAGTACCTCTTTTAGAATACTTCATTCCAGTCCAGCGCTCCCAATCATGTATATATTCTACCACCCAGGGTTCATATTTACCGATCATCTCTTCCCTTGGGGTCAGTTGGCAGGGTTTGCCACACTTAGACGCCCTCCTTGAGTTGATGCTGTTACCCATCCTTACGGATACTGGACCCTGGAATAATTCCCAACCTTAAGCGGTTGCCCCAACCTTAAGCGGTTGCCCCCAGAGGTAGCTAATCTCTGGCCAATGATTGGGGTTGACAGGTTCTGCCCCTGTCACCGTTGCTGCTTTTCACTACTTGTAATATAGTCCTTCAAGCAGCCTAGGGATCACCCGAACTTGATAGTTCAATCCCCCCCCGTGGAGGTTTCTAAAGTATTCTGACAGATTTTTTCCTAAATTGCTCCTATTATCCCAAGAAGGATTAGAGCAAACTTAAATAATCAAGATTTGAGTGCTTGGAGTGCATCAGGCAGTTAATTGAGGCACAGCTACTTGCAGTATGGTGTGTAGTAGTTACAATAGAGCTGGTTCTCACAGATCTAACTACACGCTTACAATCTACAGTTACTAAATTACAAAGAGGACAGATTCATACTCACACCCCGCTGCAATAGGTGCAACCCAGCAGTTATGATGTTTCCTTATGCACTCTCAGTACAATTTTAATTCAATTATACTGTTCATAATCAGTCTCATCAAAATATTAGTAAAGACAAAAGGTAAAAATGACATTCGACAAAGCTTACTAGTCTAGGTATTTTAGACAGAAATGGAAGATAGACATGAAAACAAAGAAAGATGTAAATAATTATCTATTCCACACAAGAAGTAATATTTACCTAAACATTCAGACTTCCTCACTAAAGGGGCACCATTTGTTTTGGTGGTTTTCCTACCCACACTTATTTACTTGGTTCTATACAGATTATAAATGTAATAAGTGATTATAACCTTTTTGTCTATACCTGAATTTAGCCAATAGTGTTAATATTAAAAGATAACCACTGTGCAAAAAATAAAGATCTAATTTATTTACAAAGCAAGGAAGCTTTCTATTAATCAATTACAACAAAAATATAATACAGAAGACAAATAGTTACTAATATAGTCAATCAATTGATGTTACATGAAATAAAATATTAGATGTTACAGTATAGAGAGATGACTATAAGAAAGGAAGTTATAGAAAATAAAAGATAGAGCATGGCTTATACATTACAGACACCCTGACGTTGTTAGGTCTGGCTCCTGGAAGGCACATACGATAAAGAGAGAGCTTATCCTTTGTCCAAGGTGTTTTATGCACATTACAAAAGACCATCCCAAGAACCACCCACCCAAGTTATCTTCCAATGGGTGGGCTTCAGAGCAAGGTACACTAAGAAGCAGTTGCCTTCCATCCCCCTCAGCTCCATTGAGTCTTTTGCAGTGTAATCCCCCTCCCCCCCACAGTCACAGTAACATACATGGAGGTGTGTTGAGGTGATACAACAGATAGTAAATATGTTGAAAATTATTATAGGCCCAAAATAGCCACCACACTGTGATTTCCTGATACCGACTCGGCTTGCTCTTGGACCTGTCTACTCTGCTTAACCCCTGATCTTGGCTAACGGATACTCTCTCTCGCTCCTCTGTGTATGACCTCGGCTATCCCATCTGACTACGTCTGCACTGATTCCCACCTGGTACCTGACCTTGGCTTGAACCAGCTATTCAGTAATCCTCTATTCCCGGAAGGGCTGGCATACCTCGCACAGGCGCCACCTGTCTGCAGACCTTATCTCCGTGCATCAGCTGTGCTCATGGGTGAACCACCAACAAGCACTTCTACAGGTGACCTGTGCCACTTTGGGCCTGACTCCCGCTGTCCCACTCTCAGGGGAGTCTAGAACTTAGCCGCAAGGGAAGCCCTCTCTCCATTGACCTCCATCACCAGGTACATGATAGATACTCTGTACCACCACCTCCAGCACTAATCCTCTGCTCCCCACCGGCCACTGTCATTTGTAATCTGTGCCGAGTCTGTGTTTAGTGAGAGGAGGGGTGAGCTCTGTGTACTTGAGGGTGAAAGAAGGTGAGAGCTCTGCATCCATGGGGGGGGGGGGGGGGGGTCAGCTTCCCATCTTTGCCCTTGGCATTGATTGATCTTGAATCGGCTGATCACTGCCTGTACTGGTTGCAACAATTCTATCTTAACTAGTTAGGCTCTAGAAAATTTTTTTGCACATGTATTGGGGGTGCTAGGAGGTGGGGGGAGATCTGTGTATGGTGGGGTGAGGAGGTGGGGGGGAGATTTGTGTTTTGTGGGGGATAACAGGTGGGGGGAGCTCTGTGTTTTGGGAGGTGCTAAGAGGTGGGGGAGCTCTGTGTATTGGGGGTGCTAGGTGGATGATCTTTTTGTACTGGGGGTGTTAGGTGGTGGGATCTGTGTATTAAGGGGTGCTCCAAGGTGGGGGGAGCTCTGTATATTGGGGGGCATTAGAAGGTGAGGGATCTCTGTGTTTTAGGGAATGTTAGAAGGTCGGGGAGCTCTGTGTATTGGGGGGCTAAGAGGTGGGGGGAGATCTGTGAATTGGGGTTGCTGGGAGGTGGGGGAGTTCTTCGAGGTTGGGGGGCTCTGTTCATTGGGGGAAGGTGCTGGGAGGTGGGGGATGCTCTGTGTACCGGGGGTGCTAAGAGGTGGGAGAAGCTCTGTGTACTGTGGGTGCTAAGAGGTGGGGGGAGCTCTGTGTATTGGGGGCTAGGAGGTGGGGGGGGATCTGTGAATTGGGGTTGCTGGGAGGTGAGGGAGCTTTCTAGATTGGGGGACTAGGAGGTGGGGGGAGATTTGTGTTTTTGGGGGCTAGGAGGTGGGGGGAGATTTGTGTATTGTGGACAGGGACAGAAGGGGCACCTGCCCCGGGTGCTGGCTGTAGGTGCAATGAAGTTGCTAGCTCCCCTTTCTCGGTTTCTCACTGACAGACAGGAGTAACTGCAGTGTCACTCCTGTCAGCAGGGATTTTTTTTCCATCCTGCACTAATCCTCTGCGCACTTGCCAGCTGCTCTGTATTGTGCCGATTTTATATTTACATATGACACAGTACACCTCAAGTGACACACCTCAGTTCAAGAGGAATAGTTGCCAGGAGGCTAGGCTTTGAGCACTCTTCAGTAGGGCTATATTTGGCAACTATGGGAGGAAGAGGGAGCTCTCTGTACTTGGCAGAGCTCTGTACTGGAGGTTCTAGGACGTGATGGGAGCTCTATATATTGGGGGGTGTTAGGTGAGGAAGCTCTGTTCTTGGAGCTTCTCGGAGCTGGGGCCTCTGTTCTTGGAGTGGAGGCTCTGTAGTGGGGGGGGGGGGTAGGTGGGAGGAGTTGTGAGCTGCTGCTAGTTCATGGCCTATGGTGGCGGACTTGCTCGGCAGCGTGGGTGAGCATGGCCTCCCACTGGAGGCAGCAGCGTCCACTGCCCCATCCGGGGACTCGGTCACCTTCTCAGACCTCCCTGTGACCTTGACTACCTCACCTCTTGCCCTGGCTTCCCCCTCCCAGATGATGTGGAAATCAGAGAACTCTTGCACACCCTCCCTACAAGGGCTGATATTGAGGCCTTGCTTCTCCGTGTGACCGAGACCCACAAACAAGACCTCCAGGTAATGCGCACTGAAGTGCAGCAACTATCTGAATGTCTGTAGCAGGAGGAGGTGGTGCTGGGGACCATAGAAGACAGGGTTGTGGTGATGGAGCGGGAACAGGCACGGCAGGCGGACTCTGCTGTAACCCTGCAGTTCTGCATGGAGGACCTGGAAGACTGGAGCCGACGCAACAACTTGCGGCTCCATGGACTTAAGAGATACAGTTGTCAACATATTCCATCTAGTGCTCAGTACAACTCTACCGGAGCCCCTAGAGCTTGATAGGGTACATAGAGCACTAGGCCCCAAATTGGTTCACCTCAATAGACCTCGGAACATCATCTGACGCCTTAATCGGTACACGCATAAACTGCGGAGAGCCTGGACCTTGGGGGAAGTTGATTTCGATGGGGAGACTATCAAGATATATCTGGACCTATTGAGAGTGACCCTACAACGTAGAGCGCTACTGAGACCCCTGCTTGAGAATCTGCAACATCTAGGTTTGTCATACAGATGGGGTTTCCCTTTCTCCCTGATGATCAGGAAAGATGATAGGTCCTTTACCCTTTTATAGACCATCGGACCTCCCTGATCTGTTTGCATTATTGGAGATCCCCCCTATTGTTTTTTTTTTTTTAATTTAAATATTTATTGATTTTTCAAAATAGTAACAAACAATTTAATCATACCTTCCTTCCCTTCGCTTCCTTTCATTCCTTCTTATCCTGAACTTCTCTCCCCATCCTTCCCTCCTTCTTTTATTCCTATCCTTCCCTTCCATCCCTACCCTCCTTCCTCCAATTCTTTCCTTCCTTCACCCTCCTCCCCATCTCCATTTCCTTCAATCCTTTCTTCATACTTTCCCTTCCTTCTTTATTTCCTCCCCTCCTTTCCTAACTCACTTCCTTCATTCCTATCTTCCTTCCTTCCCTTCTTTCCTTCCTGCTTCCATCCCCTTCTTTCCCTCCCTCCCGTTCTTCCATCTTTCCCTTTCCTTTATTTCTTCCCTTCCTTCCCTCTCTTCCTTCCTTCCTTATTTCCTTCATTCCTTCCTTTTTTCTTTCCTTCCTCCCCTCCCTTCGTCCCTTCCCTTTCCAGGATGGAAAGAATGAAAGGAAGGGAAGCGAAGGAAGAAAGAAAGAAAGGGAAGGAATGATAGGATAGGAAAGGGAGAAATAGAGGAAAGGAAAGAAGGAAGGAAGGATAGAAGGAAAAGAAAGGCATTGAAGGAATGAAGGAGAGGAGGGGAGGGAAGTAAGGAAGGAGGGAGGAAAGAAGGAAGGAAAGGATGGAAGGGAAGGAAGGAGGGAAGGGATGAAGTAAGAAGGGGATGGAGGAAAGGAAGAAAGGAGAGGAAGGGAGGCAGGGAAGGAAGGGAAGATAATAAATGAAGGAAGGAAAGAAGGAAGGAGGGAATGAAGGAAGGAAGGGGAGGGAGGGGAGGGAAGGAAAAGAAAGGCATGGAAGGAATGAAGGTGATGAGGAGAGGGATGGGAGGGAGAAAAGGAGGAAGGAAGGAGTGAAGTAAGGAAGGAGGCAGGGAAGAAGGAAAGGATGGAAGGGAAGGAAGGAGGAATGTGATGAAGGAAGAAAGGGAGGGAGGAAAGGAAGAAAGGAAAGAAGGAAGGGAGAACAGATAGGAAAGGGAGGAGGGTATAAAAGGAAAGAAGGAAGAAAGGGAAGGAATGAACGAGAGGAGGGGAGGGAAGGGAGGTAGGAAAGGAAGAAGGAGGGGAAGGGAAGGGAAGGAAGGAGGGAAGGAAAGGGGGAGGAAGGAAGGAAGGAGGATAGAAATGTAGGGAGGGAAGGAAGGGAAGGGAGGGGACGCTTAGGAAAGGGAACGGAAAGGAAGGAAGGAAGAAAGGGAGCAAATTAAGAAAAGAGAGGAAGGAAGGAAAGAAGGATGAAAGGAAGGAAAGAAGGAAGGAAAGAGGGAGGAAGGAAGGAATTTCTACTTGCTGTAGAAAGACTTTTGTCTTTTTTCAGCTAGACTACACCTTAGGCTTCACAAAGTCGTCAGACTAGTCCAGCGGAGCAGATTGGATTGGATTGGATTGAACCAGTGACCAACGATTGCTGGTGTTCTGAGAGCATGGGCTAAAATACTTGATTTAATATTACTGAAAGCTTTAGGTTGGAAAATAACTGGTTTGCAGACTTCTCTTATTTTGGGTGGGGACAAGATGGAAGATCAGTTTGCTTGCATTACATGAAAATCCTGATATAATCATTGCTACACCTGTCTGCCTGATGTACGGCCGCGAATCTAAAGTTGCGCAGTGTGCAGTATGTCGTTTTTGATTAATCAGACAGACTTTTGCTGAGCAGCTGCAGGAGATCCTTGCCTGTCTTCCAGAAAACCGCCAAATCCAGCCAATCTTCCCAAGATGCTGCTAGAATTTGCCCGTGCAGGTCTTACTGAACCTGTGCTAATCTGTCTGGATGTTGATACAAAGCTAAGTGATCAGTTAAAACTGGCATGTTTTCATGTGAGGGCAGAAGATAAACCTGCTGTGCTTCTACATCTATTGCACTGCATTGTGAAGCCTCAGGCACAAACGATCATCTTTGTGGCCACCAAACACCATGCTGAGTATCTTTCATTCCGGCCCTCCTTCCTTCCTTCCCTTGCATCCTTTCCTTTACTTCCTTCCCTCCTTCCTCCCTTCCTTCCTTCTTCCCCTTCTCCTCCCTTCTCTTTGCTTCAATTTCTCCCTTTCTTTCCTTTCTGCATTCCCATCTTCCCTTCCTTCCTCTACCCTTCCTTAACTTCCTTCCTTCCCTCCCTGCTTTCCATCCCCTTCCTTCCTTCCTTTGTGCCTTCATCCCTTCCCTCCTTTCCATTCTTTCTTTCTTTCCTTTCATTTCTTCTTTCCTTTCTTTTCCTTCCTTCCATCCTTGTTTCCTTCCTTCATTCCTTCTTTCCTTCTTTCCATATATTTCTATCCTCCTTCCCTCCTTCTTTCCCCATTCCTTTCTTCCTTCCTTTTTTCCTCTTCTTCTTCACATTCTTCCCTTTCTTTCTTCCCTTCCCCTCTTTACTTCCTTCTTTCCCTCCCTTCCCTTATTTGCTTCCTTTTATTCCTCCTTCCTCCCGCCTTCCTTCATTCCTCCCCTTTCTTCCTGCCTTCTTTCCTTCCCTTCCCTCCCTCCTTCCTTCCTCTTTTCCTCTCTCCTTCACTCCCCTCCACTCCCTCCCTCCCTTCGTTTCTCCCCTTCTCCTCTTCATTCCCTCCTTCTTTTCTTCCTTTCCTCCTTTCCCTTCAATCGCATTCCTCCCTCCTTTCCTTCCTTCACCCCCCTCCCCTTCTTATCTCCCTTCCACCCTTTCCCTTCATTCCCTCCCCTCCATTCCTTCCTTCCTTCTTTACCTCTTTCCTTCCTTCCTTCCCTCCCTTCCTTCCTTTCTTCCCTTTCTTCGTTCTTTCCCTCCCTCCCATTCCCTTTTCTTCCCCTACCCTTTCTTTCCTTTCCCTTCCTTCCTGCTTTCCTTGCCTTCCTTCCTTCCTTCTTTTCTTCCTTCCTTCCCCCCTTCTTTCTATCCCTCCCTCCCTACCCTTTCCTTTTCTTCTTCACTCCCTCCCTCCCACCCTCCCTCCCTTCCTCTTCCCTTCCTCTTCCCTTCCTTCCTTCCTTCTTTACATTCTCCTACCTTCCCTTTGCTTCCATTTCTCCCCTTCTTTCCTTTCTGCCTTCCTTTCTTCCCTTACCTCTCCTTCCCATCCTTCCTACCTTTCCTTTCCTTTCTTTCTTTCCTTCCTTCCTTTCTTCCCTTCCTTTCTTCCCTTCCTTTCTTCCCTTCCTTTCTTCCCTTCCTTTCTTCCCTTCCTTTCTTCCCTTCCTTCCATACATTTCTTTCCTCCTTCCCTCCTTCCTTCCCCACTCCTTTCTTGCTTCCTTTCTTCCTCTTATTCCTCTCATCCTTCCATTTCTTCCCTTTTCTTCCCTTCCCCTCTTTCCTTCCTTCCTTCTTTCCCTCCCTTCCCTTACATGCTTTCTTGCTTTCCTTCCTCCTTCCTTCATTCCTTTCCTTCCTCCCTTTCCTTCTATTCTTCCTTCCTTCTTTCTTTCCTTCCTTCATTCCTTCCCTCCTTTCCTCCCTCCATTCCCTCCCCTCCTCTCCTTCATTCATTCCCTACTTTCCTGCCTTCCTTCTTTCCCTTCCCTCCTTCACGCCCCTCCACTTCCTTCCTTCCTTCTTCCCTTCTCTCCTTCTTTCCTTTCCTCTTTTCCTCCCTTTCCTATCCTATCCTTCACTCCCCTCCCTTCCTTCCTTCCTTCTTACCTTTTCTCCTTCCGTCCCTTTCTTCCTTCTTTCTTTTTCTCAATTTCTCCTGTTCCTATCCCATCCTATCCTTCCTACTCTTCTTTTCTTTCTTCCCTCCCCTTCCTTCCTTCCTTCCCTTCCTTTAATTCTTTCCTTACCTTCTTTTCTTCCTTTCCTTCACTTCCATCCCTACTCTCCTTCCTCCCTCCTCCCCATCTCCATTTCCTTTCATTCGTCATTCATCCCTTTGTTCCCTTTCATCCTTCCCTGATTTCCTTCCGGCTTTCCTCTCCTCCTTCCCTTACCTCTCCTTCCCATCCTTCTTTTTTCCTTTCCTACCCTTCCTTCTCTTCCTTCCTTCCCTCCTGCCCTCCATCCCTTCCCTCATTTCCTTTATCTCCCCTTTCCCACTCCTTTCCCTTTCCTTTCCTTTTCCTTCTTCCTTCCTTCCTTCCCTACATTTCTATTCTTCTTCTTTCCTTCCTTTCCTTTCCTTCTTCCCTCCCTCCTTTCCTCCCTCCCTTCCTCTTCCCTTCCTTCTTCCCCTTCTCCTACCTTCTCTTTTCTTCCATTTCTCCCCTTCTTTCCTTTCTGCCTTCGTTTCTTCCCTTACTTCTCTTTCACATCCTTTCTTTTTTCCCTTCCTGCCCTCCTCCATCCCCTTCATACCTTCCCTCCTTTCCTTTATCTCCCCTTTCCTTTCCCTCTCCTTACCCTTTCCTTTCCTATTTTCCTTCCTTCCGTCCTTCCTTCCTTTTTTCCCCTCCTTCCATACATTTCTATCCTCCTTCCCTCCTTCCTTTCCTTTCCTTTTCTTCTTTCTTCCCTCCCTCCCTACCTCCTCCCTTCCTTCCTTCCTTCTTCCCCTTCTCCTACCTTCCCTTTGCTTCCTTTTCTTTCTGCCTTCCTTTCTTCCCTTACCTCTCCTTCCCATCCTTCCTTTTTTTCCCTCCTACCCTACCTTCTCTTCCTTCATTCCCTCCTGCCCTCCATCCCCTTCATCCCTTCCCTCCTTTCCTTTCTTTTCCTTTCCTTTATTTTTTCCTTTATCTCCCCTTTCCTTTCCTTTTCCTCCTTCCTTCCTTAGATTTCTATCCTCTTTCCCTCCTTCCTTTTCTTTCCATTCTTCTTCCTTCCCTTCTTTCCTTCCCTCCATACATTTCTATACTCCTTCCCTACTCCCTCTTCTTCCTCTCATCCTTCCCTTTCTTCCCTCCCTCCCCTTACTTGCTTTCTTGCTTCCTTTATTCTTTCCTTCCCTTCCTTGTTTCCTTCCTCTCCTTTCTTCCTTCTCTCTTTCCTCCCTCTTTTCCTCCCTCCATTCACTCTCCTCCACTCCTTTCCTTCTTCCCTTCTCTCCTTCCTTCCCCCCTTCTTTCCTTTCCTCCCTTCCTCCTTTTCCTATTCTATGCTTCCTTCCCTTGCTTCCTTCCCTTTGCTTCCTTTCATTTCTTCCATCCTGAACTTCTCTCCCCATCCTTCCCTCCTTCTTTTCTTCCTATCCTTTCCTTCCATCCCTACCCTCCTTCCTCCATTCTTTCCTTCCTTCACCCCCTCCCCATCTCCATTTCCTTCAATTCTTTCTTCATCCCTTCCTTTCTTACCTTCTTCCATCATTTCCCTTCTTCTTCCATCCTTTCCCTTCCTTCCTTATTCCCTCCCTCATTCTTTCCTTCATTTCCTCCCCTCCTTTCCTAACTTCCTTCCTATCTTCCTTCTTTCCCTGCTTTCCTTCACGCTTCTTTCCCTCCCTTCCATCTTTCCCTTTCTTTTATTTCTTCCCTTCCTTCCCTCCCTTCCTTTCTTCCTTCCCTTTCCAGGATTGAAGCGAAGGAAGGGGAGGGAGGGAGAGAAGGAAGGATAGGAAAGGGAGGAATAGAGGAAAGAAGGAAGGAAGAAAGGAAGGAAGGGTGTGGAGGGGAGTGAAGGAGGGAAAGGAAAGAAGGAAGGCAGGGAAGTAGGGAATGAATGAAGGAGAGGAGGGGAGGGTGGAGGGAGGAAAAGAGGAAGGAAGGAGGGAGGGAAGGGGAGGGAAGGAATGAAGGAAGGGGGGGGGAAGGAAGGAAGGGGAGGAATAAAGGAGGGAGGAAGGAAGAAGGAAAAAAGAAAGGAAGCAAGTAAGGGAAGGGAGGGAAAGAAGGAAGGAAAGAGGGGAAGGGAAGGATGGAAGAAAAGAAGGAAGAAAGGAGTGGGGAAGGAAGGAAGGAGGATATAAATGTATGGAAGGAAAGGAATGAAGGAAGGGAAAGGAGAATGGAAAGAAAATGAAATGAGGAAAGGGATGAAGGCACAAAGGAAGGAAGTGGACGGAGAGCAGGAGGGAAGGAAGGAAGGAAGATGAGGAAGGGTAGGAAGGAAAGAAAGGAAGGAAGGGAAGAAAGGAAAAGGAAGGAAGGGAAGAAAAGAAGGAGGAAAGAATGGGGAGAGAAGTTCAGGATGGAAGGAATGAAAGGAAGCGAAGGGAAGGAACGAAGGAAAGGAAGGATAGAATAGGAAAAGGAGGAAAAGAGGAAAGGAAAGAAGGGGGGAAGGAAGGAGAGAAAGGAAGGAAAAAAGGAGAGAAAGGAAGGAAAGTAGGAAGGAAGAAAGGAAGTAAAAGGGAAGAACAAATAAAGCAGGGATGAAGGAGGAAGGAAAGGAAGCAAGTAAGGGAGGGAGGGAAGAAAGGGAAGGATGAGAGGAAGAAGAGGAAGAAAAGAGGGAGGAAGGGAGTCGGGAAGGAGGATAAAATGTATGGAGGGAAGAAAGGAAGGAAGGGAAGGAGGAAGAATGGAAAGAAGAGGAAAGAGCATAGAAATGTAAGGAGGGAAGGAAGGAAGGAAAAGCAAAGGAAAGGAAACAGAAAGGAATGGAAACGGAAAGGGAAAGAAAAGAGAAGATAAAGGAAAGGAAAAGAAAGGGAAGGGATGAAGGCACAAAGAAAGGAAGGGGATGGAGGGAATGAGGGAGGGAAGGAAGGAAGAGAAGGAAAAAAGGAAGGTTGGGAAGGAGAGGTAAGGGAAGAAAAGAAGGCAGAAAGGAAGAAGTGGAGAAATGCAAGTAAAGGGAAGGTACGAGAAGAGGGAGAAGGAGGGAAGAGGGAGGGAGGGAAGGAGGGAGGGAAGAAGGAAAGGAAAGGGTAGGGAGGGAGAGATAGAAGGAAGGGAGGGAGGAAGAGAACAAAGGAAGAGAAGAAAGGAAGGGAGGGAAAGGAGGGGAGGAAAGCAAGAAGGAAAGCAGGGAAGGAGGAAAGGAAGGAAGGAATGAGGGAGGGAAGAAGTGAGGAAGGTTGGAATGGAAAGAAGGGATGAATGATGAATGAAAGGAAATGGAGATAGAGAAGAAGGGAGGAAGGAGGGTTGGGATGGAAGTGAAGTGAAGGAAAGGAAAAAAAGAAGGTAAGAAAGGAAAGAATGAAAGGAAGGGACGGAAAGGAAGGGGTGGGAGGGAAGAAAGAAAAGGATAGGATAGGAAAGGGAGGAATTGAGAAAACGAAAGAAGGAAGAAGGGGAAGGAAGGAGAGAAGGTAAAAAGGAAGGAAGGAAGGGGAGTGAAGGAAGGGAGGAAGTTATGAAGGTAGGAAAGAAATAATGAAGGAAGGAAATGGGAAGGAGGATAGGAACAAAGTAAAGGAAGAAAAGGGAGGGGGGAAGGGAAGGAAGGAAGAAAAAGGAAAGTGAAAAGAGGGAAGGAGGGAGGAAGGAATAGTAAGAAGTGAAGAAATGAAGGAAGAAAAGATATCAAGGAAAGAAATGGAGGGAAGGAGGGAAAGGAGGGAAAGAAGGGGAGGGGAGGGAATCGGGAAGGACAGCAAGGAAGGAAGAAAAGGATGGGAGGAAATGAAGGATTGAGGGAGAGAAGAAGAAAAAAGGGAATGGATGGAAGGGAGATAAGAAGGAAAGGGATGAAGGAAGAATGGAAGGAAATGGACAAGGGGAGGGGGGTGAAGGGAGGGAGGGATGGGATGGAAAGGAAGGGAAGGAAAGGAAGAAAAGAAGGTCAGGAAGGACTGAATGAAAGGAAGGGAAGGGAATGAAGGGAAGGGAGGGAAGAAAGGAAAAGAATAGGAAGGGAGAAAAGGGAAGGAAGGAGAGAAGATAAGAAGGAAGGGAGGGAAGTGAAGGATGGAAAGAATGGGAGGGAGGGAAGAAAGGGAGGAAGTTATGAAGGTAGGAAATAAATAAATAAGGAAGGAAAGAATTAATGAAGGAGGAATGGGAAGGAGGATAGGAACAAAGTAAAGGAAGGGAAAGAAGGAGGGAAGGAAGGGAAAAAGCAAGGAAGGAAGGAAGGGAGTGGAGGGAAGGGAAAGAAGGAAGGCAGGAAAGTAGGGAATGAATAAAGGAGAGGAAGGGAGGGAATGGAGGAAGGACGGAAGGAGGGAAGGGAGGGAGGGAGGGAAGGAAAGGGGCAGAATGATGAAGGTAGGAAGGAGGAATGAAAAATGAAAGGAAGCAAGTAAGGGAAGGGAGGGAAAGAATGAAGGAAAAAGGAGAAGGGAAGTGGATGGAGGGAAGAAAGGGAAGGATGGGAGGAAGAAGAGGAAGAAAGAGAAAGGAAGAGAAGGAAAGGGAAGGATAGATTGAATAATGGGAGGAAGGAAGGGCAAGACAGAAGGATGGAAATAATTAAGAAATGAAGGGAGGGAAGAAAGGAGGAAGGAAGTGAGTGGAGGGGAGTGAAGGAGGGAAGGAAAAGAAGAAAGGCAGGGAAGTAGGGAATGAATAAAGGAGAGGAGGGAAGGGAATGGAGGAAGGAAAAGAGGGAGGGAGGCAAGGAAGGGGAGGGAAGAAAGGAGGGAGGGAAGGAAGGGGAGGGAAGGAAGGAAGGAAGAAAGGAAGGAAGAAAGGAAGAAAGGGAGGAATGAAGGAGGGAGGAAGAAGGAAGGAAAAAAGAAAGGAAGTAAATATGGGAAGGGAGGGAAAGAAGGAAGGAAAGAGGGGAAGGGAAGTGGAGGGAGGGAGGGAAGAAAGGGAAGGATGGGAGAAAAGGAAGAAAAGAAGGAAGAAAAAGTGGGGAAGGAAGGAGAATGTATGGAAGGAAGGAAGGATGAAAGAGAGGACATTTCTATCCTCTTCCTTTATTCTTGCTCCCACCTCTCGTCCATTCCGTCCTTCCATCCCTCCCTTCCCCTCCTTCCTTCCTCCCTTCTCTCTTTTTTTCTCTTCCTCCCAACCTTCCTTCTTTCCTCCCTTCTTCCTTCCTTCCTCCTTTCCTCCCTCCCTTCCCTCCCCTCCTCTCCTTCATTCCTTCCCTTTCTTCCATTTTTCCTTTTATCCCTTCCTCCCTTTCCTATCCTATCTTTTTTTCCTTCCTTCCTTCCTCATTGTCCCTTCCTTCCTTCCTTCCTTCCTCATTGTCCCTTCCTTCCTTCCTTCCTCATTGTCCCTTCCTTCTCTTCCCGTCTCTCTTTCCTCTGCTTCCTTCCTTATTTCCTCCCTTCCTTCATTTATTCTATCCTTCTTTCTATCCCTCCCTTTCCCTTCTCTTCCTTTCCCTTTCCTTCTTCCCCTCCTTCCTTCCTCACTCTCTCCATGTCATTCCTTCCTTCCTTCTTCCCTTCTCTCTTTCCGTTGCTCCCTTCCTTCCTTTCTTTCGTTCCTTTCTTTCTTGCCTCCTTCCCTTCCTTCCTTACCTATCTTTCCTTCCATTCCTTCCCTTCCATCCTTCTTTTTCTATCCTTCCTTCCTCACTCTTCCTTACCTTTTCTATCCTGCCTCCCTCCTACCTTTCTTTCCTGCCTTTATTTCTCCCTTCTCTTTCCTTCACTTCCTTCCTTCCCTCCATCCCATTCTTTCCATCCTTCCTTCATTTCCTATCCTTTTTTCTTTTTTTGTTCCCTCCTTCCCCCTTTTTCCCCTCCATTTTTTCCTTCCTTATTTCCCTCCCCCCCTTTTTTGTTTCCTTTCCTTCTTTCCCAAACCTTCCTTCCTTCTTGTTTTCCTTCCTCCCTTTTATCCTTCCTTTCCATTCCCTGTCCTACACTTCCCTTCCTTCCTTCCCTCCCCACATTTCTATCCTCCTTCCTTCCTTCCTTCCTTCCTTCCTCTCCCTCCTCTCCTTCATTCCTTCTTTCCCTCCTTTGTTCCCTTACTTCCTTTCTTTTTTTCCTTCCTAGATAGATTGAAGTATGGGAGGAAGGAAGTGCAAGGGGGACATAAGGATGGAAATAATTAAGAAAGGAAGGAAGAGAAGGGAGGATAAAGGAAAGAAGAAAGGAGAGGATGTGAAGAAAAGGAAGGAGAGGAAATGAAGGAAGCTGGAGGGAAGGAAGGAAGAAAAAAGGAAGGAGAAAGAAAGGAAGGAATGTAAGGGAAAATAGAAAGGAATGAAGGCAAGGGTAAAGAAGAGATGGGAGGCAGAGAAGGAAGAGAAGATAATGAATGAAGGAAGGAAAGAAGGAAAAGAAGGAAGGAGGGAAAGAGGGAATGAAGGGGAGGGAAGGAGGGAAGGGAAGGAAGGATAGAATAGGAAAAGGAGGAAGGAAGGTGGGAAGGAAGGAGAGAAGGGAAGAAGGAAAGGAGTGGAGGGGAGTGAATGGAGGAAGGAAGTAAGGAAGGAAGGATGGAGGAAGGAAAAAAAGCAAGAAAGCAAGTAAGGGGAGGGAGAGAAGGAAGGGTGAGAGGAAGAAGAGGAAGAAAAGAGGGAGGAAGGAAGGAAGTAGGGAAGAAGGATATAAATGTATGGAGGGAAGGAAAGGAAGGAAAGGAAGGAGGAAGAATGGAAAGAAATGCAAGGAGGGAAGGAGGATAGAAATGTATGGAAGGAAGGTAGGAAGGAAGGGGAAAGGGAAAGGAAAGGAGGGGAAGGGATGAAGGCACAAAGGAAGGAAAGGCATCGAGGGCCCTACATCGAGGGCAGGAGGGAAGGAAGGAAGAGAAGGAAGGGTAGGAAGGGAAAAAAAGGAAGGATGGGAAGGAGAGGTAAGGGAAGAAAGGAAGGCAGAAAGGAAAGAAGGGGAGATATGGAAGCAAAGGAGAAGTGGAAAAAGGAAGGACGGAAAGAGGGCGGGAGGGAAGGAGGGAGGGAAGAAGGAAAGGAAAGGGTATGGAGGGAGGGATAGAAAGAAGGGTGGAAGACATGGAAAGCAGGAAGGAAAGAAGGAAGGAAGAAAGGGAAAGGAAAGAAAGGGTAGGGAATGGGAGGGAAAGGAAGAAAGGAAGGAAGAGAATGAAGGAAGGGAATAAAGGAAGGAAGGGAGAAAAGGAAGGAAAGAGGGAAAGAAGGAAGGAAGGAATGAGGGAGGGAAGAAGGATGGAAGGGAATGGATGGAAGGGAAGGAAGGGATGAAAGGAAATGGAGATGGGGGATGAAGAAGGGTAGGGATGGAAGTGAAGGTAACGAAGGAAAGAATGAAATAAAGAATGAAAGAAATAAAAGAATGGTAGGAAGGATAGGATAGGAAAGAGAGAAATTTAGAAAAGGAAAGAAGGAAGAAAGGGAAGGAAGGAGAGAAGGTAAGAAGGAAGGAAGGAAGGAAGGAAGGGAGGGGAGTGAAGAAAGGAAGGAAGGGAGGGGAGTGAAGAAAGGAAGGGAAGAAAGCGAGGAAGTTATGAAGGAAGGAAAGAAATAAGGGAGAAAGGAAAGAATGAAGGAAGAATGGGGAGGGAGGATAGGAACAAAGTAAAGGAAGAAAAGGGAGGGGAGGAAGGAAGGAAGAAGGCAGGAAGTAAAGGAAATTAAAAGAAAGGAAAGGAAAGTGAAAAGAGGGAAAGAGGGAGAAAGGAATAGTAAGAAGTGAAAAAAGGAAGGAAGGAAGAAAAGATGGCAAGGAAAGAAATGAAAGGAGGGCAGGAAATAAGGGAGGAAGGGGAGGGAGGGAAAAAAGGGGAGGGGAGGGGAGGGAAGCAGGAAGGAAAGCAAGGAAGGAAGGAAGGAAAGGATGGGAGGAAATGATGGAAGGAATGAGGGAGGGAGGGAAGAAGAAAGGAAGGGAAAGGATGGGAAGGAGAGGTAAAGGAAGAAAAGGAAGGATAAGAAGGGAAGGGATGAAGGAAGAATGGAAGGAAATGGAGATGGGGAGGGAAGGGAAGGAAAGGAAGAAAAGAAGGAAGGGGAGGGAATGTCAGGATGGAAAGAATGAAGGGAAGGGAGGGAGGTTAGAAAGGAAGGAAATAAAGAAGAGAGGAAGGAGGGTAGGAATGGAAGTGAATGAAAGGAAGAAAAGAAAGTCAGGCAGGACGGAATGAAAGGAAAGGAATGAAGGAAGGGAAGGGTGGGAAGAAAGAAAAGAATAAGATAGGAAAGGGAGGAAGGGAGAAAAGGAAAGAAGGAAGAAAGGGAAGGAAGGAAGGAATGAGAGAAAATAAGAAGGAAGGGAGGGAAGTGAGGGAGGGAAGGGAAAGAAGGATAAGAAAGGCATGGAAGGATTGAAGGAGAGGAGGGCAGGGAAGGGAGGGCCTTAAAGGAGAAAGGAAGGAGGGAAGTAAGGAAGAAGGGAGGAAAGAAGGAAGGAAAGAAAAGGGAACGAAGGAAGGGAAGGGAGGGGAAGTGTAGGAAAGGAAGATAGGGAGGAAGGAAAGGAAGAAGGAAGGAAGGTTTGGGAAGTAAGGAAAGGAAACAAGGAAAGAAGGGAAGCAAGGGAGGGAAATAAAGAAGGAAGAAATGGAGGGGGAAAAGGGGGATAGGAAATGAAGGAAGAATGGAAAGAATGGGCTGGAGGGAAGGAAGTGAAGGAAAGAGAAGAAAGGAAGGAAGGAAAGAAACGAAAAAAGAAAGAAAATAAAGGTAGGAGGGAGGTAGGGAGGATAGAAAAGGTAAGGAAGAAAAACAGGGAAGGAAGAAAAAAAGGAAAGGAAGATAGGGAGTGAGGAAGGAAGGATAGAAAATTAAGGATGGAAGAAAGGAAAGAAAGGAAGGAAGGGAGCAATGGAGAAAGGGAAAGAGAGAAGGGAGGGAGGAAGGAAGGAAGGAAATGGCGGGAGTGAGGAAGGAAAGAGGAAAGAGAAGGGAAAGGGAGGGATAGAATGAAGGATAGAATAAATGAAGGAAGGAAGTGCAGTTTGGAGGGAGGAAATAAGGAAGGGAAGGAAGGAAGGGACAATGAGGAAGTAAGTAGGTAAAGGAAGGAAGAGCACTAAGGAGGGAAAGAATGATAGAAGAACATAAATGAAGGAAGAAAGGAGGGGAAGGAAGGGATGGAAGGAAGAAGGGGAAAGAACTAAGGAAGGGAAGGAAGGGAAGAAGGAAAGGGAAGGGAAGGAGAGGGTGGGATAGATTGAAGGATGCAAGGAAGGGCAAGAGGGACATAAGGATGGAAATAATTAAGAAAGGGAGGGAAGAAGGGAAGGAAGGAGAGAAGAAAGCAAGGGGATGGAGGGGAGGATCTTTCTTTGCTCTAGGACAAGTCCCACAATGTTTGATAGATGATGAAGATGCTCTGCTGATCACAGATCATGAGCGGTCTTTGGAACTGCAGAACTTGCATCGCATCTTTGAGAATGCTTACAAACAGTACAGGCAAATCCAGACCAGCCCCAGCTCCAGAGTCCTTGAAACGTGTCAGACAGGCCAATTACATTCAGTTGGGAGTACATCCCTTATTCTGGTCTCGCCTTGCTGGGGAAGAAATTCCGCTCTGAGTAGCATACCAAACAGCAGATTCTCAAGCAGAGACAATCACAGCAGAAGCAGCATTTCTTACTAAGCGGTGGAATGAAAAAGCTGAAAAATAAAACAAAGCAAAGAGTGCAGGAAATGAGGAAAACTGCTTTTCGCAGAGGAACTGAATTTAATAAAGGAAAGATAAAGAAAAGATCTTGACACTTCCAAGCTTGACACTTTCAGTGTTTTTTAGAACATGACATGGCTCATTTGGAATAGAGTTACTTGCTGTGCAATGACTTTTGTCTTTTTTCAGCTAGACTTTCAACCCCCTACTGCTGCTACACTTTTTTCCTTCCTTCTTCTCCTTTCTTCCTTTCCTCCCTCCCCTTCTTCCGTCATCCCTTCCCATCTTCCATTCCATCCCCTTCCCTTCCTTCCTTTCTTTCCTTCCTACCCTTTTTATTTTCCTTCCTTCCCTCCTGCTCTCCACCCCCTTCCTTCTTTTGTGCCTTCATCCCTTCCCTCCTTTCCTTTCCTTTCTTCTTTCTTTTTTTCATTTCTTCTTTCATTTCCTTTGTTTTCCTTTCTTCCTTGCCTCCTTTCTTGCTTACTTCTTTCCCTTCCTTCCTTCCATACATTTTCTCCTCCTTCCCTCCTTTTTTCCCCATTCCTTTCTTCCTTCCTCTTTTTCCTCCCATCCTTCCCTTTCTTCCCTTTCTCCACTTCCCTTTTCTTCCCTTCCCCTCTTTCCTTCTTTCTTTCCCTCCCTTCCCTTACTTGCTTCCTATCCTTCCTCCTTCCCTCCTTCCTTTTTTCTTCCTTCTTTCCTCCTTCATTTCCTCCCTCCTTCCTTCTCTCCCTCCTTCCTTCCTCCTTTCCTCCCTACATTCCCTCCCCTCCTCTCATTCATTCATTCCCTACTTCCCTGCCTTCTTTCCCTTCCCTCCTTCACTCCCCTCCACTCCCTTCCTTCTTTCCTTCCTTCCTTCCTTCCTTTCTTAATTATTTCCATCCTTCTGTCCTTCTTGCCCTTCCTTCCTCCCATTCTTCAATCCATCCCTCCCTTTCCTTCTCTTCCCTTCTCTTTCATCCTCTTCTTCCTCCCATCCTTCACTTTCTTCCCTCCCTCCACTTCCCTTCTCTTCCCTTCCCCTATTTCCTTCCTTCTTTCCCTCCCTTCCTTTTCCCTTCCTTCCCTTCCTTCCCTTCCTTCCCTTCCTCCCTCCCTCCTTCCTTCCTTTCCTCCCTCCCTCCTTCCTTCCTTCCCTCCTTCCTCCCTCTTTCCTCCCTCCATTCCCTCCCTTCCTCTCCTTTATTCATTCCCTACTTCCCTGCCTTCCTTCTTTATCTTCCCTCCTTCACTCCCCTCCACTTCCTTCCTTCCTTCCTTCCTTCCTTCCTTCCTTCCCTCCTTTCCTTTCTTAAATATTTCCATCCTTATGTCCTTCTTGCCCTTCCTTCCTCCCATTCTTCAATCCATTTCCCCCTTTTCTTCTCTTCCCTTCTCTTCCTCTTCTTCCTCCCTTTCTTCCCTCCCTCCACCTCCATTTTCTTTTTTTCCCCTCTTTCCTTCCTTCTTTCCCTCCCTTCCCTTACTTGCTTCCTTGCTTCCTTTCCTTCCTCCTTCTTCCCTCCTTCATTCCTACCATTCCTTCCTTTCTTCCTTCATTCTCTCTTATCTTAGTTCCTTCCTTCATTTCCTCCGTCCCCTTCCCTCCCTCCTTCCTTCTTCCTTTCCTCCCTCCATTCCCTCCCCTCCACTCATTCATTCATTAATTCATTCCCTCCTTCAATCCCCTTCCCTCCTTCAATCCCCTTCCCTCCTTCAATTCCCTTCCCTCCTTCATCCTTTCCTCCATCCATTCCCCCCCCTCCACTCATTCATTCATTTCCTACTTCCCTGCCTTCCTTCTTTCCCTTCCCTCTATCAATCCCCTCCATTGCCTTCCTTCCTTCTTCTTTTCTCTCCTTCCTTCCCTTTCTTCCTACTTTCCTTTCCTCTTTTCCTCCCTTTCCTATCCTTCCTTCCCTTCCTTTCTTTCTTTCTTTCTTTCTTTCTTTCTTTCTTTCTTTCTTTCTTCCCTCCCTCCCTCCCTTTCCTTCTTTCTCTTCCTTTCATTCTTTCCATCCTGACCTTCCCTCCCCTTCCTTCTTTCTCTTCCTTTCATTCTTTCCATCCTGACCTTCCCTCCCCTTCCTTACCTCTTTTTTTTTCTTCCTTTCCTTCCCTTCCTTTCCATCCCATTCCTCCCTCCTTTCCTTCCATCACCCCCCTCCCCTTCTCCATTTCATTCCATTCTTCCTTCATCCCTTTCCTTCTTATCTCCCTTCCATCCATTCCCTTCCTTTCTTCTTCTCTCCCTCATTCCTTCCTTCATTTCCTCCCATCCTTTTCCTCCTTCCTTGCTTTCCTTCCCGCTTCTCTCCCCTCCCTCTCTCCATCCCTTCCTTCCTTCCTTCCTTCCTCTTTTCTTCCATTCCTCCTCTCCCTTCCTGATTTCCTCCCTTTTCTTCATTTCTTTCCTTCATATCTTTTCTTCCTTCCTTTCTTCACTTCTTACTGTTCCTTCCTTCCTCCCTCCTTTCCTCTTTTCACTTTCCTTTCCTTTCTTTTCCTTTGCTTTCATCCTTCCTTCCCTTTCCCCCCTCCCTTTTTCTTCCTTTACTTTGTTCCTATCCTCCTAAGCCTAAGATATCTATACTTAAAGACCCTGCTACAGGGTAAGAGAAAAATGACAATAAGCGGTGTTCAAATAGGAGGGCTGGAGACCCCTGTTCTGGGTCTAATAATGTAGGGAAGCTCGAAGGACTTCAATGCAGCAAGGATGTTGATAACATCTGGAAACTTGAAAAATGCAGAAAAGAGCCAAAGTTGCAGTCTCTAAGGAACCATGTAGAATATCTATGTGCATCCTCACGGTGCGTTTCGCTGAGAGTTCCGTTTGTTGGAGTGATTATTGGATCTTTCTCTTTGGGGTTGACCCCCCAGGACTCTTGGTTGAGGCAACAACAGTCAGCCAATTTGGTACATGTATCAGATCCATTTTTGCAAAAGCAAAATGATCAGGTAGCTCAAAAGGGTGAGGGTAAAGGTATGGTTCCCCTTCCTCATGATCACGTGGAATGGTTGGCCGCATTTGTAGGTCAGACGCAATTCACCGAGCCATTCAAGTAAAGGTTTGAGTGTCTTGAGCATTAACAGAGTTCTCTGCGAGACATCTGGCAGGAGATGGACAGCCGCGCTGTCAAATTCCAAGACGTCCAGTTGGCAAGCCAATTGTAATATTTCCTCCTTAGAGGGTATAAGAGTGTAAACAGCACAACACATCACTCGGCATGTCAGGTGGGGGGGTTGAGGACCAAGGGTCCGGTGAACTCTGTCAATGACAATCTCCATATCTTGTGGGCGGCCTAAGTATCTGTTGAAAATGGCTGTTACTGTAGTGCGGAGTTCCCCCTGTAGGGTTGACTCTGGATTCCTTGGAGCCTGATGTTTTGTTGTCGTCTGCAGTTTTCCAGGTCATTAAGTATTGTTGGAGGTGAACAATTTGCTCTGAAAGATCTGAGGACTGTAGGGTCTGGATAGATTGGGACATATTCTTGTTCTACCACAGACAGATGAGAGTCAAGGGCAGACACCTCTTGTTTAAAGCTCTGCACCTCACCCCTCAGGGCAGTCTCCACCCTGTTTGCCAACATCTCAAAATCAGCCCTTGTGGGCAGCTTCTGAAGAAAGGACCATAGTGTCTGTTTTGTGGGTGAGACTGCCATGGGTCACATATCAAATATAGGGTGCATTAAAGTATTCACAGTGCCCTGGGGAGATACTCCTGGATCCATCTTGGCAGGTGTTGAGACATGGCTGAGGTGGTGGTTGCCAGGAGAAACAAATCCCACTAGATATCCACACAGAGCTGGGATGTGTGTGCAGATCTCCTTGTCAGGTGTTGGAGATAGCAACCCAGGCAGACAGGGAGAGAGATCACTCGGTGGTGTGAAGAGAGGCATCAGATGTTTGTCCTCTGGCTTTGCAGCCTGCTCCACTGTAACAATGGCCGCAGCCACCGCTGGACTCACAGGGTGGGTTGGCACCATCTTGGCTGGGTTCGGTGTGGATACTGCCGTCTGAAGCAGCCTCAGATAGTGCTCCATGTTGGCAAATTCGGCCAGGGGACACTCCGCTTGCCTTCTAGGAGGTGCCTGGGAACCGGGTAAGGCTCACAATGTGGGGTAACTGCAGGTGCTCTGCTGAAGCCCATCTTCACATAGCCATGCCAAGACCACGCCCCCACTATTCTCATATTCTTATTAGCAACATGTCCAATGTATTCCTAGGCATACCACAATTTAACCATGATATAATTTTACCCAAAATGTTCATGGAGAAAAATAACTAAACCCATATTCAGGTCAAATATGGTCCTTGGCATGTATATCCATAATAATCCACCCAGAATCCCCATGTGCAAAAATAGCTATTCTCATATTCTTATCAAAAACAGATCAAATGTGTTCCTAGGCATGTTTAGCCATGATATTCCACCCATAATCCCCATGCAGAAAAATAACTATTCTCATATTCTTTTCAGAGGTCAGATGTGTTCCTAGGCATGTTTAATTATGATATTCCACCCATAATCCCCATGCAGAAAAATAGCTATTCTCATACTCTTATCAGAAACAGGTCATATGTGTTCCTAGGTATGGTTTAACTACCATAATCCACACGTAATCCCCATGGAGAAAATTACTATTCTCATATTCCATTCCTCCTCTCATATCAAATGTGTTCCTAAGCATGTTTAACCATGATATTCCACCCATAATCCCCATGTAGAAAACCAACTATTCACATATTCTTATCAGAAACATGTCAAATGTGTTCCTAGGTATGTTTAACCGTGATATTTCACCCATATTCCATAGGTAGAAAAATAGCTGTTCTCATACTCTTATCAAAAACAGGTCAATTATGGTCCTTGACATGGTTTCACCACAATAATCCACCCATAATCCCCATGTAGACAATGAACTATTCTCAAATTCTTGCCAAAAACCTGTCAAATGTGTTCCTAGGCATGTTTAACCACTTCAATATCGGGCACTTTTACCGCCTTCCTGCGATAAAAACAAAAAAAGACCGAAACTTTTGTGAAAAAAAAAAAAGTTTTTCTTTGTTTCTGTTATAAAAGTTTGCAAATAATTGTTCTTCATAAATTTAGGACAAGATGTATTCTGCTACATTTCTTTGGTGAAAATAACCCAAATTAGTATTTATTATTTAGTGTGTAGGAAAGTTATGTGATATATCTGAAAATTGATCAATCCTGAAGTATTGATAGCCAATCCAATTTCTCGAGGCCCAAAAATGTTAGAACAGTACAAATATCCCCCAAATGACTCCTTTTTTTGCAAAGTAGACAGTCCGATGTATTTCATAAGAGGCATTTTTTGGAAAATGAGGAAATTTAAAAAAAAAAAAAAATTCGCAATTTTTTTTTTACATACTGTCACCAGTGCAGTACAGTGTCATCATATAACTTGTGTGGCGGTGATCTAGGACAATGACTGGTGACAGTACGAAAAAAAATTTTTTTTAAATTTTTTTATTAAAATTTTTTCTTTTTGTTAAGAATTTTTTTTTCACATTGCCAGTAGTATAATGGTACCACTTTGGGGAAGTGATAAGTATTTTTTTTTCCTGATTTTTTTACACAATTTGATTGATTATAGCAAAGAATTTATTTGCTATAAGCAAGCATTTAACTGAATGAAATTGATTCATTCAGATTTTTTTTTGTTTGTGATTAGCTGTGATTGACCACAGCTAATCACATGACACAAATGAGCTGTGATTGGCCCACCCTGTGCATGTGATCGCTGTGACCATTCACAGATAGACACACTTGTATACAACTGTCATGTTACCTGCTGTGATTGGTCACAGTAGGTCACATGGTACTGGCAATGGGGCCAGTACACAGATCTGTCATCGGCTGTGTCCAACACCATGGTATGGATACTGGAATTTACACAGCTTTTACTTTCTGACTGCCGATAACATTTCTTGAGGTGTTATAATGCCAGGGCAGTACAAACACTCCCAAATGACCCATTTTCAGAAAGTAGATACCCTAAGCTATCTGCTGAGAGCTGCTATCATGTTGAGTCCATGGAAGATTTTTTTCTCTCCACCAGTTTTTGGAAATTAAAATTGTCATTAAAATGGTATATTGCTCACACATGCCATGGCTACATGTGGAATTACACCCCAAAATACATTCTGCTACTTCTACCAAGTATGGGGATACCACATGGGTGAGACTTTTTCAGAGCCTAGCCACATAAAGGAGCCTGAAATCCAATGACCACTTTGAAAGCCTCAAGGTGTGTAACTTCCTTATTTCACTTCCTCATTAACTATCACAGTTTTGGAGGCCCTGAAAGACAAGGATAACACCCCCCCTAAATGACCCCCTTTTGGAAAGTAGATACCCAATGAATTTAATAAGAGGCATGGTGAGCATTTTGCAGATCTCTTTTTTTCTCACAAGGTTTTGAAAAATAATAATAGAAAATAAAAAAATGTGTTTTCGTTTTCTTTCTTCATTTTCCAAACGTTTGTGAGAGAAAGTAAGATCTGCAAAATACTCACCATGCCTCTTATCAAATTCCTTGGGGTGTCTACTTTCCAAAAAGGGGCCATTTGAGGGGGTTGTACTATTCTGGCATTTCAGGGCCTCCTAATCTGCGATAGGTAGTGTTGAGTCAGATTAAGGGGTCCCCAAATGAGACCTTTCAGATGAGATAGTGAGTCCAAATTGATAAAGAAAGGTGCATTTATTACACTGCGGTGGAGATAATATAGCATACAGAAGTTCACCTCGTGTGAGATGGACCAAGATATTCAATATATCTAAACTCTTAAGCTTTAAACTAATATAATATATAATCATAAAGTCCAGGCGTGTCTTATAAAGTCCAGACATGATAGTATAGTTTTAGTCCAATCAGATCCTTTTATGCTTAACAGCAAGCTTAGAGTTAAACGGGTGTTAACATGATGTGACTAGTCCAAAATGGGAACCTGTGGTCATCCGCTATGACAGTTGCTGGTTCAAACTTGTTTGACCACAAGATGCTTTTCTTAAACTTGAAGCAGGAAGGTAGGTAGTTAGTTCACCTCGTGGATGCTTACGTCACAGGCACAAACTTCAAACCACATTTCCTAAGTGAAAGAAAGGGCAAAGTGTATTAAAAGCTCTTAAAAATGACAGTATATATGTTTACAAGAACCTTCATTGTTAGACCCCCCCAATATTTCTACTCAATTCCCTCCTCTTGACCCCCCGACTGGGGGTCACCACTATATTCCCTACCTTATATGACACCAGAAGGTCCACAGCGCTACTTCACTACTAAGTGGAGTAAAGTTCTTCTTGGTATGTATGTGGATACTTAGACTTTACTCATTCACATCACCCTTCTTGGCATCATATTAAATCTGATAGGTTCACTATCTGCTAACACTCTATTTCTTTCCTTGGGGTCATCTTCCTGAGTTTTAACTGTCATTGTAATAATCTTTTGTATTCCACATTTAGTATACCTTTAAAACAAATAGGCAAGCAATCCTACAACTATGATTCCTATGAGCAACAAAACTTTTATTCGTTAGCGAAAGGTCTTAGCAGGATTAATGTCCAAATACTAAGCAACCCCAAAGGTCGGTTACAGCATATATCTATTTCATTGTACCTTTAAACTTTTAAACTTATAATCTTTAAGCAGTTAATGAGTAACATTTGCGTTTTGCACTTCTGCTTTTTATCTCTCTAGCTTTCTAGACACAGGCTGTTCTTGCTTTCTGACAGAAAAATACAGGATGTTGGGAGGGGGGAGCGAGTTGAGAGGGGAAGCGAGATCTGTATGTAGCTGTGAGGAACCGCAGTGGTGTACTACAGGTGTCATCCAGTTCTTCCCAGAAAAAAATTGCAGGAGAAAAAAAACATAACTTAGCATAGCTTCATTATAGATCACTGATACATGGGTCACATGATTTGCCCTCTATAACCTTGACTACTAAAATCAAGCAAAGGCATAACAACAGTTTACTCATCTTTTGAGATTGGCTGTATTTTTTTGCAATGACTGGCATGTATCCACGTCTGTTTTCCTTCTAATTTTACAGCTGTGGCAGTTTTCAGGAGTACTTGGTAGGGTTCTTTAAACTTTGGTCCCAAGGGTACCTTTACATGTTCTTTTACTAGGACCCAATCATCTGTCTGCATATGATTTGCATGATGTGTCCGGTGAAATTTGTTCCACGGTCACTTTCTATGGTTTCAGGGACTCCAAAATGGCATATCACTTCTGAAAGGAGTTTCCTTGCTGTTGTCTTGGTATTTGCTTTGGCCACTGGCCAGGCCTCTATCCATGATGAGAACATGTCCACACACACCAAAAAATATTGGTATTGGACTGATTTGGATAATTGGATGTAATCAATCTGAAGTCTTTCAAAGGGGAATAGTGACTTGGCCAAATGTCTTTGTGTCGCTCTAGTTGTTTTTTTGGGGTTATTTTTAGCACAAACTATGCATTCCTCAACAAAATCGTGACATGCATTTCTGGAATATCGAATGAACCATCCGGCCTTTTCAATGTTTCTCTCCATTGCCCTAGGGCCTGCATGACCTGGATCATGGGCTAGTTGCATGATCATCTTCTCTGTTTGAGGTGGGACACATATTGCATTTTCCATGCACAACAATCCATCTTGGTCTTTCTTTGCTCCATCCCTTTCCATTATCCTTTCCATTATCTCATACCAACCATCGGGTGCAGACTCTTGCAATTTCCTAATCAGTTCCTTTGCCTTCTTTATTCGCTCTCTTTTCTTCTCCAGTCTTGAGCTTCTTCTTCTTTTGCAAAGTCAGTGATTAGGGTCATTCACTTATATTTGTTATAACTGTGATTATTAACACTGATTTCTGAGGATATTTTTATCGATAACCAGTTTTCATTTAATGTATTTTTAGTGCTGCACCGTCTCTATATTTATTGATGTTTACTAGGTTTCAGGATTCTGGTGACACTTATAATTTATTTATATAATTTATTTATGTTGTGAGCGCTCGCTGTATTTTTACCATTTTTTGACCTTTAAGATGGCTACTTCCCTTGGGAGGGTGACCGCTTCAAAGAGTTTTTGAACATATTTCCAGTTTTGGATTGGTTCTCCTGCAGCAGTTGTGAATCCTCTGTTCTTCCATATGGGTCCATAGTCATAGAGCACACCTCTATGCGTATAGATGTTGGCTGATCGATCCCTTGCAGTCTCACAAGCCCTGGTGAGTGCTACCAACTCAGCAACTTGCGCTGAAAGTGGTGAAGGGAGCAGTTGGGTCTCAATAACTTCCTCCAATGTTGTCACCTTCATATGCTGTCCTTGGGACTCCATCCTCATATGGGCATGGACCGTCTACAAACAAGATCAGATCAGGATTTTCAAGTGGAGTGTCCTTTACTGGGGAGATTTGCTCAATTTCTTTTTCCATGAGTTCCAGATTTGAGGGGGATGTCTTTTGGTAGGCGGGACTTTTTAATTATAGTTTGGCAGAGCCAGTGTCGACTAAACATGAAATTTCCTGGTCTGTTAATTGTGGAAAGCGTAATGTTACAAACGCCTCTTTACCGTCTGTCTAAGAGATGCACAAGTTGGACCCTGTAGGCTCAGAAAGTTCAGGAGACATTGCTAGTCATTCATCACCTTCTCCCTCTTTCTTTTGCTTGCATTTGTCAGGTAGTTTGCACCTCTTAGCAAGATGCCCAAACTTGCCGCAATTAAAATATTTCCTGGTTTCTCTCCTAAAATCAATAGCTCCTTGAGCATGATCATGAGCTACAAAAGTATTAAGTCTTTTCTCTCTCCTTGCTTCTTCTTGAGCCTCAATACTGCTACACACTTCTCTTAGCAAAGTCCATTCAAATCCCTTCTACTCTGGTTTTGTTGCCATTAAACGTTTCCTTGTTATTTCCTTCAGCCCCATCACAACAACATTCTTGCAACTTATGGCAGTGATGTTAGTGTGATCTACATCTACGCCCACAGTTTCTGCCATAGATTGAACACGCTTAATGTAATCAAATAAATCCTCAGTCTTTTCTTGTCTCACATCTAGCAAGCCACCAGATTTGTTCTGTGAGAGTCATTCATTAATAAAGAATTAACAACATTCTGTCCATTTTCTTTCTAGCCCTTTTATTGTTTTATCTTCAGCCTGGAACAAAAAGTTTCCCCTGCCTGTGGGGCATACAGTGACATTGTGATTGTCTTCTGCACTTTTCTGTGCGACCTTGTTCAGATCAGCGGACCCAAGGACTATTCTCAATAATTGAACCATATCTGCCAAACAGAAATCCTGAGATTCTTTTAATATGTTCATCTCTTGCATAAAGGTGGTGACCATTGGTTGACCACCATCATCCGGTCCTTGTCTAGTACTGGCAAATATGTCAAGAGGCTATGCGCTGTATCTTAGGCCCAATTTGGCTTCATTTTCTCCCTGGGCTGCTATAGCCTCTAAGTCTTTCATAGCTCCTCTGTATGGTCCTTGCCCTGCACTGTTAGGTTCAGGACAAGCTTAGTAACTTGGGGGAGGAGGATGATTTGGGTAAGAGGGTGCTGTGGGGGATAAACATACTGGGGAGTGAACTTGGGGTGACTTACTGGGTGAAGGAAGGGTCATTGTTTTTACCTTACCTTAAATTCAATCTGCAATTTAGAAAAGGACTTTAGATACAACTGAGATACAAATTTCAGGCAGCGATCCCTCCATTCGTGAAAAGCCTCCAATTTAGCCAGTTCTTCATATTGCGAGTTATTCCACAAGGGAGTACAGGAGAGAAAGACAGACAGTAATATTAAAGGACGCTTTTACCGTACTCCAGACGCGCCTCAAGAGGTCTACAGTTGGAGCCGTGGATGGAAGGACCGGCAGAGCCAACTGAAGATGAGAAAGAGCTGAAATGCTGAGATCAGAAAGGGAAATCAAACTAATAATAGGATCAGTATTATCAAGCAAATTCCAGCCAACCAGTTGCTGCAATTGGGCCGCTAGAAAGTAAAGTCTGGGCTCAGGAACCGCCAATGCCCCCAACTCCTTACTGTATTGCAACGTGGACAATTTTATCCTAGCCACCTGCTTTTTCCAAATAAGACTCCTAAACTCCTAGGTCTCTATGTGATGAAACCACTTCTTGGGAATCCATATGGGAGAATTATGGGAAACAAAGAAGTTGCGGGACCCAAATCATTTTAATTTAATTGACTCTACCCGCCACCGACAAGGAAGTTTGCACCAACTTGTTACACTTCACTTTCTGCTGATGGAGCAGAGGTAAAAGATTAAGAGAAATATACTGCTTAGGATCAATAGAAACTACCACCCCCAAGTACTTAAATGTAGACACTACTTGGATGTGCTGTGCACAGGCCGGGAGGGGGAGTTCCACAGGATCCACAGGCATCAACACCGATTTATGCCAATTAATTGTAAAGCCGGAAAATCCACCAAAGCGTTCGATTTGGGACATAACAGAATCTAAGGATGTGGAAGAATTGCCCAAGTATAACAATGTGTAAAGGGATATCTTTTCCGAAAGAACACCCCTTCTAAAACCGACGATGTCCGGAGATTGGTGCACCAAAATTGCCAAAGGTTCTAACGCCAAAGCGAACAATAGAGGCAAGGGGGGACAACCTTGCCTCTTTCCCCTCTGCATCCTGAATGAATCTGACAGATCCCCATTAACCCGGATTTGGGCACTAGGGGCCGCATAGAGAAGGCGTACCCATTCCCATCCACGCTGAACACATCGCCCCTGGCCCTGGAGCAGTGTGGGAGCCTCTTCCTCTCTTCCACACCCATCCCCGGCCACATTACCCCTGGTGCCAGATCTGCATAGGAGCCGTTTGTGTGGTGTAAAAAAAACACAGTAAAGGGTCTTTGACAAGTCCTTTATTAAAACAATGTCCCCCCGAAGTAGATCCACTTATGTGGATTCTTACAGTTCTTAAATAGGTTAGGGGCGGGGCCAACCGGGGACATCATCCAAGTGACCCCGCCCCATGTCACATGCTTGCTGTCTTAAATAGAAAATAGAAAAAGAACTGTCAGACTGTCTCCTGCATTCAGCTAGTTAGCCTCAGTGGAGAGACAGGGTGACAGTTCTTAAATAGGTAAGGGGCGGGGCCAGCTGGGGACATCATCTGAGAAACCCCGCCCCATGTGACATGAATGATGTCACATGGAGCGGGGTTTCTCGGATGATGTCCCCAGCTGGCCCCGCAACTAACCTATTTAAGAACTGTCAGCGAGTCTTTTTTTCAGAAGGTTGGAAGCCTCCGACGGGACCGGAACTTTTTTTTCTGCGGGTCGCCGCCGCCGTGATTGACGTTGGATCTACTTCGGGGGACATGGTTTTAATAAAGGACTTGTCAAAGACTGTCCTGTACTGTGTTTTTTTTAAACCACACTTTGTTTTTTTGTGAATGAGTGGCGGGACCATGTAGCGCAGACTCATTCATGTGGGGGGGGGGCGGGATCTGGGGGCCCCCTTGTTAAAGGGGGCTTAGAGATTCTGATAATCCGCCCGCAGACCCCCACAACCACCGGCCAGGGTGACAGTTCTTAAATAGGTAATAGGTGTATCCATTTCAGATATAGATGGTTTCATTTGGATACATATAGATACAATGTTGCAACCTTTATACTTTTTAATGTCAAATATAATGGCGCAGCTCTCTGTAGTGACAGAAATAATTACTTCGCTATTATATTTGCCGGCCGTAGACGGGGCGAAAATCGGACAATTTTTTTTACCGTTGGTGGTAACGTCGGCCCATTGAACAACCGATTTTTCGTTTTTTGTTTTTTTTAAAAAACGGTCAGTTTTCGCCCCATCTATGGCCTGCATTTTTCTTTTTCTTCTTCTTTTTTTTATTATTCTTTTTCATTTTCTTCTTTTTTTTTCTTTTTCTTGCAGGTCATGGCTCATGCGCAGATCTGTAAAAAGATCAGCCAATTTGCCGATCATTGCCGCTAAAATCGGCCGATCTGCAAAATCGGCCGATTTTTATCCAAATTTACCGATTAAAAAAAGTGGCAAAAGTGGCTGACCAATTAACCCACTAATGGCCCGAAAATCAGCTAATTTTTTTTTCGGCCGATTTTAGACCCATCTAAAGCAGGCCATAGATGGGTCTAAAATCGGCCGATTTTTCTGCCGAAAAAAAAAAAAATCTAACGATTTTCGGGCCGTTAGTGGGTTAATTGGTCAGCCGTTTTTTGGGATTTTGGCACATTTTTTTTATCAGTAAATTTGGAAAAAAAAATTTCCAACTTTACTGATAAACAAAATATGCTAAAAACCCAAAAAATGGCCGACCAATTATCCCACTAACGGAAGAGGCCCTTGTCCCCATTAACATGGGGACAAGGTGCTTTGGGGGGGAGCCCCCCCTGCCCCAAAGCACCCCCCCATGTTGAGGGCATGTGGCCTGGTATGGTTCAGGAGGGGGGGCGCTCGCTCGCCCCCCCCCTTTCCTGACCTGCCGGGCTGCATGCTCGGATTAGGGTCTGGTATGGATTTTGGGGGGATCCCCAAGCTGTTTTTTATTTAATTTCGGTGTGGAGTTACCCCTTAATATCCATACCAGACCCAAAGGGCTTGGTGTGGATGGGAGGGGGGACCCCATGCCGTTTTTTATTTATTATGGTGCTGGTTTTTAAATGTAATTTTCCCTTTTTTTTTCTTCACTATAGGTCAGAAATTCACCTGTCACTTCCCCCAGCTAAAAGAGAAAGTTTTCTTGGAATTTATATCCCTAAAGGAAACAATGTTTACTTTAAGTTTATTAAAAGATACAAAGTTTTCTGTAACTTCGGGGAAAGTGACTTCTAAGCTTGTGAACTATAGTGAAGAAAAAAAAAGGCTGGCATTTGCATTTGAAAATCGGCGCCGACATACACTTTGTATTGCAAAAAAAAATATTAACAATTGTGTAAACCGAGGCATTATTTTCAATGGATTTTCATTTGTAAACTGAAAATTACGTTAACCGAGGCGTTGGTAAACTGAGGTACGCCTGTATTAGTATTGCAATCCTTTGTATTGGGATACATAGAACCAACATACATCTGAATTGGCAACATAGCACAACATTTCTGTGGCATTTGAGATATCTGGCTAGTTACACTGACCTTGCCCAGGGACCTAGGATTGATTCATACCACAGAAATACAGGCAGGATTAGTGTTCAACAGCTCCGTGGATTAGTGGTTAGCACTACTGTCTCACAACGCTAGGATTATTGGTTTAAATCCCAACCACAGCAATGAATTTGCATGATCTCCGTGTGACTACCCTAACATACATGTGCTGGTGGCAGCATCTTTGCTTTCTGTTTAAATGATCCCTAGAATGTGAATTAGAATGAGGCCTTGTCTGCTCAAACACCTTTAAAGTAGCATCTTATGTGAATGTCAAATGATGGGATGAGATAAGGGTCTGGACTAATGATTGATTGGATAATGCTGGTTTGCACTCCACCTCCTTTTGGGAAAGTTTGTCAAACCATGAGAAGAGTGAGAGAAAGAAATGGATTAAAAAAAAAAATAAAATAATGGCATGGAGTCGGCCCCCCCCCCCCAAATCCTACAGACCCTTATCTGAGCATGCAGATACTGCATGCCTTCAAAGATTTATTTCCTTTGTTGAATTGCCTGCTTGGTTCACACTAGATGTGATTTAAAATTGTGCTTTTTGTTGGCAATTTCACCGTGTTTTCTGTAGATTTACCAATGAGTTATTGCGTTTTCAATTGTTTTTTGCGTTGCGATTTCTATTGTAGTCTATATGTGAAATCGCTACAAAATGCTGAAAAAGTTAGACGAGAACTACTTTTGAAATTGTGCTGCAGCAAATCGCTTACGTTCACAAAGACACTCACATCCACATTCATTAGATTGGATATCCGGTACAATTTCAATTCCCAAATCGCACCTGAAATTGTGCACCCTGGATGCGACTTGGCATGCGATTTGCATGGCATGCGACTTGCAAATCGTATGCCAAGTCGCACCCTATTGTCTGCTATAGAGCAGTCACATGGGTGTGCATCCGACACTGATTTCTAAAGTAGTACATGTGCTAATTTTGTGACGATTTGCATAGATATCTGTGTCAGATGTCTTGCAAATCGTAAGGAAATCAGCTTCTTCACTGTACGTCGCACAATTTCTAAATCGGCTTTGATGTGACCGCGGTGTAAGGCCTTTTTATGTTTGAATTCCTGAGTGTTTTTCCGATTTATGGGAAATGCCGCATACTAGCAAACGTGAATTGACATTTTCAGTATTGCATGCGAGATGTGGTCATGTGACTGCCTTAAGTCATGCGATAATCTGGAGTGAATTGTGCCCATAAGGCCAAGAAATATTGCCAATAGGGTTCCCTTTCACATCCCTGCTCAGCGCTGTACATTACAATGGGAGACAATACATGAGACAGTACAATAACAATACAGTACAATTACAATACATGAGGGGTTCGAGGGCTCTGCTCCTTAGAGCTTACAATCTAGGAGGGAGGGGACAGTGGTACAGGAGGAAAAGCTGTGGGGGATGGAGTGGTAGGAAGAGTGGAGGAGATCGGCAATTAGCAAGGTAGGCTTCACTGAAGAGGTGGGTTTTCAGGGTGCGCCTAAAGAAGAGGAGAGTAGGTGATAGTCTGATGGATTGAGTTAGGGAATTCCAGAAGATGGGCGATGCCCTGGAGAAGTCCTGGAGGTGGGCATGGGAGGAGGAGACCAGGGAACTAGAGAGAAGTAGGTCTTGTGAGGAGCAAAGAATGCGTTTTGGGTGGTATTTGGATATTAGGTCGGTGATGTAGTTTGGGGCAGTATTATGGACAGCTTTGTACATTAGTGTAAGCAATTTGAATTTGATCCGTTGGGCAATCGGAAGCCAGTGGAGGGATTGGCAGAGGGGGGTGGCGGAAACAGAGCGGTTGGTAAGGTGGATGAGTCTGGCTGCCGTATTCAGGATCGATTGAAGAGGGAATAGTCTGCGGTGAGGGAGGCCAGTGAGGAGGGAGTTGCAGTAATCGAGTCGTGATATGATGAGGGAGTGGATGAGTTGTTTAGTGGTTTCTGGGGTTAGGAATGGGTGTATTTTGCCGATGTTGCGGAGGTGGAGTCTGCATGAGTTTGTTAGCGATTGGACTCAGGGCAGGAAGGATAGATTGGAGTCTAGTATGACACCAAGTACTCTGGCTTACGGGGTGGGCCTGATGGTGGCATTGTTGGATGTGATGGAGAAGTCAGTGGGGGGGGGGGTGGTACGCGGGCTGGGGGGAAAACTAGGAGCTTGATTTTAGAGAGGTTCAGTTTAAGGAATCCGATATGTCCTTCAGCAGGCTAGTGATTCGGGCGGAGACTGAGGGGGTGAGGCAAGGGGTCGAGAGACAGATTTGTGTGTCGTCGGCATAGAGGTGGTAGTTGAAGCCGTGAGATTGTATCAGTTGGCCAAGGGAGGAGATGTAGATGGAGAAGGGGCCCGAGGACAGAGCCTTGAGAGACCCCGACAGAGAGGGGGAGTGAGGGGGAGATGGTAGGGTTATAGGTAATGCTGAAGGAGTGTTGTGATAGGTAGGACGAGAGCCAGGAGAAAGCAGAGTCTCTGAGGCCACAAGGGAGTGTAGTTTTTTGAGGAGGAGGGGGTGGTCGACTGTGTCGAAAGCCGCAGAGAGGTCGAGGAGTAGGAGCACTGAGTAGTGGCCATTAGCTTTGGCGGTTAGCAGGTCGTTGGTGAGTTTAACTAAGGCAGTTTCGGTGGAGTGTAGGGGACGGAAGTCGGACTGTAGGGGGTCGAGGAGGTTGTTGTCATTGAGGTGGGAGTTTAGGCGATTATAGACTAAGCGCTCAAGGAGTTTGGATGTAAATGGCAGCAGGGAGATGGGTCTAAGGTTGTTTGGGTCAGTGGGGTCCAGGGAGGGCTTTTTGAGTATGGGAGTGATGTGCGCGTGCTTCAGAGGGGAGGGGGACCAAGGTAATCAATATATCTAAACTCTTAAGCTTTAAACTGATTTTATATATACAGTCATGGCCGAAATTGTTGGCACCCTTGATATTTTTCCTGAAAATCAAGTATTTCACACAAAAAAGGTATTGCATTAACACATGTTTTGCTATACACATGTTTATTCCCTTTGTATGTATTGGAACAAATATAAAACAGAGGCAGAAAAGCAAATATGACATAATGTCACACAAAACCCCAAAAATGGGCTGGACAAAAGTATTGGCACCCTTAACTTAATATTTGGTTGCACACCCTTTGGAAAACATAACTGAAATCAGTCGCTTCCTATAACCATCAATAAGCTTCTGACACCTCTCACCCGGAATTTTGGACCACTCTTCCTTTGCAAACAGCTCCAGGTCTCTCTTATTGGAAGGACACCTTTTCCCAACAGCAATTTTAAGATCTCTCCACAGGTGTTCAATGGGATTTAGATCTGGGCTCATTGCTGGCCACTTCAGAACTCTCCAGCGCTTCTTTGCCATCCATTTCTGAGTGCTTTTTGACGTATGTTTGGGGTCATTGTCCTGCTGGAAGACCCAGGATCTTGGACGCAAACCCAGCTTTCTGACACTGGGCCCTACAGTGCGACCCAAAATCCTTTGGTAATCCTCAGATTTCATGATGCCTTGCACACAGTCAAGGCACCCAGTGCCAGAGGCAGCAAAACAACCCCAAAACATCATTGAACCTCCACCATATTTTACCGTAGGTACTGTGTTTTGTTCTTTGTAGGCCTCATTCCGTTTTCGGTAAACAGTAGAATGATGTGCTTTACCGAAAAGCTCTATCTTGGTCTCATCTGTCCACAAGACGTTTTCCCAGAAGGCTTTTGGCTTACTCAAGTACATTTTGGCAAACTGTAGTCTTGCTTTTTTATGTCTCTGTGTCAGCAGTGGGGTCCTCCTGGGTCTCCTGCCATAGCGTTTCATTTCATTTAAATGTCGACGGATAGTTCGCGCTGACACTGATGCTCCCTGAGCCTGCAGGACAGCTTGAATGTCTTTGGAACATGTTTGGGGCTGCTTATCCACCATCCGGACTATTCTGCGTTGCAATCTTTCATCAATTTTCCTCATCCGTCCACGACCAGGGAGATTAGCTACAGTGCCATGGGTTGCAAACTTCTTGATAATGTTGCGCACTGTGGACAAAGGCAAATCTAGTTCTCTGGAGATGGACTTGTAACCTTGAGATTGTTGATATTTTGCCACAATTTTGGTTCTCAGGTCCTCAGACAGTTCTCGTCTCCTCTTTCTGTTGTCCATGCTTAGTGTGGCACAGACAGACACACAATGCAAAGGTTAAGTGAACGTCTCTCCTTTTTATCTGCTTTCAGGTGTGATTTCTATATTGCCCACACCTGTTACTTGCCCCAGGTGAGTTTACAGGAGCATCACATGCTTGTAACATTCTTATTTATCCGCAGTTGTGAAAGGGTGCCAATACTTTTGTCCAGCCCATTTTTGGAGGTTTGTGTGACATTATGTCGAATTTGCTTTCTTTCCTCCCTTTTTTTGTTTTGTCCCAATACACACAAAGGGAATAAACATGTGTATAGCAAAACATGTGTTAATGCAATACGTTTCGTGAGAAATACATGATTTCCTGGAGAAATATCAAGGGTGCCAACAATTTCGGCCATGACTGTATATACCTGTGTGTGTGTGTGTGTGTGTGTGTGTGTGTGTGTGTATATATATATGTGTGTATATATATATATATATATATATATATATATATAAAATCATAAAGTCCAGGCGTGTCGTATAAAGTCCAGGCGTGATTGTATAGTTTAAGTCCAATCAGATCCTTACATGCTTAACAGCAAGCTTACAGTTAAATGGGTGTTAACCAGGGGTGGACTGACCATTTGGAAACTCGGGCATTGCCCGAGGGCCCAGGGTCAGTAGGGGGTCCCATACCCTGGTACCTTTTTCATAGGCTTTTTTGAGTTTGGGCAAGGACACAGGGGCCCAATGATCCCCTATTGCCCGGGGCCCCATGAGTTGTCAGTCCGCCCCTGGTGTTAACATCATGTTACTAGTCCAAAATGGGAACCTGTGGTCATCCGCTATGACAGTTGCTGGTTCAAACTGACTTGACCACAAGATGCTTTTCTTAAACTTGAAACAGGAAGGTAGGCGGTTAGTTCACCTCGTGGATGCTTACATTCCAGACACAAACTTCAAATCACATTTAATAAGTGAAAGAAAGGGCAAAGTGCATTAAAAGCTCTTAAAAATGACAGTATATAAGTTTACAAGAACCTTCATTGTTACACCCCCAATATTTCTACTCAATTGTCAGGAAGTGTAATGAGGAAATAAAGCCCTTTAACCTCCCTAGCGGTATGATTATGTCAATATTTCTGTGCTTAAAGCGGTAAAATTTTTTGCATGGAAACATGTTGTTTTTTTATTGTAGGCCTGTAATTTTTAGGAATAACTCACTGAAATCTGTCCGAACAAGAGTCTAGTACATCCCGGGTATGATAAAATTTGAAACATGAAATCATAAATTATAATATAATAAATAATCATAAAAAATAATAATATAATAATAATACATTTAATTCAATAATATAATCAAACCAAAAGTACTGAAATCTGAAATAAAGCTTAGTCGCAAAATCGTTTTCAGTGTCTGACGAATTTCCCCACGAATCATTATCACTCAGTTCTGCAAGTGGTTCTAATTTACTATCGCTGTTCTCTAGCTGGTCTAAAACCGCTTTTGACATAAAGGGACGCTTTTTGGATGCCATGGACTTTTCTCAGTTTCAAGGCGCAGAAAGAACGGTGAAAATGCAGGCATGGCACAGGACAAAGCAGTAGGGACAAAATGTATAAAAAGTGTAATGCTTTGATACAGTAATGTTTTACTATGTGATTTTAGTGTATTTAGTGAATGTCACTTTTAAAAATTAAAAATTTCCCGCCGGTTCCGGCCCCCGTACATCCCGCACGCCCCAACGCTCGCAGGGACCGGAACCCGGAAGAGGAGATGTCCTGGGACGCTGCAGGGGGCACATCGCGGGAGCGCAGGACAAGGTAAGTGAAACAGGGATCCCGGAGCAACGCTGCAGGGTAATCCCGAGTGTAGCTCGGGATTACCGCTTTTGGCACTGATAATTAACACCGAGCTACACTCGGGAATACCACCAGGGAGGTTAAAAGCCTGAAAGTGCTTATTGGATTTTTTGTCCTGTATGCGGCTAGACTGCCAATAATTCTCTCACACGTGTGTAGCACTGCCCCTTGGGACAAGCTGGAATATATTATGGGTCCTGCGCTCAATAGATCCAACCCTAAGCAAACCCAATCCCTCTGGCACAACTGGTAATGAATAGCAAATACACCACCAAGAAATCTGCAGACACAGGGTTAAATGAAACAAGAACAATTTTCTAGAGAATGAAATGCAGTGTAGAGGGGTGGGGTTCCCCTTTCAACTTCCAAACCTACTTTTCTTCTTTGTGCAATGCAGTAAATTTGGTCTGCCACTAGAGGGCTTCACAGCCAAGAGTCTCCGGATGGCAGAGGCGCACTTTAAGCAGAATACAACTGATATCAAACAAATAAACTTACTTATGCTCTATCACTGAAATGTATTACCCACACCGGTGTATGATTCTGCTTCTGAGGGGCGTTAGCCAAAAATCACCTCAGAGTCAGAACAGAATGCAATAAAGAGGTACCTCTAATAAAGCTACTAAGCCAGATTCCCCCACTTCAGTCCTTGTAACGGTGGAGCTCTAATTGGTGCACGTTTAGTCCTTACAATGAAGTAAATAGCAGCTGAAGGCTTCTTTGGAGTTTCAGCTGGTGTGGTTTACATCAGATTTCACTAGGTTTCTGGGCTGAGAAGATCCAACCTCAGTGTCTAGAAGCAACACAAAGCACCCCAGGACCAGGAGCAGTCGCCAGATGCAATCTCCCAGTATGTGTCAGTCCCCGGGGCAGACAGTCTCAATTACACTGGTGGTGAGGGACAAAGCAGGCAGGGGAATCTGTGGCTTGCACAGGGCCCCGGATGGGTGAGATCCCAGCAGTGGGGTGCGGATGTCCCAGTCTATATGCAAAGTGTAAATGGTGTGTCTTACTCTCTCCCAGTGGGACAGCTCACCAGACCCCGAACACACAGCAGGGTCCCTCTATCCGCGCTGAGTGCTGTAGTGCCTCCTCCTCTCCTTGGATGGGCTCCACGTGTCCCTGTCTTTCTCCAGCCTCGTGTGTCTCTCTGTTCTCCCCTTCACTTCCTGCCTCCTCCCCTTCCCAGTGTCCTTTGCTGAGAGCCCTTTGCTGTGAAGTGGATGAGTCATGAGCTTGGCAGAATGCCCAGGTTTTACAATAGGGGAGGGAGAGGGAGGACCGACTGCAGAACGTGTGATTCCTTCTGAATTCTCTTGTACAAGGAGCCTGCTACACACTCCCCCCACCAGAGAAGCTTTGGTCCTCCAAAGACAGCAGTAAGAGCAACCTGTTACATGCTTTCTATATACACGCGGAGAGAAAGCAAAGTTAGTACACACAGGAAAATTAAATTATTCACACTTGCATAAGAATCTGGCAGAGGAACCTCCCACCATGTAGCAGAGTGAGGGTTGTCCTGCCCATAGGCCACACTAATGGGAATGGCCCAACCAGATGTGCCAGGGGGTGAGTTGGGGCTGTCCCCTACCGAAACTGCGGTAGGAGAACCAGGCATCACGAGAGTCCTTTGAGAAGCATGTACTACTTCTTCAGAGTTTTCACCCAACACATCATATGTCAGTCTTTTTGGGGGTTGAATAACTCTACGCTCTCTCTGTTCCCTGGGCTCTAGCAATTGTTCTAGTGTTGGTTCCGATGTTGGTTCTGACACTACTGACTCATCAACCCTCGCTTCTTGCTCGACGCTCTCTGTCTCTCCCAGTTCAGCTTCCTCCACATCTTCTCCCTCATCAACAATGGACCCAGAGTCTTCAGGTTCTAACTCGGGTAGAGAAGGCTCAGGCTCTTGCAAGTCTTCTGCAGGTTGGGCCTGAGGCACAAATTCAGGAGCCTCTGGCCTAAGAGGAACTACGTCAGTCACTCCAGTGGAAGAAGGAGTGGTGGGTTCGGAAATGTCAGATGACCACAGCAAATCTGTCCCTACCTCCTCACTCTCACTGTCCTCTTCATCTGCAGGAGGTGGTGTGGGTTGAGACTTGGTCACAGGTCTAGTCCTCTGAGAAGTTGAGGGGGTAGACTGTGGATCAGATTGTGATGGTAGACGGACTGCATCTGACAAAGGCAAAAGGTGGTTGCGGTGCCAGGTTTTGAGTGGGCCAACACCCTTTTCCGGTCGAATCTGGTAAACTGGCAATCCAGGCAATTGTTTGCAGATGACAAAGGGCTCTGATCGCCACCGATCCGCCAACTTGTGTTTTCCAGGGATACCCAGATTTCTCAGTAAGACTCTGTCTCCAGATTGTAAGTCCTGTACTCGCACTCTGAGATCAAAGTTCTCTTTGTTTCTCTGACCCCTGGCGTCTGAGGTGGCTTGAGCCTTCTCATAAGCAATCTTCAGGCTTTTCCTTAGGCGGTCCACATATCCTCTATGGGAAGCTGTAGAGTTATGGTCTACAGAGGTTCCAAAAGCCAAGTCTACTGGCAGTCGGGCTTCCCGGCTGAACATCAGCCGGTAAGGAGAGTATCCCGTAGCGTCGTTGGCAGTGCTATTGTAGGCATGTACGATGGCTGCTACATGCTTACTCCAGTGTTGCTTTTGCACTGAAGTCAAAGTCCCGAGCATATTCCCGAGATAGTCCCGAGATCTCTCTGGCTGAGGATCTCCCTGAGGATGGTATGGAGTAGTCCTCGACTTTTGGATGCCTAGTAGACTCAAGAGTCTCTTGATGAGGTTGCTCTCGAAATCTCTCCCTTGGTCTGAGTGGATACGTTGTGGTAGTCCATAATGCACAAAGAACCTTTCTACTAAAATCTTTGCCACAGTTAAAGCTAACTGATCTCTAGCAGGAAAAGCCTGGGCATACCTGGTAAAATGGTCAGTCACTACCAGGATATTTCCCTGTCCACTCTGATCCGACTCCAGGCACAGGAAGTCAATGCACACCAACTCCATGGGTCCCTGACTTTGAAGGTGGCCCATTGGGGCAGCTCATTGAGGCAGAGTCTTCCTCTGAATACATCGGATGCAGGAGTGACAGTAACTTTCAACTTCTGTCCGCATGCAGGGCCAGTAGAAGCGGTCTCTTACCAAACAAAAGGTTATTTCTGGTCCCAGATGGCCATGGTCATCATGGAGAGCGGTCAGCACCGTTTCTCTGTGTTTTGCGGGCAAAAATAGCTGCCATTGCTCTTCAGGATCATCAGAGGGGCCCCTTCGGTAGACCACTCCGTGGCGTAACTGTACCCGATCCCACTCACGATGTAGCCGCCGGGCCTCCCTTGACGATGTAAGAAGCAAATCAGGGCTTTTGCTTTCTAAAGCCTTCAATACTAGGCCGCAGAGGGGGTCTTCCAACTGATCTCTTCGCAGATCCTTCCTGGAAAGCTTGGGCAGGCCTTCACCCCCAACCTGGGTGACATTGCAATAACACCTGGGAACGCCAGATGCCGAAATCCCAATGTCTTCTGCCCTGGACCCACCTCTTGTTCGGTGTTCCACTCCTTGGCATAAGGCTTGTACCCCTTCCGAGGGCACCTGAGTCCACTCTTCTGGGGAATCCTTGGAACAGTGAGGTCTTCGGGATAAGGCATCTGCATCCCTATTCCCTGGCCGATAACTGAGGTTGAAAGTGAATTCCGATAAGGCAGCTAACCACCTGTGGCCAGTAGCATCCAGCTTAGTTGTAGTGAGAATGTATGTGAGGGGGTTATTATCTGTTTTTATCACAAATTCTGCTCCATATAGGTAATCTCGAAGTTTGTCCACTACTGCCCACTTCAAGGCCAAGAATTCAAGCTTGTAGGTGGGGTAGTTCCTCTCAGCGGACGCCGAAGCGCGGCTCACATAGGCGACAGGTCGCAAGCATCCATTCTGTTCTTGATAGAGGACTCCGCCTAACCCATCTCTACTTGCATCCACATGCAATTCGTATGGCTTGGCTGGGTCTGCATAGGCCAGGATTGGGGCAGTGGTTAGACTCTTTTTCAGCCGTTCAAAGGCCTCTTCACACTGGGTTGTCCATTGTCCTTGAATAGATTCCCTAGGCCTCCTAGGTCCCACTGCTGGCTTCGCAGGTCTAGAAAGATTTGCATCATCATTGTCTTCTTCGTTTCTGAGCAGTTCATTGAGTGGGCGGGCTATCCGAGCGAAGCCCTGGACAAATCTGCGATAATAGGAGCAAAACCCCAGGAAAGATCTGAGCTCTGTGACATTTGTGGGTCTCGGCCATGAGGTGACAGCTTCCAGCTTCTTGGGGTCAGTGGCCACTCCATCGGCAGATACGATATGACCCAGGTAATTGATCGAGGGTTGGCAAAACTGGCACTTCTCCAAAGACAACTTCAATCCCTCATCATGAAGTCTCTTGAGCACCTTCTCCAATCTCTCCTCATGTTCCTCCAGGGTCTTCCCAAACACAATGATGTCGTCCAAGTATACCAGTACTTCAATTAAATTCATGTCACCCACCGTCTTCTCCATCAGCCTTTGAAAGGTGGCTGGAGAGCTGCACAAACCTTGAGGCATCCGGTCGAATTCAAGGAACCCTATTGGGGTTATGAACGCGGTCTTCTCTCGGTCTTCCGGGTGCATGGGGATCTGGTAATACCCATTCTTCAGGTCCAGCACACTGAACCACTTTGCCCCTGATAGGCTTTGCAAAGCATCCTCTATCCTGGGGGTGGTATACTGATCAGGAACAGTTCTTCGGTTTAGCGTCCAGTAGTCGATGCACAATCTCAGAGATCCGTTCTTCTTCCGGAACCACCACTATCGGAGAGGCGTATGGGCTTCGGGACTCTCTGATGATGCCTGTCCTCTTCAACTCTGCCAGTTGCTCACGCAGGTCTTCTAAATCTCCCAATGGAACTTGTCAAACCCTTTCCCTGAATGGGGCGTCTTCTTGAAGCCGGATCCGATGATGGGCACTTTCTGCACACCCCACATCGAACTCACTTCTGGAGAATGCAGCCCGCCACCTTAGGAGTTGATTCTTCGCTCTCTCCATTCTGGGGAAAAGGGGGTGTTCTTTGGGTAAAACGCATCAACAGGGATTTCTTTCTCTCTTCCGTCCCCTAGCTCAGTGGGCAAGATTGGGGTTGCAGGATCCACATGTCCTAACAGCACCCGAGCTGGGATTTTCACTGGGGCAGCAGTTGGGTTACGAACACTGACCGAAACCTTTCCGTGGCTCCTCCGTAGCGCTTTTGTTGACACTACCTCTGGGAGGATCTCCACTCCTGTGTTCTCTTCACAGCCACCAGCCTCAAAGACAAATGAAGGGGCCTGGCTGCTTCCAGGTCAATTTGACTGATGACTGATGTGTCAGTCCCCGGGGCAGACAATCTCAATTACACTGGTGGTGAGGGACAAAGCAGGCAGGGGAATCTGCGGCTTGCACAGGGCCCCGGATGGGAGAGATCCCAGCAGTGGGGTGCAGATGTCCCAGTCTATATGCAAAGTGTAAATGGTGTGGCTTACTCTCTCCCAGTGGGACAGCTCACCAGACTCCGAACACACAGCAGGGTCCCTCTATCCGCGCTGAGTGCTGTAGTGCCTCCTCCTCTCCTTGGACGGGCTCCATGTGTCCCTGTCTTTCTCCAGCCTCGTGTGTCTCTCTGTTCTCCCCTTCACTACCTGCCTCCTCTCCTTCCCAGTGTCCTTTGCTGAGAGCCCTTTGCTGTGAAGTGGATGAGTCGTGAGCTTGGTAGAATGCCCAGGTTTTACAATAGGGGAGGGAGAGGGAGGACCGACTGCAGAACGTGTGATTCCTTCTGAATTCTCTTGTACAAGGAGCCTGCTACACGTGGTATCCCCATACTTGGGAGAAGTAGCAGAATGTATTTTGAGGTGTAATTTCACATATACCCATGGCATGTGTATATATCATTTAAGTGACAACTTTGTGTAAAAAATAAAATTAAAAAACCTGCTCCCTTTCTCCAGTGCCAAGCAAGGACGTTTGTGGCAGGAAGACCAGAAAAGGGTAGGGCCCTTTGCAAACATACCATCCCACAGAGTCCCACCCCTACAGATCAGCCCATCAGGCTGAGATGCCCATCCTTGTCATACCCGCCTCCAGGAAAGAGTGTGATCAGGAGAGACCAAGGAGAAGGGCGGGTGCCCACAGGCAAAATGGTGAGCGCAACTCCCCATCCCAAAAGGCCGCAAAGCCCTGGCCTAAATTTTGGAGCCGTCTGACTGTGTGGTTTGGACACCCACAGGGGGGCAAGATATGAACCACAGGCCTGGTAGGAGGGCCTAGAACAAATGTTCTAGGTTCCCCTACACAGACTGCAGTTCAGTATCTTGCAGCAGCAAGTGGTAGTGACAAAGCAGCTCCCAGGCATCTGCACTTAGACCAGCACATAAACCGACCCAGGGCAGGTGGAAACGGCACATGTGCAAAGCTTTCATCATGGCACTGGCAGACCTCCTCTGGCCAGACCAGGGGGCTGCTTGCCTAAACAGGGATACAGGCAGGGCTACCTGACAGTCGGAGGCAAGCAGCTTCAGAGAATATGCCCCATTATAATACAACTGGTGCCCACCGCTGGGAAGGGGGTTGGGAGATGGGTACAGAAGTGCGTGCCTGCAATGGTGGCGTGGAGGGGAAGCCCACAGGGCCAACCACCACAGGGAGCATCAATGCCCAGGAAGGGAGGGGACAGCTACTTACCAATCCAGTGGAGTATGCAGGGGGGCTGTCAGCTAAGATAACACTGTGACATAGACTCTAGCCCAGTCATATGCATTCCCGCAGGATGTTTAACTTGCTGCCTGCCCTGGTCAAGGGCTGGGGTTGTTGCAGCTGACTCAGTCCGGAATTAATAGTCTGCATGTACTTGCTGGAAAGAGTGCGGTGATCACTGGATCTATATTATCCAGCCCATCGCCCAGCCCTACTGTTGATTGGAGATCTACACATGGAAAATCCCAGGAAAAAAGGCCATGGGACACAAGTCCCAGCAGGGACTTGGTCTTTACTCCTGAAACAATAGGCAGAAATAACTGTTTTGCAGAGAGGGCGTTTTATCCCAAGAAAAGACTGCCTATAGTCAAAGTATAGTGCAAAGTCTTTTTTTTCTGTCTTGTGTCCTACTCCTGTAGGTGGCTATAATAAACCTTGTTTGGTTAAGATTGGTCAAGAAGAGAAACTTTGTCCATCAAAGAATGTTCTTCCATAGACTCAACATGCTGTTCAGCAAAAACCTTGGGGTGTCTACTTTCTGACAATGGGTAATTTTGGGAGATTTTTGTACTATCCTGGCATTTCAGGGCCTCCAAACCTGTGATAGGTTGTTAGAAATTAAAATGAGGAAATTACACCCTTTTGAAAGCCTGAACCTGGTCATTGGTTTTTGTCTGCTATATGCGTCTAGGCTCCCAAAGTTTCACACACTAGGGTAGTGATGTAGCTGGGTGCTAAATTGTATATGGCATTGTAAATTGTTAGTATTTTGAATTTAATTTATTGGGAGAGCAGAAGCCAGTGGAGAGATTCAGTGGAGGAGTAGCAGACACTGAACAGTTGGTAAAAATGGATGAGCAGCAGCATTCATGAGGACTGAAGAGGGGATAGCCTATGTAAAGGTAATACAATGAGGAGGGAGTTGTAGTAGTCAAGGCGAGAGATGACCAGGGAGTGAATTCGAAGCTTTGTGATGCCATTGATTAGGAATCCTTGTGTTTTGGAGATGTTGGGTAGGTTGAGGTGGCAAGCTCTGAACAGTGATTGGATGTGGGGATGAAAGGATAGTTCAGAGTCCAGGATAACACCTAGCACCTTGGCATGGACGGGTTAATAGTTGTACCTTCAATTATGATAGGGAAGTCAGGGGAAGCAGCACGTGGGGGAGGAAATATTATGAGGTTGGTTGTCTGGATTGAGTTTGAGGAAGTGGTGTGACATGCTGATATGTCTATTAGTAGATTAGTGATGCGCTTGGAGATGATGGAGTGACTTCTGGGGTAAAGAGATGGATTTGGGAGTCGTCAGCGTAGAAATGGTATTGGAAAAAACATAAATTATAAAGGTGTGGCTGGCCAAGCAGGGGTGGGATATCGGGGAATAAATTATACCGGGGGGGGGGGGGTAGTCGCCAACCCGCATAGCTTCAAAGCAAATAAAATGATGAAAAGGGTGTTCAAGGGTGGCCTGCCTATATATATCTAACGTATTAGAAGCACAGAGAGAGAGCACACTGGGACAGATTGCACGGAATTCGATGTGCAGGCATTTATTGGGGAGTTTTGTGGGGTACAGACAATAGAACCGTTAGTCCACAGAACAACACAAAACACAGCAACACAGTAAAGTTCTCTGGAAGGCAATATGGGACAGCAGGAGGCCGATAGTCCACAGGGTTCAACAGAGGGGCGGAGGTTCCATGGGAGTTGGAGTTCATGGGGAGAATTGGGCTAAGTCTTTCGGGTAGCACAGGGTTAGTCCACTTACTGGATGCGGGGGGGGCTGGACACGGAGGGTTACAGTCCACACAGGCAACACGGGGTCAATCCACACAGGCAGCTCCAGGCAGCAAAGGGTTAGGTCCGTCAGGCTCACGGGCGGCAAAGGGTTAAGTCCGCCAGGCTCACGGGCAGCAAAGGATTAGGTCCACCAGGCTCACGGGCAGCAAAGGGTTAAGTCCGCCAGGCTCACAGGCAGCAAAGGGTCAAGTCTGCCAGGCTCACGGGCAGCAAAGGGTCAAGTCTGCCAGGCTCACGGGCAGCAAAGGGAGTTTTTTGGGGTACAGACAATAGAACCGTTAGTCCACAGAACAACACAAAACACAGCAACACAGTAAAGTTCTCTGGAAGGCAATATGGGACAGCAGGAGGCCGATAGTCCACAGGGTTCAACAGAGGGGCGGAGGTTCCATGGGAGTTGGAATTCATGGGGAACCGTTGCCATGGTAACCAAGACATAGCATTGGGTTACCATGGCAAAGGGCCCTGCCCCCCCTCCGGCCCCGCGCAGGGAATGCAGACTTTGTCCCTGTCGGGCACGGAGCGTGGGAGGACAGGATCGCGCCGTGCATGTGGGGATAGTGAAGGGGTTGACAGGAGGGAGCTTGCATGTGGATTCCCACAACAGGGGGGTCAACTTTCTGGCACTCGGCCAGGGGAGCAGGATGCTTCCTCAGTAGGGGGCCAAATTACTGGCACAAAGTGTGAGGGGCTGCTGGGGGGTGGGGGGTGGGGGGTGGCAGGCAGCAGACCGGGGGATGGGGGGAGACCAGCTCTGTGACAATATATATAACATCCATACTTGGTGGCAAGTACCTTGTTGGCAATCACAGAGGTCCTACGTTTCCTGTAGTTGGCCACCAGGTTTGCACACATCTCAGGAGGGAATTTGGCCCACTCCTCTTGGCAGATACTTTCCAAGTCATTAAGGTTTGGTGGCTGATGTTTGGCAACTCAAACTTTCAGCTCCCTCCACAGATTTTCAATCGGATTAAGGTCTGGAGACAGGCTAGGCCACTCCAGGACCTTAATGTGCTTCTTCTTGAGCCACTCTTTTGTTGCCTTGGCCGTGTGTTTTGGGTCATTGTCATGCTGGAACACCCATCCACAACCCATTTTCAATGCCCTGGCTGAGGGAAGAAGGTTCTCACCCAAGATTTGATGGTACATTGCCCCGTCTGTCATCCCTTTGATGCGGTGCAGTTGTCCTGTCCCCTTTAGCAGAAAAACACCCCCAAAGCAGAATGTTTTCACCATCATGTTTGACAGATGGGATGGTGTTCTTGGGGTCATAGGCAGCATTCTTTCTCCTCCAAACACGGCGAGTTGAGTTGATGCCAAAGAGCTTGATTATGGTCTCATCTGACCAAAACACTTTCAACCAGTCCTTTGCATCATTCAGATGTTCAGTGGCAAACTTCAGACGGCCTGGACATGTGCTTTCTTGAGCAGATGGACCTTGCGGGCACTGCAGGATTTCAATCCTTGTCGGCGTAGTGTGTTACCAATTGTTTTCTTGGTGACTGTGGTCCCAGCTTCCTGGAGATCATTGACAAGATCCTCACGTGTAGTTCTGGGATGATTCCTCACTGTTCTCATGATCGTTGACACTCCACGAGGTGATATCTTGCATGGTACACCAGACCTAAGGAGACTGACAGTTGTTTTGTGTTTCTTCCATTTGCGAATGATTGCACCAACTGTTGTCACATTCTCACCATACTGCTTGGCGATAGTTTGGTAGCCCAGTCCAGCCTTGTGTAGGTCTACAATCTTGTTCCTGTCATCCTTGGACAGCTCTTTGGTCTTTGCCATGGTGGAGAGTTTGGAATCTGATTATTTGATTGCTCCTGTGGATAGGTGTCTTTTATATAGGTAACAAAATTAGATTAGCAGCACTCCCTTTAAGAGACTGCTAATAATCTCAGCTTGTTACCTGTATGAAAGAAACCTGGTAGCCAGAAATCCTGCTGAATGATAAGGGATCAAATACGTATTTTCCTCATGAACATGCAACAGGAACAATTGAGTCCTGTAGCAAATGCACTAATACGGCTACAATCACCTCAAGCCTCATGAACATGCAAATCGGTGCATAATTTGTTAGACATGCATTTCTTTTGAATTTTTTGTTGCTATTCTGTCTCTCAGTGTTACAATACACCTACCATTTGATTTTTAGACTGATCATTTCTTTGTGAGTGGGCAAACATTCAAAATCAGCAGGGGATCAAATACTTATTTCCTTCACTGTATTTGACATTTTCCACAAGCAAACATAGAATGAGGGAATTCAGTGAGACAATTATGGGTAGAGTTTTTAACAAATTCTGAGTGCATAAGGATATCTCCTAGGTTACTTGCCCGACGTGATGTCATTTTTAGTGTAGGTCCTACAATTTGCAATAAATATTGGTTAAAATGCCGCAATGCTTCTGAAGGACATCTCGTACCCTATTTCATTGGGCCCCATACAGAGTTATTAATCGAACAGTATGCCCGTCATTGCTAACAACTTCCTTTTCTTTAACCTGTAAAAGGTGTTTTCTATCACGTTCTGCGGCTTTCCTCCTTGCTCATCTAATTTGTTTGTGGGAATAACCTCATTCAAAAAACCATGCATAGAGTTCTTTTCCATCCTAGTATAGACTTTTCTGGGTCTGTGCAGTTGTGCTTGATACGTAGGAATTGCCCAACTGGTATTCCATTCTTTGTCCAATTAGGATGATGACAATCTGCCTGTAACTAAGTATTTGCAGATGGCTCTTTCCGAAATGAATTTGTCTCTAATTTTCCATCTTTTACACTAATGCACAGATCCAGAAAGGAAATCTAAGTTTGACTAAAGGTGTAGGTTAACCGAATATTTAGTTTATTAACATTTAAAGATGTAATAAATGCATGTAACTCAACTTTAGAGCCACTCCAGATCACGAGCACATCATCAATGTACATTATCCACGTTTTTATGTGGTTTCTAAACATTGTCTTCCTCCCATCGTCCAAGATGGAGGCATGCATAGACCGGTGCCCAGGCTGCCCCCATAGAGGTGCCCCTGACTTGTTGATAGTACTTATTATGAAATTAGAAAAAGCTGTTTTCCAGTGCAAAGGCCAATAATTCCACAATAAATGTGTTTTGTGGAGCTAATTGTGGGTAATTTAATGACAAGAAAAATTCTACTGCCTCTAATCCACACGTATGTGGTATTGAGGTGTAGAGGGACTCGATGTCCACTCCTACCAGCCAGTTACCCATATCCATTTTGAGGTCATCAATCTTAAGGAGTACATCCCTCGTGTCCTGAACATAAGATCTCAATTTGGTTACCATGTCTTTGAGTAATAAGTACAATTACCAGTTGAATTAGCGCATTGCCGAACAGCAAAAATTGGCCTGGTCATGAAGGGGGGTAAATCTTTTGAAGGGCAAGTGGTTAAGGTAAGAGCACCAATTACACAGCTTCCAAAGAAAGGAGTGCCCTTTGTATGGTCACCTGAGGCACAGACTGCTTTTAGTAAGCTAAAGAATGTCACTTCTGTACCAATATTGGTACATCCTGATCTACATTTTATAGTGGAACTGGATGCCTCAGACTGTCGTGTGAGCTATCCTTTCTTAGCGAAGAGGAAAAAAGATGCAGCTCCATGCTTATGCATATTTTTCTCACTTTATGATCTCAGCTGAAAAGAATTATGACATTGGAAATAAGGAATTAAAGAAGCCTTTTCCAAACTGAGGCATCAGCTGGAAGGGGCTAAGCATCCTGTGACTGTTCTCAATGATCATAAAAATCTAGAATTAATTTGTTCTGCCAAGAGATTGTCGCTGTTCTTTTTAATTTTATTATTTTGTATTGACCTGGGTCAAGAAATGGTAAGGCATCATCAGTCTTATCAGGGATGTTGTCTGGGCATTTTCAGGAAAACAACTATCAGTGCTCGATCCTGTCTCAAATGAACCTCCTAGGGGCCACAAGTTTTAAGGCATTCTCAAGGAGGGGTATGATAATGACTCACTTATCGATCACTTATCAATCATCCACCTAAGAACATTAATCTGGCTTATAAGAACGGATTTTGGATTCAAGGTCATCATCTCTACGTACCTGAATCTGCTCGGGTTGAAGCCCTCAGGTTGGTTCATGATTCCAAACTTGCTGGGCATTTTGGGGTTTCTAAGACAGAAGAACTTTTATCATGTTCCTTTTGGTGGCCTGGTTACAAAGATGTCAAATGCTATGTGACCTCATGCCTGACTTGTGCATGCAATAAGACTCCTCGAGCTTCTCCTTTGGGGTTGCTCCAGCCACTCCCTGTTCTGTCAAAACCATGGCGATGAATTTCTATGGACTTTGTGCTTGAATTACCTCCCGCAGTCCCAGCTAGGATTTACCATGCTTATCCTGATAGCAGTGATTGATGTTTTTGGAATTGTGGTCAATGAGGGTACATCCTACATACATGGTGGCTGTGTCCGCATCTGATTGGCTTCTGGTCCAGAGTCTTTGACCTACTGCAGATGTTATTTCATGTGATGGTTGGTAAAGACGCTTGGCTGGCTATTTAACATTGTCCTATACCGGGCTGCTCTGCACCACAGCAGAAACTGGCCTCTTACCTTTTTATTTCTGCCAAACGAACCATTGCTCAGGCCTGAAAGACCCCTTCTGTTACCATTCAAGGGGTGAAGACTAACATGACCGCTATGATGATTAATGATAAATGTCCAGTATTCACATGGAAAATTTCTGAAAGTCTGGGAACCGTGGATAAGTTTCCCATCCCTGCCTCTGTCTAGCTCCGGTTGACTGTGAGCACCATTTGTTCAGACCCCGTGCCCATGGTACTCGCCCTCTCCTGGGGCCTCTTTTTTTTCTCCTCTCCTTTTTCTCTTCCCTCTTTTGTTGTTTCCTTCCTCTCCACTTCTTTTGTAATACAAAGGTTAATGAAGATTGCGGTCCCCCAGTATTGTCTGGGATATTTCCCTCATTTTTACTCTGGTCCTATTTGGTCTGGTAACAGTTTGCTATTATGTTAATTGTTATGCGTACCTAGGTGTGAAAGAAGCAGCATGTTTGATGTCGCCCCTGTGCAGGCAAAACTATGGCTTGTCATAATCCCTTGAAATTTCAATAAAAATATTGAACCACAATTACTTCCCGCAAAAGGAATGACCACCATCTTGATAGCTGTCGACCGTCTCACACAGATGGCGCATTTTATTCCAGTTAAGGGGGTACCCACTGCTGAACAAACTGCGGAACTGATGACACTATGTCTTTGACACTACATCGTCGGGGATTCTATGTAGTTTAGACAGTTTACTTTGAAATTCTGGAAAAGCTTTTGCTCAGCATTAAGAGATACCATTGTCCTCTGCTTTTCATCCCCAGTCTAATGGTCAGACCCAGAGGACCAACCAAACTCTGGAGCAGTATCTTCCATGCTTTGTCAGTTATCTTCAGGATGATTGGTAGGACTAACTTCCTACGGCAGAGTTTGCACATAATTCTAAACATAGCTCCACTTCTCAATCTCCTTTCTACCTAAACACCGGATATCATCCAGTTTTATTCCTAATCTCCCTATTACAACTCCAATTCTTGTTGTTACCAACAGACTTATTACATTACAAAAAATTCTGGATAAATTTATTGAGACTTTAAGGGAAGCTTTGGAATGTTACAAAAAGGCTGCCGACAGACATCGCAGATAACGTCCTACCTCTTGTGGGTAACAACATTTGGTTATCAACCAAAAATTTGAAGGTTCATGTTCCATTTGCTAAATTGAGTCAAAAGTTTGTGGGTCCTTTTCAGATTGCTGCACAAATCAACCTGGGCACCTTTCACTTAAAACATCCTGACAGTATGATTCACCCTGTTTTTCACATATTGCTACTCAAACCGTTTCATGAAAATCCTTTCTCTGGAAGAATTCTTCCACCTCCACCACCTGTTGAGGTACAGGGTGAACAATTTGTGGTTGAGAAAATTCTTTATTTCAGGATGTTTAGAAACAAACTGCAATATCTGGTTCAATGGGAAGGATATGGGCCAGAGTAGAATTCCTGGGAGCCTGAGGAGAATGTACATGCCCCTAGATTACCACGTGGAATGATGGACAGCTCCCAGGACAATATCTTGAATGATCCTGCCTCGACCTTGTTTATTGTGAACCCTGAACCCTTTGCTCCTCCCATGATCTTCCTTCCTGCTTTAAGCCATGTCTCTGCACTTCCTGTTTGCCAGTTTACTGTGCCTTCTCCATATCTCACTCTCATTTCTCCTGCTGCCTTCATTACATTCGCTACCACTTGTTACTGACCTTTAGCTTGTTCCTCCACTACGCTTCTGCCTGATCCCAACTTGCAACCACTTGTTACAGACCTTTGGCTTGTTTACTGACTACACTTCTGTTTGATCCCTACCTGTGATATATATTTCTGGACCCCAGCTTGCTCACCCTTTGGTGGATTGCGATCTGGTACTGGCAAAACCCATCTCCATATCTAGTGAATACCGGTTAGTGCTTAGACTCTGCACCTCAGGTGAGCCTGCATCCTCTGCCATCCTACTGGTTGGTGGAAGCTACTGATCTCTGAGCCTGACACCTGACCGTGAAATGTATGTGCTTATCCTCATAATAGAAAACAGATGCAACCATCAAATCTAAGGACTAGTAAAATGCAATATATTACATTTTTGTTCCTGTAATTAGTAATCTTTTAACCTTGAGTTTAACAGACCTATTTTGTGTTTTTTTTTCTTCCCTGTAACATGACAATAAGCACACACTGGAGGGTGTGTGGATCCATGTAAAAAGATACAGGATGAAAAAGGTTAATTTGAAGTTCAGTCTGATACTTTATCTGCCTCTTGCTAAATAATGCAGTGATCACCTACCTGCACCCTGCGGCTGCTGTTTGTTCCATCGAGCAGTGGACTTGTCATGTTTCACATGACTGTCATATGCCTTTAAGTGTTCTTTGTATTTTGTCTCTGCTCCTCCCTTTCCTCCGGTTTAGTTCATGCTGTATAGTGTCAGGGAAGAAGAATGTTGCAGCTGCGCCCACATGTACGTGCTGACATGCACAGGTGGGCTATTTAAACCCCTGCTATAAACAGAATGGTGCATTCTGGTCTACTACTTCCTGTTTCCTGTATCCTGACTCCTGTGATCCACTTGCTTGACTCTGACTAAAATTGAACTCCGCCTGCACCGACCCGGCTCTCCCTTTTGACTATCCGCTTGCCTACTTCTCTGTACCTGATCCGTCCAATTGATCCTGACCTGGCCTGCCTGACTATTCTACCTCTCCTGCCTGTGACTATCCCTGACTACCAGCTGTCACGGTCATCCGCATCTCAGCTACACCTCTCTGCTGCTGCACCTGCTCACCTGCATACTGCTACCTGTATCCTGGTATTCCGGATCTTCACCTGCCAGCTGTCACCGCAGACCTGTCAGGCACTTGTGCCCCTTCCAGCTCGTTACTTCCTGTCTACCCTATCAGGGGTCCCGAATGGGAGTGGTAAGAGGACGTCCTCTCTCCACATCAGACTCCTCAACCAGGTATGTTACAGTACCAGAAGGCCATGTCGGAGCCTGAGAGAGGGGACTCTCCTCTAGATGAGATTTGTCATCACATCTTGGCACTAACACAGGCCGTCAAGGATCTTCAAGAAGGATACACCCGGCTGGAGAACCACCTTCAGACCTTACCTGCACCTGCATTGTCTGATAAGCCTGTAGCAGCTCCTGCTCCCGCTGCTACCCTAGGAAACATAATTCCTTCTGCGGTGATGATGTTACCTCCCGAGCCAAGGGTCCCTACACCAGAAAGATTCTCTGGTGATCACAGAAAGTTCAGGGCATTCCGCAACGCATGTGAGCATTATTTCGCTTTACAACCCCGGACCTTTTCCCTTGAAACAACTAAAGTGGGGTTTGTGATTTCTCTGCTCCAGGGAGAACCACAGGCATGGGCCCATCACTTGCTGGAAAAGGAGGATGCCAAGTTAGCCTCCTTAAACATCTTTTTTGGTTCCATGGCTCCAACGAGCCACATCAGCAGAGGCCGCTCTTAATGTACTCCAGCAGGGACGCAGAGCAGTGGAAGATTACGTCACAGAATTTACCCATTGGAATGACACTGCCCTACGTTACCAGTTCCGTTTAGGTCTTGCTGCATCCCTCAAGGATGAACTGGCCCGCGTAGGAGTACCCAATACTCTGGAGGAGCTCATTACTCTCTCTATACAAATTGACCGTTGTCTTAGGGAGTGTAGATTAGAGAGATCCACCGGGCTAAGTCGCCCCATATGGATGCTACCTAGGGCTCCAACGTCAACCAACATGTCACCTACCAGCTCTGCTACACCTTCTGTGGAGGAACCTGAACCCATGCAAATAGGTCTATTATGAACCTCTTTGACACCTGAAGAACGCCAGCGTTGACGCCAGAAAAATTTATGCCTCTGTTGCGGAGAAACCGGGCACCATGTGCGGAACCGCCCCGCCAAGATGCGTAAGTTACCAAATGACTTACCTACCAGTCCACCTGCTGCTCCCGTCAACCATGCTCACATTTCCATTCCTATCTCCTTTCAGCTTATGGAAAGAGCTCTTCCAGTGTCTGCTATCCTTGACTCCAGAGCTTGCAGCTGTTTTATCGATGTAAGCTTTGCCCAGCGACACCAGATACCGTTATGAGCTAAAGCACAGAAACTTACCGTATACCTGGCTGATGGATCCAACATCAAATCTGGAGCAGTTACCCAGGAAACAATACCCCTACTGGTCACAATACCATCCTCGGGCCACAAGGGACTATTATGTCTAGATGCCATTGCCTCCCCAATATTTCCGGTTATCCTGGGAATTCCCTGGTTACAGGCACATAACCCTAACATCAATTGGGTATCTGGTGAAGTAAAGTTCCTGTCCACCTACTGTCATGAGCACTGCCTGCTCCAACCCTTTGCTCTATCCAGACCCCTCCTATGTATGGACACAGAATCTGAGGTACATCAAATAGTCCTAGCGGCCTATCTTAGTTTCCTGGATGTTTTTAGTAAACGTGGTGCTGACTCCTTGCCATCACACAAACCATACAACTGCCCAATCGAGTTACTGCCTGGGGCTGAAATTCCCTTAGGTTGGATTTTCCCTTTGTCAGAGCAGGAATTAGAAGCACTAAAGGAGTACCTCGATGCCAGCCTGAGAAAGGGGTTTATCCACCCATCTACCTCCCTGGCAGGAGCTGGCATCTTCTTCGTAGAGAAGAAGGATCATTCCCTTTGTCCCTGTGTGGAAAACCGTGAGCTAAACAATATCACCATCAAGAACAGATACCCCCTACCATTGGTTCCAGAACTATTTCAGAGGCTGAGATCTGCAACCCTGTTCACTAAGCTAGATCTAAGGGGAGCTTATAACCTGGTACGTATCCGAGAGGGGAATGAATGGAAGACTACCTTTTGCACCAGATTTGGGCATTTTGAATATCTAGTAATTGATAAAATAAAGCGAGCGCTAAATCTGAATGATAGAGTAAGCAGCTGAACACACTAAAAGGTAAACCGCAATACCTCTAAACAACAAAAAATAAATATTGGTGCAGCGCTGAACATTTAAACAAAAGACCTGCTGTGTGTTTTATGTGATCAGACAAGATGTATCACTGAAGATACACTAGAAATAAGAATATAGAAAACGCATGATCATGACATGCGTGGAAGTATCCAATTGTCCAAAATGTATGAGGATCAGGTGTGTAAGGGAAAATGGAGCAGCCATTTCTAGATATAAATATGAAATACATTGGTATTGAATTAGATGGCCTAACAACCTATTTCCCTCTCCTGCTGGCTCGACATTTGGCACTCCAGTTCTACCTCCAGCTCCGCAGCATTCACACCACCTATTGTCTACAAGATTATTGTCACAGCCTTTGAAGACCTGTTAAACCCAAAGGACAATGGAAATAACACTAACATGTGGATAACTATTTGCATCTCAATGAGTTACACCAAAGACACAGATGACTCTTCAAAGAAAGATCAGATAGCTAGGTACCACCCACTGTAGAGCATATAAATTGTATTAGAAAGCCCTAGTTAGAGAGAGTATTTTCTTTGAATCCAACACCATGTATTGTTCTGCTCTCCCTGCATGGAGGTCTAGCTACATGCTTGTATAATAAACATCTAATTTTCAATCCGGCTTCAGCAGTCAAAATGTTACTGAAACCCACGAGTTTTGGGTTTCCCCGTCAATTTGGTCCTTCGAGCCGGAAAGGGAAACTCTACAGACATCGTTTAGACACAGAAGGACAGCACAACCTGGGAAGTCATCTCTGCCGGCATTGGTAAGCTAACTTTCTGCTTACTATGATTTCCCCTTGTGCTGTGCCTTTTTCTGTAAAGTCGATGTGTCATGGAAATTTTGTATTGTTGGTCGAACTTTAAATGTGTCATATATGAGTGTTATTCATATGTCTCTCGTGTGGCTTAATTAAAGCTCTGAAGGCTGCAATTGGGCCATGCGCATGTACAATGTATGTATTACAGTACTCAGCTTGGTAATGGATAAGATGGTGGATCTGCACTTATAGACCGGCGTGTATACCACCACGGCATTCGATGCGAATGCCGCTGGCAGTAGACCGCGGGCCTGTATCCACATATCAGCAGCATAGTACCACATGGGCTTCATAACGCAAGGCGCCAAGCGGTGTGAACTCCGCGTGTAGGCTTATGCATATCTTACAACCCGTTACCAATCTGAACTGTATCTGGATGGATGTGTTTTAATAAAGATCGTATCGGGCCCATCCAGGTACAGACTGATATTTCTAGGGGTTGCTTGTACAGGGAATGGACATACTGCTAGGAGCTGGGAAATATGACCTCAGATGGCTCATGGGGGGGAAGGGGAGGAAGTCTGCTGACCTCAGAAGGCTCATGGGGGAAGACCAGTGATAGATAATAGGAAAGGCTATGCTCCAATCGGAATGTACATCCTGTGTATAGACACTCCCCATTGCATTGTTCGGTGGGAGGGGATTGACTTTATTCATGTGGGGGGCATGTGTGTATTTGTAATAAAACCAAAGGCTGAGTCTGAAACCGGCCCTTATGTGAATTGCAATGCCAGCCTTAGAGTGTCGTGTGATTATTCTAGGGTAACGGAGCTCCATCATCCACATCTCAACAGAAGCTAAAAGTAGTTGGATGGGCAGGAATCGTGTAGTTTAGCTGAAGTCGTGGTAAGCAAGATTCGCACAGCTTTATGGGGGATTTCTGCGCATCCAACTGCGAGTACTCACGGTAAGGAGAAATTCGTTAAAGCGAGTTTCCAAGACAGTTTGGCGAGCCTGGTGGATACTAACGCGTATTCTTGCATAGCTAACCAAGCACGAGGGGGGAATGGGCCATCATGAACTAGCAAAAAGTATGCCGGCACATTTCAGGTCTCTCTGCCATTAAGAGGATCGCTTTTTGCGTGTTCATGTGGCTGATTTCGCTCTCTGTTAGCTAACAAGAATTACCGCTTAGCAAGGACCTAGTTTTTTGTTCTAAACTCTTGATCTGTGGGTGAAAGACGAGGGTTTTCTCTGCTGAGAGCAGCAGAGGGGTGGGTTTGGTTGGCTGGATTTGGTCAAGTTTAAAAATCTTCCAACCAAAAATTAAACGGGTATATGTTTTAGTGGGTAAAAGTTGTTGCATAGTGTTAGGTAAGTATTTGCGGGTTGTAGGTACTGTGGTGATTGCTCTACCCCTCCACGTGAGGTAATTATTACAGTGCTGAAAGGTTTAGGTTAATTGTTAACTGTTGTAAGATCTTTGTGTGTATGTAGTCTGTGCAATGTTTTGTGGTACTACTGCTCCCAGCAAGCATGCAGCAGGGGGTCCTTTCTGTTACATGTGCATGTTAGTGTGACATGTTGGTGTTTTATGTCCATTCTGTGATTGTGCCAAATTGTTTTGTATGTGTGCTGTATATTGTTGTGTAATTGTCCAGTGTATGTTCTGTCCAAAAGTCTGTTTTGTGTAAGAGGTTAGAGGCAATTTTGAGGCTAGTGTCTGCCATGTGCATCTCTGTGGGGGGCCATTCTAGTGGCTACCATGTGCTTCCCTGTGGGGGGCCATTTTCTTGACTAACCACATGTGCTGCTTTGTTTGGCAACCATTTGTGACTGCCATGTGTTTTCTCCACCATTCCTTTTTCCAAGTTTCGCTTTGAGTTTCAATGATCTCTATGCAATGTGCATGAAGTTTTCTATATGCATTTGACCCATTTTGTGTTTTTTATCCAAATTTTTTTACAGTTTAATTTGTTTGCTTTTAGCTTTAAATTTGCGTATTGCCAGCCAATTTAAAGTGTGTTAAGCGAGTTTTCCCCTCACGTGTTCCACATTTAGTGAGCGCGGTGAAGTCTGGGTATTTGCACATAGATTTCTTGTATAGTGATTATGTTTTTCTTGTGTTTTTCTTGTTAAAAGTAGTTCCTTATTGTAAAGCGGGTTTGTTTTAAAGCTGCTGCATTGCGTGTTTCGCATCCAGCAGACTTTTTGTGTAAACGGTTTTAGGTGGTTGCAGCGAAGATTGCGTGTGTAGCGCAGATCGTTTAGCGGTGCTGGTATGAGTGATTTTTGCGTCAGCAACAAGGTTACTTTTGGCGCAGTTTTTTGGTTTACCTCCGTGTAATTGTTTTACTGTGAAATGTCCCGTGTTTTTCATAAGGATCCACTTTGTCCTTTTTAACGGTTTTTCAGGTTGAAAAGGGGGTTTTCTGTGTGTATTAGGAAAGTTTTTTCTTTACACAAATTTCCTAAAGGTCAGTTAGCAGGTTTCCAGCCAACCAGTGACCCTTAAGTAACATCCAAGAACCCCTCTTTTTGTTTTGACTTGTGTTAGCTACTGTGTGCAGGGAGAGAAAAGCCACTTTCATCATTGTGCGGTGTGGCCTGCCAAACACAGTGGGTGATGAGAACCACATAAATTACGCTGTGTGAGTGGGCGGTCCAGGGAAGTGTAACGCTTAGCCTGGTTACCACAAACACTTCGGGTGGTCAGGATCACATAAATTGCGCTGTGGGAGTGGGAGGTGTGCTCTCAGTCTGACCGCCACTTGATGCGCTTCGGGTGATCGATAAGTATCACATAAATTACGCTGTGCTGGGAAAGTGGTGGAATCAGGCCTCTCGGTAGGATCCCACCGAGTGCTCCAGGGGGTAAACAGGTACCCGGACGTGGGATATATACCAGTGACTAGTCACGATGGGCAGTAGTCAGTCCATGAAGAGAGAGGGGGAACCAGCCCTCTTCAGTGTAAGGACAGCTGCACAACTGATGAAGGTGAGTTTGGGGGGGAAGTCTACAGAACCCCTCAAAAGGTGGAATAAATGGTCGAAGGGTACCAGATGGGAAATTCCCCGGGAAGGTACATTTGACGCATGGAGGTGGGAAAAATTCATCTCTGAATTTGAACCACGGATGCAGGCGTCAGAACTAGAGATCGCACAGCTATGGCTTCACAGGTCAATCCAATTAGGGAAGCAGGGCATACATAAACTGGTGTCTGTCCGGAAGAACCAGGTGATGTATACCTGGCCTCCAGAGGGAATAAAACAGGAGGATCCAGTGTCAGAGGTGGAGGAAGCTCTTTCAGGGCTGACTCTACTAAGGCAGGCAGGGTCAGGGTCTGCTGGGGTTCCCGAACAACCAACAGTGGCTGAGATAAGCATAACTGCACCTGTCTCTTCTGTTAGTGGCGTCACTCTTGACGTACCTTCCGTGTCTTCTGTATCTATGCCTCAGCCTCTACCTCTACCTCTCCCTTCTCCCTGCTTCACCCCAGCTCCTTCTGTTTCCAACTATGAAGTCTTCTCAACAACCGATTTGCAGACTATCTGTGAATCAAGGGGAATAGACACCCGGTTAAGAAACAGGGCGGATTGCATCAAAGCGCTACGAACCACTGATCAGACCCCTGCCCCCCAGCTATACCCTGATCTGAGGGACCTCAAACCTGAAGGTGCAGTAAGCGAGCTGGTTAATCTAAGCCCACCGATGAAGCTGGGTCAGCCCTTGCACTCTTCCCGGACCGAGGCCTATCCAGTCAGGGTGCAGCAATTTGAAGGTCCTCCCAATGCACAGGGGGAACGGACTTTAGGGGAACGGGTAGTTTGGCATGTCCCCTTCACCCCGGCAGAGATCCGCATTATTCTGGCTGAGCTCCCGGACTATCGAGTCAATCCGAGAGGATTTGCTCGAATGTTTGGACAAAACCAGTTCAGCTATGGTATGAGCGGGTCAGATTGTGCGCAGATCCTGAGGGCAAAGGTGGGCATGGAAGTGGCCAGTACAGTGATTGCAGGGTGCTCTATAACCACTCATGAGGAGATGACTTCAGGGGGCAAAGAGTTCTGTACACAGCTAAAGGCAAAGCTTCCAGAAATGTATGGTGCTACCTCTACTACGGACATGATGAAGCTCACCCAGGGTCCTAATGAGGAAAGCGCCTGCTTCTGGCGCCGTCTCAAGCAGATGGCACTGGATGCGGATCTGGAAGTTGGACCTGATGCTCCAACTGAAGGGGTAAAGGTGACCGCGACGCACATTCTGTTGCGGGCCAAATTTTTGGAAGGCATCGATACTAAAATTCGGGAAAGGCTGGTTCTGGCCCGACCCGAATATAATGAGATGTCTATCCCTGCTATCCTTTCCACTCTAGCGGCAATAGAGAGGGAAATGGATAGAAGAAAACAGGACAAGGCCAAAGTTCTTATGTCCCAGACCCCACACGAAAAACCAAGGGATCTGGGTCACAGGAAGGATAGGCCCCCACCCAGGTGCTTCCAGTGCCACCAAACGGGGCACATGAGGAGGAGCTGTCCCCAATTACCTAAAGGTCGGTGGCAGTTCATTCCTGATGAGTCCTCCGCCCCTATGACCACCATGGTAAGTAACTCCTATGAATTCTCATAGGAAGTTGACAAATCGGTGTCGGCCCAGATCCATCTTTTTCTAGAGGAATTAAAATATCCCCTCCCTTGCCTCACCGACACCAGTGCAGCAAGAATGGTCTTGCGAAAACAGGACATCCAAGGCAAGGTACCCCTCTCAGGGGAAAGCCCTCCTAACCCCTACTAACCTCACTATCAAACGATGCACTATTCTTAACCCAGCTTCTCTTCTTCCTGTGTTGGAAGATGAGAAGGGGGGGGGGAGGACAGCAATGACAGTGCTGAATTTTGCAACACGACTAACAATACTAACACCTCTTCTGCTAACATGTCTTCTTTGTCCACTACTAACCTCTCTTCCAAAGGACACAACTGCATTTCTTTGGTGGAACTGGAGTCAGCGACGACACACCCTATATCACCCCGAGAGTAGCGGTAAGGTTGAACGTCTTAACGGAATCCTTAAAAACAGGATCTCCAACATCATGGCTGATACCCAAAAACCTTGGCCTGAGTGTCTCCCCATTGCCCCCTATTCCATCCGGAATGCCCCTCGGCAACCACATGGGCTGTCACCCTACGAGGTGTTGTTTGGGGGACCTCCCAAAAACAGGGTTGTACTTTCCTCAACAGTTGTCGTCTTTGCATTCACAGCTTACAGGTTATGTGCAATCTCTGCAACGGGAGCTGCAGAAGATACACCATCGGGTTCGCGAATCGCTCCCCGATCCAAATGCAATAACAGGTGTTCTTTCTATTGAGCCAGGTGATTGGGTCGTCCTAAAGAAACATCAAAGAACCAGACTCGAGCCACGGTTCACCGGACCATACCAAGTCCAGCTGACGACACCTACCTCACTCAAGCTCGAGGGACGAGACAACTGGGTGCACGCAAGCCACTGCAAGAAGCTTTTCAGCTACACCAGAGAATGAGGGGTGTCATTTTCCTTTTTCTTTTTGTTTGTATGTCTTACATGTGTGTGAACGGAGGAAAAGACGGCAGATACCCCAACCTTTTATTTAAAATGCACCTGCGTTTAGCCAGAACCGCCAACAAAACCAACTGTTGGGTATACTCTAAGCCCCCACCCAGTCATCACATGTCCGCAATGGCCGCTGTTCATGCCCTATATGACATCCGCGTTGGCATGAAAAAGCAAGGGACCCCTGGTCAGCCCCCACGTAGACATTTGTCGGTAGAACTTAATGACACATTTTTAGCAGGTAACATCAGTTTTAGCACCAATATTAGCTCTAGCTCCTGTAGGACCCTCGTCAGTCCATTATGGGTAACTGGACAGCTAGGCAGCCCTCAGGTGTGCTTTAACATCAGCTTTGGCACAGGTAACAAGTTTGTTGGGACTACCACCTGTGAGGGAGGTATAACTGTCAATCTGACTAACCAGACTTCCCTTCTAAGTAACCACACTGACCGACCAGACCACGTGTGTTGGAAGGACGGATGTGATGTGCAAACTGAGGGAGCAATCCCCCAGTCTGTGCAACTGTTGCTCAGTGCCAGAGGCCGAATGAGGAACTCCTCCTGCTCTGCTCTGACAGGTCCATACTATTTTCTGTGTGGTTCGGCAGCCTATAGAACATTTCCCCAGAACGCGAAAGGTTCGTGTGCCCTCATAAAGCTAGTCCCCGCATCCTATGTAGTGATGGATCATGAAGAGTTGATGGTCCACAAGAAGGTAAGGATGGCAGGGAGAGTTCACAGGGAGCTGTTCTCTGAGGGCGATCAGGCATGGGCTTGGTTCCCCTCATGGACAGGATAGGGAATAGAACTTATGAAGCGCCTGAACAATTTTTCTGTCATCGTGGATAGTATGTTTAATGAGACCGTAGAGGCTGTCAGAGAAATTGCCCAAGAACAACGGCAGATGGGAATTTTAGTGCTTCAGGAGAAGATGGCCCTTGATTACCTTTTAGCCGCCAAAGGGGGGTTCTGTGAGTTCATCGGAGAGGATTGTTGTACTTGGATAGAAGACACCGATGACAAGGTCCAGGCCCATATGGACAAAGTTAGTGAACTACAGGGAAAAGCTAGAGCTATAGCTAGTGAGGGTTGGAATCCGTTCAAGGGTTTGGGAGGATTGGGAGATTTCCTGTTCTCCATCGGATCTTGGTTGAAGGAAGTGGGAGTGTATGTCCTGATGCTTCTCTTTTTCATCTGCCTTTTATATGCCGCGGTGAGATGTTCCTGTTGCCTCATCGACCGTGTAAGCCAAGCTCGGGCAGACGACCACATCTCCATGCCCGCTCCTGGGATCCCACTCCAACCACTGATCGGAGGAAGACCTCACCAACCAACCACCTTCTCTACAGATTACGTCCTGGCTTCCCTCTGATTTATCTCCCTGAAGACCACATTCTCCAAGACCTCCAAGCAAGCTTCAAGCCTCATCATGGTTTGTGTCTGCGATTTGGAAAACTGTCTGGGTCGAGACCAGCCTTGTGTGGCCCCGTCTGCAGGGGCAATTTGAGAATCTGCTGCTGGATCTCCCCAGACCACCGTGGGATCACAAGCCTTATTCATACCACAAGTCTGTTTGTGGTTTTTGCAAGAGCCTTCCTGTAGTGAAGGTTCCAACGCTCTTGAGGATCATCGCTTCAATCAAGCCTGTTTGCGTCGAGTTTGTGTTGGGTCTTGTTGTTTCAGGTACCCCGTGGAGCTTTATTCTCAGGGACAACTACAGGAACTCTTTGAGGTTTTGAGACTACACCCATCAAGCTGAAGAAGATCAAGAAGGGACACGAGGAGAATATGATAAAACAGGAGGGAATGTCATGGAAATTTTGTATTGTTGGTCGAACTTTAAATGTGTCATATATGAGTGTTATTCATATGTCTCTCGTGTGGCTTAATTAAAGCTCTGAAGGCTGCAATTGGGCCATGCGCATGTACAATGTATGTATTACAGTACTCAGCTCGGTAATGGATAAGATGGCGGATCTGCGCTTATAGACCGGCGTGTATACCACCACGGCATTCGATGCGAATGCCGCTGGCAGTAGACTGCGGGCCTGTATCCACATATCAGCAGCATAGTACCACATGGGCTTCATAACGCAAGGCGCCAAGCGGTGTGAACTCCTCGTGTAGGCTTATGCATATCTTACAACCCATTACCAATCTGAACTGTATCTGGATGGATGTGTTTTAATAAAGATCGTATCGGGCCCATCCAGGTACAGACTGATATTTCTAGGGGTTGCTTGTACAGGGAATGGACATACTGCTAGGAGCTGGGAAATATGACCTCAGATGGCTCATGGGGGGGAAGGGGAGGAAGTCTGCTGACCTCAGAAGGCTCATGGGAGGAAGGGGAGGAAGTCTGCTGACCTCAGAAGGCTCATGGGGGAAGACCAGTGATAGATAATAGGAAAGGCTATGCTCCAATCGGAATGTACATCCTGTGTATAGGCACTCCCCATTGCATTGTTCGGTGGGAGGGGATTGACTTTATTCATGTGGGGGGCATGTGTGTATTTGTAATAAAACCAAAGGCTGAGTCTGAAACCGGCCCTTATGTGAATTGCAACGCCAGCCTTAGAGTGTCGTGTGATTATTCTAGGGTAACGGAGCTCCATCATCCACATCTCAACAGAAGCTAAAAGTAGTTGGATGGGCAGGAATCGTGTAGTTTAGCTGCAGTCGTGGTAAGCAAGATTCGCACAGCTTTATGGGGGATTTCTGCGCATCCAACTGCGAGTACTCACGGTAAGGAGAAATTCGTTAAAGCGAGTTTCCAAGACAGATGTTGTGGAAAAGTACCCTTTCCAAGAACCTTGACTGTTGAATTTTTTTCTTTTCTTTTTACTTTCCATACTATCTGTTACTTATTACTGTCCTTTTGCATGAATGTGTTCTGCTGAATGATTTGCCCTATTTCAGGTGCAATGTGTGGTTAGGTAGGATCTCTGCAGTTCCTGTTACCGGGCGACTGGGCAGGTCAGGGATCGGGTCTTCTGACTCAAAATATCTTGAGGTATGACTGATAAGGTACTAAGTGTGGTGGGGCCATGTGGTCCATTGCCATGGGTGACAGGCTGCTTAAAAAACAGCACTGCTTGAAACATTAGTACCAGTTTTGATTGATGAAGCTTTCTTCTTTTTTCTCTTCTGCGTGGCTCTCCATAAAGTCACACCATAAGTAGAGGAACTGTCTTTTCTATTCTACAGCAGTGTCTATAAACTGATGTGAAAGACTTTTTAGGGAAACAAAGCTATCAGATACTATACTTTCTCTAAAAAGTTCTATAATCTTTTCCTATTGAAATTTTGGTTGCTTTGGTTGTACTGTATTGATCTCTTTATGCGCTGCCATGTGTTTTACATATAAGTGGACTGTCTCTCTTTTTGTAGAAAGAAGTACTTTTTTTTTTTTTTTACATTCCTGAATTGTTTTACTCTGTATAACCGAATCCCCTCAGCCTATGTGACTGAGGTGTCCCTGTTCAGTCTGTGTGGCTAATTTATGCATAGTATAGTCTGGTATATATCCTTGGCCAGGATTGGGGGCCAGATATACGGTTCCTGCTATTATCTAGGTATATCGTATCTTTGCATATGATCGTGGGGGCCTAGTAATAGATGAATTCTGACATTATCTAGGTATATCGTATCTTGCATTTGATCGTGGGGGCTTAGTAATAGATTAATTCTTGAGGAAGTCTCACCACCGTGTGAGATGGGGAATTGTACCACCGTGTACACCCCAAATGGGTATCTGTGTGATACCACCGGGAGTTCCTCCTGGATTGCCAAAGATTATATAACTTTGGAACAGGAGTGGCTGAATCCCTCAAGGAATGGAACCAAGGCACACAGGGGTTTAGTACCCCTAGAAGGGAAATTTCACCTTAAACTCTTGAAAGAATGTAAAAAAAAAAAAAAGTACTACCCAGATACTTTCAAAGATAAGACAATTGAACAAATGTGACTGAACAATGTGAACAAAATTGTTGAAAAAGGAAATAAAAGAGACTTATAGTCCTATATAAGAACATGAACCTGGTAATATTGCCAAATAACTGTAAGCACATGATAGTTTATACTACCACCCTGCCTACTTACAATGACCTAACTAGAGGCATGGGTTAAAGCCTACTGTAAGTATGAACACCAGATAAAACAAAAAAAAAAAAAGGGAAATAATGAGATCTATATATAGATTTGAGGTACAGTCCAGAAAAAATAAGAGAGAATGCAGCCTTATTAGAGAAATGTGCCCATATTTTTGTCTAGAATTTAAGCAAGCTAATTGTGAGAGTATGTTGTTGTGTTAAGATGTGTGAGATCCATGGATTGTATGTTGTATTGTCTGGGTTGACTGTATTAATGTGCCTAAAGTGCCCTGTCAGCAAAATATTTGACAATACTGATTCAATATCAGTGGCATAATGATTTGTTTTGTGTTTGTTACTTATGTTTTAAGGTGATGTGATGTTGCAAGTAAAGGTAACGAGTCAATACCATGTTGGTCATGGCAACATCTAGAAGATAAACACATTTTGACCTTAAAATTACTAAATTTTGATTTTTGAGACTTTTAGAAGTTTAAACAAATTGAGACATTATTGGGGTACCTAATCACTTAAAATCGTAAAGCTATAAGTGTAATATGCAGAAGTTTTGCACTTTCCAATTTAAGAATGTGATAAATTTAAAGTAGGGAAAAAAAAAAACATGTAAAATATACTGCTCATTCTAAAAAAATTAATCTAAGAAAATTGTAAGTTGAAAATTGTGAAAAGCTTGCAGGGGTAACTATTGGTTTGGACATTTAAGCCGCACCCACTACCGTTATTAAAATTGATAAAAAGTCAAGGGGAATGTTAAAAGAATTAGTGACATGTAAAAAGCATTTTCACTGATCCTATTTAAAGTTTAAAAATCAGGAGTGCTCTCTCATACGTTTAAGATGCTGACAGCCCACCGAGTGCTGACCCCCCTTTTTCTTTAACACATGTTAATTGCATGGTTTGTATATGAGAACAGCTGTATGGTCATGCAAATTTACTTAGCCAAGTGAACTCTAAAAGGAAATCAGCTGTTAATAGGGAATTGTTATGTGTATTCACTATCTTGTGTTTGTTTTTTAGAAGATACAGTTTTGGAAGTTTCCAATGTGTTCAGTATGGTGAAGTATAACTCTTGCACACAAATGGTAGCTTACTAAAAGGTTTACATTGAGCTGCTCATTTTTAACCATGGTGTATAATAATAATTTTTTTTCTTAATGGTATACCATAAACAAAATCCACGTGGTAATAATTAATTTGACGTCAATAATTTTTGGTATTAGAAAAGTGCACTGTTAGAACAACAAAGAGAAAATTTTAAAAGTATGTACTGTATGTTTTGTTGTTAGATCTTTAACCATTGGTTTATTAGGAGGAAAGAGTCATGTTTGTTACTAAATGTAATTGATGCTTATTCCTCAGATTAGATCAATGCCTTGGTTGGACTTCTTTCAGGCTTTCAGAACGGAAGATCACAGCCTTCATAAAAAAAATCAACCAATGGAAGTATTCCAAATTGTTTTCTTCCTTGTTTTATTAGTCTGTTTTCTTTTGTAAATACTTAAATGTTTCACCCCCATTAGCTGATATCGGTGTAGTTGGTTAAGTTTGTACCTTCTTTGGAAGTTCCTAGTTGCCTATTTATTGGGTGTTAGATCTTCTTTGTTGTGTGTTCTGATCTAACATGTATGGGCTCTGGTATTAACGAGTTCAACACTCTAAGGGAGGTCCCCAAACGAACCAGACAAAGCCAGAAATCCCCTATTACCAGTGACAATAGAACTGAGCATTTTCTATCTTATAAAGTTTTTATATTATTGTGAAAGTTTGACTATTGAGTTGAATAATTGTTTCTCTATTTTAACACCTATAATATCCTAAGAAATATAATTAATGTATGTTAGTGTTACTATATTGATTGTTAAGCTCAGTTAGATATTGTCAAGATTTTAAATTAAATCTATGTCGGGGTCTTCAGCTTTTCTTCAGATCTGTCTCCTCTATTTCCAAAGAGCAGCAGGGGTATGCTGGTACATGTAGTTCCATGACTTTAAATTATAAGGTTCTGCTGTTGCCTATTGTCCCACAAGATTTGTGTTTAAGGCTGCTTAACCTCCTGCTGATTTAATGAGCCCAGCCAGGCCATCTCTTCTCATTCTAATGTGGCTCATTGCCTCAGGCTTTATACCTTAAAGGTCCTAGCAGATTGTCTCTGTGTTTCCGAATGTGTTTCAATCCTGTTTCCTGTTTGGTGTCACCGTACATCTCTATCTGCTCTTAGAGACCCCTGTTTGTTTGCTTGCTTTACTACCTACTCCTAGTTTTCTGTTCCCAGTGTCTGTGTGTTTCTATGCATGTCAGCTTGAACTGAGCTCCCTACTGTCCAGTGATCCCTGTGCCTCATCACTGCAAGGGGTTCTTATTTATCAGTTAGTAATTCCCAGTAGCTTCCTGCCAGGGTGAGTACGAGGACCGCAACCTGGGGACTGTCTGCAGCAAACCCATCTCTACCTTCAAGAGCTCTGGAGAAGACAAGGCAGTTCCTTAGACTCTGCGCCCCGGCCCTTACAAGGGCCCTCGCCTTTGTTACATGTGCGGACATGCTGCGTTCTCCCCAGATGATACTGTTGGGAATCCTTCCTGTCTTAGAATCCTTGATATATCAGCTGTATCCTGTGTGCCTGCATTCCCTGTGAGCCCTGATCCCCAGTGCTACAAGTGTTTCTTACTAGCATTTTGTGTCCTGCTTGATTTTAAGACCAGTGCCCCAGTGCTGAACTGTCCTCCTGCCATTCTTCTAAGTCCTGTATTCTGTGCTCTCCAAGTCTCCTATCTCTGTGCTTACATATTCCTGGTCACTGATCCCAGCCATACATGATAGGCCCTTTTTAAGATGGCCGATTGTTTATGATTGAATTATGAATAGTGTAGTTAAGTTTGGATGACGACTGAGTAACACATTATACAAAGTGAGAGTGGTTTCTCCTCGTATTAAGATGTATTTCTTTTTTTTCTAGGTCTTATTGTCTCTATAACACAGATTTACTTCGGCAGAAAAATAAAAACGCCATGGCTTCATGGGCATTTTTGTTAAATACCTAATGCTGGACTAGCAATCTGAATGACGCCATCTTCAAAAATATCCTCCCTTATTCCTGGACTTCTTGACATCAGCCACAAACAACAGTGATGGAGAAAAGTGGTTTCAAAACTTTTAAGTATCTGAAGAACATTCCCACTTATCATTTCAGCTGTCCATGAATAGAAGTCAAAGCTCAATTTGCTATAATTGCAGCAGATCTGCACACCTACCGGAAGTTTCTTGTCATGTGGACTGCGATGGTCCTGAAGAAAATATTATGTATGAACATTGTACGAGTTCTTAGGTGTTGCAGTACAGTCTTATGGAGGACTAGCTGTCAAGGATACATTGGAGGAATCAACTAAAGACTTGGCGTTCATAAACAGTTAGCCCAACACACAGTTTTTTTAGACTTTTTGATTTTTAATTTTGTTTAATGTTTTGCATTTTTCAGCCTTTGTGAAGCAAAATTAGATTTTTCTGCAGAAGTAAATTGGATGTATAAATCAGGAGAAATATGAACTAGAAAGAAATATTAGGCAAACAAAGTGAGATGTATGAGAATTTAAGGGAGGAATTGTAAAGCAAATATGTTTCTCAAATTTCTTTTTAGGAAGGGATAATTGTTTGGACAATATGATGTCCAAGAGGAGGGATTGTAAGGGAAAATGGAGCAGCCATTTGTAGATATAAATATGAAATACATTGGTATTGAATTAGATGGCCTAACAACCTATTTCCCTCTTCTGCTGGCTCAACATTTGGCACTCCAGTTCTACCTCCAGCTCCGCAGCATTCACACCACCTATTGTCTACAAGATTATTGTCACAGCCTTTGAAGACCTGTTAAACCCAAAGGACAATGGAAATAACACTAACATGTGGATAACTATTTGCATCTCAATGAGTTACACCAAAGACACAGATGACTCTTCAAAGAAAGATCAGATAGCTAGGTACCACCCACTGTAGAGCATATAAATTGTATTAGAAAGCCCTAGTTAGAGAGAGCATTTTCTTTGAATTCAACACCATGTATTGTTCTGCTCTCCCTGCATGGAGGTCTAGCTACATGCTTGTATAATAAACATCTACTTTTCAATCCGGCTTCAGCAGTCAAAATGTTACTGAAACCCATGAGTTTTGGGTTTCCCCGTCAGGTGCAACCTTCCAAAAGTTTATATAGAATCCAAATGCGTATATATTCTCCTCTGGATGATGTAATTGATGTACAGAGTGCGCACTTACCAGATGCTCTAATAAAAAGCACGTTGTTATATAGTATCCCTGGTGTGAAGAGGTCCCTCGGGTATGGATGACCCGAGGCCGAGCCTAGGGGTGGGTGGTCCTCCTCAGGGTCCTGGGGTGCGTTAGTCTTTCCAGATATTTAGCCTCTTTAAGGTACCGGGATACTGACTGGAAGAGGTGCAGAGGGATTTAAATTTTGAAAAAGGCCTTTTTTGGTGCTTTTTTTCAAAATTTATGAGGCTATAAATAGCTGTATTGAGACGTCAGGCTGCACACAGGCATACCCCTTTTGAAAATGAACGTTGAGTTCGAAACGCGTTAAGGAGGAGCCCTTGTAAGCCGTTGACGTCAAGCCGTCGGATCACGGGGATCCGACGGCCACTCCATATTCCGAGCTGGTCAGTTGTTCATATGTTTTACATAAGCGAATCTTATGTGGCATTTTTGTAACACTACAGTTCTTTCTGTCTGGAAGAGGTGCTGAGGGATTTAAAGTGCTTGGTACAGAGCAAACATTAGGAATATCCCATAGTGTAGTATGATAAAAGTACTTTATTTGGTAATGCTAAAAGTTATATTATAAAAAACTTACAGAAAGAACTGTAGTGTTACAAAAATGCCACATAAGATTCGCTTATGTAAAACATATGAACAACTGACCAGCTCGGAATATGGAGTATGTATGTCGTGATCATGCGTTTTCTATATTCTTATTTCTAGTGTATCTTCAGTGATACATCTTGTCTGATCACTCTACATATATAAATAATGCATTTTTGCTGTATATGCGTTTATAAAACACACAGCAGGTCTTTTGTTTGAATATCTAGTAATTCCCTTTGGCCTATGCAATGCTCCAGCAACGTTCCAGCATTTTGTAAATTACATTTTCAGAGACTTCCTAGACATTTTCATTATAGTGTACCTTGATGACATTTTAATTTTCTCTGCTTCCCTTTAATTCCACCAAGGCCACGTACAGAGAGTCTTCAGCCGCCTAAGACTTCATGGTCTTTACGCCAAGCCCGAGAAGTGTGAATTCGAACGCCAAAGCATCCAACTCCTTGGATTAATCATTTCCACAGAGGGGTTCAGGATGGATCCTCAGAAGGTTTCTGCCATGTTGGAGTGGCCTGCACCAGCAGACAAAAAGCGAATACCTGAAGACAGCTAATTGTTTAAACCCCTGGCAAGGAAGGTGGGCACTCTTCTCACGTTTCATTTTTCATATTACCTACAGGCCAGGATCCAAGAATGTTAAACACGATGCCTTGTCCTGGATGTTCGACGATCCTAAAAATCTACCCATTCCTGACATGGTGCTCTCAGCAGGAAACGTCTGTCTCCTACAAACAGAACTGTTGTCACAAGTCCAGCAAGCATCAGTGGCGGGTCCCTCACCTCCAGGAGTAACCCTATTGGCTAAAGAAGGCTTATTGTGGTTAGGAGACATGATTTTTGCACCAGAAAGTGTACGGCTGGAGATCTTAGGGCTATGTCACGATCATCCCCTGGCGGGACACTTTGGAGTCCACAAGACTCTAGACCACTTCTTGTGGCCTGAATGGGAGAAAGACTGCAAGGCATATGAAAACTCATGTCCTACATGCACACGAAACAAGAGCAATAGGAGCAAAACATGGGGATTAGTGAGGCCCTTAGCAGTCCCCAATCAACCCTGGAAGATGATTTGCATGGATTTCATTGTGGAATTACCCCCATCTGAGGGGTGTTTGGCCATCTTCATTGTGGTGGATCGATCCTCAAAGATGGCCCTCTTCGTTCCTATGAAAAGAGTACCCTCTGCAACAGAGACGGCCTAAAGTTTTATTAGAGAAATAAGAAAGACTTCATGGAGTTCCGAGAAATATTGTCTCCGATCGAGGAGTACAGTTCACCTCAATATTTTGGAGAGCACTGTGTGAGAAACTAAGAATAGAACTATAATTTTCATCTGCCTATCACCCCTAGACTAATGGCTAAACGGCAAGAACAAACCAGACACTGGAACAATATATCCATTGTTTTACGTCATTTTCTTAGGATGACTGGGTGTTAGTGTTGCCTTTGGCCGAATTTGCCTATAACAATTCTAAGCACTCAGCTACAAAGCAATCTCCATTATTCTCAAACTATGGATTCCATCCGTCATTCTTATCCAACACATTGCCTGAATCATCAATCCCAGCAGTACAGAATACTTTGGGTTCCTGCAAAGGAACAACAAACTACTATAGGGGGCAATCCTGAAGGCCCAACAAGATAATAAAAAAAATTTTTGATAAGAAAAGAAAGGGGGACCTGATCCTAGAGCCTGGTGAAGAGGTATGGCTGTCTATAGCTAATTTAAGATTGACCGGTCCCTCAAGGAAACTCGGTCCCAAATTCCTGGGACCTTTCCCAGTAAAGAAAAGGATCAATGATGTTTCGTACGAACTCACTTTGCCTGAAACACTGAAGATACATCCTGTATTTCACATATCATTGCTCAAACCCTCAGTACCTAATCCTTTTCCAGACTGGAAATCAAAGCCACCTGAATCTGTGATTGTTGTAGTGATTTTTGGACTCTTTATTAAAGAAAACAATATTCCCCAAAAGAGAATCATAAAGCTGACTGTTATTTATTAATTACAGGTACTTATATAACACCGTCAATTTACGCAGCGCTTTACATATATATTTTATACATTCAGATCAGTCCCTAACCCTCAAGGGGTGTACAATCTAAGGTCCCTAACTTACATTCATACACATACTAGGGCCAATTTAGACAGGAGCTAATTAGCCTACCAGCATGTCTTTGGAGTGTGGGAGAAAACCAGAGTACCGGGAGGAAACCAGAGAACCCACGCAGGCACAGGGAGAACATGCAAACTCCAGGCAGGTGCTCCCATGGTTGGGATTCGAACCAATGACCCTAGTACTGCCAGGCTGAAGTGCTAACCATTTAGCCACTCTGCTGCTCATGGGTTAACCAGTTGGTGAAACCTCAGATGACCTGTCCATGAAGCCATTCTAAACAATGAGTATTGAATGGAAAGAGACCTGTTTGTCATAAAATTGAAACCAAATACACTGCCTTGAGAACTGCAGATTCTCAACCTAAATTGACAATTGTGGGACTCTGTATTATTTACCTACAGCTTTAGGAGCCCTTACAGGAAATTTACTCACCAAACAAGCCCAGCAGGATGTCACAATTGTCTATTGAGAGCCAGAAGGTCAGCCTCAATTATAGTGAATCACACATCTCAGGAAAACCCAACTGAATGTTTACTATAATTACCAAACAATAGGGCTTGTTAACTGGAGACTTCCTAAAGCCATATCTCCCTGAACCTTGCACTCAGTTTATATGAGGAAAGATTTCAGTTAATATTTTACAAAAGTTTTTGGCATATATCTAAACTGAAATATTATTAAAGTCATGGGTATATACTAACACACCAAGGTCCATTTAATAAAGTTGGATACTGCATATCACTCAACTGAAGATCATTAAGTCATAAGGATATAGAAGATGGTTTGTGATTTGGGTAAAATATATATCAAAATAAAGATGCAGCAACACATGTGTCTACACCAAGATGTAGAGAGAGGTGGCATATATCACACGATGGACTGGAATTAAGCGTACAAAGATCAAACTGAATACCATAACCAATTATGGAATTATTATACGGAGATCAGCCGTTTTCAGGACAAAGATCAGACATCAAAATACAGCTCTCATATAAGGAAGATAAGCCGCTAAATCAGCTAATATATATATGGACCTTATTCAAAAGAGATATTGGAAAAAGTAATTTTCATACCTCAAACAGGACACAAATTTTATCATACTTCAGATAAAAGATGAGTCATCATTTCATTCCTGGTACATGACTGCCCCTGGTGGACAGGTAAAGAACATCCAAATTACACAGAATTCTAACCGTCCAATCAAGCCCCCTGGGAGGTCTTTCAGAACAATGGACCTGTACCATATATATATGCAAGACCCTCAAGAGATGAACACATTCTAAAGATTTGACATTCAAAGACTCTGCCTAAGACTCTACACTCGGCCTAATATTGAAACGCTCTGCAAAGACTCTGCCTGCTGCTGAGAACTTCCTGCTGCCATTTTATTTTTGAAGTTTTTTTTTTTTTTTTTAGAAGAAGCCTTTCGCCAAAGAAGAGACTGACTGCTGCTGATCCCAATTTTTGTTCCTGACTGACGAGAGACATTTTATTTTTACCAATTGCATCCCACTGGAAGACCTCAGAAAACACAATTCTGGGAGTGGTGAGAACTGTATTAGAACATCATAACTTTTTATATATTTAAAACTTACTAGAGCTTTTGTCATATTTCATTGTGTTGGTAAGAGTAATATAGCACATATCTGTGTAATTTGCATGGTGTACAGAGGTTAACTGGGTAATTGATCTAACGTTTTGGGTACTGATATCATATATTGTGTACTAACATATTTGAAATATTTTGCTGTGTATTTTATCAGGTATCCTTTCTTATTTCTCTACAGCTGCGGGAAATTGGAAATTATATCTGGAGCACTAATCATTTAATACTAACCCCTTTAAAATTGTTTTTGCATTCTGGTGATAGACCTATATTGTGTTTTTATACCATAGACTGTGTGTAAGGAAATACTCGTCACCAGTAGTTGTGTTTGTTTTATATATATATATATATATATATATATATATATATATTTGTACATAAATAATTTATCGAAAAGGCAAATTTTGTGTATATGGTAAGAAATGACATTGGTGAAAAGAACTCAAGGAAAATTATAGTGTTGTGATCAAATTATTAAGGTGTCCATATCATTGGATTATTAATTATTTGCCGTATTTAACAACTGGAGGCACTGCAATATATTGTTTACGGGAGTTGGACAGCGCCCAATTTATTTAGAATTATTTTCTATTAAACCTACCCCTACATCGTCACTGGCGAAAGAGAATATGAGGTGGAAACGATCATTGATTGCAGGAAGAGAAGGAATCAACTCCAATACCTGATCAAATGGAAGGGATATGGATCTGAAGATAATTGCTGGGACCCAGCATCCGATGTTCACGCTAGAGAATTTTGGCATTTAAATGCAGGTACCCTGAGAAAATGGCCCAGTTGGGCATCTGGAGGCTGCCCTTAAGAGGGGGGCAATGTCAGGGAAGAAGAATGTCGCAGCTGCGCACACGTGTACATGTTGACGTGTATAGGCGGGCTATTTAAACCTCTGCTACAAACAGAATGGTGCCTTCTGGTCTACTACTTCCTGTTTCCTGTGATCCACTTGCTTGACTCTGACTACAACTGAACTCCGCCTGCACTGACCCGGCTCTCCCTTTTGACTATCCGCTTGCCTACTCCTCTGTACCTGATCTGTCCAATTGATCCTGACCCAGCCTGCCTGACTATTCTATCTCTCCTGCCTGTGACTATCCCTGGCTACCAGCTGTCACAGTCATCCGCATCTCAGCTACACCTCTCTGCTGCTGCACCTGCATACTGCTACCTGCATCCTAGTATTCTGGGTCTTCACTTGCCACCGCAGACCTGTCAGGCACTCATGTCCCTCCCAGCTCATTACTTCCTGTCTACCCTATTAGGGGTCCTGAACGGGAGTGGTAAGAGGACACCCTCTCTCCACATCAGACTCCACCACCAGGTATGTTACAGATAGCCCACCCCTTTTTGCAGTAAGGCATTTCAGCTTCAAGCTTCATGTCATGAAACAGATCACATTATGATCTTTTGACCTATCTTATGTTCATTGTTGTAAGATTCTCTCAGTTTATGGAATAAACTTCACAAGATCTACCAAGTGTCATCTGATCTGTCACTGCCTGTCTTATTCAACTAAGATTGGAATTATCGCTATCTCATCACAACTGTAAGTTAAAGAGATCACACTTTCAATGCTTAGATTGGAGAAACAGAACAGTCAAAAGATCAGTGAAATGTCTTCATAGGATACTTGCTAGCTTTGGATACACAGTGAGATGTTATATGGACACTTTAATAGCAGCTACAGACTGTGCAGCCATCTCTACACAAGCCTGTACATGTCTGCAAATATATCTCAGTATAACACTCATCAGTGTCAGGACAAATTATTGATGTGAAGGTCTTGCAACTGCAAGTTTATACATTGTATCTGTATGCATTAGCACATGACTTGTCTGTGAAATCTTAGAAAGTGAAAGAAAACCTTTCTGCAACCATTGCCTAGAAACATGAGCTCACCCACAGAAAAATTGATACATTTCTCTGTAAACTTTCTATCAAGCCCTCTCCTTGTTAACATGATGTTTCAGGAAAGTAATATACAGTCTGGGGAAACTATTACACAACCACAGCTTCATCCAGAGCAGGGCTTAAACCCTGAATTATACAAAAGAGAAAAATGCTTAACAAAAAAAACCTGAAGATGCAGAAGAATCGTAATGCTGACAAGGAAGGATTGCTGTCTAATATAATGACTTATGGTCTTATACTGTTAAATGCATGTCTGCTCTCTCCCAACAATCTCATGAGCCAATACAACTAGAGGGCGCTACCCAGCAATTGAATGTTGCTTATGAGAATTATCAAAGACTGTGTGTTAAATCGGTACAACACTCAAGGGCCATTGGAAGAATAATTGAGGTTTTAGGAGCTCAATCTTGAAAGAGACAATTTAATGGTGTGAATAAAGACAAAGGCAGAAGTGAGAATAACGCAGCTCCATGAATCCAGATCTTATCGCTCTACTGAAAACGCTACTCTCCTCAAGATCTTTCAAATCCCTACAATCAAGGTCTTCTACACTCTGCAGAAGTCTTAGGTAGGAGAGCCAGTGGTCTTGTAGTTACTCCTCTGAATGACAATGTGGAAATATCTTTGCCCACTATCACTGAGTGCAACCAGATTCCAAACACCAAAGAGATCCCTACTCCTGAAGCTGCTTTTCACCATTCTCACTTAACGCACATAGCCAACTGAATACCAGTCCTCGATGAAAGTGCCGATATCCTGCTGTTACTCGGTCCAGACATCCTAAGGGTGCACAAAGTTCGTCATCAAATCAACGGTCCACACAATGCACCATATGCTCAGCATCTGGATCTAGGATGGGTCATCATCTGACCTAGACAAGGACAGAAGGTCCTACTCAGTCTCTTCCCTTAAAACACATGTCCTGTCAAATGGGCGAACAACTTGTTCTGCACAACGACCACATAAATATATCGTGAAAGAAAGACTGTTTGAAAAAAGTGCACAACGGCACATCATGCAAGACAATAAGAAAGCTTTTTTTTTTTTTTACAACACATCTCATATATAATCCATTTTCTCCCAATATTGCCCTTAGCCCCCCCCTCCTCCACTCCCACTCAGCCCCCTCCTCCACCCCCATCTCTTACCTACCTGTCTATCTTTTACTTCTCTTTCTCTTGATTACCCCTTAATGCTTTTACATTTTCTTTACTTCCCCCTTTTCCCTATTCAATTCCAGGTGGGGTATCTTAAAAAGTTCAAGGATCTATTAATCCCTAAAATCTGCAGATATATGAACGCAATAGGTGCAGGGTTAGAAATGAGGAAGGAGTCACTGCAAGCCCACATTACGCTCATTTTAAAGGAAGGAAAGGATAGCTCACAATGTGCGAGTTATAGACCTATATCATTATTAAATACAGATACTAAATTATATGCAAAGGTACTAGCAATAAGACTGAAAGATCTGATGCATGAATGTAGATCAGGTGGGCTTTAGACCGGGAAGAGAAGGAAGGGACAATGGCCTGAGATCCTTGATCCTTATACAAAGAGCTAAAAGAGAAAAGATACCTACAATACTTTTGTCAATAGATGCCGAAAAGGCATTTGATAGGGTCAACTGGGGATTCATGTTTGATAGATTAGAAATAATAGGAATAGGGCCTAGGATGATGAATTGGATAAAAGGATTGTATAATGACCCATCAGCGGCGGTTAAAGTTAATGGATTCCTCTCTCAGTGCTTTAGGATGCATAATGGCACCAGCAGGGATATCCCCTTTCTCCTTTATTATTTGCTTTGTCTTTGGAACCACTCTTGGAGAGTGTAAGGAAATGTATAGATATAAGGGGGATAAAAGTAGGAAAAAGAGCATAAAGTTGCCACCTTTGCAGATGATATGTTGGTTTTACATAGTTAACCCTAGAATAACTTTGCCTAATTTAATGAAAGTATTAAAACAGTATGGGGAGATGTCAAGCTTGAAAATAAACTCCATTAAATCTGAGGTCTTAAATATTAATCTCACAAGGTCAGAGAAGAATGGATTACAAAAAGAATTCCCCTTTACTTGGAAGAGAAATGAAATAGGATATCTTGGAGTAAAATTAACAACTACATGCCGCCCAGCCACTGTACACATACGGCGGCAGGGCGGCACTCGCAGGCAAAACCACGTTTTAAAACGTGTGTTTTGTAAACAAATAAGGGGCGCGCGCGAGGAGCGCCGCTGCCCTATCTGTCCCGCGGATCACCGCCGCAGATGTCAGTCGCCGGGTCGAAGCAGCTCCTAACGGCTATGTCCCGGCGATCGGCGGCAAACAGTGACAGAGAGCACAGCTGCAGTAGCTGTGCTGTCTGTCACTTCCCTGTCAGGTTGAGGATGAGCTGATCGAGAAAGAACAGTTTCTCTTTCTTGATCAGCCTTGTCCCATCCAGAACACACCCCGCCCCCTAGTAAAACACTCCCCTCACTCCTATAACCCTTCCCTGCAAAATAAAGTTAACCCCTTCCTCCCCATTGCCATTAGTACAGTGTCAGTGTTTTTTTTTTTGCACTGATCACTGTATTAGTGTTTTTGGGGATGTCAGTGAACCAAAGTCAGTACCCCCCAATGTCAGAATGTCCGCCGCAGTCCCGCAGTCCCGCCATAAGTTGCTGGTCGCTGCCATATGTCCCTGATCGCCGCCATAATTCGCTGATCGCCGCCATTATTAGTATAAAAGAAACCCTAAAAATCCCAGTATCTTTCCCGCCATTTGTAAACACTATAACTTTCACGTAAACCAATTAATTTACACGTATCGGGTTTTTTTTTTAGCAAAGACATGTCACAGAATGCATTTTGGCAGAAATTTATGACTAAATTTGATTTTTGCATTTTTTTTTACTGGACATGTTTTATAGCAAAAAGTCCAAAATATTGTTTTTTTTTCCTCAAAATTGTCAGGCTTTTTTTTTATAGCTCAAAAAATAAAAACCGCACAGGCGATAAAATACCACCAAAAGAAAGCTGAATTTGTGGGGAAAAAAAGGATGTAAATTTCATTTATGTACCATATTGCATGACTGCGCAATTGTCCATTAAACTAGCGCAGCGCTGTATAGCAGAAAAATGGCGTAAATTGCAGTATTTATACCATAGTTTGTAGACGCTATAACTTCCACACAAAGCAATCAATATACACTTATTGGGATTTTTGTTTACCAAAAACATGTAGCAGAATACATTTTGGCCTAAATTTATAACCAACTTTGAGTTTACTATATATTTTTTATAGCTGAAAGTAAAAAATATTGTTTTTCTTCCAAATTTTTGGCCTTTTTTTGTTTATAGCGTGAAAAGTAAAAAGCACACAGGTGATCAAATTACACCGAAAGAAAGCTCTATTTGTGCGAAAAAAAGGACGTAAATTTCGTTTGGGTGCAGCATTGCATGACCGCGCAATTATCAGTTGAATTAGTGCAGCGCCGAGTAGCAAAACAAGGCCTGGTCATTAAGGGGGGTAAATCCTCTGGAGCTCAAGTGGTTAAGGAAGAATTAAGAAAACTATTAAAAGGAGGAGCTTCGTGGTTTGGACAAATAAACCTGGTTAAGATGGTGATACTCCCAAAGATATTGTATAAATTCCACATGCTCCCGATCTCTCTCCCAAGGTACTTTTTTGGGATAATTAAAAAAATTATTAAATTCATCTGGGTAAATAAGAAACCAAGAATTAGTTATGAGGTGTTGAGTAAGGCAAAAGGAAATGGAGGTTTGGGATTACCTAATATGAAGACTTATCACACAGCAGTAATATTATCACGAGTAGTAGATTGGACATTTAATACACAAGGGAAGAGTTGGGTAAACATAGAAGGGATATTAAGTAAAGCTCATTTAGAGAAAAATATATGGATGCCACATAGGTTTCGCACATTGGATGTTGAAACAAGTTCACTGACTAGGTTAGTTTTGGGTATGTGGGATAGAGTTCACAGACAGAAAGGATGGAAGTTTAATTCACTGATGATTTCACTTGTGGGAACAGACTTTTTTCCTCCGGGGAAGGATAAAATTAGTGGGAATTGGATAAAAGATAAGAATGCACGTTTGAAAGATATTATAAAGGATGGGAAATTGCACACCCTTCAAAATGTAAAAAAGAAAAAAGGACTTGTCACGATGGATGAATGGAGGTATCACCAGCTGAACCATTTTGTTGCAAGCCTCCCACATCCATTGAGGACAAAAGAGGAGTTGTACCCATTTGAGAAATTATTGAGCGGAAGTTTGACACCAAAACATGTTACTTCAAAGATATATAAGATACTTGGGGATACGGGAGGAGTAGACTCTCCAGGGTTTCTAGGGAAATGGGAGAAATAACTGGGAATAGAAATGAACCCACAGCAAAGGAACACTGTCCTTAAACTAACACATAAGGTGATAAATATGTGTACGGTAGAAATGAATTATAAATGTATAGCCAGATGGTATATTACACCAAATGTAGCTCATAAACAGTGGGTAGAAAATTCCCCATTGTGTATGAGAGGATGTGGAGAAAGGGGCACAGCAGCTCACACATGGTGGAGTTGTCCAAAGATTCAGAACTATTGGAGGGAAATAATCCTTATCCAGGAAATTTGCGAGCTAACTTTTCAGATAGACCCATGGAAGTGTTTATTTTATTATTTTGAGCCACCATCGGAATAATACAAAAACAGAGCACTGTATCAGTTGATTAGTGCAGCAAAGGGGTTGATTCCTAAGTATCGGCAAGAGATTGAAGCACCAAAAATTGGAAACTGGATAGATAGAGTGGAGGGTATCTTTAGAATGGAGGAATTGTACCACTCGGAAGAGGATAAAATGGAAAAATTTAAGAAAACATGGTAATAAGAAATCTCTTAATCTCTAGGATGACAACATCGGCAACACAGTGTTCGAGGTAACCACTAAAGAAAATGAGTTGGCAGCCACCATAGAAGACAAAGAATTCTTGAAAACCATGAGTAAAGAGTTCTACCAAGATGATTCCAACAGTTGGGTAGCACCTCTACCATTTCGTACCCCAAGAAAAAGACTACCAAACAACAGGGTACACACAGAATCATGGTTTGTTTCTTTAAATTGTAGTTTGGACCAGAAGCCTGAGATGAAAAAGCACTTTGTGGACTTTATGCAGAAGGTGTTTGAGAGAGATCATGATGAGCCTGCACCTCCTCTTACGGAAGGAGAAGAATGCTTTGGTGTCTACCATCCTCGCAAGCCTGATCAGATTAGGGTGGTCTTTGACTCAAGTGCTTGTCATGAAGGTGTCTCCCTCAATGACAATCTTCTCACTGGGCCTAATCTGAACAACAATCTTTTAGTTTTACTTTGCTTCAGACAACAGCCAATTGCATTTGTATGTCGGCAACAGAGTGGAACACAAGGAAGTTCTCTACGCCTGAACAATGGCACTAATGTTCCCACTAGCCTCAACTGTCAGGAATGGACTGGCCAGCTATGGTGGGACTCACCTGCCTTTTGATCTGCAGTACTAGGGCTGGCCAGCGGGTGTTCCCAGCAATCAGAGACTCAACTTTGCAGCCAGCTAACACCTGTAACTGATTATGCTGGGGTATTTAAGGGATGGCCAGACCCACAGACTCTGCCTTGGTGTGTGTTTGTCCTGGGCCCTGCATCCTGTTTCTGTCCTGCATCCTGTTTCTGAACCGCTGCTGACTTCTCCTGCTCTGATCCCGGCTCGCTCCTGACCATCCCTCTGTCTGACCCTCTGTACCACGCTGCTTGCTACCTGTTCTGATCCCTGGCTTGTGACCCTGACCAATCTCCGCTTGCTCCCCCTGTACCTACCTGCCCTATTGTTATTGACCCGGCCTGCCTGACGACGCTTGCTTGTATGTACTGTTATCTGTGGGTGGTTTGGTTTGTTTGCACTGTATTATGTTTTAGTATTGCACTGCGTTTATGTTTGTATTGTTAGTGTTAATAAATTATATTGTTTATAACATATCTGAGGTCTGCGTTTCCCTGCGTCAGTCACACATCTCTGGTCACACCTGGGAGCCCTGACATTACACCAAGGCCAATCCTGACCAGAAGTGGCTGCACAGGGAAGCCATCTTGGCTTGTTGATGGGAAGGATGGATCTGGACGAGGTTGAGTATTTATCTCTGCTAGTGCTTGATGACAGAGAGTATGCTTATCAGACTCTGAAGGAGTATCCCCGGGATGAACTGCTAGAATGTATACGGCTCGCTCATGTTCTAGTAGATCAGGGCACAGATTTCTCTATGGTGCAGCCATTGATTCAGGTTTGTGTTGAGTTGGTTTCATCTGGTTCCCCCGAATGCAGGGATGAATTTTTGCCACCATTTAGTGCAGACCAGGTTGAGTCCCTGGTGTGGTTATTAGAGGATGATGTGGGTTACTTTCTGGAGCGTTATTCCACATGTTCACCACAGACACTAAGAGATTGTATAAACGCAGTGCAGTCATTGACCAGACAGGCTTTGTGTAAGCTCAGCTTTGTTCAACCCCTACTGCAGACATGGACAGACTTGTTGCACCCAGCCTCAGTCAGCTTACAAAAACCCAGTCCTGCTTCTAACTCTACTCCTGTATTCCCACCAGCTCCTCCAGTTACAGCCCAGTATACTTGGCTATCTACCGCATGTCAGTACCCTGTTCCCACTCACTGCACCTATCCTGCCTTTAACCCTGTAAAAAAGCCCTCTGTAGCAACTGCTCCCTCTCCTGTTCCATCCTCCAGTTTTTCTCTGTCTCCAGCTGCTCCATTCGTTTGCAGACCTGCGTTTACTTGCAGTGCTCCAGTAGTTAAAACCAGAAAAAAGCGAAAATTCTTTCCAACCAATACCATCCTGCCAGTATCCAAACCGGTGAACCTGCCTTCCGTGACTCAGCCGGATGCCTCTCTTCAGCCGGATGCCTCTCTTCAGCCGGATGCCTCTCCTCAGCCTGAGGCCTCTACTCAGCCGGATGCCTCTCTTCAGCCGGATGCCTCTCTTCAGCCGGATGCCTCTCTTCAGCCGGATGCCTCTCCTCAGCCGGATGCCTCTCCTCAGCCTGATGCCTCTCCTCAGCCTGAAGCCTCTCCTCAGCCTGAAGCCTCTCCTCAGCCTGAAGCCTCTCCTCAGCCTGATGCCTGCATTCAGCCTGATGCCGCTACTCAGCATGATGAACTGATCCAGCCCGACGATCCTATTAGGCCAGTTGACTCGATGCCCGCTGTTGATCCAGATGATCCGGTACCTGATCCAGTGCCCGCTGTCGTGCCAATTGACTCAGAGCCCGCTGTCATACCTGGTGACCCGGTGCCTACTGCCTTGCCAGATGACGCGGTGCCCGCTGGCAAGCCAAATGACCTGATGCCTGGTGACCCAGTGCCCGCTGTCATACCTGGTGACCCGATGCCCGCTGTCGAGCCAGACAATCCGATACCTGATGACCCGGTGCCCACTGTCGTGCCTGTTGACTCGGAGCCCACTGTCTTGCCAGACGACTCGGTGCCCGCAGTCTTGCCAGACGACTCGGTGCCCGCAGTCTTGCCAGACGACTCGGTGCCCGCAGTCTTGCCAGACGACTCGGTGCCCGCAGCCTTGCCAGACGACTCGGTGCCCGCAGTCCCGCCAGTTGACTCGATGCCCGCTGTTCCGCCAGTTGACTCGGTGCCCGCAGTCTTGCCAGACGACTCGGTGCACGCAGTCTTGCCAGACGACTCGGTGCCCGCAGTCTTGTCAGACGACTCGGTGCCCGCAGTCTTGCCAGACGACTCGGTGCCCGCAGTCTTGCCAGACGACTCGGTGCCCGCAGTCTTGCCAGACGACTCGGTGCCCGCAGTCTTGCCAGACGACTCGGTGCCTGCTGTTCCGCCAGTTGACTCGGTGCCCGCAGTCTTGCCAGACGACTCGGTGCCCGCAGTCTTGCCAGACGACTCGGTGCCCGCAGTCTTGCCAGACGACTCGGTGCCCGCAGTCTTGCCAGACGACTCGGTGCCCGCAGCCTTGCCAGACGACTCGGTGCCCGCTGTTCCGCCAGTTGACTCGGTGCCCGCAGTCTTGCCAGACGACTCGGTGCCCGCAGTCTTGCCAGACGACTCGGTGCCCGCAGTCTTGCCAGACGACTCGGTGCCCGCAGTCTTGCCAGACGACTCGGTGCCCGCTGTTCCGCCAGTTGACTCGGTGCCCGCTGTTCCGCCAGTTGACTCGATGCCCGCTGTTCCGCCAGTTGACTCGGTGCCCGCAGTCTTGCCAGACGACTCGGTGCCCACTGTCGTGCCTGGTGACTCGGTGCCCGCCGCTTCGTCTGGGGGCCCGAGACCTGTTGCTCCGCCTGAGGGCCCGAGACCTGTCGCTCCATCTGGGGGTCCGGCGCCCGCCGCTCCGCCTGAGGGCCCGAGACCTGTAGCTCCGCCTGGGGGTCCGGCGCCCGCCGCTCCGCATGGGGGTCCGGCGCCCGCCGCTCCGCCTGGGGGCCCGATGCCTGTCGCCCCGTCTGGGGGCCCGATGCCTGTCGCCCCGCCTGGGGGCCCGATGCCTGTCGCCCCGCCTGGGGGCCCGATGCCTGTCGCCCCGCCTGAGGGCCCGAGACCTGTAGTTCCGTCTGGGGGTCCGGCGCCCGCCGCTCCGCCTGGGGGTCCGAGGCCTGTCGCCCCGCCTGGGGGTCCGAGGCCTGTCGCCCCGCCTGGGGGTCCGAGGCCTGTCGCCCCGCCTGGGGGTCCGAGGCCTGTCGCCCCGCCTGGGGGTCCGATGCCTGTCGCCCCGCCTGGGGGTCCGATGCCTGTCGCCCCGCCTGAGGGCCCGAGACCTGTAGTTCCGCCTGGGGTCCGGCGCCCGCCGCTCCGCCCGGGGGCCCGAGGCCTGTCGCCCCGCCTGAGGGCCCGGTGCCTGTCGCCCCGCCCGGGGGCCCGGTGCCTGTCGCCCCGCCCGGGGGCCCGGTGCCTGCCGCTTCGCCTGGTAGCCCGATGTGCCTCTGCCCGGGGTCCTGCCCGATGTGCCTCTGCCCGGGGTCCTGCCCGATGTGCCTCTGCCCGGGGTCCTGCCCGATGTGCCTCTGCCCGGGGTCCTGCCCAATGTGCCTCTGCCCGGAGTCCTGCCCGATGTGCCTCTGCCCGGAGTCCTGCCCGATGTGCCTCTGCCCGGAGTCCTGCCCGATGTGCCTCTGCCCGGGGTCCTGCCCGATGTGCCTCTGCCCGGGGTCCTGCCCGATGTGCCTCTGCCCGGAGTCCTGCCCGGTGTGCCTCTGCCCGGAGTCCTGCCCGGTGTGCCTCTGCCCGGAGTCCTGCCCGGTGTGCCTCTGCTTGGAGTCCAGCCCGGTGTGCCTCTGCCCGGAGTCCAGCCCGGTGTGCCTCTGCCCGGTGTGCCTCTGCCCGGAGTCCAGCCCGATGTGCCTCTGCCCGGAGTCCAGCCCGATGTACCACTGCCCGGAGTCCTGCCCGGTGTGCCAGTCTTTGATATCCCGCCAGTTACCAGACCCGGGCGGTGGAACATTTTTCCCAGCTAGGACTGTTTGGAGCGTCCTGAGGCCGCTCCTTGAGGGGGGGGTACTGTCAGGAATGGACTGGCCAGCTATGGTGGGACTCACCTGCCTTTTGATCTGCAGTACTAGGGCTGGCCAGCGGGTGTTCCCAGCAATCAGAGACTCAACTTTGCAGCCAGCTAACACCTGTAACTGATTATGCTGGGGTATTTAAGGGATGGCCAGACCCACAGACTCTGCCTTGGTGTGTGTTTGTCCTGGGCCCTGCATCCTGTTTCTGTCCTGCATCCTGTTTCTGAACCGCTGCTGACTTCTCCTGCTCTGATCCCGGCTCGCTCCTGACCATCCCTCTGTCTGACCCTCTGTACCACGCTGCTTGCAACCTGTTCTGATCCCTGGCTTGTGACCCTGACCAATCTCCGCTTGCTCCCCCTGTACCTACCTGCCCTATTGATATTGACCCGGCCTGCCTGACGACGCTTGCTTGTATGTACTGTTATCTGTGGGTGGTTCGGTTTGTTTGCACTGTATTATGTTTTAGTATTGCACTGCGTTTATGTTTGTATTGTTAGTGTTAATAAATTATATTGTTTATAACATATCTGAGGTCTGCGTTTCCCTGCGTCAGTCACACATCTCTGGTCACACCTGGGAGCCCTGACATCAACCCTGCTGACTGCGGCAGTCGTGCAGTACCTACTACTGCATTTCAGGACACATCTTGGCTAAATCCACCATGAAAGAAGGTTATGCACACCTTTACTTCAGGCCTATAAAGGAACTAGTACTTCTTTTGACCAAAGAGGAAGACAAGTCATCAACCTGAATTAAAGGTAGGTAAGAAGGAATGTGCATGTTGCTGCCTTCCCCTCTGAATATGGATTTCCATGTCTGGACTTTTGAGACCAACATCTGCAAGTATTATGCTAAATGTTTGCATTGTTTTCCTTTGTTCTTCCCTTCCTTCTTGTTTTGCAGATGTTCCTGGAAAGAATCTTCATTTCCTATATTGGATTAAAGTTTGTTATAATAGAAATCATAGATTTCGACAGGGAGTGTCATGTTTCACATGACTGTCATATACCTTTAAGTGTTCTTTGTATTTTGTCTCTGCTCCTCCCTTTCCTCTGGTTTAGTTCATGCTGTATAGATAGCCCACCCCTTTTTTCAGTAAGGCATTTCAGCTTCAAGCCTCATGTCATGAAGCAGATCACATTATGATCTTTTGACCTATCCAATATTCATTGTTGTAAGATTCTCTCAGGTTTATGGAATAAACTTCACAAGATCTACAAGGCATCATCTGATCAAGTCACTGCCTATGTTATTCAACTAAGATTGGAGTTATCGCTATCTCATCACAAATGTAAGTTACAGAGATCACACTTTCAATGCTTAGATGTTTATCCAGTACAAAAGCAGTCCTGTTCTGTCTCTCCAATCTATTACAATGGCTCTTATTTTTGAGTGCAGCTTCTTTTTTTCCTTGCCTGGTTATTTATGCATGTTGCTATAAAATGTGTTTCATCACAGTGGACTGAATAGATCAATAAAGAGACCAGGGTAGAGACAAGGGAAATTAATGAGTATTTAATATATTCGATATTTTAATATCTGAATTTTAGTAGCATGCAAAAATATGGTCTATCTTGCTTTTTTGTAGTTAACAGAATTAGTGGATTCATTTCTAACAGTAAGACACTTCCTTTAGCCTGTTCTCTCCTCACTGACTTGGGTCATTGATATGTCCAATAAGGATAGGAACTTTACTATCATCAGACATTAGAATGAAGAGAAAAGGTCTTCGCACAGTAAAAACTGTGATAGTGCGAGCAATGGTTATAGCAGAGACAGCCGCAGCCTTTACTCCTTCTTCCTTGATTTCCAGATGTGCATGATGGTGGACATCACTTACAGCAAGGTCTGTGCGGTTTGATAAAGCACATAGATTTGGATACTCAAATATATCATAGAGACCTAGAAATGAAAAAGCCAACAGAGAAAAAGATATGTAAGATTAGATTCAAATGGTTGAAAAAGCCAACAGAGAAAAAATATGTAAGAAGATTAGATTCAAATGCTTTTAACATATTCTGAAAAAAACCTTAGAGTAGAAGAGCAGTGGAAGCTCTTTAATAGGTTTGCTGTGCCATTGCAGAAAACAAAAATCAAAGCTTTCCCAGGTAGGAACATCTATATAAATATATAGAATCACATTTCATAACGAAAGCCATTTTTCCCAAATTATCTTCCAGGACAGCCTATGGGATATGCTCTTCCTTCATCAGGAACAGGGAACATATCACCAGAAAACACTTGGAGAAAACTGGCCAGTTCAGAAAGACATCCTCTCAGTCCAGAGGAGATTCATTGCCTGGAGCCTAGTGCTAGGAGACTTAGCTTAGGATCCCCCTCTACAAACCGTCACCCATCCTGCTTTTTTCATTACCTGCACTCCTGATGGTGGTACTCTTGCCCATCTTTGCTTCTTCAGTTCCTTCCTCTTGAGGGGCTTAAGACGCCTAGGGCCAACTTTTTTTCATGACTGGGAAGGTCACACCCTTGGTTGACCAGTCTGGGCTGGTACGAATCTGCTCTGGTAGCAGTAAGGGAATGTCCCAGTGAGATATGTGCCAAGCTGAGTTTACCAGAACAGCTGTACTAGATGCCAAAATCCCTGGTGCGGCAATGCCATTGTCTGGGCACTGCAGCTCCTAGTTCTGGAGCTGTGAAAGTGCAGAGGATGTAAGCTGGGCCTGCTGATACCTATTCCAGTCAAAGGGAAGTGATGGTATGTAGGCGGGAGGACAATTTTGGGACAATGTTTCCTCCACTCTAACACCTGCTACGATTGACTTGGGCAGACAACATCTTCCATCCATAACTCTTGCACCAGCAATATGCAGCTAACCTTTTTGTCAATAGTTATTACATTTCATCCCCTCAGAGTTTTCCTTGGAATCTGTCTGTGACATGAAATCCCTTGGTAGTGGACTTCAAATTTTGACTTCATGGTTGGCTGTAGAACAGGATGGAGTTCGGTGGGGGGAGGGGGGGGGTGGGGGGAGGGTCATGTTTTCTCAAGGGTTAGGTTTTCATGTGAAACCTGGTTTGTTTTGCTGTATGGGTGGCATTGAGAATTAGCAGGCCCTCTGCTATTCATAGTTACATACGTAGCTAGTCAGGTTAAAAAAAGACAATTTAGTTAAATCAAAAGAAAAGGAATAGAATAAATAGAAAGCCTACATATACAGAATTCTATACCCACAGTTGATCCAGAGGAAGGCAAAAAAAAAACATATAAAGCATGGTCAAGTTTGCTCCAGTGGCAGAAAATAAATTCCTTCCTGATCCCTAAGAATGCAATCAGATATTCCCTGGATCAACAACCTATTATTGCCTATAAATATTATTCTTTGGTTCTATTTTGTGTTTTTAGGAATTCATCTGCTCTTTTTTTAAAGCAATCTACTGAGCTAGGCAGAACTAGTTGTTGAGGGAGTCCATGCCACATTTTCATAGTTCTTGCTGTAAAGACGCCTTTCTGTATATAGAGGTTAAGTCTCTTTCCTACAGAAATAGTATACCCTTGTAGTCACCTTGTTAGTCACCTTAAAGTGACTAACTCAACACCAAGTTCACTAAATTATACATGGTAGTATACTCCCTTAATTGCTTCTTCTCAAGAGACAATACATTCAGTTCTGCTAATCTTTCTTCATAGCTGAGCTCCTTAATGCTTCTTATCAGTTTGGTTGTCCTCTTTCTCCAGTTCTCTGATTTTCTTTCTGTGTACTGGTGCAGAAAACTGAACTGCATATCCTGGATAAAGTTTGTACAAGGGAAAAATTATGTCTCTTTCCCTCTCTGGAGTCTACCTATTTTAATACAGAAAAGTATTTTGCTAACTTTAGAAACTGCAGCTTTGCATTGCATGCTATTATCAAGTCTATGATCTACTAGAACACACAGGTCCTTCCCAACCATTGACTCGCCCAGATGTTCTCACAGAATAGTTAATGCATGCATGTTTCTAAGCCCCATGTGCATGATTTAACATTTATCAACATTAAACCTCATTTGCCACATAGTTGCCCAATTATCAGGGGCATTCAAATAAATGGTACTTTTGAATTTATATAATAAAAGCACAAATTTCAGGGAGTGGAAACTCCCTTTTCATCATCTCCTCCTCTGCAACATTTAAACACTTATCCGAGCATTTAACTAATGCCTGGAAAGTAGGGATACACCAATACAAATATTAGTATCGGTACCTGTACTCATGAAAATGCTCCTGATACCCAAACTGATACTTTGCAGTGCGATTTGTGTCAATGTGATTTGCTGTCCAAATCGCATGCAGTTTCAAATCCCCGCAGCTTTCTCTGTTCTCAGTGCAGGGATGACAGCACGGTCTAGACAGCTTCTGATTGGTCAGCACTGGTCAGCCGTTGCTTTCTCTCCTGTCCTACAGCTGAACATCTGCCTCCATCCTCCACCTGATAGCCGACACCAGTGTATACATCCCACATGTCTTTCTCTCCCACTCTCTGCTCACAGCATGGGATAGGTGCAGGAAGGTTCCCAGCACCACTCCTGTGTGAACTCAGGCTATAACAAGCCTCGGTATCAGCGAGTACTTGACTGAAAGTATCAGTACTTGTACTCGCCAATCAAACAATTGTATATGTGCCTCTCTACTAGCAAGTTTCAGCATGGAAAGATTAAGCCAGTATGCCCTAGGACAGCCTGCTTCACTCCATCAGTGCTGAAATGCTTACCACAGAAAGATTCTTGTGCAATTTCACAACAGGCTATCCAGGATCAGGTGTTCCATGCGCTGAATGCTCACAGGAATGACTCCTATAGACAGGGAACCACCACTGCCAGGATTGTCACTGACAGACGTACAGCCATGTAGTTATTTAGTGTTTTTTTTAACTCACTTTGGCACAATAAAATTTTTTTACATTAAAGTAAAGTATCGCACACAAATATTTTTTTCTTTTTTCATTTTCAAGATTATTGTGATTTGCAGCATCGACCGCTCCCGTCAAACATTTTTCTATTTCAGTTATTTCCAGTTTTCTTTCAAATATTTTCATCTTTATTTTATTTAATTTTTATGCTCTTTATTAATTATTCTTTTTTCAGCGTTCTTTTGTTTTTTTTTTGTTATTTTATTTTTACATATTTCTTCTTTTTTTTTGCTTACTCTTAATCTTTTTTTTTTTTTTCACTTTTCTTACTTCATCACAACACTATTTACCGGTTTTGTCCATGTCACATACCCAAGTTTCCAGCGGCTGCTTATGCATAAAAATACCCTAATCGTGTTACAGATTCCCACCCTGCCCTGGTGGGCAGGGTGAAAAACATTAGGGAGTATGGATTCTTGGCAGTAACATGAAGGCCGAGACCGCTCCATACTTGTGTCACGTTGACTGGCCGGGAGAGCGGCATCTTCTTTTACTAAAGCGATTAGAAAATCAGACAAAAAATACAATCTGATCATTGGTACACAATCATGACAGTTCATGCAACAATATATACGAAAGGACAAGCACAAGAAATTTTCTTGGACGATAGCAGAGGGAAGGATGTTTGTTTAACCCCTTGGTGCTGACCGCCTCCTGGCCCTATAAGGGTTCTAAAAGCCGAGAGATGGAGGTGGGCCTTTGGGTCATGTGGCCACTGTGATTGGCTGTTACAGCGGTCACATGATCGGAAAGCTTCCAATCACAAGTTTGGATTGGGAGCTTACCGATCACCACTGGCTACCGTGCTAGTAAGTAGTTTTAACAGGGCTGCTCAGCGATAAGGTCCACCCCAAGTGGCAGCATATATGCATGAGGTCGGTGTCATAAGGTTAATCAGTACATTATTCGTCTGAAAAAAATCAGAAGACCATGACCATGCATGCTCAGAAACAAAAGAGTACCTTACAATATATTAAATCACTTCTGAAGTTATATTGTGTTGTACGAGAATTTTCGTAACTTTAGTAACCTCTTTATTTTCGATATGAGACTAGCAAGCGGAAAAAATGGACGATCATTTGTCCGATATTCTCATTGTGTGCACGAAGCTTAACTGTACCTAGCATCAACTGAGGGTTGGATTAGACTATTAGCTGATCTGAATTGAAGCAGTCTGTGAGGAACAACTGTAAGCATGAAGAGGAGTCAGAGTTATAACCAGTCCAGTCAGGAGTGGACGGGGCCAGGGGGCAATTGATCCCCCAGGCCACTCTGATGCCCCATAAAAAGGCTGCACTGCTTCCCTTAGGCTTTGCGCACACTCTGTCATGTCCTCTCCCAGGCTTGACCAATGACAGGTGGATGTCAGTGGCTTGGTGGGGCTCTTCAGCTTGCTTCATTTGGAGTCCCACCACAGTGGTGGAATGCCAGGGCCCGGTTGCAAATGTGACCTTTTCAGCCCTAGTAGTTTCGCCACTGGTGGCAGTAGTTTTTTATTTTTGTTTTTTTTGTTTTTTTTTGCAATTAAATTTTTCATTATTTTATAATTTTTTTTTTTAGGAGGCTTGTTGGCGGGCTTTGGTGAAATATCAGGGGTATAAACAGACCTCTGATATTTCACCTTTGAGACAAAGAAAGGAGAATGAGGGCACAGACTTCAATCTCCACCTCTGCAGCAGCACAGAATGAATGGACAGGAATAGCTCTGCACAGAGCTTCCCGTTCATTCACAAACTGAAGCATAGTAAACACAGTTTACTATGGGGGTGCCAAGGGGCAGCAGGACAGGCATAGGGTGGGTGTCATGTAGAGGAACTGCAATTCATGCAGTAACGCCTGCACACCTTGCTGCCCCACTCACTGTTCTCCCTCATAGCGGCGCACTGCAGGAGAAATGACAGCCAATCCCGCAGTTAGGCTGTCGTTGTGTACCCAATTAGATGCTCTGGAACTGCAACTAATCAGGAAATTCTGATATCGTTATGTGACAGTGGTAGAGGTAGACCTTTCGTAATTGGCTGCAGTTTCAGGGCTTCTGATGGCGTACACTTACTAGAATGCAAGAACAGCTGCTGTATAGAGTTTGTGATGGAGCCTCCTGATTTAAATGGCCACTCCTGATGTGCAGGGGAACTCCTGATAATAAATGGGGGGGGGGGGGGGGGGGGGGCGGGGCTCTACTAATAAAGGGGAACTCCTAATGTGAAGGGGGAGACCTCTGATGTAAAGAGGGATTCTGACATAATGGGGACACCTGATGCTCAGTAGGAGGCTATTGATTTAAGGAGGGCTCTTGTGTTAAAGATGGATTCTGATGTGAAACGTAGAATCCTGATGAAAGTAGGGACTAGTGATGCAAAGGGAAACGCCTAATGTAAAAGGGGGGGGGGTCTTCTGATGTAAAGAGGAACTCAGATGTAAAAGGAGACTCAGGATGTTAATTAAGGGGCTCCTGATGTAAAAGGGGGAGTCCTGATGGTAAGTAGGGAGCTCCTGATGTTACAGGGGGGGACTCCTGATGTGAAAGGGGGTCTATTGATGTGAAGAGGACTCCCAATTTAAAGGTAGGCTCCTGATGTAAAGGGAGCTCTTGATTTAAAGGGCCACTACTGATGTGAAGGAGAACTCTGATGTAAAGGGGGACTCTGATGTTAAAGGAGAACTCTTGATGCTAAGTAGGGAACTCCTGATGTAAAGGGAGGACTCCAGATGTAAGGGGAACTACTGAAGTAAAGGGAACTCTGATGTGAAAGGGTGACTCCTGATGTAAAGGGGGTCCTTGATGAAAGGGGGCTCCTGATTTAAGGGGCCACTGCTCATGTGAAGGGACACCTGATGCTAAGTAGGAGATCCTGATGTATAGGAAAAATCCAGATGTGAAGGGAGCTCTTGATTTAAAGAGCCACTACTGATGTGAAGGAGAACTCTGATGTAAAGGGGGACTCTGATGTTAAAGGAGAACTCTTAATGCTAAGTAGGGAACTCCTGATGTAAAGGGAGGACTCCAGATGTAAGGGGAACTACTGAAGTAAAGGGAACTCTGATGTGAAAGGGTGACTCCTGATGTAAAGGGGGTCCTTGATTAAAGGGGGCTCCTGATTTAAGGGGCCACTGCTCATGTGAAGGGACACCTGATGCTAAGTAGGAGATCCTGATTAGAGATGAGCGAATCGAAGTAGGCGAAGTGGAATTCGTTTCGAATATTAGGAAAATTTCGATTCGCGTCGAATCCGAAAATAAGCAGACTTCGGATGCGCGAATCGAAATTTTTCCTAAAATAGCGGCGACATGTGCGGCGACGGAGTGGGGATATCTGGGAAGGCGCGCAGACAAGGCGCGCTGACCCATAATGCATTCATTCATGACATGTGATCGCATTAGCCAATCAGCAGCCAGCCAGCCAGCACAGTGTAATGGTCGAGCTACAAATGGCGGCCATTTTAGAATTCTCCATTTGCCTCCAGTCATTCAACAGAGGCAGACCTGGCTGTATGCAGGGAGAGAGTTAGGGACAGAGAAACGTTAGTTAGGGCCACAGAATCGTTACTTAGGGCCATAGAAACGTTACATAGGGCCACAGAAACGTTTACTTAGGGCCACAGAATCGTTAGTTAGGGCCACAGAAACGTTACTTAGGGACACAGAATTGTTACTCAGGGACAGACAGAATTGTTACTGAGGGATACAGAATTGTTACTGAGGGCCACAGAATCGTTACTTAGGGCCACAGAAACGTTACTTAGGGCCACAGAATTGTTACTTAGTGACAGACACAGAATTGTTACTGAGGGACACAGATTTGTTACTGAGGGCCACAGAATCGTTACTTAGGGCCACAGAATTGTTACTTAGGGACAGACACAGAATTGTTACTGAGGGACACAGATTTGTTACTGAGGGCCACAGAATCGTTACTTAGGGCCACAGAAACGTTACTTAGGGCCACAGAATTGTTACTTAGGGACAGACACAGAATTGTTACTGAGGGACACAGATTTGTTACTGAGGGCCACAGAATCGTTACTTAGGGCCACAGAATTGTTACTTAGGGACAGACACAGAATTGTTAGTGAGGGACACAGATTTGTTACTGAGGGCCACAGAATCGTTACTTAGGGCCACAGAAACGTTACTTAGGGCCACAGAATTGTTACTTAGGGACAGACACAGAATAGTTATTGAGGGACACAGAATTGTTACTGAGGGCCACAGAACCGTTACTTAGGGCCACAGAAACGTTACTTAGGGCCACAGAATTGTTACTTAGGGACAGACACAGAATTGTTACTGAGGGACACAGATTTGTTACTGAGGGCCACAGAATCGTTACTTAGGGCCACAGAATTGTTACTTAGGGACAGACACAGAATTGTTATTGAGGGACACAGAATTGTTACTGAGGGCCACAGAAACGTTACTTAGGGCCACAGAAACGTTACTTAGGGCCACAGAAACGTTACTTAGGGCCACAGAAACGTTACTTAGGGACACAGAAACGTTACTTAGGGCCACAGAATCGTTATTTAGGGCCACAGAAACGTTACTTAGGGACACAGAATTGTTACTCAGGGACAGACAGAATTGTTACTGAGGGATACAGAATTGTTACTGAGGGCCACAGAATCGTTACTTAGGGCCACAGAAACGTTACTTAGGGCCACAGAAACGTTACTTAGGGACAGACAGAATTGTTACTGAGGGACACAGATTTGTTACTGAGGGCCACAGAATCGTTACTTAGGGCCACAGAATTGTTACTTAGCGACAGACACAGAATTGTTACTGAGGGACACCGAATCGTTACTGAGGGCCACAGAATCGTTACTTAGGGCCACAGAAACGTTACTTAGGGCCACAGAATTGTTACTTAGGGACAGACACAGAATTGTTACTGAGGGACACAGAATTGTTACTGAGGGACACAGATTTGTTACTGAGGGCCACAGAATCGTTACTTAGGGCCACAGAATTGTTACTTAGGGACAGACACAGAATTGTTATTGAGGGCCACAGAACCGTTACTTAGGGCCACAGAACCGTTACTTAGGGCCACAGAAACGTTACTTAGGGCCACAGAATTGTTACTTAGGGACAGACACAGAATTGTTACTGAGGGACACAGATTTGTTACTGAGGGCCACAGAAACGTTACTTAGGGCCACAGAAACGTTACTTAGGGCCACAGAAACTTTACTTAGGGCCACAGAATTGTTACTTAGGGACACAGAATTGTTACTTAGGGACACAGAATTGTTACTCAGGGACAGACACAGAATTGTTACTGAGGGATACAGAATTGTTACTGAGGGCCACAGAAACGTTACTTAGGGCCACAGAAACGTTACTTAGGGCCACAGAATTGTTACTCAGGGACAGACACAGAATTGTTACTCAGGGACACAGAATTGTTACTCAGGGACACAGAATTGTTACTGAGGGACACAGAATTGTTACTGAGGAATACAGAATTGTTACTGAGGGCCACAGAAACGTTACTTAGGGCCACAGAATTCTTACTCAGGGACAGACACAGAATTGTTACTCAGGGACACAGAATTGTTACTCAGGGACACAGAATTGTTACTGAGGGACACAGAATTGTTACTGAGGGACACAGAATTGTTACTCAGGGACACAGAATTGTTACTTAGGGACACAGAATTGTTACTTAGGGACACAGAATTGTTACTCAGGGACAGACACAGAATTGTTACTGAGGGATACAGAATTGTTACTGAGGGCCACAGAAACGTTACTTAGGGCCACAGAAACGTTACTTAGGGCCACAGAAACGTTACTTAGGGCCACAGAATTGTTACTCAGGGACAGACACAGAATTGTTACTCAGGGACACAGAATTGTTACTCAGGGACACAGAATTGTTACTCAGGGACACAGAATTGTTACTGAGGGACAGACACAGAATTGTTACTGAGGGACACAGAATTGTTACTGAGGGACACAGAATTGTTACTGAGGGCCACAGAACTGTTACTTAGGGCCACAGAAACGTTACTCAGGGACACAGAATTGTTACTCAGGGACAGACACAGAATTGTTACTCAGGGACACAGAATCGTTTAATTAAAGAGTATGTCAGACAACATGCAGAGGAGTGGCAGAGGAGGCAATGTTTTAGGAGCGAGCAGACGTGGCAGCAGAGGAAGGGGTCGAGGCAGCACTATTCGCAGCCAGAGGCCAGTGCTCCCGGTGTCATCCAGCGGTCGTGTCTCCACCGACAACCCTGCCGTCATTGATTGGTTGGCTCGGTCGTCTTCCTCTTCCCAGGTCACCTCTGACACCTACAGCCAACGGTCGGTGGGTACGTCAGACACAACCGTTAGTTGGCATGGCCCGGGACCAAGCCCACTGAAATCACGTGTCCTCTACCTGCCCCTGTCCTTTGGTGTTCCCTCACCAAGCGAAGTATCGCATGCTGTGGGCTCAGCCCCACTGTACAGTGCGGAAGAGCAAACAGAGGGCGGTCAGGAACGGGGGGAGACATCCGCCTCTTCAGCAGCCAGGCGAAGAAGTAGTGGCGAGGAGAGTGGCTCGGTAGCCGGTCTAGAGACAGGTCTGTCTCCTGACCCACACGCAGCCGAGGGGGCTAGTAGTGAGGCGGAGACCCTAATTGATGATGAGGAGGCTGATCGCACTTGGCAGCCTCGTCGTCATCAGGCTATTGCTTCCGCATCATCAGGAGAAGAGGGTGGCAGCTTGGCAGCGAGCAAAACAGTCGGTGGGTTGCCCAGGAGGCAGCAGGGTCGCAGCAGTGTCAGTGGAGGCAAAAGGCCACGGAGTACAGCACCAGCTCCACTGCAGCCTACCACCACGGCCAGTAGTGGTGCCGGTGTGCACGGAGGAAGCAGCAGTCAGCCAGTGAGGAGTATCGGGGGCAAAGTTTCCTACTCGGCGGTGTGGCAATTTTTTGTCAAGCCGCCCGAGGAAGTAAACGTAGCCGTATGTCGACTATGTGGCCAGAAAGTCAAGCGTGGCCAGGGGGCTCATGTTGGGACTACAGTGTTGCGGCAGCATATGCAGCGTCGCCATTTGGTGGCCTGGGAAAACCGTGATAAAGATACGGCGGTTCTGCCCGCCCCAGCCCCCGCTCCATCACCCGCTCCGTTACTTGCTCCGTCACCCGATGTCAATCGCCCTCTATCAGCCAGTCAAGGCTCCAACACCTCTGCTGAGGGGAGTTGTCGCTCGTTGCCATCTTCCGCTCATTCAGATGCTCCTTCTCCTGCTACTCCTGTTCACGGATTCCGTCAGCAGTCTTTCTTGGAATCCGTTTCCAAGAGACAACAGTTTGCGAGCACGCACCCGACGGTGCAAAAGCTGAACGTCCTCCTGTCCAAGTTGCTGGTGCTGCAGTCCCTCCCTTTCCAAGTGGTGGACTCAGCACCTTTCCGAGAAATGATGGCTTGTGCCGCGCCGCGGTGGAGAGTGCCAAGCCGTCATTTCTTCGCCAAAAAGGCAGTGCCAGCCCTGCATTCACATGTAGAAGAGATGGTGGGCCAGTCTTTAAGCATGTCGGTCTCTGCCAAAGTGCACGGCAGCGCCGACGTGTGGAGCTGTAACTACGGTCAGGGACAGTACATGTCATTTACGGCCCACTGGGTGAACGTGGTGCCGTCACAGCCGCACCAGCAACTTGGACAGGTCACGCCGCTTTTGCCTCCACGTTTGCACGTCCTTGGTCCACAAAACATGTCCGCCTCTACCACCTCTTCTTCCTTCGTGTCCTCAGCCGCCACCCCCGTGCCAAGTCCCATTACCCGACCGGCATATCACATGTGCAGGGCGCAGCGGTGTCAAGGTGTGCTGCACCTGGTATGCCTTGGCGAACGTAGTCACACAGGGGAGGAACTTCTCAGTGTAATGAACAGAGAAATCGACAGATGGCTGTCTCCGCGCAAACTCAAAATCGGAACCATGTTGACCGACAACGGAAAGAACATGGTGTCTGCTCTGCGTCAAGGAAGGTTGTGCCATGCGCCATGCATGGCTCACGTGTTCAATCTGGTTGTCAAGCGGTTCCTAAAATCCACCATCCCACTGCAAGACATCCTTAAAATGTCACGTAAACTTTGCATGCATTTCAGCCATTCCTACACCGCAAAGCACACCCTCCTTGAGCTGCAGCGGCAGAACGGAATTCCACAGCATCGCCTGATCTGCGACGTTGCAACAAGGTGGAATTCAACCCTACACATGTTAGACCGCCTTTACGAACAGCGAAAGGCCATCACCGATTTCCTGATGTTACAAGCGGATAAAGGTACTCCCCTGTGTAACTTCGATGTCAGCCATTGGCAGCTCATGCGTGACACCTGCCGCTTGCTCAGGCCCTTTGAGGAGGCCACGCTATTCGTGAGTCGGCAGGACTATGGGATGAACAACGTCATTCCTCTGTTGCACGTCTTGGAACAAATGCTGTTAACAATGGCTGGTCAGGGTGCGGTAGACGTGGCGCACAGATCTAAACGCCACATGACCCCTGTGGGGGCAGGACAGGAAGAAGAGGAGGAGGTAGAGGAGGACATTTGTGCTCAGGAATTATTGAGTGAAATGGGTGGTTTTTCCACTCAGCGGACAGGAGTGGAGGAGCAGAAGCATGTGGTAGAGGAGGAGGAGGAGGAGACAGAGGACCCAGACGCACCGTGGCAGTATGCTGTGGAGATGGAGGCAGGGAGTCCCTCGCATTCCTTGGCACAAATGGCCCATAGCATGCTCGGTTGCTTGCGTAGCGACAGCCGAATAATAACCATCAGATAGAGGGATGACTTTTGGCTGTCCACCTTGTTGGACCCTCGCTACCGTTCAAAAATGGTGGCCTTTTTCACACCTGCTGAGAGGGAGGCCAAAATAACGTACTATAAAAACCACCTATGTAGTCAGTTGGTCTCTGCCTTTCTGCGCCAACGTCCATCCTCAGACACTGTGGGCCCTGTGCGCTCGCGTTCCGCTGCCATGGCAGCAGGGGAGGGGTGGGGTGGTAGGAGCAGTGGTAGCTCCACCAGCAGCGGCTGCCTCAGTCTGCAGTCGATGATGAGTAGCTTTCTTCACCAGCGCAGTGAGGAAACTACTAACCAGCCGCAGCAGCAGCAGCATCAGGTGGACCTGGAGCAGGACCTCAAACAACAGGCTTGGGCCTACTTGGACAGCACCCTGCCAACCGAGGTAGACAATCCCCTTGACTACTGGGCAACGAAACTTGACCTTTGGCCCCAACTAGCTGAATTTGCCCTTGAAAGGCTGTCATGCCCGGCCAGTAGCGTGGCATCGGAGCGCGTGTTTAGTGCGGCAGGAGGTATTGTAACTCCGCGGAGGACACGACTGTCCACCCAAAGTGTGGAGAGACTCACGTTTGTGAAAATGAATCAGGCGTGGATTAGTCTGGATTTCAAACCACCAGTTCCTGACACAACTGATTAAATCCGCCATTAATCATGCCCCTGCCATGTGCCACTTTCAGGTCTACTCACACTGCTGGTGTGTTCCATTTTTTGTCATAGGGTGCTGGCAGATTACGGGCCTCCCATAGCTGCTGCCAGGCCCCTAATCTGCCATGGGCCCCTATACCGCCTCCTCATGCTGCTGCCAGGTCCATAGTCTCTCATGGGTCCCTGTACGGCCTCCCATTGCTGCTGTCTCCATCGCCACACTCTGCCATGTGCCACTTTCAGGTCTCCTCACACACTGCTGGTGTGTTGAATTTTTTGACATAGGGTACTGGCAGATTACGGGCCTCCCATAGCTGCTGCCAGGCCCCTAATCTGCCATGGGCCCCTATACCGCCTCCTCATGCTGCTGCCAGGTCCAGAGTCTCTCATGGGTCCCTGTACGGCCTCCCATTGCTGCTGTCTCCATCGCCACACTCTGCCATGTGCCACTTTCAGGTCTCCTCAGCCACACTCTGCCATGTGCCACTTTCAGGTCTCCTCACACTGCTGGTGTGTTCCATTTTTTGTCATAGGGTGCTGGCAGATTACGGGCCTCCTATAGCTGCTGCCAGGCCCCTAATCTGCCATGGGCCCCTGTACCGCCTCCTCATGCTGCTGCCTGGTCCAGAGTCTCTCATGGGTCCCTGTACGGCCTCCCTTTGCTGCTGTCTCCATCGCCACACTCTGCCATGTGCCACTTTCAGGTCTCCTCACACACTGCTGGTGTGTTCAATTTTTTGACATAGGATGCTGGCAGATTACGGGCCTCCCATAGCTGCTGCCAGGCCCCTAATCTGCCATGGGCCCCTATACCGCCTCCTCATGCTGCTGCCAGGTCCAGAGTCTCTCATGGGTCCCTGTACGGCCTCCCATTGCTGCTGTCTCCATCGCCACACTCTGCCATGTGCCACTTTCAGGTCTCCTCACACACTGCTGGTGTGTTCAATTTTTTGACATAGGGTGCTGGCAGATTACGGGCCTCCCATAGCTGCTGCCAGGCCCCTAATCTGCCATGGGCCCCTATACTGCCTCCTCATGCTGCTGCCAGGTCCAGAGTCTCTCATGGGTCCCTGTACAGCCTCCCATTGCTGCTGTCTCCATCGCCACACTCTGCCATGTGCCACTTTCAGGTCTCCTCACACTGCTGGTGTGTTCCATTTTTTGTCATAGGGTGCTGGCAGATTACGGGCCTCCTATAGCTGCTGCCTGGCCCCTAATCTGCCATGGGCCCCTGTACCGCCTCCTCATGCTGCTGCCAGGTCCACAGTGTCTCATGCCATGTGCCACTTTCAGGTCTCCTCACACTGCTGGTGTGTTTAATTTTTTGACATAGGGTGCTGGCAGATTACGGGCCTCCTATAGCTGCTGCCAGGCCCCTAATCTGCCATGGGCCCCTATACCGCCTCCTCATGCTGCTGCCAGGTCCAGAGTCTGTCATGGGTCCCTGTACGGCCTCCCATTGCTGCTGTCTCCATCGCCACACTCTGCCATGTGCCACTTTCAGGTCTCCTCACACACTGCTGGTGTGTTCAATTTTTTGACATAGGGTGCTGGCAGATTACGGGCCTCCCATAGCTGCTGCCAGGCCCCTAATCTGCCATGGGCCACTGTACCGCCTCCTCATGCTGCTGCCAGGTCCACAGTGTCTCATGCTATGTGCCACTTTCAGGTCTCCTCACACTGCTGGTGTGTTGAATTTTTTGACATAGGGTGCTGGCAGATTTCGGGCCTCCCATAGCTTCTGCCAGGCCCCTAATCTGCCATGGGCCCCTATACCGCCTCCTCATGCTGCTGCCAAGTCCAGAGTCTCTCATGGGTCCCTGTACGGCCTCCCATTGCTGCTGTCTCCATCGCCACACTCTGCCATGTGCCACTTTCAGGTCTCCTCACACTGCTGGTGTGTTCCATTTTTTGTCATAGGGTGCTGGCAGATTACGGGCCTCCTATAGCTGCTGCCAGGCCCCTAATCTGCCATGGGCCCCTGTACCGCCTCCTCATGCTGCTGCCAGGTCCACAGTGTCTCATGCCATGTGCCACTTTCAGGTCTCCTCACACTGCTGGTGTGTTGAATTTTTTGACATAGGGTGCTGGCAGATTACGGGCCTCCCATAGCTGCTGCCAGGCCCCTAATCTGCCATGGGCCCCTGTACCGCCTCCTCATGCTGCTGCCAGGTCCACAGTGTCTCATGCCATGTGCCACTTTCAGGTCTCCTCACACTGCTGGTGTGTTCAATTTTTTGACATAGGGTGCTGGCAGATTACGGGCCTCCTATAGCTGCTGCCAGGCCCCTAATCTGCCATGGGCCCCTATACCGCCTCCTCATGCTGCTGCCAGGTCCAGAGTCTCTCATGGGTCCCTGTACGGCCTCCCATTGCTGCTGTCTCCATCGCCACACTCTGCCATGTGCCACTTTCAGGTCTCCTCACACTGCTGGTGGGTTCCATTTTTTGTCATAGGGTGCTGGCAGATTACGGGCCTCCCATAGCTGCTGCCAGGCTCCTAATCTGCCATGGGCCCCCGTACCGACTCCTCATGCTGCTGCCAGGCCCGTAATCTGTCATGGGCCCCTGTTGTTGCTTGTTGGCATATTCCGCTCGTTCAGATGCTCCTTCTCCTGCTACTCCTCTTCACGGATTCCGTCAGCAGTCTTTCTTGGAATCCGTTTCCAAGAGACAACAGTTTGCGAGCACGCACCCGACGGTGCAGAAGCTGAACGTCCTCCTGTCCAAGTTGCTGCTGCCAGGCTCGTAATCTGTCATGCGCCCCTGTACCGCCTCCCCATGCTGCTGCCAGGTCCAGAGTGTGTCATGGGTCCCTGTACGGCCTCCCATTGCTGCTGCCAGGCCCGTAATCTGCCATGGGCCCCCGTACCAATTCCTCATGCTGCTGCCAGGCCCGTAATCTGTCATGGGCCCCTGTACCGCCTCCTCATGCTGCTGCCAGGTCCAGAGTGTGTCATGGGTCCCTGTACGGTCTCCCATTGCTGCTGTCTCCATCGCCACACTCTGCCATGTGCCACTTTCAGGTCTCCTCACACTGCTGGTGGTTTCCATTTTTGTCATAGGGTGCTGTATGGCCTCCCATTGCTGCTGCCTCCACCGCCACACTGTGGCTCCACACTCTGGTTTTGGCCCCGTGACTGCCCAAATGAGTGAAGTGTGCGGTGATTCTAAGATCGACGGCACTCATCTGCATGTCATACTGACTGTCAGTATTATTTCTCTTCCCCAGCATACTCCAAGGGCATTTAAATTAAAGGTACAGTGTTCTGCACTAATATAAAGTCTCTCTGAAGCCTAGAAACACCCTTTTATAAGTTAAATTCGCAGCGAATATATTCGACTCGAATCAAAATTTTTCCACGAATTCGCCGAATCAGTCGAATCGAATTTTTGAATACTTCGCTCATCTCTAATCCTGATGTATAGGAAAAATCCAGATGTGAAGGGGGGACATCTAATATAAAAGGGGACTAAATATACTTTGAGTACTGGCAACAAAGTATTCCTTAGCCCCTGACTGTATCTGAGTATATACATGGCAGGATTTTTAAATTAAATGCACGTTTATGTAAGTGAGTGTCTCACTCAGCACAGTAATTATGCAGTATTTTGTAGGTATGAGATTAAAGAGTTCTCTAAATTTAGATCTAGATTTAGATCTAGATTTAGATGAATGACGAAAGTGGCAGGTGGGGATCAGGAGGAGGCAGGAAGAGGGAGAGCTGGAGGGGGGCTGAGTAGCTGCACCATGGACCTATGGGTTGTACTTTCCCCTGGGCCAAAAGTACAGAAGTGGAGGTACAGATGTTTTTCCACTTTGGTGTGCTTTTATTTACCTCTTTATATACTGTGTATATATATATGTTTTACTTGTAAGGCCTGGTTCACACCAATGCGTTTTTAGTGCTTTTTGCAGAAATGCACTACGGCCCATTTAACATGGTTTCCTATGGGAAACGTTCACATCTATGCTTTTTTGAGCCGCTGGGTGTTGGAGAAGGTCAAGGACTTTTCTAAAAACACAAAATGTTGCTTTTTTGATTCAATAGACCTCAATGGAGATGCTGCAGAAAACATGTGACATATTTTTGATGCGTTTTGCGTTTTTAGTCTGCACATCAACAAGTTGAACCCCAAAAAAAAAGAAGCAAAAACGCATTAAAAAAGTATCAAAAACGGCCGTGAAAAAAGCAAAACACACCGCAAAAAGGACAAAACGCAAATTGCATTGGTGTGAACCACGCCTTTGTGGGCTCTCATTTTACTTCTTTGGGTGTTTTTGCCTTACTGGTCAATTATTTGTTTCATTATTTCCTTGATATGTCTACCTTACAGTTGTTTGGCCCTGTGCCTGCTCAAGGTCATCTGTCTAGTGCGAAATGCAAGCTGCACCACCCTGACCCCCCTCCGGTGGAGGAGGGAATGGAGAACATAGTGGAGCACACAGCAAAACGGAGTTTTAGGAGTTAAAAAAGGCAATGAAGAGGGTGAAACAGTGACCTTTACTGGACATCCCTCCAAAATTGAACAAAAGAAGAGAAGTAAACTGGTCTGGGAGGCTACCAAGAGGTCTACACCAACATTAAAGGAGCTGCAGGAATATCTAGCAAGTACTGACTGTGTGCACATGTGACAACAATCTCCCATATTCTTCATATGTCTGGGCTATGGGGTAGAGTGGCAAGATGGAATCCTTTTCTTACGAAGGAAAACATCCAAACCCGGCTAAATTTTGCAAAAACACATTGGAAGTCTCCCAAAAGCATGTGGGAAAATGTGTTATGATCTGATGAAACCAAGGTTGAACTTTTTGGCAAAATTCCAAAAGATATGTGTGGCGCAAAAATATCACTGCGCATCACAAAAAGAACACCATACCCACAGTGAAGCAATGTGGTGGCAGCATCATGCTTTGGGGCTGTTTTTCTTCAGTTGGAACTGGGGCCTTAGTCAGTCAAGGTAGAGGGAATTATGAACAGTTCCAAATAACAGTCAATATTGGCACAAAACCTTCAGGTTGCTGCTAGAAATCTGAACATGAAGAGGAACTTCATCTTTCAGCATGACAAAGACTCAAAGCATACATCCAAATCAAGAAAGGAATGGCTTCACTAGAAGAAAATTTAAGTTTTGGAACAGCCCAGCCAGAGGTCAAACCTGAATCTGATTGAAAATCTGAGGGGTGATCTGAAGAGGGCTGTGCAGAGAAGATGCCCTCACAATCTGACAGATTTGAAGTGTTTTTGCAAGGAAGAGTGGGCAAACATTGCCAAGTCAAGATGCACCATGCTGATAGACTCATACCCAAAAAGACTTAGTGCTGTAATAAAATCAAAAGGTGCTTCAACAAAGTATTCGTTTAAGGGTGTGCACACTTATACAACCATATTATTTTAGTTTTTTTATTTTTACTTCCCTCCACCTAAAATATTTCAGTTTGTTGTTCAACTGAGTTGTACAGTTTATAGGTTGCATTTAAGGTGGAAAAAGTTCTGAAAAGATTTATCTTTGTCTCATTTTTTACATCACAGAAACCTGACATTTTAACAGGGGTGTGTAGACTTTTTATATCCACTGTACATATAAACCTCTAAGAGCTCCCTGTGTTTTGCAGTGTATCAATATTATTTGGCATGCTGTAAGACAGGTATGACATATGAGGAGCGATTTCTTTATTGGCTTATTTACACCTGCTTTGCTGTCTGAAGAGCGATATGTGTACAGAAGCAGAGTGTTGCAGCAGCACCATGTGTACACCCCAGCTGCTGTCTCTTCAGCAAAAGGGGGAGTGGTTGGGCGGGGGCAATAAAAAATTCAACTCAACCACAAGGTTTTACCGCTCTCAACTGCTAGTGTAAACAAGCACTAAAGTCTCATTTTGGTGGTTTAGGATCGCAGGTGGAATCGCTGCAATTCTGCCTGCGATTTCAAATCACACTGCAATCATGGAAAAATGCAACACGTGTGTTTAGGTGCCATTCTTTTTTACGTTTTGCCATGAATGTCACGTGACATCGCACGAGGCTTGTCACCCATAAAGGAGCAGGAGCTTCTTTGGGTGGCAAGCTATGAGTAAAGTGGTTTGCTGAGATTGCTGCACAATCAGGACAAAACCGCAGTAAGCTTGAGGTGTCATTAAAAATGATTGGCATCGAAAAGTTTTTGCCACAACTACAGTGCAATTTGGAATTGCAGGCAGAATCGCAGTGATTCTGCTTATGATCCCAAATCGCTGGATATGAATGGAGACTAGATTGATTATAATATGTTAGTAGTCTCTTGCATCTAACTTCCTGTTCACACTTCATGTAGTAGGAAAGCACAATCCCAATCCCAATTATTTTGCGTGATTCACTGTGTGTTGTGGGATAGGCCAGCCCATTCATGTTTTTTGCGCCAAAGAAGCTCCTGTACCACTTTGGGCAATGAGCTGCAGGTGATTTTTTTCCCATGCATTTTTTCGCAATTGCTGAATGTTTTTGTTGCGTTACAATCACAGAAAAATCGTATCGTTCTTAACCACTTGCCATCCTGATTTACCCCCCTTAACCACTTGAGCACCTGAGGATTTACCCCCCTTAATGACCAGGCCTCTTTTTGCTACTCGGCGCTGCACTAATTCAACTGATAATTGCGCAGTCATGCAATGCTGCACCCAATCGAAATGTACATCCTTTTTTTCACACAAATAGAGCTTTCTTTCGGTGTAATTTGATCACCTGTGTGCTTTTTATTTTTCACGCTATAAACAAAAATGTTGAAGAAAAACAATATTTTTTACTTTCAGCTATAAAAAATATATAGTAAACTCAAAGTTGGTTATAAATTTAGGCCAAAATGTATTCTGCTCCATGTTTTTGGTAATAAAAAATCCCAATAAGTGTATATTGATTGCTTTGTGTGGAAGTTATAGCGTCTACAAACTATGGTATAAATACTGCAATTTACGCCATTTTTATGCTATACAGCGCTGTGCAAGTTTAACGGACAATTGCGCGGTCATGCAATACGGTACATAAATTAAATTTACATCCTTTTTTTCCCCACAAATTGAGCTTTCTTTCGGTGGTATTTGATCGCCTGTGCGGTTTTTATTTTTTGCGCTATAAAAAAAAGGCTGACAATTTTGAGGAAAAAAAAACAATATTTTGGACTTTTTGCTATAAAACATGTCCAGTAAAAAAAAATGCAAAAATCAAATTTAGTCATAAATTTCTGCCAAAATGCATTCTGCGACATGTCTTTGCTAAAAAAAAATCCAAATACGTGTAAATTAATTGGTTTACGTGAAAGTTATAGCGTTTACAAATGGCGGGAAAGATACTGGAATTTTTAATTTTTATTTATACTAATAATGGCGCCGATCAGCGACTTTTGGCGTCAATCAGCGACATATGGCGGCGACCGGCGACTTATGGCAGGACTGCGGGACAGCAGTGGACATTTTGACACTGGGGGGGGGGAACTGACTTGGGGTCACTGACATCCCCAGTGACACCAATACAGTGATCAGTGAAAAAAAACCACTGAAACTGTACTAATGTCACTGGGGAGGAAGGGGTTAACATTTTTAGAATTTGCAGTGTAAGGGGAGTGTTTTACTAGGGGGCGGGGGTGTGTACTGGATGGGGGGAGGGAGGGGGGAGCTGATCGAGGGAGAGAAACTCTGCAGCTTCTCACAAGCTGTCAGAGAACTGACACAGAACAGGGCTGTGTGTAAACAATGCAGCCCTGCTCTGTGTTAGCGATCACCGGCAATCGCGGGAAAACGGCCAGTAAAAACCATTCATGACCCGTCGGCTGACACCCGCTGCTGACACCCGCGGGACAGGTAGGGCGGGCGCGCGCCCTCTACCTGTTTTGAAGGCAGCCGTTTTAAAAAGTGCTTTTGCCTACGAGCGCTGCCCTGCCACCGTTTATATGCGGTGGCTGGGCGGCAAGTGGTTAATGACCAGCCCTCTTTTTGCTATTCAGCGCTGCACTATTTCAACTGATAATTGTGTGGTCAAGCAATGCTGTACCCAAATGAAATTTATATCCTTTTTTTCACACAAATAGAGCTTTCTTTTGCTGGTATTTGATCACCTGTGCGCTTTTTATTTTTTGTGCTATCAACAAAAAAATACCAAAAATTTTGAAGAAAAACAATATTTTTTATATTCGGCTATAAGAAATATATATAGTAAACTCAAAGCCAAAATTGAGGCCAAAATGTATTCTGCTACATGTTTTTGGTAAAAAAATCCCAATAAGTGTATACTGATTGCTTAGTGTGAAAGTCATAGCATCTACAAAGTATGGTATAGATACTATAATTTACGCCTTTTTTTGCTATACAGCGCTACACTAGTTTAATCAACAATTGCGCGGTCATGCAATACGGTACATAAATGAAATGTATGTCCTTTTTTCACACAAATAGAGCTTTATTTGATCACCTGTGCACTTTTCATTTTTGGCTCTATAAACAAAAAAAAGTTTTCTTTTTAAATTAAAAAAACCCAAAGTGATATTTTCTCTTTTCTGTCATAAAAAACATCCAGAACTCTCAAATTTTGTCATAAATTTAGGTCAAAATGTATTCTGCTACATGTTTTTGGTTAAAAAAAATCCCTATAAGTGTATATTGATTGCTTTGTGTGAAAGTTATAGCATCTATAAACTATGGTATAGATAATGGAATTTACACAGCTTTTACTTTCTGACTGCCCATCACATTTCTTGAGGTGCTAAAATACCAGGACAGTACAAATACCCCCAAATCCCAAATGACCTCTTTTCAGAAAGTAGACACCCAAAGCTATCTGCTGAGAGGCATGTTGAGTCCATGGAAGATTCATTTTTTTTCCCACAAGTTTTTGGAAAATGACATCCAATGATCACTTTGAAAGCCTGAAGGTGCATAACTTCCTCATTTCACTTCCTCACTACCTATCACAGTTTCGGAGGCCCTGAAATGCCAGGATAACATCAAACCCCCCCCCCCCAATTACCCCTTTTTGGAAAGCAGGCACCCCAAGGAATTTAAAAAGAGGCATAGTAAGTATTTTGCAGATCACATGTTTTCTCACAAGGTTTTGAAATATAAAAAAAAAGGAAAAAAATATGTTTTTGTCTTCTTTCTTCATTTTCCAAAAACTTGTGGCAACAAACAAGATCTGTAAAATACTCACCATGCTTCTCATCAAATTCCTTGGGGTGTCTACTTTCCAAAAAAGGGGTTTATTTTTGGGGGGGATTGGTGCTATCCTGGCATTTCAGGGCCTCCAAAACTGATAGGTAGTCAGGAAGTGTAATGAGGCAATAAAGCCCTTTAACAGCCTGAAGGTGCATATTGGATTTTGGAGTCCTGTACTTGGCTAGACTGCCAAAAAGTCTGACATGTGGTACCCCCATATTCAGGAGAAGTAGCAGAATATATTTTGGGGAGTAATTCCACATATACCTGTGGCATGTATGGAACCGGACATAAAGCGAGCAAAATCATCTCTTGTATTAAAAGAGGTATAGACTCCAGAGAGAGATATCATTTTACCCCTGTACAAATCATTAGTAAGACCTCATCTGGAATCTGGGGAACTGGAGAAAGTACAGAGAAGGGCAACTAAACCGATACGAGGCATGGATGAGATCAGCTATGAGGAAAGATTAGAGGAACTGAATTTATTCTCTCTTGAGGAGATTAAGGGGGGATATGATCAACATGTATAAATACATCAGTGGTTCATATAGTGAACTCGGTGTAGAGCTATTCACCCTGAGGTCATCACAGAGGGCAAGGGGGCACCCTTTACGTCTGGAAGAAAAGAAATGTAATCTCCAAACACGGAAAGGTTTCTTCACAGTGAGAGCTATAAAAATGTGGAATAGACTCCCTCAAGAGTTGGTTCTGGCCAGCTCAGTGGATTGCTTCAAAAAAGGCCTGGATTATTTCTTAGATATACAGAATATAACTGGATACTAACATTTATAGGTAAAGTTGATCCAGGGAGTATCCGATTGCCTCTCGGGGGATCAGGAAGGATTTTTTTCCCAGCAGGAGCAAATTGTATCATGCTTTGCTGGGTTTATTTTGCCTTCCTCTGGATCAACTGTGGGTATAGGATTTTACCTTTTTTTTTTTTTTAATGGTTGAACTGGATGGACTTTTTTCTTTTTTTCAGCCAACTGTAAATTTTCCGTAAAAAAAAAGAATCTTTCTTGTAATTTTCCAAAAGCTTGTGGTAAAAAATAAATTCTTCTATTGATTCAACATCTCAGCACATCGTTTGGGGTGTTTACTTTCCAAAAAGGGGTCGTTTTTGGGGATGAGGGAATTTTATGCCCAGCATTAGAAGTTTATGCCACACATCATTCACTCTTCTAACCACCTGAAGACCAAGCCTTTTCTGAAACTTTGTTCCCATGAAAAAAAAAAATCTGTATTTTTAGCTAGGAGATTACTTTGAACCCCAAAACATTTATATTTTTTTAAAGGAGACACCCTAGTGAATAAAATGGTGGGTGCTGCAATTTATGTCACATAGTACTTGCGCAGCAATTTTTAAATGCACATTTTAAAAAAAAAAAATACACTTTTCTACTTTTAATGCACAAAAACACAATATATTGGCCAATTATTTGGTAAAATATAAAATATGATGGTATGCCGAGTAAATAGACCAAACATGACATGCTTTAAAACTGCGCATGCCCCGTACAATGGCGACAAACTGCATACATTTTTAATATCCATAGGCAACTATTTAAAAGCCTTTACAAGCTACCATTTTAGATTTACAGTGGAGGTCTAGTGCTAGAATTACTGACCTTGATCTGACGTTCACGGTGATACTTCACATACATGGTGCAACCGCTGTTTACATACTGGCACAGGGTCAACGCTCACGCACACAAGTGTTTTTTGTGTATGCAGCCTGTGGGCTGAGTGAAAAAAAGAGAAGAAATCTCTGCCAGAAAAAGTGAGTGGTTGACCACCATTAGAATATACCACCCTGCATCCACCCACTTCTAATGGTGAGCACACAGTAGGTCGCACGGTGCTACATGCGCAAATTCCAAGATTGTACAAATGCCTAAATAGTGGCATGCTTGTATAAAAATTGTCCACGTACCCCATATGGAAAAAGGATGACACCAAGTCCCAAACTATCTTGCCACTACTCCCCATGTAGTCTGGGCATCCGCGGGGCTCCTCGTGACTATCTTTTCCCTCATAAATCCGAAACTTATATGTATAGCCTGTTGCCCTCTCACAGGTCTTACACATTTTGACCCCATTGCTTGCTGGAGAGAAATGGTTTGAATGCATGGCGGCCAGAAAAATTAATGAGGGACTCATCAACGCAGATGTTTTGCTGGGGAGTATAGACATCTGCAAATTTTTGGTTAAGGTGATTTTTCAAGGGACCGAATTTTGTGGAGCCGGTCAAATTCAGGGTCACCCCGAAGACAACAGAGTGTATTGTTTTTGAAATGCATAAAACACATTATACTCTCGTACCTATGCCTGGCCTTGACAGCAGAGAACACGGGCATATGATGAATTGGGTCTGTGGACCAATACAACTGCAATTAATTTTTTTTAGTAATGCCCATGTTGAGGGTTAGGCCCCAAAAAAATTTAAATTTGGAAACCATAATGTGTTTCCATGTGAATGGTCTGGCAAGGTTTGAATTTGGGTTGGCAGCGATAAATTGTTGTGCATATAAATTGCTTTCCACAATCAATGCATACAGATCTTCCGTGAAAAACAGCTCCAAAAAATCAAGGGGAGTAGTTAAATTTGTTGTTTCCACCTGAATTCCTGGTTGGGCAGTGAATGGGGGAAGTACAGTTGCTGATTCTGCGAACACTGCTGTTTTGTGTGCAATGTAGCAAGTGACAGTGACCTACTGACACTGCACTTGCTGGGGGAGAAGGGGGGAGGGTAAGCGTAGGGGCTAAATGCAGGTGCCGGGACTGATCCCGCTAACATTGCATTTTTGGGGACACAATAGTAATGTGAATGCTGGTATAGTGCTGATCTGATCAAAGATATTGATCCGTTCAGACACTATACTAGCAATGGAGGTTTATTGTGTAAGTGTGTTCCTGGCAATCAAGGAGTTAAATGTGATTACTGGTGTACTGATGAGCAATCTGACGCTGTCTGAGAGGGGATGAAAACCACGGGAGCGGGAATCACGTATATATATGTGATTTTGCGCAACCGTGCCGCCCTGTAGCAGTATTTCTGCTATAGGGCGGTCAGGCAGCAGTTACAGAAGCGGTGCATTACGGCGCTGCGTTATTTCAACTGGCAATTGCGCGGTCATACAACGCTGCACCAAAATTAAATTTATGGCCTTTTTTTCCCAAGAATTGAGCTTTCTTTCGGTGGTATTTGATCGTTTGTGCAGCTTTTATTTTTTGCGCTATAAAATAAAAAAAAAACGACAATTTTGAGAAAAAAAACAAAACAATATTTTGGACTTTTTTCTATAAAATATGTCCAGTAAAAATTTTTTAAATAAAATTTCATCAAAAATTTAGGCCAAAATGTATTCTGTGAGATGTCTTTGCTAAAAATAAAAAATCCCAAAACGTATAAATTAATTGGTTTACATGAAAGTTACAGCGATTACAAATGGCAGTATAGATACTGGAATATTATATATATACATATATATATATATATATATATATATATATATATGTATATATATATTTTTTTGTAATAATGGCGGCGATTAGCGACTTATGGCGGCAAAAAAAGCACTGACACTGTACTAATGGGACTGGGGAGGAAGGGGTTAACATTTGGAGGCAAAGAATTAACTGTGTGAAGGGAGTGTTTTACTAGGGGCGGGAGGTCTGTGTTTCACTGTAAGCACACTGATTGGTGTTTGCTGGCAATCGGCGGGTGTGATTGACACTCGGGGCCGCAATCGGCGGCACGCGTAGGGCGGTCGCGTGCCTCGAGCACGCCCCCTACACAGAAATGCAAAATTACATATATATATATATATATATATATATATATATACACATGAGTTTGCACAGCGGGTCCGCCCTGCCACAGTAAAAGTACTGCGGGCGGGCGGTAAGCGGTTAATGACACCCAAAACCGCAGGCAGCATTTTGCAATTCCAAAATCCCTAGGTGTGAATGCAGCCTAATATCTACAGAAAAAAATAAAGTGTGGCGTTCCCCCTTATATTGATGCCAGACCCATTGAGGGTATCAGCTATTGGAAGACTTCATGCTTTGCAGCACAGCAACCACAAAGACTTTAACATGTTAGCTTACCGAAATCTTGTCTGAACAGTTTTTCATAACAGAAACAAAACTCTAAGTTGAGGCTGCATACAAGAGAAAAAGAGTAAAAAGAAGAATACAAAAGGGAGGAGAGAGAGAAGAGAAACAATGGGGGGGGGGGGGGTATGGGAGGTAAAAGGAAGAATTCTCACTCTCTCAGCAAGCACCTTGCCAGATTCACTGGTGTCCAGTGGAACCACTTCTGTCTAATTTTTTCTACCTCACTGTGCAAAAAAATCAAAAGTTTTTCCATGGAATGGAATTTAGCCACTCTTGAGAGTGAGTGTGAGACCGTGGGGGAAAACTCCTGCTTTCAGAGAGTTGGGATACATGCCTTAGTAGCATTTGGCAGATGGATTGTTTATATCTGTGTCTTGGGAAGTCAGAGATGAAGCAAGTATTTGGCCAGATCTCTGACCAGGTTAAAATCAGTACTTTATTGAAGGTAAATTGCACTTGAGTCCAAAAGTTCTCCCTGAGAGACAACTAGAGTGTACTGAAGAATTGCAGTTTGAGCTGAGGGCCTGGGTGAAGATTACCAAAGCATTCGAGGGCTCCTGAAGTACTGGACTGAAGCAGGATCTTTTTTATCTTCCTCACTGAGGAGCTACCTGTGGAAGCTAAGTAGCAGACAGCTTCTTGTGAAAACCTGGGTTTGGGATTTTCAGCTGTTTTCTATGTGCCCTAGCGATGACTTGCATTAAAAACACCAGTCACTACATTATGTGTGAACAGGCCCTCAGGTATTATTTTTCAAGTTGGTGATTATCTTATTAACTACACCACATCTTAGGTCTCTTGCAATTGTGCACATTACATTACATTTCTGACCAGTTTTTTACTAATTTCATATTATATGTATTTATATCATATTATTTTGTCAGGAATACATATATACCAATCCTTGAGCCAAGTCTTCTAAAGTTCTAGGCACTTCTTGGTGCTTTAACAGTGCCTGTGACACAGGTTATTGGTAGATGTGAGATTTTAGGCGGATCTTTTCACAATATAGTTTCCTTTAATATGCGGCTGCTGTTAAGATTTTAGGCAACTCTTTTTACAATATAGTTCCTGTTAACATGTGGCTGCTCTGTTTAGACAGGTCTTTATTAGGTGGTGTTCTTTTAATATAATCACTATATTTATGGTTGCTGGTGGTTGAAGCTATTCACTGCTCTTCATACAGCCAGAGATCACAGGTAATAGATTCCTGCCACAGCAATTCCCAGTGGCCTAAATCGCCGGAGTAAATGTAGCCTAATTTTAACACTTTTAGCCGTGTACACACATGTGTGTGCTTCTGCAGCAGACTTGTCTTTTCTTATACTTGTAGTGATGTGATAATTTTTTTGCCCATTTTCCAGTGTATACTTCTATTATGCAGTGTTTGTTTTGCCCTTTTCCAATATGGCTGCTATGCCCTCTGGGCACTGAGGATGAGGTCATCAGAGAACGATTCTGTCAGGGCTCCGGGTATGACCAGAGGTATGTGAACTGACGCAGGGAAACGCAGGCTTCAGATATGTTATAAACAATATAATTTATTAATACTAACAATACAAAACGCAGTGCAATACTAAAACATAAACAAAGTGCAAACGAACCAAACCAAGCCACCAACAGATAACAATACATACAATGCAAGCGTAGTCAGGCGGGCCGGGTCAATAACAATCAGGCAGGTAGGAACAGGAGGAGCAGGCAGAGAGTAGTCAGGTCACGAGCCGGGTACAGCAACTAACGGGCAGGTAGGTACAGGAGGTCAGGCAGAGAATGGTCAGGGTCACAAGCCAGGGATCAAACAGGAGAAGTCAGCAGGCAGGCAGGAACAGGAATGCAGGTAACAAGATACAGGGGCCCATGGAAAAACACACACCAAGGCCCAGACTGCAGGTCTGGCCATCCCTTAAATACACCTCCATAATCAGCTTCAGGTGTTTGACTGACTGCAGGGTTGAGTCTCTGATTGCTGAGAGCACCCGCTGGCCAGCCCTGGTACTGCAGCCCACAAGGCAGGTGAGTCCCACCATTACTGGCAAGTCCATTCCTGACAGTACCCCCCCCTCAAGGAGCGGCCTCAGGACGCTCCAAACAGTCCTAGCTGGGCAAAATGTTCCACCGCCCGGGTCTGGTAACTGGCGGGATATCAAAGACTGGCACATCGGGCAGGACTCCGGGCAGAGGCACATCGGGCTGGACTCCGGGCAGCGGCACATCGGGCTGGACTCCGGGCAGCGGCACATCGGGCTGGACTCCGGGCAGAGGCACATCGGGCTGGACTCCGGGCAGAGGCACATCGGGCTGGACTCCGGGCAGAGGCACATCGGGCTGGACTCCGGGCAGCGGCACATCGGGCTGGACTCCGGGCAGAGGCACATCGGGCTGGACTCCGGGCAGAGGCACATCGGGCTGGACTCCGGGCAGAGGCACATCGGGCTGGACTCCAGGCAGAGGCACATCGGGCTGGACACCGGGCAGAGGCACATCGGGCTGGACACCAGATCACCAGGCGGAGCGGCAGGCACCGGATCACCAGGCGGAGCGGCAGGCACCGGGCCCCCAGGCGGAGCGTCAGGCACCGGGCCCCCAGGCGGAGTGGCAGGCACCGGCCCCCAGGCGGAGCGACAGGCATCGGGCCCCTAGGCGGAGCGACAGGCATCGGGCCCCCAGGCGGAGCGACAGGTGCCGGGCCCCCAGGAGGGGCGGCGGGCACCGGGCCCCCAGGCGGAGCGGCGGGCACCGGGTCATCAGGCACGACAGCGGGCATCAGGTCACCAGGCATCAGGTCATTTGGCTCGCCAGCGGGCACCGCGTCATCTGGCAATGCAGTGGGCACCGAGTCACCAGGCACGACAGTGGGTTCCGAGTCAACTGGCATGACCGCGGGCACTGGGTCAGCAGGCATGACAGTGGGCACTGGGTCATCAGGCATTGGATCGTCTGGCTCGACAGCGGGCATCGGGTCACCAGGCATGACAGCGGGCACTGGGTCATCAGGCATTGGATTGTCTGGCTCGACAGCGGGCATCGGGTCACCAGGTATGACAGCGGGCACTGGGTCACCAGGCATCAGGTCATTTGGCTCGCCAGCGGGCACCGCGTCATCTGGCAAGGCAGTGGGCACCGAGTCACCAGGCACGACAGTGGGCTCCGAGTCAACTGGCATGAGCGCGGGCACTGGGTCAGACATTGGATCGTCTGGCTCGACAGCAGGCATCGGGTCACCAGGCATCAGGTCATTTGGCTCGACAGCGGGCACCGCGTCACCAGGCACGACAGTGGGCTCTGAGTCAATTGGCACGACAGCGGGCACCGGGTCATCAGGTACCGGATCATCTGGCTTGACAACAGGCACCGGGTCATCTGGCGCTGGATCGTCTGGCTCGACAGCGGGCATTGGGTCACTAGGCATGACAGCGGGCACTGGGTCATCAGGCATTGGATCGTCTGGCTCGACAGCGGGCATCGGGGAACCAGGCATGACAGCGGGCACCGGGTCATCAGGTACCGGATCGTCTGGCTCGACAGCGGGCACCGGGTCATCTGGCGTTGGATCGTCTGGCTCGACAGCGGGCATCAGGTCACCAGGCATGACAGCAGCACTGGGTCATCAGGCATTGGATCTTCTGGCTCGACAGCGGGCATCGGGTCACCAGGCATGACAGCGGGCACTGGGTCATCAGGTACCGGATCGTCTGGATCGACAGCGGGCACCGGGTCATCAGGCATTGGATCGTCTGGCTCGACAGCGGGCATCGGGTCACCAGGCATGACAGCAGCACTGGGTCATCAGGCATTGGATCGTCTGGCTCGACAGCGGGCATCGGGTCACCAGGTATGACAGCGGGCACCGGGTCATCAGGTACCGGATCGTCTGGCTCGACAGCGGGCATCGGGTCACCAGGCATGACAGCAGGCACTGGGTCATCAGGCATTGGATCGTCTGGCTCGACAGCGCGCATCGGGTCACCAGGTATGACAGCGGGCACTGGGTCACCAGGCATCAGGTCATTTGGCTCGCCAGCGGGTACCGCGTCATCTGGCAAGGCAGTGGGCACCGAGTCACCAGGCACGACAGTGGGCTCCGAGTCAATTGGCATGACCGCGGGCACTGGGTCAGCAGGCATGACAGTGGGCACTGGGTCATCAGGCATTGGATCGTCTGGCTCGACAGCGGGCATCGGGTCACCAGGCATTGGATTGTCTGGCTCGACAGCGGGCATCGGGTCACCAGGTATGACAGCGGGCACTGGGTCACCAGGCATCAGGTCATTTGGCTCGCCAGTGGGCACCGCGTCATCTGGCAAGGCAGTGGGCACCGAGTCACCAGGCACGACAGTGGGCTCCGAGTCAACTGGCATGACCGCGGGCACTGGGTCAGACATTGGATCGTCTGGCTTGACAGCAGGCATCGGGTCACCAGGTATGACAGCGGGCACCGGGTCATCAGGTACCGGATCGTCTGGCTCGACAGCAGGCATCGGGTCACCAGGCATGACAGCGGGCACTGGGTCATCAGGCATTGGATCGTCTGGCTCGACAGCGGGCATCGGGTCACCAGGTATGACAGCGGGCACTGGGTCACCAGGCATCAGGTCATTTGGCTCGCCAGCGGGCACCGCGTCATCTGGCAAGGCAGTGGGCACCGAGTCACCAGGCACGACAGTGGGCTCCGAGTCAACTGGCATGACCGCGGGCACTGGGTCAGACATTGGATCGTCTGGCTCGACAGCGGGCATCGGGTCACCAGGCATCAGGTCATTTGGCTCGACAGCGGGCACCGCATCATCTGGCAAGGCAGTGGGCACCGAGTCACCAGGCACGACAGTGGGCTCTGAGTCAATTGGCACGACAGCGGGCACCGGGTCATCAGGTACCGGATCGTCTGGCTTGACAGCAGGCACCGGATCATCTGGCGCTGGAACGTCTGGCTCGACAGCGGGCATCGGGTCACCAGGCATGACAGCGGGCACTGGGTCATCAGGCATTGGATCGTCTGGCTCGACAGCGGGCATCGGGTCACCAGGTATGACAGCGGGCACCGGGTCATCAGGTACCGGATCGTCTGGCTCGACAGCGGGCACCGCGTCATCTGGCAAGGCAGTGGGCACCGAGTCACCAGGTACGACAGTGGGCTCCGAGTCAACTGGCATGACCGCGGGCACTGGGTCAGACATTGGATCGTCTGGCTCGACAGCGGGCATCGGGTCACCAGGCATCAGGTCATTTGGCTCGCCAGCGGGCACCGCGTCATCTGGCAAGGCAGTGGGCACCGAGTCACCAGGCACGACAGTGGGCTCTGAGTCAATTGGCACGATAGCGGGCACCGGGTCATCAGGTACCGGATCGTCTGGCTTGACAGCAGGCACCGGGTCATCTGGCGCTGGATCGTCTGGCTCGACAGCGGGCATCGGGTCACCAGGCATGACAGCGGGCACTGGGTCATCAGGCATTGGATCGTCTGGCTCGACAGCGGGCATCGGGGAACCAGGCATGACAGCGGGCACCGGGTCATCAGGTACCGGATCGTCTGGATTCTCTGTCATCAAAAACCAGCAGCGACAAATACACAACCTCATCAAGATCCATCCTTCCCAGCAACAAGCCAAGATGGCTTCCCTGTGCAGCCACTTCTGGTCAGGATTGGCCTTGGTGTAATGTCAGGGCTCCGGGTATGACCAGAGGTATGTGAACTGACGCAGGGAAACGCAGGCTTCAGATATGTTATAAACAATATAATTTATTAATACTAACAATACAAAACGCAGTGCAATACTAAAACATAAACAAAGTGCAAACGAACCAAACCAAGCCACCAACAGATAACAATACATACAATGCAAGCGTAGTCAGGCAGGCCGGGTCAATAACAATCGGGCAGGTAGGAACAGGAGGAGCAGGCAGAGAGTAGTCAGGTCACGAGCCGGGTACAGCAACTAACGGGCAGGTAGGTACAGGGGGTCAGGCAGAGAATGGTCGGGGTCACAAGCCAGGGATCAAACGGGAGAAGTCAGCAGAGGTCAGGATCAGGCAGGGTCGGCAACGAGTCAGTCAGGCAGGAACAGGAATGCAGGTAACAAGGTACAGGGGCCCATGGAAAAACACACACCAAGGCCCAGACTGCAGGTCTGGCCATCCCTTAATGACAGCGGGCATCGGGTCATCAGGTACCGGATCGTCTGGCTCGACAGCGGGCATCGGGTCACCAGGCATGACAGCGGGCACTGGGTCATCAGGCATTGGATTGTCTGGCTCGACAGCGGGCATCGGGTCACCAGGTATGACAGCGGGCACTGGGTCACCAGGCATCAGGTCATTTGGCTCACCAGCGGGCACCGCGTCATCTGGCAAGGCAGTGGGCACCGAGTCACCAGGCACGACAGTGGGCTCCGAGTCAACTGGCATGACCGCGGGCACTGGGTCAGACATTGGATCGTCTGGCTCGACAGCGGGCATCGGGTCACCAGGCATCAGGCCATTTGGCTCGACAGCGGGCACCGCGTCATCTGGCAAGGCAGTGGGCACCGAGTCACCAGGCACGACAGTGGGCTCTGAGTCAATTGGCACGACAGCGGGCACCGGGTCATCAGGTACCGGATCATCTGGCTTGACAGCAGGCACCGGGTCATCTGGCGCTGGATCGTCTGGCTCGACAGCGGGCATCGGGTCACCAGGCATGACAGCGGGCACTGGGTCATCAGGCATTGGATCGTCTGGCTCGACAGCGGGCATCGGGTCACCAGGTATGACAGCGGGCACCGGGTCATCAGGTACCGGATCGCCTGGCTCGACAGCGGGCATCGGGTCACCAGGCATGACAGCGGGCACTGGGTCATCAGGCATTGGATCGCCTGGCTCGACAGCGGGCATCGGGTCACCAGGTATGACAGCGGGCACTGGGTCACCAGGCATCAGGTCATTTGGCTCGCCAGCGGGCACCGCGTCATCTGGCAAGGCAGTGGGCACCGAGTCACCAGGCACGACAGTGGGCTCTGAGTCAATTGGCACGACAGCGGGCACCGGGTCATCAGGTACCGGATCGTCTGGCTTGACAGCAGGCACCGGGTCATCTGGCGCTGGATCGTCTGGCTCGACAGCGGGCATCGGGTCACCAGGCATGACAGCGGGCACTGGGTCATCAGGCATTGGATCGTCTGGCTCGACAGCGGGCATCGGGGAACCAGGCATGATAGCGGGCACCGGGTCATCAGGTACTGGATCGTCTGGATTCTCTGTCATCAAAAACCAGCAGCGACAAATACACAACCTCATCAAGATCCATCCTTCCCAGCAACAAGCCAAGATGGCTTCCCTGTGCAGCCACTTCTGGTCAGGATTGGCCTTGGTGTAATGTCAGGGCTCCGGGTATGACCAGAGGTATGTGAACTGACGCAGGGAAACGCAGGCTTCAGATATGTTATAAACAATATAATTTATTAATACTAACAATACAAAACGCAGTGCAATACTAAAACATAAACAAAGTGCAAACGGACCAAACCAAGCCACCCACAGATAACAATACATACAATGCAAGCGTAGTCAGGCAGGCCGGGTCAATAACAATCGGGCAGGTAGGAACAGGAGGAGCAGGCAGAGAGTAGTCAGGTCACGAGCCGGGTACAGCAACTAACGGGCAGGTAGGTACAGGGGGTCAGGCAGAGAATGGTCGGAGTCACAAGCCAGGGATCAAACGGGAGAAGTCAGCAGAGGTCAGGATCAGGCAGGGTCGGCAACGAGTCAGTCAGGCAGGAACAGGAATGCAGGTAACAAGATACAGGGGCCCATGGAAAAACACACACCAAGGCCCAGACTGCAGGTCTGGCCATCCCTTAAATACACCTCCATAATCAGCTTCAGGTGTTTGGCTGACTGCAGGGTTGAGTCTCTGATTGCTGAGAGCACCCGCTGGCCAGCCCTGGTACTGCAGCCCACAAGGCAGGTGAGTCCCACCATTACTGGCAAGTCCATTCCTGACAGATTCACTTGTGAAAAAAGAAGGAAGTGTGGGATTTTCCTGAGAGAGAGAGCTCATACTGTAAGTGTTGCAGCCTCCCCTCACTGAGACATGCAAAAAAAGACTGTTAATGCTTTAATGTTCCTGTTTGGAAGATACTTTATGTTGGATGGTTCACTGAATGTTATTCCTTCAATACATGGACTTTCATATACAATGCTGTGTGGATTACTGTCTATGTGGACGATACATTTCTCAGTTGGGATTTCACTTGTTATCCACAAGCCCCAATTGAGTGGAGGCACTAGCGCTTGTTAGAGATCTTGTCTTGATCACACAGATTATAAGGACTCTGCTCCTAAATACTATACAGGTGGCGCCATCATACCCCAGTAGCAGCGAAGAGTGTCCAAATAGCGCTACATTTGGAGGCACTGCTGAGAGAATATATCTTGGATCAGGAAATTAAGGAAAGACCATGTCACTGTTATCAACAGAAGCTGTGAGGCAGTGGGCTCTAGAAGAGGGCCTGCCACCTAAAAGGACATTTGCTATTTCATATGTGCCTATCACTGAATTCCCACAGACTGCAGGAGGCACGAAAAGCAAATGAAACCTTGCAGTATGCCACTCTTGTGGATAAAAGAGAAGATGAGAGTTTTGAACTTTATAACCATTATCTCTGTCTCAGTGAGGTGGATTTAAATCCAGTTAAAGGTCCCTTTTGCATAAATCCAAAGGGGGCTGAAGCAATTGGTTGTGCTGTAGAATTTCCAGTCATTTCACTTCCAGTAAGGTGAAATTTATCAGCCCTTCCTGTAAAGTGTGAACCATTGAATACAACTGCTTCATCAGGAGAGACTGTAATGTTGCCTGCTACAGCCACTAAGCAGGAAACAAATATTGAGCATCTGCTGCTAAAAGTTACTGAAGTCATTGCTCAGAATTTACATGCTGATTCTTACCGCAAATTAGAGGCTTTTCAGGAGTGCTACCTGTCCCTGCTGGTGAAGAAAGTTTTGAAGTGTGGAAAGATTTTACACAACAAGTGATAGAGGAATAAACCTACTCATAGGAAAAAAAAAAAAAAAACAACAGCGCATCATGGAAAACTTAAGACCATAAGCATCCATTATTGTTAGAGCTTACAAGGACACACATGTGAGTAACCAGTGCCCAAGAATATATTGATATTTTGACAGATGCTTATGGACTGCACCGTGACCTGGATCAGATGCTTGCTAATTTTAAACAGACAAAGCATAAGAGGGAGAGGATGTTTCTGTGTTTGTGAGGAGGCTAGAAGTGCTTCTAGGGAGATTGCTCACTGAAAGGGTCATCTCTCCTACAGATGTTGATAAATTAAGGACTGCTCAAATCATAAAGGGGTTACTGCCGCATCACCCAATGTCACCGGTCCTAAGAGTTGTTTTGAGAGAGAGAAACTTTACTTTTACTGAAACTATGACTGAAGCAAAGTTCATCAGAGTTCTTCGGGTGAGCACAAAAATGAGACTGTTGCTAAAAACAAAGAAGTTGGTAGACTTCCACAGCCTAGAGCTCTGTCTGCTGATAAAACTTCCAGTGATAAGCCTCTTTTCCATATTAAGTGTTTCCGCTGTAGACAAGCAGGCCACACAGTTTGTCAGTGTCCTCAGCTTTCTGATAGTTCTGAAATTTATAGTAAAGCTGGACAAATGTATAAAAGAAAACAGGGAAAATCAAGAAAACAAGATGTTCACTAAACTGCTTGGAGTAGGCCGCAGATGTACTTTCAATTTGTTTGTTAATGATATACCCACTACTGCCCACTACTGCACTGGCTCTCACATGACTATTATCTACTATTATTATCAGCAACACTTAAGCCACCTGCCTTTGAAACCTATGGACACTATGCCTGTTTATAGTGTGGGAGAAAATCCTGTTTTTATGGATGGTTGTCTAGAAGTTCAGCTTCGCATTCCTCGTGTGACAGCTGATGAGGATCCCCCACACAAAGTCATTGCCTATGTGAGCCCTCCACCCGGGGGTAATGAGTATGCTCCTATGATTGTGGGTTTCAATGTAGAAGCCGTTGAGGCTGCTTTCATAAGGTTTCTTCAGCCACAACAGGGTACTCCTCTGTCTTCACTACCTGTTGCTCCAGAACTTCAAAATATCTGCCAAACTTTTGCTCCTGATTTTCCTGGAGGATGTGTGGGGAATCCATGGCATCCCCACGGATGAGAGCTTCCAGCCGGGGGAGTGAGAGTGTTGCGGGTTTATGTGGAAATTTCACCAGGTGCAAATGGTAGCTTTTTCCTGCTAGAGACTGATCCAAAAGAGGCTGCAAAGAATGGCTGGGAGGTGGTACCAGAAAGGAAAAAAACTATCATTTAAAATGTCCAAGAATGGATGTTGTTACTGTTCGGAATGTTACCACATACCCAGTTATAATACCAGCCTGGCAGGAGGTAGCCTATTGTTACCCAGTGGAAACCATTAGTTCCTACCCTGCCAAGGTCGAGGAGAAAGAAACCAAATTAGACTTTCACCTTAATGATGCTGATAGTCCTGCAGAACACAAACAAGCACTAGAAGAGCAGCTAATGGAATACAATGATGCTTTCTCTACTGATGACATGGATTTCGGGTGTGCTAAAAGTATTCAACACAGTATTCACCTAACAGATAGCACTCCCTTTAAAGAAAGATCAAGGCGCATACCTCCTAAAGATCTGGATGATGTTCGAGAGTGCTTGCACAAAATAAAAGATCAAAACATTGTTGAGTCAAAAAGCCCGAATGCATCCCCAATAGTGGTGGTCAGAAAGAAAAATGGTGGAGTGTGCGAATATGTGTTGATTACAGGACTCTAAATCGGCGAATGGTCCCAGATCAATACACGCTACCTCACATTGAGGAAGCACTTGATGCCCTGCAAGGCAGCAAATGATTCACAGTAATGGACTTAAGATATGGGTATTACCAAGTACCAATGAGTGAGGAAGATCAAGAAAAGACAGCTTTTATTTGCCCCCTGGGGTTTTTCCAGTTTGCTCGAATGCCTCAGGGAATTTAGTGGTGCACCTGCAACCTTCCAGCGTCTAATGGATCAGGCACTGAGAGACCTTTGTCCCACTCAATGTATTGTCTATTTAGATGACCTAATTGTTTTTGGCTCCACTCTGGAGGAGCATGATCAGAGACTGTTTAAAGTGCTTGATCGTTTGAGGAGAGAAGGTCTGAAACTCTCCCTGGACAAATGTAAGTTTGCCCATTCTTCAGTAAACTTTGTGGACTACATTGTATCTGCAGAAGGGGTAGCAACTGATCCTGCTAAAGTGGAGGCTGTGGTAACCTGGCCCCGTCCCACAAATCTGACAGAACTGAGGTGTCTCTTGGGGTTTTGTGGCTATTATCGTCGCTTCATTAGAGACTATTTCAAGACTGCTCGGTCTCTTAATGACTTGCTTAAAGAAACACCTGGAATTGACACAACCAGCAAAACTCCTTTCAGTGAGAGGTGGACTTAAGCTGTAGAAAAGCTTCCTCACAAGCAGAAGAAAAGCCTTACAGAAGCACCAGTGTTGGCTTATGTAGACCCACAAAAGCCATACATTCCGCATGTAGATGCCAGCTACGATGGGTTAGGAGGAGTCCTCCATCAGGAGTACCCAGGAGGACTAAGGCCTGTTGCTTATATCAGTCACAGTCTAAGCCCAGCAGAAAAGAATTATCCTGTTCACAAACTGGAATTTCTTGCCCTGAAGTGGGCTATTGTTAAAAAGCTGCATGATTACTTGTATGGGGCTTAGTTTGAGGTGAGAACTGACAATAACCCCCTCACTTATGTTTTGACTACAGCCAAGTTGGATGCCACTGGTCATAGGTGGCTTGCTGCCTTGCCTAACTACCAATTCACTCTCATGTACAAGCCAGGACCCAAAAATATCAGGGCTGATGCTCTTTCCAGGCATCCTGGATTGCCAATGAACTTAGAAGAAAGTGAATGGGAGGAAGTACCTGGGCCTGCTGTGGCTGCCTACTGTGCTACAGCTGCTGTACAAGGAGACAATATTGTTTTCTCAGACTTAAGAGTTGTTGACTCATTGGTAGCTGGTGAAGAGTGTATCCCAAACATGTATTACTGCCCCACTGCTCTAGGGGTACCAGAAAACATCCAGCTGCAAAAGAAAGATATGATTCTTCTACAAGAGGGATCCAGTAATCAGACATGTTAGAGAGTCTGTTTTCCGCAAAGATCCCAATTACCTGAGAAAAACCCTACCTGAGCAGAGTACCTACTATCTTAAGAAATGGGATGAACTCAAAATAATCGATGGACTTTTGTATAGGGTACATTTTGTTCCATTATCATCCTGGAAGGAGACAGCTAGTGTTCCCTCAAGTCTACAGAAATTAAGTTTTGAGAAGTTTGCATGACCTACGTACATGGGCATCTAGGAGTTGAAAAAACATATAGATTAATCCAAGACCGTTTCTTTTGGCCACGAATGAGGGAAGCTGTTGTGGACTATTGCCACCGTTGTGTGAGATGTCTGTGTCAGGGCAGGGGCCGAGGAACAGACAGGCAGGCCTAACAATGTAACGCACTGGCTGACGACAACCACCACCCACAGACCGAAGTCCCTCAGGGCGCGGAGTCTAAGTCTCAGGCTGCCCTTCACCAGGGCCCCTGATGGTGGGGATGGACTTGACGCAGCCAGGAACCAGGTCGCGGCCCCCGAGACACCTCCAGCTGCGGTAATGGCCGCCGCCAATGGCGTGTAGCTGGTGGAAGAGACAAAAGAGTAGTCAGACAAGCCGGGTCAACAACAACAGATCAAAACAGTACAGGACAGCAGACGAGAATCACAGGTCACGAGCCGGGTTCAGCAACAGAGGGTCAGATCAAGGGAGAATACAAAGAATAGTCAAGTCACAAGCCGAATCAGATACCAGGAGAGTCACGAGAGTCAGAACAGAGTAATAGCAACACAAAGACACAAGAGCATGTGCGGGCCACAGGCTTATATGTCATCAGCCACACCCCTCTGGGGGATGGACCACAGAGACCTGAAGGCATAAAAGGATTCCCATCATGCACAGCAGAATCCAAGATGGACGCCAGCACATGGAGTAACATAACCTCAGGGAAAAGGTAGGACCTTGACAGTCTGCAACGGAAAACTCTGCCTACTCGAGCTCCTCCTATGGAACACTTGAAAAGTTCTGGTCCAATGGATTTAGTGTGCATAAACCTTTTGTGTATTGATAATGACAGCAGTGGTATGGGAAATGTTTTGATTGGGACTGATCACTACACTTGATATGCTCAAGCCTATTCCACCAAAGATCAAAAAGCAGTAACTGTGGCCAAAGTGTTGTGGGAGAAGTTTTTTGTTCATTATGGACTGCCAAGTCGACTTCACTCTTACCAGGGACGGGACTTTGAAAGTCGCCTAATTAAAGAGCTGTTAACATTGCTTAACATCGACAAGAGCCAAACCACACCTTATCATCCAGAGGGTGATGCTCTCCCTGAGCGTTTCAATCGTACCTTGTTGAATATGTTGGGTACCCTCCCTAATGGTGCTAAACAAACCTGAAGCCGACATGTTGGAGCTATGGTAGATGCCTATAATTGTACCAGACATGAGTCAACTGGTTTTTCTCCTTATTTTCTCATGTTTGGGAGAGAAGCCCGTCTGCCTATTGACATTCAGTTGCAGGAGTGGAACATAGAAATCACTGAGTGGAACATAGAAATCACTACCAGTATATGGTACGACTCATAATTTACAAGAGGCCTATCGAATGGCTGAGGAAAATGCTGCAAAAATAAATTAAATGCTGCCAATAAAAGACGCTTTGATGCCAAAGTTCGTTACAAAGACTTGCAACCTGGTGATAACGTGCTTCTTCGCAAATTTGGGACCCTCAGCCAAACATAAGTTAGCTGATCGCTGGAGAAATGAGTTGTTTGAAGTTATAGAAAAACTGCCTGGAATTCCAGTCTACCATATTCGAGGACCTGCGGGTCGGATCAAAGCCTGGCACTTGCCTGCAGTACAACAAGTTGCTACTGCGGATGAGGAGCCATAACCTGATATTGCTACAGATTCTAATGACGTGCCTTGTGCAAACTGTGGAGAACAGTATGATGACAATGACTGGTTTACACCTCCACCAGAGTCTGTACAGGCTCCTTTACCTATTACTAATGGCAGCCTTCCTCAGAGGGAAGGTCTGAACCCAACTATTCCTGCTTTTGAACCAACAGCCCCAAACTTTGTGCCTACAGTTCCAGACATGATTGGAGCACCAAGTTTTCCCACTAGTGCAGTCCCAGATTTATCTGGGAGGGCTTGAGGAGAGGAGATCATGTTCGAAGACCTCCACCAATGTTTACTTATGACACCTTGGGAAGACCCTGCTATGCTGTACAGAACTATGCTGTACAACCTCATGTTCTGCTGGACATGATTACAGCCCATTCTAGACTGGTTAGCATGATGCCTATTTCTTACTAACCATGTTTTCTTTGCAACTAATCTCTGTAATAGATTGCTTCTGGAGAAGTTAACAATGTTAACTCTCTGTGTTTTGCTGTTGCTTTATGTGTATATATTTAAATTCCGTTTGTGATACACCTCTAAATTACCCAAAGTAATCTCCGAATGTGATAAAATAAATAAAACCATATACCAAATACATAGAATAAATATATATAACTAAAAAAATAATAAAACTCTCAAAAAACAAAAATAAAAAATAAAAATAATAAGTGTCCAAGTCCCAAAAATAATAATTTCCAAAAATTATTCTCTTATAAGTCCAGTGAAGCAAACCGATTCAAAATATTCCTTGGTAACCTCAAAAAACAAACAAACAAACAGAAAAAAAATTCATAGTGTATTACCTTAAAATACTTCACTCTGTGCACCACTCCAAAATCACACAAAATTGTGCAAATTCAATTAATTAGATATCAATTCATATAATAAATTTAAAATAGATCAAAAGGTGAAAACTCGTGATCACTCCAACCTCAAGTGAATGGTGATACTAGGTACTAGTACCCTTTAAACTCCAGCCACAAGTGATACCAAATACCATTACCCTCTTTCAATATTTTTCAAGCATAGGCTAATATAAGGAAAAGGTCTCCATCCATCCTTCTTTTCAGGGGTATTCCTCATGCAGGTAAAGAAAGGCTCTTTTAGACAGGATCCATAAAAAGGAACAGATTTTAATCGCAACTTACATTAAAAACAGGGATATCCAGCTTCCAGCACTGATCAATCAAGTTCTGGGTTGAAAACCATATGTTTCCAACCAACAAAATGGCCGCGGCGACACTTCCGGTTGGCGTGCGTGCGTGATGACGTCACTCCCTAACGCGTTTCGTCACTTCCGGACTTCATCTGAAGGGATCCAGACGTCTCATTGGCCTCTCCTTAAGTTCCACTATATCTCAATAGGATGAGGCCAATTCCGCCATCTTGACTGAGGGAAAACATCGCAAACCCCCCATCTTACTTGCTACGGACCCGCACATACAGGATAGCTTCTCCAAATTCATATTTCAATGTTACACATGATTATTATACGCTCAAAACTTCTCCAAATATAAAATCATCTAACCTATGTACTGTACATATATTCGACATATCCTCTTATCCATATAATCCTAATATATTAATTTTATCACTAGATAATTATAAATACAATAAATCTACAATCAAAAGGTTTCATTCTGTGACAATCTTTGGACTTTATTGCCCCCTCTCCTAAGGTCATTGGAGAGGGGGCAATAAAGTCCAAAGATTGTCTCAGAATGAAACCTTTTGGATCTTTCGGTTAAATACATTAAAACCTAAGGGATTAAATATAGAATTAGACTTAAATTGTTTTATTTCGGATAGATAAAAATAAGGGGCTAAATATATTTTTGGATTTTTTTTTGATTGGAATCTGAAGGAGTCGTTTTTATGTATATGTATATATATGTGTATATATGAATGTGTGTATATATATATATATATATATATATATATTTTCTTTTATTTGATATATGTGGTTTTAAATATAATTAAATTTAAATATATTTATATTTTATTTATTTTTATTAAAATATTAATTTTATTAAAATATAATAAGTGGGGGTTATATTAATAGGGACATTTATTAAATTATTTTATATTATAGTTTTTATATATTATATATTTGAATATACATAATAAAAGGATCAGTGTATTATTACAAGGTTTTTATCTAAAAAGACCACTAGGGGGAGTATTTGGCATTCTTTTAGATTTTAAGTATTTAGTATGATTAATATTAGAGATGAGCGAATTATTCAAAAATTCGGTTCGGCTGATTCGCCGAATTCGCCGAAAAAATTCGCTTCGAGCCGAATATATTCGCTGCGAATTTAACTTATAAAAAGGGTGTTTCTAGGCTTCAGAGAGCCTTTATATTAGTGCAGAACACTGTACCTTTAATTTAAATGCCCTTGGAGTCTGCTGGGGAAGAGAAATAATACTGTCAGTCAGTATGACATGCAGATGAGTGCCGTCGATCTTAGAATCACCGCACACTTCACTCATTTGGGCAGTCACGGGGCCAAAACCAGAGTGTGGAGCCACAGTGTGGCGGTGGAGGCAGCAGCAATGGGAGGCCATACAGAACCCTATGACAAAATGGAACCCACCAGCAGTGTGAGGAGACCTGAAAGTGGCACATGGCAGAGTGTGGCGATGGAGACAGCAGCAATGGGAGGCCGTACAGGGACCCATGACACACTCTGGACCTGGCAGCATCATGAGGAGGCGGTACAGGGGCCCATGACAGATTACGGGCCTGGCAGCAGCATGAGGAGTCGGTACGGGGGCCCATGGCAGATTACGGGCCTGGCAGCAGCATGAGGAGGCGGTACAGGGGCCCATGGCAGAGTGGCGGAGCGTAAGCAGCTAAAATTGAAGGCCATAGAGAGGCCTATGTTAAAAAGTCCCCCCAGCAGCAGCGTGGGGAGACGACTATCAAGAGTCCAATGGCAGAGTGGTGGAGCAGAAGCAGCTTCAATTGAAGGCCATACACAGGCCTAGGTTAAAAAGCGGAAGCCGTCAGCAGCGTGAGCAGACGACAGAGACACATGGCGCAGGGTGGCGGTGGATGCAGCAGTATTCGGAAGCCAAACACAGGCCTCGGTTAAAAAGCGGAAGCCGTCAGCAGTGTGAGCAGACGACAGAGGCACATGGCGCAGGGTGGCGGTGGAGGCAGCAGCAATGGAAGGCCGTACAGCACCCTATCACAAAATGGAACCCACCAACAGTGTAAGGAGACCTGAAAGTGGCACATGGCGCAGGGTGGCGGTGGAGGCAGCAGTATTTGGAAGACATACACAGGACTAGTTTAAAAAGCGGAAGCCGTCAGCAGCGTGAGCAGACGACAGAGGCATATGGCGCAGGGTGGCGGTGGAGGCAGCGGTATTCGGAAGCCATACACAGGCCTAGGTTAAAAAGCGGAAGCCGTCAGCAGCGTGAGCAGACGACAGAGACACATGGCGCTGGGTGGCGGTGGATGCAGCAGTATTCGGAAGCCAAACACAGGCCTCGGTTAAAAAGCGGAAGCCGTCAGCAGCGTGAGCAGACGACAGAGGCACATGGCGCAGGGTGGCGGTGGAGGCAGCAGCAATGGAAGGCCATACAGCACCCTATCACAAAATGGAACCCACCAACAGTGTAAGGAGACCTGAAAGTGGCACATGGCGCAGGGTGGCAGTGGAGGCAGCAGTATTTGGAAGACATACACAGGACTAGTTTAAAAAGCGGAAGCCGTCAGCAGCGTGAGCAGACGACAGAGGCACATGGCGCAGGGTGGCGGTGGAGGCAGCAGTATTCGGAAGCCATACACAGGCCTAGGTTAAAAAGCGGAAGCCGTCAGCAGCGTGAGCAGACGACAGAGACACATGGCGCAGGGTGGCGGTGGATGCAGCAGTATTCGGAAGCCAAACACAGGCCTCGGTTAAAAAGCGGAAGCCGTCAGCAGCGTGAGCAGACGACAGAGGCACATGGCGCAGGGTGGCGGTGGAGGCAGCAGCAATGGAAGGCCATACAGCACCCTATCACAAAATGGAACCCACCAACAGTGTAAGGAGACCTGAAAGTGGCACATGGCGCAGGGTGGCGGTGGAGGCAGCAGTATTCGGAAGACATACACAGGACTAGTTTAAAAAGCGGAAGCCGTCAGCAGCGTGAGCAGACAACAGAGGCACATGGCGCAGGGTGGCGGTGGAGGCAGCAGTATTCGGAAGCCATACACAGGCCTAGGTTTAAAACTGGAACCCAGCAGCGTGAGCAGACGACAAAGACGCACATGGCAGAGGATGGATCTGGCAGCAGTATGAGAAGGCGGTACAGGGGCCCGTGGCACAGTGTGGTGATGGGGGCTACAGCAACTGGATGCCAGAAAGTGGCCGATAGGGTTATATACTGCATGACTACATAGGTGGTTTTTATAGTACTTTATTTTGGCCTCCCTCTCAGCAGGTGTGAAAAAGGCCATCATTTTTTAACGGTAGCGAGGGTCCAACAAGGTGGACAGCCAAAAGTCATCCCTCTGTCTGATGGTTATTATTCGGCTGTCGCTACGCAAGCAACCGAGCATGCTATGGGCCATTTGTGCCAAGGAATGCGAGGGACTCCCTGCCTCCATCTCCACAGCATACTGCCACGGTGCGTCTGGGTCCTCTGTCTCCTCCTCTACCAGATGCTCCTGCTCCTCCACTCCTGTCCGCTGAGTGGAAAAACCACCCATTTCACTCAATAATTCCTGAGCACCAATGTCCTCCTCTACCTCCTCCTCTTCTTCCTGTCCTGCCCCCACAGGGGTCATGTGGCGTTGAGATCTGTGCGCCACGTCTACCGCACCCTGACCAGCCATTGTTAACAGCATTTGTTCCAAGACGTGCAACAGAGGAATGACGTCGTTCATCCCATAGTCCTGCCGACTCACGAATAGCGTGGCCTCCTCAAAGGGCCTGAGCAAGCGGCAGGTGTCACGCATGAGCTGCCAATGGCTGACATCTAAGTTACACAAGGGAGTACCTTTATCCGCTTGTAACATCAGGAAATCGGTGATGGCCTTTCGCTGTTCGTAAAGGCGGTCTAACATGTGTAGGGTTGAATTCCACCTTGTTGCAACGTCGCAGATCAGGCGATGCTGTGGAATTCCGTTCTGCCGCTGCAGCTCAAGGAGGGTGTGCTTTGCGGTGTAGGAATGGCTGAAATGCATGCAAAGTTTACGTGACATTTTAAGGATGTCTTGCAGTGGGATGGTGGATTTTAGGAACCGCTTGACAACCAGATTGAACACGTGAGCCATGCATGGCGCATGGCACAACCTTCCTTGACGCAGAGCAGACACCATGTTCTTTCCGTTGTCGGTCAACATGGTTCCGATTTTGAGTTTGCGCGGAGACAGCCATCTGTCGATTTCTCTGTTCATTACACTGAGAAGTTCCTCCCCTGTGTGACTACGTTCGCCAAGGCATACCAGGTGCAGCACAGCGTGACACCGTTGCGCCCTGCACATGTGATATGCCGGTCGGGTAATGGGACTTGGCACGGGGGTGGCGGCTGAGGACACGGCGGAAGAAGAGGTGGTAGAGGCGGACATCTTTGCTGGACCAAGGACGTGCAAACGTGGAGGCAAAAGCGGCGTGACCTGTCCAAGTTGCTCGTGCGGCTGTGCCGGCACCACATTCACCCAGTGGGCCGTAAATGACATGTACTGTCCCTGACCGTAGTTACAGCTCCACACGTCGGCGCTGCCGTGCACTTTGGCAGAGACCGACATGCTCAAAGACTGGCCCACCATCTCTTCTACATGTGAATGCAGGGCTGGCACTGCCTTTTTGGCGAAGAAATGCCAGCTTGGCACTCTCCACCGCGGCGCGGCACAAGCCATCATTTCTCGGAAAGGTGCTGAGTCCACCACTTGGAAAGGGAGGGACTGCAGCACCAGCAACTTGGACAGGAGGACGTTCAGCTTCTGCACCGTCGGGTGCGTGCTCACAAACTGTTGTCTCTTGGAAACGGATTCCAAGAAAGACTGCTGACGGAATCCGTGAAGAGGAGTAGCAGGAGAAGGAGCATCTGAACGAGCGGAAGATGCCAACGAGCGACAACTCCCCTCAGCAGAGGTGTTGGAGCCTTGACTGGCTGATAGAGGGCGATTGACGTCGGGTGACGGAGCAAGTAACGGAGCGGGTGATGGAGCGGGGGCTGGGGCAGGCAGAACCGCCGTATCTTTATCACGGTTTTCCCAGGCCACCGAATGGCGACGCTGCATATGCTGACGCAACGCTGTAGTCCCAACATTGGCCCCCTGGCCACGCTTGACTTTCTGGCCACATAGTCGACATACGGCTACGTTTACTTCCTCGGGCGGCGTGACGAAAAATTGCCACACCGCCGAGTAGGAAACTTTGCCCCCGCTACTCCTCACTGGCTGACTGCTGCTTCCTCCGTGCACACCGGCACCACTACTGGCCGTGGTGGTAGGCTGCAGTGGAGCTGGTGCTCTACTCCGTGGCCGTTTGGCTCCACTGACACTGCTGCGACCCTGCTGCCTCCTGGGCAACCCACCGACTGTTTTGCTCGCTGCCAAGCTGGCACCCTCTTCTCCTGATGATGCGGAAGCAATAGCCTGATGACGACGAGGCTGCCAAGTGCGATCAGCCTCATCATTATCAATTAGGGTCTCCGCCTCACTACTAGCCCCCTCGGCTGCGTGTGGGTCAGGAGACAGACCTGGCTCTAGACCGGCTACCGAGCCACTCTCCTCGCCAGTACTTCTTCGCCTGGCTGCTGAAGAGGCGGATGTCTCCCCCCATTCCTGACCGCCCTCTGTTTGCTCTTCCTCACTGTACAGTGGGGCTGAGCCCACAGCATGCGATACTTCGCTTGGTGAGGGAACAGCAAAGGACAGGGGCAGGTCGAGGACACGTGATTTCAGTGGGCTTGCTCCCGGGCCATGCCAACTAACGGTTGTGTCTGACGTACCCACCGACCGTTGGCTGTAGGTGTCAGAGGTGACCTGGGAAGAGGAAGACGACCGAGTCAACCAATCGATGACGGCAGGGTTGTCGGTGGAGACACGACCGCTGGATGACACCGGGAGCACTGGCCTCTGGCTGCGACTAGTGCTGCCTCGACCCCTTCCTCTGCTGCCACGTCTGCTCGCTCCTGAAACATTGCCTCCTCTGCCACTCCTCTGCGTGTTGTCTGACATACTCTTTAATTCAATAAGCACCCCAAAAATAAAACCGGATTTAACTCTTTGAACGTACAATAGTGGTTGTGAAGCAGAAAGTCAGTTTATTTAGCACAATCGGTCAATTGCAGCTTGCCGTTGGCTGTAAACTGTACGTTTATGTCACTGGAATGCACTAATCACCCAAAAAATATTACCGCCACCCGGCGTGTAAATGGATCTAACTCTTTGAACGTACAATAGTGGTTGTGAAGCAGAAAGTCAGTTTATTTAGCACAATCCGTCAATTGCAGCTTGCCGTTGGCTGGAAACTGTACGTTTATGTCACTGGAATGCACTAATCACCCAAAAAATATTACCGCCACCCGGCGTGTAAATGGATCTAACTCTTTGAACGTACAATAGTGGTTGTGAAGCAGAAAGTCAGTTTATTGTACACAATCGGTCAATTGCAGCTTGCCGTTGGCTGGAAACTGTACGTTTATGTCACTGGAATGCACTAATCACCCAAAAAATATTACCGCCAGCCGGCGTGTAAATGGATCTAACTCTTTGAACGTACAATCATGGTTATGAAGCAGAAAGTCAGTTTATTGTACACAATCGGTCAATTGCAGCTTGCCGTTGGCTGGGAACTGTACGTTTAGGTCACTGGAATGCACTAATCACCCAAAAAATATTACCGCCACCCGGCGTGTAAATGGATCTAACTCTTTGAACGTACAATAGTGGTTGTGAAGCAGAAAGTCAGTTTATTGTACACAATCGGTCAATTGCAGCTTGCCGCTGGCTGGAAACTGTACGTTTCTGTCACTGGAATGCACTAATCACCCAAAAAATATTACCGCCAGCCGGCGTGTAAATGGATTTAACTTTTTGAACGTACAATAGTGGTTGTGAAGCAGAAAGTCAGTTTATTTAGCACAATCGGTCAATTGCAGCTTGCCGTTGTCTGGAAACTGTACGTTTATGTCACTGGAATGCACTAATCACCCAAAAAATATTACCGCCACCCGGCGTGTAAATGGATCTAACTCTTTGAACGTACAATAGTGGTTGTGAAGCAGAAAGTCAGTTTATTGTACACAATCGGTCAATTGCAGCTTGCCGTTGGCTGGAAACTGTACGTTTGTGTCACTGGAATGCACTAATCACCCAAAAAATATTACCGCCAGCCGGCGTGTAAATGGATTTAACTCTTTGAACGTACAATAGTGGTTGTGAAGCAGAAAGTCAGTTTATTTTGCACAATCGGCAAACTGCAGCACCAACTGTGCACGACAGCCACCAAAAAAAAAAAGGGTGTATGTCACTTTAAATTTTCGATTCTTTGATAGCTGTGGCCCTAAGTAACGATTCTGTGTCCCTGAGTAACGATTCTGTGTCCCTGAGTAATGATTCTGTGTCCCTGAGTAACGATTCTGTGGCCCTAAAGTCTCTGTGGCCCTAACTCTGTCCCTTAATATGCACAGGTCTGTCTCTCTTGAATGACCGGAGGCTAATGGAGAATTCTAAGATGGCCGCGATTTATAGCTCCACCATTACACAGTGCTGGCTGGCTGCTGATTGGCTAATGCGATCACATGTCATGAATGCATTATGGGTCATGAATGCATTATGGGTCAGCGCGCCTTGTCTGCGCGCCTTCCCAGAGATCCCCGCCCCATCTTCTCTGTCGCCACACATGTCGCCGCCATTTTTGGGAAAATTCGATTCGTGCATCCGAAGTTTGCTAATCTTCGGATTCGTCGCGAATAGAATTTTTCCAAATCTTCGGAACGAATTCCACTTCGTCATGTTCGATTCGCTCATCTCTAATTAATATATTAATATATATTCAATTAAATGATTTAGCAGTTTAATTGTATTTGATTTTAATTGGATTTGATTGTAGATTTATTGTATTTATAATTATCTAGTGATAAAATTAATATATTAGGATTATATGGATAAGAGGATATGTCGAATATATGTACAGTACATAGGTTAGATGATTTTATATTTGGAGAAGTTTTGAGCGTATAATAATCATGTGTAACATTGAAATATGAATTTGGAGAAGCTATCCTGTATGTGCGGGTCCGTAGCAAGTAAGATGGGGGGTTTGCAATGTTTTCCCTCAGTCAAGATGGCGGAATTGGCCTCATCCTATTGAGAGATAGTGGAACTTAAGGAGAGGCCAATGAGACGTCTGGATCCCTTCAGATGAAGTCCGGAAGTGACGAAACGCGTTAGGGGAGTGACGTCATCACGCACGCACGCCAACCGGAAGTGTCGCCGCGGCCATTTTGTTGGTTGGAAACATATGGTTTTCAATCCAGAACTTGTTTGATCAGTGCTGGAAGCTGGATATCCCTGTTTTTAATGTAAGTTGCGATTAAAATCTGTTCCTTTTTATGGATCCTGTCTAAAAGAGCCTTTCTTTAACTGCATGAGGAATACCCCTGAAAAGAAGGATGGATGGAGACCTTTTCCTTATATTAGCCTATGCTTGAAAAATATTGAAAGAGGGTAATGGTATTTGGTATCACTTGTGGCTGGAGTTTAAAGGGTACTAGTACCTAGTATCACCATTCACTTGAGGTTGGAGTGATCACGAGTTTTCACCTTTTGATCTATTTTAAATTTATTATATGAATTGATATCTAATTAATTGAATTTGCACAATTTTGTGTGATTTTGGAGTGGTGCACAGAGTGAAGTATTTTAAGGTAATACACTATGAATTTTTTTTCTGTTTGTTTGTTTGTTTTTTGAGGTTACCAAGGAATATTTTGAATCGGTTTGCTTCACTGGACTTATAAGAGAATAATTTTTGGAAATTATTATTTTTGGGACTTGGACACTTATTATTTTTATTTTTTATTTTTGTTTTTTGAGAGTTTTATTATTTTTTTAGTTATATATATTTATTCTATGTATTTGGTATATGGTTTTATTTATTTTATCACATTCGGAGATTACTTTGGGTAATTTAGAGGTGTATCACAAAAGGAATTTAAATATATTGTATACTCTCTAGGGAGAGAGTAGTGATTTGTGATAAGGGTGGAATTTAGGAGCTTTATTGATTGATTGTTTGCTTTATGTGTATATCCTTGCCGGGTCGGAAGGATTTTCAGCAGGGGGAGTGTTTGTTTTGCCCTTTTCCAATATGGCTGCTATGCTTTCTGGGCACTGAGGATGAGGTCATCAGAGAGAGAGCACTTGTGAAAAAAGAAGGAAGTGTGGGATTTTCCTGAGAAAGAGAGCTCAGACTGAAAGTGTTGCAGTCTCCCCTCACTGAGACATGCAAAAAAGACTGTTAATGCTTTAATGTTCCTGTTTGGAAGATACTTTATGTTGGATGGTTCACTGAATGTTATTCCTTCAATACATGGACTTTCATATACAATGCTGTGTGGATTACAGTCTATGTTGACATACATTTCTCAGTTGGGATTTCACTTGTCATCCACAAGCCTCAATTGAGTGGAGGCACAAGCACTTGTTAGAGATCTTGTCCTGATCACTCAGATTATAAGGACTCTGCTCCCAAATACTATACAGGTGGCGCCATCATACCCCAGTAGCCACAAAGAGTGTACAAATAGCAGTAAAACAAATAAAGTGCAGTGCTAGTCGTATATGTATTGAATAAATAAATCAATATATGAATAGATATAAGTTAATTAAACGAATAAAGTTCCAAAATGGCATAGGAAATAATCTCCAAGACAGCAGATCTCTTAATAAACTTGTGACTGGAATCAAATAGTAGAAATGCACACTTACTGAATGCACATGGATAATACGCATATAAATATATGACCACCAGGTAGAAATCTGCAATGGGCAGATGGTGAGCTTCCTTCTAGGAATTGGTCATCAAGCTTAGGTGAAAATGAGATTCTGCTGGGTCCAGAGGTCCCCTTAAGGATAGACAGGTGCTCAGCCTGGATACAGGGCTCCTTCTGGATACTGGATGCAATAGGAACTGTTGGTTTAATAGCTCCACATTGGAGCCCAAAAAGGTGCCAATAGTGTAGTATGTCAAAAAGATTGCTTTATTCTTGTTCAGGTTAAAAGTAAATATTCAGGGCAGTATGCAAAGTATATTAATATAACAAAGATTGCAGAGTATTGCAGCATCTTTTAAAGACCACTCTGGAATTCTATTTATGTATGTTTGAGATGCGGATTTACTCTTCTCATTTTTAAGACCTACTTTTATGAGCACACTGACCATTTCTACAGACAAATGTGTTTTTATAGTGATGATTAATTTAATATATACCTGCTTATAAGGAATTTATCATTGTTAATTTATTGTATTGAGCGCCCCCTGTGCCGTGGCTAGATATTGCTTTTTATAGTATTAATGACATTTATATATAACTTGTGGTATTCAATATAATACTGCCCTGGGATATATTAAGAAGCTTTGTGGGTTAAGCTTCTGATAATTGAGCCTTTGTCTTTATATAACTATTATGTGAATTATAACAGTATATTAAATCCCCTGGGGTCTGTGGCGTTTGTCGCCGTCTGTTCGTTTCTGACAGAATACCACTGTCTGTGAACAGTGTGTCATGATGCTGATCGATCCACGGCAAAATGGCGTCTCCGGGAGCATGCATGCGCATTCCGTGCTCTGAGAAATTGGCGGTGGCCTAATGCGCATGCGCCATTCACCGTATTTAACTGACGTCTGTCACGCTACTGTTAGCCTCCCCTCTGATGATGTGCCTTAGCACGAAAGGCCTTAGGAGGAGCTGACAGAGCGTGACGTCATCGCCGCCGTAGCCACGAGGAGGCCTGGTGGCCATCTTTTAAAGGGTCAGTGCTGCAATACTCTGCAATCTTTGTTATATTAACCACTTGCCCTCCTGAGGATTTACCCCCCTTCCTTACCAGGCCTCTTTTTGCTACTCGGCGCTGCACTAATTCAACTGATAATTGCAATGCTGCACCCAAACGAAATTGACGTCCTTTTTTCACACAAATAGAGCTTTCTTTCGGTGGTATTAGATCACCTGTGCGCTTTTTATTTTTCACGCTATAAACAAAAAAAGACCAAAAATTTTGAAGAAAAATTATATTTTTTACTTTCAGCTATAAAAAATATATAGTAAACTCAAAGTTAGTTATAAATTTAGGCCAAAATGTATTCTGCTACATGTTTTTGGTAAAAAAATCCCAATAAGTGTATATTGCTGCTATACAGCGCTGCGCTAGTTTAACGGATAATTGCGCGGTCATGCAATACGGTACATAAATTAAATGTATGTCCTTTTTTTCACACAAATAGAGCTTGTTTTTGGTGGTATTTTATCACCTGTGCAATTTTTATTTTTGGCGCTATAACCAGAAAAAGTTTTGAAGAAAACTATTTTTAAAAAAAAACAATATTTTCTCATTTCAGTCATAAAAAATATCCAAAAAAACTAAAATTTTGTGATAAAATTTAGGCCAAAATGTATTCTGCTACATGTTTTTGGTTTAAAAAATCCCAGTAAGTGTATATTGATTGCTTTGTGTGAAAGTTATAGCGTCTACAAAATATGGTATAGATAATGGAATTTACACAGCTTTTACTTTCTGACAGCCCATCACATTTCTTGAGGTGCTAAAATACCAGGATAGTACAAACACCCTCAAATGACCCCTTTTCGGAAAGTAGACACCCTAAGCTATCTGCTGAAAGGCATATTGAGTCCATGGAAGATTTATTTTTTTTCCACAAGTTTCTGGAAAATGACAAAAACATTTTTTTTTTTTTTTTTTTTTACACAAAGTTGTCATTTAAATTATTTATTTCTCGCACAAGCCATGGGTATATGTGGAATTACACCCCAAAATACATTCTGCTACTTCTACCGAGTATGGGGATACCACACGTGTGAGACTTTTTGGGAGCCTAGCCACATATAGGAACCTGAAATCCAATGACCACTTTGAAAGCCTGAAGGTGCGTAACTTCCTCATTACACTTCCTCACTACCTATCACAGTTTTGAAGGCCCTGACATGCCAGGATAGCACCAAACCCCCCCAAATGACCCCTTTCTGGAAAGTAGACACCCCAAGGAATTTAAAAAGAGCCATGGTGAGTATTTTGCAGATCTCATTTTTTCTCACAAGGTTTTGAAATATAAAAAAAGAATAGAAAAAAATATGTTTTTGTTTTTTTTCTTAATTTTCCAAAAACTTGTGGCAACAAATGAGATCTGCAAAATACTTACCGTGCTTTTTATCAAATTCCTTGGGGTGTCTACTTTCCAAAAAAGGGGTCATTTGGGGGGGGGGGGGTTAGGTGCTATCCTGGCATTTCAGGGCCTTCAAAACTGATAGGTAGTCTGGAAGTGTAATGAGGAAATAAAGCCCTTTAAAAGCCTGAAGATGCTTATTGGATTTTGGGGTCCTGTACTTGGCTAGACTGCCAAAACGTCTCTCACATGTGGTACCCCCATGCTCGGGAGAAGTAGCAGAATGTATTTTGGGGAGTAGTTCCACATATACCCATGGCATGTGTGAGCAGTAAATCATCAGTAACAATTTTGTGTAAAAAAAAAAAATTTTTTCCTTTGTAATTTTCTAAAAATTCTTCTATTGATTCAACATGCCTCTCAGCAAATAGTTTGGGGTGTCTACTTTCCAAAAAAGGGGTCGTTTTGGGGGGGGGGGCATTCTATGCCCAGCATTAGACGTTTATGCCACACATCACTCACTCTTCTAACCACCTAAAGACCAAGCCTTTTCTGACACTTTTTGTTCCCATGAATAAAATCAGTATTTTTTGCTAGGAAATTAATTTAAACCCCTAAACATTATATATTTTTTAAAGCAGACACCCTAGTGAATAAAATGGTGGGTACTACAATTTTTTATGGCACATAGTACTCGCGCAGCGATTTTTCGAAAGCAAATTTTTTGAAAAAAATACACTTCACTTTTAATGCACAAAATCACAATATATTGGCCAATTATTTGGTAAAATATAAAAGATAATGGTATGCCGAGTAAATAGATACCAAACATGACATGCTTTAAAACTGCGCATGCTCCGTGCAATGGCGACAAACTGCAAACATTTTTAATATCCATAGGCAACGCTTTAAAAGCTACCATTTTAGATTTACAGAGGGGGTCTAGTGTTAGAATTACTGCCCTTGATCTGGCGTTCACGGCAATACCTCACATGCATAGTGCAACCGCTGTTTACATACCGGCACAGGGTCAAGGCTTGTGCACACAGGTGTGGGAGGGGCAATTTTTTTTTCTAGTTATTTTGATTTTCTGTATTATTTTTACATTGTACCTTTCATTTTTTTTTTGATCACCTTTAATGCTATAACAGGGAATGCAAATATCCGCTATAACTTCAATGGGCATTGTCATATATTCTTTTTTGAGAAATCTGAGGTCTATCAGTCTGGGGTCTCTGGATATCTCCTCTGCCCTTACATTATCTAATCACACCAAAATCGGTATGATCAGATGCTTTCCCAATTTACAAATGGCACTGTTTATATCCTGTGAAACTGAAGTGATGAAATGCTTGTAGCTTCCGAATTCTTAGACTATAGAGATGATTGGCAGCACTCTGGTCTCCAATCAGCTCTATGGTCAGCTGGCAGAAACACCGGCTGCATTCTCAGGTTCCCCTGATGGCACGAGACTGCCCGAGAAGGCAGTGGGGGAGGGAGGGCATCATCTCCCGCTGCTTGTAAAAGCAATCCTGCAGCTAATTAGCCACTGCTTTTACATGAAAGTCGATCGCCGGCTGAAAAAAACTATACCAGGATGATGCCTGCAGCTGTAGGCATCATCCTGGTATAACCATTCAAAGTCCAGTGATGTACCAGCATGTCGCTGGTCCTTGTTGGGTATATATACTATGTTCTTTTTTTTGTATGCAGCCTGTGGACTGAATGAAAAAATGAGAAGAAATCTCTGCCAGAAAAAGTGTGTCGTATGCCCACCATTAGAATATACCACCCTGCATCCACCCACTTCTAATGGGGGGCACACATTAGGTCACAATTTGCCACAAGTGCCAGTTCCAAGATTGAACAAATGTCTAAATAGTGGCACGCTTGAATAAAAATTGTCCACGTATAAGTGGTACCCCATATGGAAAAAGAATGACACCAAGTCCCAAACTATCTTGCCACTGCTCCCCATGTAGTCTGGGCATCCAGGGGGCTCCACGTGACTATCTTTTCCCTCGTAAATCCAAAACTTATAAGTATAGCCTGTTGCCCTCTCACAGGTCTTCTACATCTTGACCCCATATCTGGCACGCTTGCAGGGGAGAAATTGTTTGAATGCAAGGCGGCCAGAAAAATTAATGAGGGACTCATCAACGCAGATGTTTTACTGGGGAGTGTAGACATCTGCAAAGTTTTCGTTAAGGCGATTTGCAAGGGGCTGAATTTTGTGGAGCCAGTCAAATTCAGGGTTACCCCGAGGATGACAGAGTGCATTGTCGTTGAAATGCATAAAACACATACTCTCATATGTGTTCTCTGGCCATGGCAGCAGAGAACACGGATATGATGAATCGGGTCTATGGACCAATACAACCGCAATTCATTTCTTTTAGTAATGCCCATGTTGAGGGTTAGGCCCAAAAAAATGTAAATTCAAAAACCGTAATGAGTTTCCATGCGAATGGTCTGGCAAGGTTTGAATTTGGGTTGGCGGCGATAAATTGTTGTGCATATAAACTGCTTTGATCCACAATCAACGCATAAAGATATTCCATGAAAAACAGCTCCAAAAATCAAGGAGGTATGTGAAAGACCAAGATGTACTAGACCGCTGGTACTCGCCAGTTCACCAAAAGGTAGAGCGGCACTAGTACTGGCACTCTGCTGCATATGAGAGTCATCAAAATTTACCGACAAGTGCTAACAGAGATCAGGCCTGATTCTGCAAACACTGCGGTTTTTGTGCAATGTATCAAGTGACAGTGACCGGACACTGCACTTGCTGGGGGAGAAGGGGAGGGGTAAGCGTAGGGGCTAAACGCAGGTGCTGGCAGGTACCGGGCTGATCCCACTAACGCTGCATTTTTAGGGACGCTATAGTAATGTGAACGCTGGTATAGTGCTGATCTGATCAAAGATAGTGACCCGTTCAGACACTATACTAGCAATGGAGGTTTATTGTACATGAGCGTGCTCCTGGCAATCAAGGGGCTAAATGTGATGACTGGTGTACTGACGGCCAACTGACGCTATCTGGGAGGGGTGTGAAAACCACTTTTGGTGGTATTTGATCGCCTGTGCGTTTATTTTTTGCGCTATAAAAAAAAAAAAGGCTGACAATTTTGAGAAAAAAAAAACAACATTTTGGAGTTTTTGCTATAAAACATGTCCAGTAAAAAAATGTAAAAATCTAATTTAGTCATAAATTTCTGCCAAAATGTCTTTGCGAAAAGAATCCCAATACGTGTAAACTAATTGGTTTACATGAACGTTATAGCGTCTACAAATGGCGGGAAAGATACTGGGATTTTTTTTTTATTATACTAATAATGGCAGCGATTAGCAACTTATGGCGGTGATCAGCAATTTATGACAGTGATTAGTGACTTATGGCGGGACTGCGGCGGACATTTTGACACTGGGGGGGAACTGACTTGGGGTCACTGACATCCCCAGTGACACCAATACAGTGATCAGTGCAAAAAAAAAAAACCCACTGACACTGTACTAATGGCACTGGGGAGGAAGGGGTTAACTTCACAGGACTTCACAGGAACATGCTGATCCTGAGAGATAAAGTCTTCTCTCAGGTTCAGCGTGCTCTGAACTGACAGATAGCAGACTTCCAGTGTAAACACTGTCAGTGATTACCGGTAATCGGCGGAAGCCGGTGGGTAGTGACCCGCCAGGACACGGTGATGGACACCCAGTGCCACGATCGGCGGGACAGGTAGGGCGAGCATGCGCCTCGTGCGCACCCCCTATCTGTTTTGCATAGCGACATTAAAAGACGGCGCTATGCGCAGCGGTGCCACCCTGCCGCAGTAATAACACTGCGGCAGGTCGGCAACTGGTTAATATACTTTGCATACTGAATATTTACTTTTAACCTGAACAAGAATAAAGCAATCTTTTTGACATACTACACTATTGGCACCTTTTTGAGCTCCAATGTGTAGCTATTAAACCCATAGATAGTTCCTATTGCATCCAGTATCCAGAGGAGGGAGCCCTGTATCCAGGCTGAGCACCCGTCTATCCTTAAGGGGACCTCTGGACCCAGCAGAATCTTTTTTTTCACCTAAGCTTGATGACCAATTCCTAGAAGGAAGCTCACCATCCGCCCATTGCAGATTTCTACCTGGTGGTCATATATTTATATGCGCATTATCCATGTGCATTCGGTAAATGCGCATTTCTACCATTTGATTCCAGTCACAAGTTTATTAAGAGATCTGCTGTCTTGGAGATTATTTCCTGTGCCATTTTGGAACTTTATTCGTTGAATGAACGTATATCTATTCATTTATTGATTTATTCATTCAATACATATACGACTAGTGCTGCACTTTATTTTACTGCTAATTTGAGGTTACTGTGGTTCCCTTGAGTGCTTCAGCTGCTATAGTCTAAAGAGCGCTCACTATTTTAACATTATCAGTGTACAAATAGCGCTACATACTATTATACTGTATGGAGTGTGGACATATATCTCCACCACAGATCAGTCCTAAAATAGCACATTCATGTTCTGGTGAGGCTATACATTTGTCAGCTTGCTTTTCAAACTTCATAAAGAGTTTCCATCGATAGATATACAGGAAATTCTACATTCTTATCTCTCATATGCAGAACATAGGTATAAACAAAGAGAATGGCACTAAGTGGCTATATATCAGCCTAATCTGACAGCTAACATCCAGAGAAAAAAGTAACAAAAGCCACTAGCTGAAATGATTTTTTATTGGACCAAATAAATGGTAGTGATAAATAATTCCAAAGACAATTGCAGAATACTTATGGGAAACTGCTTTTTAAGAGATAATAAAAATATTCCAAATTAAGAATTGATGCAGAATATTAACCACTTGCCCTCTAGAGGATTTACCCTTAATGACCAGGCCTCTTTTTGCTACTCGGCGCTGCACTAATTCAACTGATAATTGCGCGGTCATGCAATGCTGTACCCAAATGAAATTTACGTCCTTTTTTTCACACAAATAGAGCTTTCTTTTGGTGGTATTTGATCACCTGTGCGCTTTTTATTTTTCACTCTGTAAGCAAAAAAAGACTGAAAATTTTGAAGAAAAACCATATTTTTTATTTTCGGCTATAAAAAATATATCGTAAACTCAAAATTAGTTATAAACGTAGGCCAAAAGTATATATTGCTACATGTTTTTGGTGAAAAAAAATCCTAATAAGTGTATATTGATTACTTTGTGTGAAAGTTATAGCGTCTACAAACTATGGTAGAGATACTGCAATTTACGCCATTATTTTGCTATACAGTGCTGCACTTGTTTAATGGACAATTGAGTGGTCATACAATATAGTACATAAATTAAGTTTATGTCCTTTTTCCCATGAATAGAGCTTTCTTTTGGTGGTATTTGATCACCTGTGCGCTTTTTATTTTTGGCGCTGTAAACAAAAATTTTTGAAGAAAAAAAGATTTTGAAGAAAAAAAACAATATTTTCTCATTTTGGTCATAAAAAATATAAAAAAAAACCTAAAATTTTGTCATAAATTTAGGCCAAAATGTATTCTGCTACATGTTTTTGGTTAAAAAATCCCAATAAGCGTATATTTATTGCTTTATGTGAAAGTTATAGCATCTACAAACTATGGTATAGATAATGGAATTTACACAGCTTTTACTTTCTGACTGCTTATCACATTTCTAGAGGTGCTAAAATACCAGGACAGTACAAACACCCCCAAATGACCCCTTTTCGGAAAATAGACACCCTAAGCTATCTGCTGAGAGGCATATTGAGTCCATGGAAGATCTATTTTTTTTCCCACAAATTTCTGGAAAATGACAAAAACATTTTTTTTTTTTTTTACACGAAGTTGTCATTTAAAATATTTATTTCTCACACAAGCCATGGGTATATGTGGAATTACACCCCAAAATACATTCTGCTACTTCTACGGAGTATGGAGATACCACATGTGAGACATTTTGGGAGCCTAGCCACGTAATGGAGCCAATGACCACTTTGAAACCTGGAAGGTGCGTAACTTCCTCATTTCACTTCCTCACTACCTATTACAGTTTCGGAGGTCCTGAAATGTCAGGATATCACCAACCCCCCCCCCCCCCAAATGATCTACTTTTGGAAAGTATGTGAGTATTTTGCAGATCTCACTTTTTCTCACAAGGTTTTGAAATACAGAAAAAGAAAAGAAAATATATGTTTTTGTTTTTTTCTTCATTTTCCAAAAACGTGTGGCAACAAACGAGATCTGCAAAATACTCACCATGCTGCTTATCAAACTCATTGGGGTGTCTGTGTTGATTTAAATAGCCCACCTTGCGGTGACGTGTACGCTAGTACGCATGCAAGCAACCGCACGCTCCCACACATGCGCACTTGCTGTGTGACGGCGAGGGAGCGATCCCTGACAGTGCCCCTTCTCTAAGGGCAGTCTCCGCATGCCCAACTGGGCCATCTTCTCTGGATGCCTGCGTCTGAATGCCAATATTAAGTGTTTAGCGTGGATGTTGGATTCCGGTTCCCATGAATTGTCTTCAGGTCCATATCCTTTCCATTTAATTAAATATTGGAGCTGGTTCCTCCTCTTCTTACATTCAATAATTGTCTCCATCTCATAATCCTCTTCGCCGTTGGTGATCGCTGGCTCAGGTGGCCCCAATTCCTGATCTGGAAAGGGGTTAGAGACTGAAGTTTTGAGCAAGGATATGTGAAAAACGGGGTGAATCCTTAGTGATTCTGGTAATGTAAGCTCGTATGCTATGTCATTAATCCTCCTTTGTACTGGGAAAAGTCACACGAACTTGGGGCCTAGCTTCTTTGAAGGACAAGTCAACCTTAAATTGGCTGTTGACAACCATACTTCCTTGCCAGGTTCCAGGACCAGGTCCCCCTTCCTTTTCCTGTCAAAGAATCTTTTGTTGGTCTAACTGAGCCTTTGTGATTGTCTCCTGTAGCACCTTGTTGTTCTGCTGAAGGAATTCAAAAGTGTCTTGGACCGCTGGAATTGATGATTCAGGCACTAAATTGGATAGGGATACAGGATAAAATCCATAGTTAGAGAAAAAGGGAGACTGTTTTGTGGCTGAGTGTTTTGAATTATTATATGCAAACTCGGCCAAGGGTAAACGTGATACCTAGTCATCGTGGGAGGATGACATAAAACAGTGAATGTATTGCTCCAAGGTCTGGATGGTTCTTTCTATTTGGCCGTTGGTCTGAGGGTGATAAGCGGAAGAGAATGAAAGTCCCACTTTCAACTTCTCGCAGAGTGCTTTCCAGAACTTCGAAGTGAATTGTACCCCTCGATCCGAGACGATGTTCCCTGGAACACCATGGAGCCTCACCACCTCTCCTATGAAGATTTGGGCCATCTCTGCTGCAGACGGTACTCCCTTCATTGCAAATAATATGGGCCATCTTAGAAAAACGCTCAGGCCACCAAAACTGGCGCTGCACTAGGTCTAAGGTCTTGTGGACACCAAAATGTCCTGCCAGTGGATGGTCATGACATAACCCTAAAATTGCCAATCGGGTAGTTTCTGGTGCAAAGATCTTGTCTCCTGACCATAGTAAACCTTTAGTGGATAGAGTTACTCCTGGTGGAGACAGAGCCCCTAAAGATGCCTGCTGGATCTGGGAGAAAAGGTCTGGTTGTAAAAGATGCCTGTTGAGAGCTCTGTATCAGGGGTAGGAGGATCCTTAGGATCATTGAACATCCTAGACAGGGCATCAGGTTTGATATTGTTAGAGCCTGGTCTATAGGTAATGTGAAATATGAACCTTGAGAAAAAACGTGCCCACCTGGCTTGTCGGGGTTTTAGACGTCTCGCAGTCTTCAGGTACTCCAGATTCTTGTAATCGGTATAGATCAGAATGGGGTATGCTGCTCCCTCTAAAGGTACCTCCATTCCTCCAAGGCTGACTTGATGGCCAGTAATTCTCAATCCCCCACATCATAGTTCCTCTCCGCAGGGGATAGCTTACGGGAAAACAAAGTGACTGGAAGAAGCAAGAGTTTCAGACCTTGCCGCTGTGATAGGACAGCCCCAACAGCATTCTCCGAGGCATCTACCTCTACCACAAAGGGTAGTGCTGGATCTGGATGGCTTAATATGGGTGCTGAAGTAAAAAGTCCCTTTAATGAGTCAAAAGTGTTTTGGGCTTCTGGTGTCCAACAGTATCGGACTCCTTGTTTGGTCAGTTGGTTGATAGGAGTGATGATAGCGGAGAATGATTTGGTAGGCTGCAAGAATGATTTGGCCTACCTCGGCATCATTGTCCATACATAGTAGGGCACGGGTTGAGCAGGACTTTGGGGCAAGCAGTGCTCATGGCAGTAGGCCGACTGAAAGTCCACTTCACTAGATACCCAGTTCATGCTGGGGTTGTGGGCCTGTAACCATGAGATCCCCAAGATGATGCAATAACATCCAGGCAAAGTAGCTCCTTGTGGCCAGATGGAGATACTACCATGGGTAGTGAGATAGTCTCCTGTGTGACTGCCCCAGACTTAATGTTGAATCCCTCGGCCAAGTACCGTATTTTTCGCTCCATAAGACGCACCTGACCATAAGACGCACCTAGGTTTTAGAGGCGAAAAACAGGAAAAAAAAAATTCTGAACCAATGGACTGCAGATATAGTACAAGAGATGACCAGAGACTGAGGACACAGTACAGGGGATGACCAGAGACTGCGGATATAGTACAGGAGATGGCCAGAGACTGCGGACTTAGTACAGGAGATGGCCAGAGACTGCGGACATAGCACAGGAGATGGCCAGAGACTGCGGACACAGTACAGGAGATGACCAGAGACTGCGGACACAGTACAGGAGATGACCAGAGACAGCGGACACAGTACAGGAGATGACCAGAGACAGCGGACACAGTACAGGAGATGACCAGAGACTGCGGACACAGTACAGGAGATGACCAGAGACTGCGGACACAGTACAGATGACCAGAGACTGCGATGACCATTCACAAAGCGAAGCGCATGCGCAGTGGGCACCCGGCTGTCACAGAAGCCAGCGCGGGAAGACTGTGCAGCGCTGGAGCGAGGAACAGGTAAGGCCCTGCAGGAGACAACAGCTGAGCGGCCGGCCCGGTATTCTGACATGGTGGCAGCAGAAATACCGGACCGGCCGCTTTATATTCGCTCCATAAGACGCACTGACATTTTCCCCCCTTCTTTTGGGGGAAAAAAGTGCGTCTTATGGAGCGAAAAATACGGTATACTGTCAGTCTTTGAGTTTTGGCCTTTAAGGGTATCTGATGTTTCAGGGCGAAGGTTGAGTCGATAAAACAACTGCAGGCCCCGGAATCAATGATAGCGGGCACTGGCAGGGTTCTTCCCGGGAGCTGGAATTAAATGGAAATGGTAAAGTGAGCAGGGTTGATGGCTGCAGTTGATAATTTAGCAGGCAGGGTGGTCAGAGACTTACGTAGCTTTGCAGGACAGTTTTGTACATAATGGCCGGCTTCTCCGCAATAGAGGCACAGGTTACCCTGTCGGCGGTGTTGTCATTCGTCTGGGGTAAGTGAGGTTCGTAGCAACCCTATTTGCATGGGTTTGGATTCTTCAGCACTGGGTGTAGCAGGACTAGTTGGTACCATGTTCTCTGGAGGTGGTACCCTGGGTAGCATTCACATAGGGCGAACTTGGCCGGTTGACCTTTCCAGTCTTTGTTCACTAAGCTGGCGATCAATTTGGATAGCCAGGTTAATAAGCTTCTTCCAGCGTGTTTGGTAATCCGACTCGGGCTAGCTCATCTTTAAGGGGTTTAGCAAGGCCTAAGCAGAACTGATAGCGTAGGGCAGCGTCGTTTCAATTGGTATCGGCACTCCAGCACCTAAACCTTTTACATGGTCCTCTGCTGCCCTGCGACCCTGCTGAAGAGAATGGAGTACTGCTTCTGCTGATGCAGATCGCTGGGGATCATCATGGAGTCGAGCCATAGCCTCAAAGAAGCGATTTAAGTTAACTTGGCATCTTCCTTTTCCAGCAGATGGTGGGCCCATGCCTGTGGTTCGCCCTGGAGGAGTGATATCACGAACCCTACCTTGGTTGCCTCTAAAGAAATAGTGCGAGGTGGTAATTCAAAATAAAGTTCACAGGCATTGCGGAATACCCTGAATTTGTTCCGATCACCAGAAAACCTTTCAGGTGTGGGAACCCTAGGCTCCGGGGGCAGCATCATCACTGCCGGATTCATCATAGCTCCTGAAGCAACAGTTGGGGCAGATGTCGCTGTGGTGTTGGCAGAGGGTGCTGGTGCAGATAGAGTCTGAAAACTATTTTCAAGTTGGTTATATCCCTCTTGCAGGCCCTTGACAGCTTGTGTCAGTGCCGCAATGTGCTGACAGATCTCTTCCAGAGGAGAGACCCCTCTCTCAGGCTCTAACATGGCGTTCTGGTACTGTCACGTACCTGGTTGGAGAGCCTGATGAGGAGAAGAGGCATCCTTTAGGGAGGCATCCTTTAGGGTGTACTCTGTCCCCACTATCAGGGGCTCCCCACTCGGAGTCCCTGATAGTGGGGACAGAGTACACCAAGCCAGGAGTGGCATGAGTGCCGGGTGGGTCTGGAGATGATGGTAGGCAGATGAGGACCCAGAAGATCCAGATACAGGCCAGGTGCGGATGCAGGAATGTGGGTGCAGCAGCAGGCAGGTATGTTGGCAACCAGGATGCAAAGCAGGAGCATAGGTGCGGCAGCGGATAGGTATGGTGCAGGCCAGGTGCAGGAACGTAGGTGCAGCAGCAGGCAGGTATGGCGGCAACCAAGATGCAGACCAGGTGCGGATGCAGGAACGATCCACACCTACGCAGGTGTGGCAGCAGATAGGTATGGCGGCAACCAGGATACAGGTCAGGTGCAGATACAGGAACGTATGTGCAGCAGTGTCAGATAAGCCGGGTCATGATCAATCGAGCGGATCAGGTACAAGGGAGCAGGCAAGCCAGGGATAAGCCGGGTTGCTGCAGGCGGAGTGCTTTCTTAGTCAGGGTCAGATTAGATACCTGCAACAGAATCAGGTTATGGAGTACAGGACGTTATATAGACCAGAAGGCATAGGCTAAACTGTGTTGGTGATTTAAATAGCCCGCCTTGTGGTGAGGTGTACTCTAGTGCGCATGCGCACAACCGCACGCTCCCGTGCACTCGCACCGCTGCGGCTGACAGGTATCCGGAGCAATGCAGCTGTGTTCCGTCAGTTTTTGCCAGCAATCGCCGGGCTCCGGCGGGTAATCACCGGCCAGGACCCGGTGATTGACACCCGTGGCCGCAATCGGTGCCATGGGTAGGGCGGGCGCGTGTAAGTAAGTAAGTAGCAAGTAAACAGAATGTTTATAAATGTGATCCTGCGCACAGGGGCTGCCTAGTGGTTAATATCTCTGTATTTAATAAAAATCAATATTATTGTAGCGCTCATCCCTGAAGAAGCTGCCGAGTAGTGGATCCCCCTATATCCTGAGCAGCCAGGAAACATGCATTTTGAGACTTCGACTCAAAGTCAGTAACCAGTCCAAAAGCTTGTTTTTGTTGTTTTATTTAAGGGATACATAACTTAGATATGGTTTAGGGGTATATGGGATGCCCAACTTGACATGCACTAATAACTTTAAGAACAAACTATTATGTACAAAAAAGATCCTAAACTTTCTACTCCAGCCGGAGTGGCACAGTCACATAACGAATCAATAGCACCAGTCTCTGTGAGGAGCACCTGGTCCCCTCTAAGTGAACTCTTTTCAGACCCCAGCTAATTTTGTAAAACAAAATAAAAATAAACCAAACTAAAAAAAACAGAACTTCAGGTATATGGTATCCAATTATCTAAACATTACTAATAAAGCAATTAATATCAATTTCCATATTCAATCCCCTCGGAGTCAGTGAGTCAACCATATAAATCCATATAAATCCATTTAGTCTCCCTTTTTAATAAATCTCTAATCCTACTGGAACCTCTCCATGAAGGTAAAACTTTATCCACCTCCCAGACTGTTAAACCTGACAGATCCTTCTTGTTGCACAGTCAAAAATGAAGATCCCAGCTTCAGATACCCATTTACCTGGCTGTTTGTTGAAGAGTACCCTGGAGCACAAGATTCCAAGACAGGCATGCAGGGATAATTGGTTAATTATTGCACCCAGCAGCCCTCTCTCCTGTTGACCCCAGGGGTGTAAAGGTACTCACACTGTCTTTGTATCCTGAAGCTCTGGGTAAACTGCGTTCGGGCCTCTCACTGAGCCATTTTCTGACACATCGTGCATAAGCTGTTTTGTATCTCTCTGCACAAAACAGCATGCCTCCCTAGTAAAACACCACACATAGTAAAACACACACAGCACACAATTAACCCTTTGATCACCCAAAAGTTAGTCAGTTCCCACCCAGTGTCAGAATGTCTGCCGCAGTCCCGCTATAAGTCGCTGATCACCATCATATACACCGTATATATAACGCTAGACGCTATAACTTTCACGTAAACCAATTAAATTTACACAAAATACATGTAGCAGTATGTACTTTGACCTAACTTTATGATGAAATTAGATTTTTTTATTGGATATGTTTTGTAGTAAAAGTCAAAATTATTGGGTTTTTTTTGTTTATAGCGCAAAAAATAAAACTCGCAGCGGTGATCAAATACCACCACATGAAAGCTCTATTTGTGGTGAAAAAAGGACACACATTTCATTTATGTACAGCGTTGCATGACTGTGCAATTGTCAGATAAAGTAACGCAGAGCCTTATCGCAAAAAATGGCCTGGTCAGGAAGGAGAGTAAATGCTCTGGAGGGCAAGTGGTTAATTATAAGCTTACCTGTAGGTAAAATTAAAAAAAAAAAAAAAAGAGTTTTTCTACTTTAACTCAATTCTACCATAAAAAAAAAGCACAATAGATGTATAAATTTGTGGCTAATACTCAGAGTGAATAACTCCTATGAAATGAGTTTGAACTGAAACAAAGTATAAAATTAAATGCAAATATAGCCTAAAAATTAAATATAATATATAACATTCAAAAACAGAAATATGAAATGAAAAAGAAAAAAAACACTAGGTTATGTATGCATATGTATGTATGTGCACATACGCACACACGTAGGGGCGCATAGGATATTCCAGTACAAAAAGGAAAGGTCAGTAACATCTGAAAAGGTGTATGCTACAAACATATGTATAATAAAATAATACAGCTGGGGGAGATGAATGAGGATTAGGAATATGCCATATGAATTATCCAAGGGGAAGATGTAAACTATCAGCTTTCTTTTTTTTTATTTTAAGTTTTTATTTGATTATTATACAAGTACAAAATGTGAAAAACTAAAAACACCTCTATGACAAAACATCTCATATATAATCCATTTTCTCCCAATATTACCCTTAGCCCTCCTCCCTCCTCCACTCCCACCCAACCCCCTCCTCCACCCCCAATAATTCTCATCTCTTACCTACCTGTCTGTATCTTTTACTTCTCTTGATTACCCCTTAATGCTTTTACATTTTCTTTATTTCCCCTTTTCCCTATTCACTTCTATATACAGTATGTTTCCGAGTTTTTAAATTTCATCCATCTATACCATGTATTCTTAAATTTTTCCATTTTATCCTCTTCCAAGTGGTACAATTCCTCCATTCTAAAGATACCCTCCACTCTATCCAGGTTCCGATTTTTGGTGCTTCAATCTCTTGCCAATCTCTTGCTTAGGAATCAACCCCTTTGCTGCACTAATCAAATGATACAGTGCTCTGTTTTTGTATAATTCTGATGGTGGCTCAAAATAATAAAATAAACACTTCCATGGGTCTATCTGAAAAGTTATCTCGTAAAGTTTCTGGATAAAATAGATTATTTCCCTCCAATAGTTCTGAATCTTTGGACAACTCCACCATATGTGAGCCGCTGTGCACATCCTCTCCAACACAATGGGGAATTTTCTACCCGCTGTTTATGAGCTACATTTGGTGTAATATACCATCTGGCTATACATTTATAATTCATTTCTACCATATGCATATTTATCACCTTATGTGTTAGTTTAAGGACAGTGTTCCTTTGCTGTGGGTTCATTTCTATTCCCAGTTCTTTCTTCCATTTCCCTAGAAACCCTGGAGAGTCTACTCCTCCCGTATCCCCACGTATCTTATATATCTTTGAAGTAACATGTTTTGGTGTCAAACGTCCGCTCAGTAATTTCTCAAATGGGTACATATCCTCTTTTGTCCTCAATGGTTGTGGGAGGCTTGCAACAAAATGGTTCAGCTGGTGATACCTCCATTCATCCATCGTGACAAATAAGTCCTTTTTTCTTTTTTACATTTTGAAGGGTGTGCAATTTCCCATCCTTTATAGTATCTTTCAAACGTGCATTCTTATCTTTTATCCAATTCCCACTAATTTTATCCTTCCCCGGAGGAAAAAAGTCTGTTCCCACAAGTGAAATCATCAGTGAATTAAACTTCCATCTGTCTGTGAACTCTATCCCACGTACCCAAAACGAACCTAGTCAGTGAACTTGTTTCAACATCCAATGTGCGGAACCTATGTGGCATCCATATATTTTTCTCTAACTGAGCTTTACTTAATATCCCTTCTATGTTTACCCATTTCTTCCCTTGTGCATTAAATGTCCAATCTACTACTCATGATAATATTACTGCTGTGTGATAAGTCTTCATATTAGGTAATCCCAAACCTCCATTTCCTTTTGCCTTACACAACACCTCATAACTAATTCTTGGTTTCTTATTTATCCAGATGAATTTATTAATTTTTTTTTTTAATTATCCCAAAAAAGGACCTTGGCAGAGAGATCGGGAGCATGTGGAATTTATACAATATCTTTGGGAGTATCACCATCTTAACCAGGTTTGTTCAATCCACAAAGCTCCTCCTTTTATTAGTCTTCTTAATTCTTCCTTAATTTAGTTTATTAAAGGGATATAGTTTACTTGACAATCTTTTTAAGGAAGTGGTTAATTTTACTCCAAGATATCCTATTTCATTTATCTTCCAAGTAAAGGGGAATTCTTTTTGCAATCCATTCTTCTCTGACCTTGTGAGATTAATATTTAAGACCTCAGATTTAATGGGGTTTATTTTCAAGTTTGACATCTCCCAATACTGTTTTAATACTTTCATTAAATTAGGCAAAGTTATTCTAGGGTTAACTATGTAAAACATCATATCATCTGCAAAGGCAACGACTTTATGCTCTATTTTTCCTACTTTTATCCCCCTTATATCTATACATTTCCTTACCCTCTCCAAGAGTGGTTCCAAAGACAAAGCAAATAATAAAGGAGAAAGGGGATATCCCTGTCTGATGCCATTATGCATCCTAAAGAACTGAGAGAGGGATCCATTAACTTTAACTGCTGCTGATGGGTCATTATACAATCCTTTTATCCAATTCATCATCCTAGGCCCTATTCCTATTATTTCTAATGTATCAAACATGAATTCCCAGTTGACCCTATCAAATGCCTTTTTGGCATCTATTGACAAAAGTATTGTAGGTATCTTTTCTCTTTTAGCTCTTTGTATAAGGATCAAGGATCTCAGGCCATTGTCCCTTCCTTCTCTTCCCGATACAAAGCCCACCCTGATCTACATGTACCCATTCATGCATCAGATCTTTCAGTCTTATTGCTAGTACCTTTGCATATAATTTAGTATCTGTATTTAATAATGATATAGGTCTATAACTGGCACATTGCGAGCTATCCTTTCCTTCCTTTAAAATGAGTGTAATGTGGGCTTGCAGTGACTCCTTCCTCATTTCTAACCTTCCACCTATTGCGTTCATATATCTGCAGATTTTAGGGATTAATAGATCCTTGAACTTTTTAAAGATACCCCACCGTGTACCCATCTGGCCCTGGACTTTTGTTTACAGATGTATTCTTTAACGTTGATTCAATTTCTTCCGTGGTAATAGGACTTTCAAGGGCATCTAATTTTTCTTGAGTTAATTGTGGCATACCCACCTCCCTCAGATGTTTCTAATTTTTTTCTTCTCTTCTTCACTTTCCCCTTGATTGACCCCCGCCCCCCTCACATCATAAAGTTCACTATAATATTTATAGAACCTCTTAGCGATATCAAGAGTATTAAACACTTTCTCCCTTCCCATCTCTAATTTTTTCTTTGAAGTTTCTAGTTTTCTTGTTCTTAAGTCTTCTCAAATATTTTCCAGGCCTATTCCCCCCTTGATATCTATCTTTTGAAACCTTATTAAATATCCTCCTTGACTCTTGCTCCATCAGGTCTTTTAACTCATCTCTTTTCAATATTATCTTCTGATATATATCTATTTCGTTCTTTTTTTTTATGCATTTGTTCCAACTTATAGAGCTCTTCCATCACCGACTTTATTCTTTCCCCTCGTTCCTTCTTTTTTATTCCTATAGAAATCAATATATCCCTAATATAAGCTGTGTGTGTCTCCCAAACTGTTGCCGCCGATATTTCATTGGTCTCATTAAGTTAAAAAAATTGTTCAATTTCCAGTTTTAACCTTTTCTCTACTTCGGGGTCCTGTAAAAGCATATCATTTTACCTCCAAGAGAGTTTTTTCTCTTTACCTCCCCCTACTTGTAACTTCATTGTGACGGAAGAATGATCCGAGATAGACATAACCTCTATATTGGAGCCTATTAGTGTCTCCAATTGTCCATGCTCTATCATTATATAATCTAGCCTTGAATATGAACCATGTACATGGGAGAAGAAGGTAAAGTCTCTTTCTCTTGGATGGTTTACTCTCCACACATCCACTAGTTGATATTTATATAATAATTTCTTCAATGATTTCAAGTCCCCATCCTCTTCTCTCCTTGAACATGATCTTGCATCCCATTGGGGGTCCAGACACAAATTAAAATCCCCTGCGATGACCAGAGATCCCTTTTTAAATTCTGCGAGTTTCTTTAACATCCCCTTTAAAAATTTAGCTGGCTTTTTATTTGGACAATAAATATTGGCCAATGTATATTCCATTACCTGTAACATTCCCCCGATAAACAGAAACCGACCTTCAGGGTCTTCCATTCTGTCCTCCAGGGAAAAGGCAACATTTTTTGAGAATCCAATTGACACTCCTTTTGCCCCTTTGCCTGATGAATCAGCGTAGTACCATGTTTGGTGGTACTTTGAATATAATTTCACATTTGTGTTATGGGTCAGGTGTGTCTGAGGAATATTACATCTATTTCATATTGCTGGATTTCCCTGAGTATCTTATGCCTTATTTTGGGGGAATTTAACCCTTTCACATTATAGGTCATAAACTTCATCCAACCCATTTTTTTGACCTTTTAACTTTTCTTCACACAATAAAAGACACAGATAGTTTGTAATGTAGGCGATCTTCCACCCCATCTCCTTCCCTCCCGCCCCTCCCTTCCCTCCTCCCCCCTCCCTTCCTTGCCTGTATTGGGCATTAGAATCTGTTGAGGGAATTCCCTACTTACGATTCCTAATTTGGGGTGTAGCTCGAAACAAGGCCACCTCTCATTCGCCTGAGCAAATGTCATTCCTTTATTGAAGCAACCGTGTGCAGAGCCTCCCCAAACACCAACCTGGTCTGTCCCCGTATCCCCCCTTTTTTACCCAATTAGGGGGGTAGATGTCTATAAAGAAAACCGGGACACATGCCTTATTGAGCCCAGGGAGGAAAAAAAAAACAAAAAAAAAAAACACATCAACAACTCCTAATCTCTTCCTAGGCCCCCTCAGACCGACTCTTCCTAATTCTTCTTCCTAGGTATCTGTTGTCACCCTTCTGGACCCTGTCCTTCCTTATCTCTGGGCCCCTCTGACCATCCCCCAATAGTCACTCTCTGCAAGTCCAGTTTATCACAAAAGTCATTGTATTATTCTGGATCTCAGCCTCGATGATCTTCCATCTTTCCACCCGATTAAGCAGGCTGGGAAACCCCAGTTGTATCGAACTTTTTTTTCTCTCATGTGGTTTAACAGTGGTTTCAGGGATCTCCTCCTAGCCAATGTCTCTGGGGAAATGTCTGCAAAAATTTGTATAACTGTTTCTTCATATTTTATTTCAGTAAGATCCCGCAGCCTTTTCCATACATGTTCTCTGTCTCCTAAATCCTGAAACCTAGCAATCACATCTCTGGGGTTTTGTACTGGAATTCCCTTTGGCCTTCTGACCCTGTATATTCTGTCCAGTTTCAAATGATCCAACTCCGGTATTCCCATTATTGGGTTACAGATTTTTTTCAATTTCTCCATTAGATCTTCCTCCTGCCCTTTTTCTTCTGGAATACCTCTGAACCTTAAGTTGTTTCTTCTGTTGTTCTCCTGGTCCTCCATTTTAAGTAGTAGTTCTCTCTGTTCTATCCGCCTCTCCTCTGCTTGCTCTTCTAATTTCTTAATTTGTTTTGCATATTCCTCTGATTTTCTCTCTATTTCTTCCATTCGATCTACTATATGGCCCAAATCATTCTGGAGACTCCCTATCTCTTTTTTCAACACAGACTTCATTTTTGCGAACATTTCTACCAAGTCCTTTTTTAAAATTGGATGTACTAATGACTCTTCTTGTTCCACATTTCTTTTTCTCCTATATTTTCCAGACTTGGGCTTTCTTTATCTTGGTTCTCTTCTACATTCCCAAGGGATAGTCTAGATTGGTCTCCGCTAGAATTGGAGGGCCTTTCCCCATGTTTTTCGTGGGTTGGCGGCTCTGGGCTTTTTTTTTTCCTGTACGGGCAGGAATTTTTTTTATTGTGGGGGAATTCATGCACCTCCTTTCCCTCTACAGTTGCAAGAAAAAGTATGTGAACCCCTTGGGATTACGTGTAGTTTTGCATGAACTGGGCATAAAATGTGCTCTGAACGTCATCTAAGTCACAACAATAGAAGAACACAGTCTGCTGAACATAATACTACACAAACATTAGATGTTGCCATGGTTTAATTGCACATAACATGTAAAAATTCACAGTGCAGGGAGGAAAAAGTTTGTGAACCTTTGGACTTAATAACTGGTTGACCCTCCTTTGGCAGCAATAACCTCAACCAAACATTTCCTGTAGTTGCAGATCAGACCTGCACAACGATCTGGAGTAATTTTGGACCACTCCTCTTCACAAAACTGTTTCAGTGTACTCTTGGGTTGTCTGGTGTGAATCGCTCTCTTAAGGTCATGCCACAGCATTTCAATCGGGTTGAGGTCAGGACTCTGACTGGGCCACTCCAGAAGGCATAATCTGTGCTATTGCAGCCATTGTTTTGTTGAATTACTTGTATGCTTTGGGTCATTGTCCTCACCCATCCTCTGCGGAGCTTCAGTTCGGGCAGATGGTTGTACGTTTTCTTGCAAAATGTCTTGATCAACTCTGAAATTCATTTTCCCATCAATGACAACAATCCGTCCAGGCCCTGAGGCAGCAAAGCAGCCCCAAACCATGATGCTCCCTCCGCCATGTTTTACAGTGGGGATGAGGAAATGTTTGGTTGAGGTTATTGCTGCCAAAGGAGGGTCAACCAGTTATTAAGTCCAAAGGTTCACATACTTTTTCCTCCCTGCACTGTGAATTTTTACATGTTATGTGCAATTAAACCATGGCAACATCTAATGTTTGTGTAGTATTATGTTCAGCAGACTGTGTTCTTCTATTGTTGTGACTTAGATGACGTTCAGAGCACATTTTATGCCCAATTCAGGCAAAACTCCACGTAATGCCAAGGGGGTTACATACATTTCCTTGCAACTGTATATGATCCAGGTCCATAAAATTTTAGATGACACAGACACGTATAAACCACTTCCGAAAAATCCCCTAATCCCATATAAAAAAGAACTTAAAAAACTGATAAAAAAAGGGTTTGATGAAGGGTTGCTAAATAAAAAAGAAAAAGGCCTTTCTATGTCCAGCAGCTCCTAGATTACTGGTCTTATACTGCCTCCCCAAGATCCATAAGGACCCTGACTGTCCCCCTGGAAGGCCAATTATTAGTGGTATTGGTTCGCTTTGTTCTCGCATCGGAGAATATATCGATTTTCTTTTTCTTACAACCATTGATCATTTAAACACCAGCATATTTAAGAGATACAAAGCAAATACTTACAGAAAGGAAAGATTTAAAGACTACTAATAAGACATATCTAGTAACGGCAGACGTCTCTGCCCTTTACAGTAGCATACAACATGAAGATGGCATGGCAGCAGTGAAATTTTATCTTGACGTGGCTATAGATATACCTAGGCGACAAAAGATGTATATTTTGGAATTACTCAATTTTGCCATGCATCGCAACTACTTCTGGTTTGACCATGCTTTTTATCTTCAGATTACCAGAGTTGCGATGGGAGCTAAATTTGCTCCTAGCTTGGCAAATTTATTCATGTCTAGGTGGGAGGAAGACCTTATTTATTCTCGTGATTGGCCCTCCCTTATATTTTACCACCAGTACATAGATGACATTTTTCTTTTATGGCAAGGGGATACATTTTCATTATTAAACTTTTTTACTACTCTTAATTTCAATGATCTTAATATTAACCACTTCCTGTCCGGACACTTTTACCCCCTTCCTGTCCAGGGCAATTTTCAGCTTTCAGCGCTATCACACTTTGAATGACAAATGCGCGGTAATGCAATACTGTACCCATATGAATTTTTTACCATTTTTTTGAGACAGATAAAGCTTTATTTTGGTGGTATTTATTCACCACTGGGATTTTTATTTTTCTTACTATGTAAATGAAAAAGTCCAAAAATTTTGAAAAAAGTGTTTTTTTAAATAAAATTTTGCAAATAAATAATATTTCATCATAAATCTTGGCAAAAATTTATTCCGTTATTTTTTTAGTAAAAAAAAAATCCAAATTAGTTTATAACCAAAAATTATAATTTTTAAACATTTTTTTTTACATTTTTATTTTATTTTTTTATATTATTATTTTTTATTTTTTTTTTACATACTGTCACCCTAGCAGTACAGTGTCACCATGGTGACACTGTACTACTTGTGGGGGGTGATGAAGATTTTTTTTTTTTTTTTACACTGATTGCTTTTACACCCATATAGGATGTAAAAGCAATCATTTCTCTTTCTCTCTGTCTGCATTCTTGCAGTCATTGAGAAGTACTGAGTGAGCTGTGATTGGTCACAGCTTGTCACATGGTACAAGGCTGTTGTGAATAGCCTTGTACCATGTGACCTCTGTGATCATTCACAGATTTCACACGTAGTAAGCAATGATGTCACAAGTGACATCTTGCTTACTACTTTGCATGTGATCACTGATTCGCCAATCAGTGATCACATGATCGGGACTTCGTACAGAGGTCCCGTCCGACGATCGGTTTTTCACTGTGTCCGGAGGACACAGCGGGCACCGGATCGCAGTGCTGCGCGCTCCCAGTGAGCGTGCACAGCTGGAAAAGGCGTGTGCCGTTTATGAACGGCAACCCGCCCCTGGACTGCCACTGCCCTGCCGTTTATAAACAGCAGGTGGACGGCAAGTGGTTAAACTATCTTTTCAGTATGATATTAAAGAGATCAATTTTCTTGACTTGGTTTTAATTAATGATGGTGCTAATATTATCACCAAAACTTATTTCAAAAGCACTGATAGGAATAGTTTTTTGCCCACAGGTAGTTGCCACCATCGGGTATGGCTAAATAACATTCCAAAGGGACAATTCCTCAGACTATGGAGGAATTGTGTTAATTTAACTGACTATCACCAACAAGCGGGTATCCTTAAAACTAGATTTTTGGAAAAAGGTTATAGCATAGATTCTCTTAATAATACTATTGAAGAGGTTGGAGCCTTAAATAGAATTAATTTACTCACGTCAGAGAAAAAAAATAGGTCTGATCGTGTTTGTCTGTTTATTACAAATTTTTCCACACAATATAAAGATGTAGCAAAAATTATCAAAAAGAAATGGGCAATTCTTAAGAATGATCCAATACTAGGAGAAGTTTTACCCGAACGCCCAGAAATTACTTTTCGTAAGGCTCCCTCTCTGAGACACACATTGGCACCTAACGTGGTGGACCCGCCGAGTAACCTCTCATCATCATTTGGATTGAAAGGCTTCTATCCATGTAACAGGTGTCTAGCCTGTCAATATAATGGTTACCGCAAGAAAAAAGTTGTAGATTTCAAATCCAATATTACGGGTAAGACCTATAAGATTAACCCACTCATCACTTGCAATAGTACCCATGTAGTTTACCTACTGGAATGCCATTGTAACAAACAGTATATTGGTAGAACTACAAGGAGAGTAAGAGACAGGCTTAGAAAGCACTATTACAACATCAAGAAAGGATATAAAGAATGCTCTCCAAACACTTCCGAGATTATCATGGTAAAGATCCCACCCTTTTGAAATTCACAGGGATTGATCTTATTAAACCGCAGTGGAGAAGGGGGTCACAAAAGGAGGGCTGTATCACAATTGGAAACACGGTGGATTATTGAATTAAAATCCTTGTCTCCATATGGCCTCAACATCGATTTAGATATAAATTGTTTTAATCGACAATAGTTGACTATTACCCTCTATATTTTTTTCTTTATCCTATTCCTCTTATCATTTTTTTATATATCATTGTATGTGTGTGTATATATATATATATATATATATATATATATATATATATATATATATATATTTATAATTTCATTTTTTATCCATCCTGATACCTTATTCTAATCACCTTGCCATATTTACCATTTTATGCACCTTATGATTGTTTACCATCTTATGTACCTTATGGATTTTTTAAATCTTTTACTTTTATCTTCTCTTTGCTGTGTACAATTACATTTATATATACAGATATTTATTGGTCTATTTTTTAGCTATTTATGACTTTATATATATACCTATTGTTAATATTGTTGCTTATGTATCATTATTGTCTTTTATGTACATATTCAGTCGCCAAAAATCCCCTTTATTTTTATATATATTTATATGCATGATTATATGCATTTTTTTAAAGTATTTTTATTTGTTTTAATAAAATGGACTGGCACTTTTAGTCCATGACAAACACTATGGCCCTGATTTACTAAGAATTGAGTCTACCAGCAGACACTGAACATTCAGGCAGACTCAATTCAAACAATCTAGACCTGTCAGTCTTCTGAAAGACGTCTAGCAAACTCATTGAAAAGCGTCTACTTTTTAGACTCTTTCCTGTTAGTAAATGTGGAATCGCGTCTGGCACATTTTTAGGTGCAATACTGGATATGTTCGCTAGGTGGCGTACAACTGCGGGCTTTGTCCCTTTGGAGGTTTTCTGTTTGCATATGAGAATGCTTATAATTTAAAGTAAAAAGTACACCTATATTTTTTTTTTTTTTTTTTTGGGTTGCTGTTTCTCCAAAAATGATCAGACAACTAATGCATTTCCTAATGAATGTCATACATTCTATTTTCAAATGTCAAACATTTTCACACTTATATCTCAAATAATTGGGAATGTCTAGTTCTAATTTCAAATCTTCATTCTCTTTAATCATGTAACTATTCTATGTTAAAGTAATAGTGCAACGCTATAAATGCATGTTATCAAAAAAGTGCAATAATGATGTAAACTGTTAAATGGTGCTAAAAAAAGTTCATATAATTATTATTGAATAATGGAATGTCCTTCATGTGAGAGTACCAACGCAGAGAGTGGCTATGAATGGCACATATGGTTTATCCATGAAGAAAAGTAGTGCAGATGGTTTATCCGTGACGGACAGTATGGCGGACGCTCTTCAAAGGCGGTGGTGTGGCGTCAGCAAAAGGGCTCCACTCAATGCATTTCGTGTACCAACACGCCCTCAGGGGCACACCAATAGGACGTGTTAGAACACAAAATGCATTGGGTGGATCCTTATTGCTGACACCACGCCGCCGCCATCTTGGTACTCACTTTGCTATTATTTGTATTACTCCACATGGATATTTTTAATTGTTACTTGTGACCATTATAATAAAGTACTACACTATTAAGCACCTTTCTGGCTCCTGTGGCTGAGCTAATTCCTCCCCAGGACCATATTGGCACCCACCCTGATGGATGGAGTTGGATGACTAACCCATAGCTGCCAGCATACCGCTGCACCCCCAGATGAGGGATGTGTATAACCCATGCGCATTAATACTTCTGTTCTGGTAAGTGTACACCCCTCCCAAGGGTGGATTACCTGTCACGAGTCCATGAACTACTGTCCGTCACGGATAAACCACACGTGCCATTCATAGGCACTCTCTGAGTTGGTACTCTCACACGAAGGACATTCCATTATTCAGGAATGATTATATGAACTTTTTTTTTTAGCACCATTTACCAGTTTAAATTATTATTGCACTTATTTGCACATTTTTGATTTTACATGCGTTTATGATTGATAACATGCATTTATAGCACTGCACTATTACTTTAACATATTTCTATTATGGGACTGTTGGCCTGCATTAGATTGTAAGCTCCTTGACATTTGTGAATGCCCAAAATATGGAGATCAATTTCCAGGGTTCTGTCAGTGCCAGGAATATTGATCAATCAATCAATTAAGATTTTGGCTACTGACTAAAAAGTGGAAAGGGAGTGAATCTTACCTGTGTCCTGTTCTTCTGACAAGTTTGAAACTTTCAATTTTCTTTCTGTTTATATTTCATTACAACTTTATCTTCTCTAAGGCTACGTTCAAACTAGCTTTGTCAGCAGGCATCAAACAGGCGTTTGGGAAGCGTTTTACACGCTTCTCCAACGCCTATGAAAATTCTGCACAGTGCTGTTCACACTGAAGCGTTAGCATTGCGACACGGCAAAACTAGCGCCTCATATGGAGTCAGGAGGAGTTGAAGCCTCCCATTCAAGTCTATGGTGCCGCTCCTCAGACGTTTGCGGTGTGGTTGTGAGGCATTTTCGGAGCGTCAATACCATTTAACTTCATTACAGGCATTTGTGGTGCAGTTTTAATGCTTGGTAAATGCTTATCACATGCCTCAAAACCGCACATAGGGCATTTGGGGAGCATTTGAGGAGCGTTAAAAACGCTTCCCAAACACCTGTCAAACACTATAGGGCCGTTTGGCAAGAGTTAGAAATAAAGTCAAGTGTGAACGAGCTCTTAGACCTCTCTCCAACTTGACCCCCACCCCCCATGTCATCACCTGTTCCATCTGCAAATCTGTCTATCACTGCCCCACTCTTTTTAACTATTTATATACTGATCAAGTTAATGTGTCTCATTTCCTATCACCTCCATCCCAGATCTTGCATTATTATCCGATTCCTGATTGTATCTCACCACTAGTCTGATTGAATTCACAATTCCTGGTCAGTCCCATTCTCTTACTTATAAAAACCTTTAGAGCCATGTACCATGTACCGCATACTCATTCACGTAGGGGGGGGGGCTGGGATCTGGGGTCCCCTTGTTAAGGGAGGGGAGGGGAAAGTGGTACAGGAGGAAATGGCTGTGGGGAATGAAGTGGTGGGAGGAGTGGAGGAGGTCAGCTGTTAGGTGAGGGTGGGGTAGGCTTCCCTTAAGAGGTGGGTCTTCAGGGTGCGCCTGAAGGTGATGAGGATAGGTGACAGTCTGATGGATTGGGGTAGGGAATTCCAGAGGATGGGGGGAAGTCCTGGAGCAATCCTCCAATCGGGCGTGGGAGGAGGAGACCAGGGAGCTAGAGAGTAGGAGGACCTGTGAGGAGCGAAGGGCACGGGTAGGGTAGTATTTGGGTATCAGGTGACACCCAGGACTATGGCATGTGGGGTGGGAGTGATGGTGGCATTGTTAGTAGTGATGGAGAGGATTGGGGGGGGCGCGGGGTGGGGGGAGGACCAGGAGCTCTGTTTTGGACAGGTTAAGTTTGAGGAAATGGAGCGACATCCAGTCTGATATGTCGTTCAGGAGGTGGGCGATGCGGGCTGAGAGTGAGGGGGTGAGGTGGGGGGTGGAGAGGTAAATTTGTGTGTCATCAGCATAGAGGTGGTAATTGAAGCCGTGGGAGTGTATTAGTTTGCCAAGGGAGGAGGTGTAGATGGAGAAGAGGAGGGGTCCGAGGACAGAGGGGGAGGTAGCAGTGTTATAGGTGATGCTGAAGGAGCGTTGGGAAAGGTAGGAAGAGAACCAGGAGAGAGCAGCATCCCTGATGCCAAGGGAGTGCAGTTTAGTAAGGAGGAGAGGGTGGTCGACAGTGTCGAAGGCCGCATAGAGAACAAGGAGCAGGAGGACAGAATAGTGGCCATTAGCTTTGGCGGTTAGTAGGTCGATGGTGATTTTAAGTAGGGAGGTTTCGGTGGAGTGCAGGGGACGGAAGCCAGACTGTAGAGGGTCAAGGAGGTTGTTATCAGTGAGGTGGGCGCTTAGGCGATTGTAGGCCAGGCGCTCAAGAAGCTTGGAAGTGAATGGCAGCAGGGAGATGGGTCTAAGGTTGTTAAGGTCAGTGGGGTCGAGGGAGGGTTGAGTATGGGGGTGATGTGCGCATGCTTTAGAGGGGAGGGGAAAGTGCCAGTAGAGAGGGAGAGATTGAAGATGTGGGTGAGGGAGCGAATGATGGAGGGGGGGGTGACTGGAGGAGCTGTGAGGGGATAGGGTCCAGAGGGCAGGTGGTGAGGCGGGCTTCAGTGAAGACCTTAGAGACCTCCTCAGGGGTAGTTGGGCTGAAGGAGCGGACTGTTGGGGAGGTGATAGTGTGCGGGGGGTTAGGCATAGCAGGGGGTATGAGGTTGGAGGAGGGGAGGGTAGAGGGGTTGTAGGAGGGCGGGAGGCTGGGTGGAGAGGTAGATTGTGAGTTGACAATGTCCTTATGGATTGCGTCAATCTTGTTTTGGAAATGATTGGCAATCTCGTGGGCGGTGAGTGAGGTGCTGAGTGGAGGTGGGGGGGGGAGAGCAGGGATTTGAAAGTGGAGAATAGCCGACGAGGACAGGTGGAGAGGGTGTTGATAAGGGTTACAAAATAGGCTTGCTTGGCGGCGTGGAGGGAGGTGGTGTAGGTGAGGAAGGCGGCTTTGTAGAGGGAGAATGCGCGAGGGGATCTGGTTTTGCGCCATAAGCGCTCCAGCGCACGACTGCGTCGTTTGAGACTTTTTGTACGGTCGTTTTGCCAGGGTTGAAGCGGTCGGGGGCTGGTGTTACGCGTGGTTAGGGGTGCCAGGGAGTCGAGGGCAGCCGACAGTGAGTCGTTGTACGCAGTAGTGGCCAGGTCAGGGCATGACAGAGGGAGGATACTGTCATACAGACGGTCAGCTGCCGGGTGGAGATGGGTCGGGTTCAGATTGCGGAGGTTGTGGGTGATGGTTAGAAGCTTTGGGGGGGGAGTTAAGGGAGGGGGAGATGGAGAATGTGATGAGGTGGTGGTCAGAGAGGGGGAAGGGGGTGTTAGTGAAGTCGTGGGGGGTGCAGAGAGAAAACGAGGTCCAGGGTGTTTCCATTGGTGTGGGTGGAGGACTGTGTGCGCTGTGTGAGCGCGAAGGAGGAGGTTAGGAGGAGGAGTTGGGAAGTAGCTGGGCTGTTGGCATTGATGGGGATATTGAAGTCACCTAGGATGATGGTCGGTAGCTCGGAGGAGAGGAAGAAGGAAAGCCAGGTGGCAAAGTCGTCAAGGAAGGGGGATGAGGAACCAGGAGGCCGATAGATTACCGCAATCCTCAGGGGGGTGGGAGAGAAGAGCCGGATGCAGTGAGCCTCGAAGGAGGAGAAGGATAGGGAGGGGGGGTTAGGGAGGACCTGGAAGGTGCTCAGCGGTGGCAGGAGCTTACCGACCCCACCGCCTCTGCGGCCGCTTGGTCTGGGTGAGTGGGTCCAGGCGAGGCCTCCATAGGAGAGAGCTGCAGGGGAGGTGGAATCAGTGGCTTGGATCCAGGTTTCAGTGACCGCTATATGCGCAATATTCATGCGCTTCTGGTAAGTGCATAAGTTTACTAGTCCTCGTCACTGAAGCTCACCAGCACAGAACACCGATGATTATTATTATTTCTCTTGGACCTGCAATATATTGATCTAAATGAACTATTTCACTCTTGTCACATCACTAATTTATTGATATCTCTTTGCATTTTGATGCGTCATCATCAGATGTAATCTCACTAATAATGCGCCCTAGTAGCACTCACTACTATATATGATCATTTATTGTCCTATCATTTTAGCGCTGCATATATTTATTATATTTAATATTTTCTACTGTTTTAAAAAAGTTTTATTTTTCTATTTGTTGGGGGGGCATAAGTAGATGTCTTGCCTAGGGCGCAAAATAGCCTAGCACCGGCCCTGTTTGTACTGCTAGCCCAGACTTTCACCCTTGTCCATATGTCAAAAAGATCGTCCCCTCTTAATTTTTATTAAATACCTTCTTCAGTTCTCTGTATAAAAAGGAGCATGGGGGAGCTCTTGTCCATAGTGGGCATGGTATTAACATAGCCCCAGATGATCCACATTGGTTCACAACTGATATGATCCAGAAATATTTTGACAGAATAAAGGTGAACAAAGCACCTGGACCGGATGGCATACACCCACGGGTCCTTAAAGAATTGAGCTCTGTCATTTCAAAGCCATGGTTTCTAATTTTTAGGGACTCTTTAACCACTTCCAGTCCGGACACTTTTACCCCCTTCCTGACCAGGGCAATTTTCAGCTTTCAGCGCTGTCACACTTTGAATGACAATTGCGCGGTCATGCAAAACTGTACCCATATGAATTTTTTACCATTTTTTTTGAGACACATAAAGCTTTATTTTGGTGGTATTTATTCACCTCTGGGATTTTTATTTTTTTTGCTATGTAAATGAAAATGTTCAAAAATTTAGAAAAAAAGTGTTTTTCTTATTAAATTTTGCAAATAAATAATAATATGTCATCATAAATCTTGGCCAAAATTTATTCCATTATCTTTTTAGTAAAAAAAAATAAGCCAAATTAGTTTATAACCAAAAATTATAATTTTCAAACATTTTGTTTTACATTTTAATTTTTTTTTATATTATTATTTATTTATTTTTTACATACTGTCACCCTAGCAGTACAGTGTCACCATGGTGACACTGTACTACTTTTGGGGGGTGATGAAGATTTTTTATTTTTTTTTACACTGATTTCTTTTACACCCATATAGGATGTAAAAGCAATCATTTCTCTTTCTCTCTGTCTGCATTCTTGCAGCCATTGAGAACTACTGAGTGAGCACTACATGTGATCACTGATTGGGGAGGTCCCGTCCGACGATCGGTGTTTTACTGTGTCCTCCTCCACAGCGGGCACTGGATCGCGGTGCTGCGCGCTCCCGCGGAGCACGCACAAGCAGGGTGCGGGGGGGGGGCGTTTATAAACGGCCACCCGACCCTGCAGTGCCAACGTCCGGCCGTTTATATACAACGGCCGGTCGGGAAGTGGTTAATGACTGGCATAATACCACTGGATTGGTGTGGAGCCAATGTGGTGCCTATATTTAAAAAGGGTTCAAAATCTTTACCAAGTAATTATAGATCTGTTAGTTTAACATCTATAGTTGGGAAGATACTGGAAAGTTTAATAAAATACCACATAGATGAGTTCATGCTTGAAAAAAATATATTTTAAGCAACAGACCGCATGGATTCATGAAATACAGAAGTTGTCAAACAAATCTGATTTCTTTTTATGAGGTGGTGAGCAAAACCTTGGACAGAGGGGTGGCTGCAGTGGTGTATTTTGGTTTTGTGCTGCCCTAGGCAAGACTAAAATCAGGCACCCCCTGCATGTAGATTTGTCCCACCCCTTCCTGTTTAAGATCCACCCCTTCATCTGTAAACTCCATCCCTTCCTCTTTATGCTCCACCTCTTGTTTTATTCCATTATCAGTGTCATTTGGAGGAATAGTGCCCCATCACTGGCGTCAGTGGGAGGAATAGTGCCTCATCACTGGTATCAGTGGGAGGAATAGTGCCCATCATTAGTGTCAGTGTGAGAGGAATAGTACCCCATCATTGGTGTCAGTGGGAAGAACAGTGCCCCATCATTGGTGTCAGTGGGAGGAATAGTTCCCCATCATTGGTGTCAGTGTGGGAGGAATAGTGCCCCATCATTGTTGTCAGTGGGAGGAATAGTGGAGGAAATGCATGTGGGAATGTAAGTTTTAGCTAAGTGGAGATGTGAATGGAGCTTGACAACTGAGTGTGTCTACTCCCTCCTATGTACTTGTGTAGCACCCTCCTAGGTAGTTAGAGGGAGCTTGATTTGTTTTTTTTTTTAGCTAGAAAGGCTGAACAGCCTGGTCTAAGATAGAGGGGTTATTTTAGGTCAGGGATAAGAAGTTCTGCAGGTCAGTTTATTGACACCTCCCCCTGCTCTAAAATCTTGGAGAAGATTCTAGAAGCAGTGGGTGGGGGTGAGGATGGACTGGTTTGCACACTTAAGGGACTCTGGCCAATCCCATGCTGGAGGCTTGGCATGGGGCCAGGGCAGCCTTTAAATGTGCTAGAGCCTGTTCAGCAGCAGGAGAGATTGGGTGGAGGATAGAGTGAAATGGCTGAGGAGCAGGAGCCTGGGAGGGAGCCTAGTTGGGAAGGAGCTTACCTCCAGGCAGTAGTGCTGAAGAGGAGGAAATCTTAGACCTCATCGGCCCCCCAGAGAGAGGACCACCTGTGCTTCAGGGAAGGAGCCAGCCCAGCGAAAGGCCTGAAAGCAGCTACCAACCCACCAGCTCATAGGCAAAGGATTGAGTGAGTAATCCTACTACCCCTGGTCAAGTTAAGGGGAAAGAAGCACTCTAATGGGAAACTGGATTAGCTCCTTGTCCTGGACTGTCTCACATTAATGTTGCAGGCACTGGATTCCTTCAGACAGCTGGATAGAGGAGGATTATCTGGGGTGTGGGGACCACCCCACACCAGGAGAGACTGTAGAGCTCTCCAAGAAGAGGATTTTTGTCTAAAAGACATATATAGTTTCAGGAAGTTGTGCTCAATTGCAGTTCTTTTGGGAATACCATACACCCCTTACCCATCCAATATATTTACCCCTAAATAAAATCACCAAAAAACAAGCTCAAGGACTGGTTACTGTCTCCTGGATGCAAATCTGTGAAGAATGTGTGTTGCCTGGCTGTGCAGGACTATAGGGGGACCCAAAATCTCTACAGACTCCTAAGGGGGTAGTGCTTCACTTTTATAAAAGATGGACATTATGCAATCTGATTGTACAATCTCTGTACAATTTCCTTTAGATTTACAAGAACTATGGGATAGGATACACATGAACAATCTATTCAATTTTTATCAAATCAGACAGGCCCTTGTACCAAATAGCTGATGGAAGATCTAAAGGAGATTGTACAATAAGATTGTATAGAATGTGAGTGGAAGGTAGTATTGTAATGAGGGAGGTATAGTCCAGAGTGGTGCACCACTGTTCTGTAATGCAATAAGTAAGTGAAACCTTCTAGGAGATGGTCTATAGGAAGTGAATGCTGAGAGAGTATCTACAGGAAGTGAAGGAATCATGAAAATCATTTCAAAAATTCAAATAAACTGTCAAGATTTTAAACCTCCTGGGGATGAGGTAAGTGAGAGAAAAACACATTGGGATGACTGGGCCAGAAATGGCATTGAAAAACATTCTAATATGAGAAGTGAAATTCTGTCCAAAAAGGTGAACCACTTGCCGCCCAGCCACTGTAGATATACGGCGGCAGGGCGGCACTCGCAGGCAAAACCACGTTTTAAAACGTGTGTTTTGTAAACAAATAGGGGGCGCGTGCAAGGCGCGCCGCCGCCCTACCTATCCCGCCGATCACCGCCGCAGATGTGAGTTGCCGGGTCAAAGCCGGTCCTTAGTGGCTGTTTCCCGGCGATCGGCGGCAAACAGTGACAGACAGCACAGCTGCAGTAGCTGTGCTGTCTGTCACTTCCCTGTCAGCTCGAGGATGAGCTGATCGAGAAAGAACAGTTTCTCTTTCTCGATCAGCCTTGTCCCGTCCAGTACACACCCCCACCCCCTAGTAAAACACTCCCCTCACTCCTATAACCCTTCCCTGCAAAATAAAGTTAACCCCTTCTTCCCCATTGCCATTAGTACAGTGTCAGTGTTTTTTTTTTTGCACTGATCACTGTATTAGTGTTTTTGGGGATGTCAGTGACCCCAAGCCAGTACCCCCCAATGTCAGAATGTCCGCCGCAGTCCTGCCATAAGTTGCTGGTCGCTGCCATAAGTCCCTGATCGCCGCCATAATTCGCTGATCGCCGCCATTATTAGTATAAAAAAAAAAACCTAAAAATCCCAGTATCTTTCCCGCCATTTGTAAACGCTATAACTTTCACGTAAACCAATTAATTTACACGTATTGGGTTTTTTTTTTTTAGCAAAGACATGCCGCAGAATGCATTTTGGCAGAAATTTATGACTAAATTAGATTTTTGCATTTTTTTTTACTGGACATGTTTTATAGCAAAAAGTCAATTTTTTTCCTCAAAATTGTCAGCCTTTTTTTTTTATAGCACAAAAAATAAAAACCGCACAGGCGATCAAATACCACCAAAAGAAAACTCAATTTGGGGGAAAAAAAGGATGTAAATTTCATTTATGTACCGTATTGCATGACCGCGCAATTGTCCGTTAAACTAGCGCAGCGCTGTATAGCAGAAAAATGGCGTAAATTGCATTAATTACGCTATAGTTTGTAGACGCTAACCCATAGTTTGTAGACGCTATAACTTTCACACAAAGCAATCAATATACACTTATTTTTTTTACCAAAAACATGTAGCAGAATACATTTTGGCCTAAATTTATAACCAACTTTGAGTCTACTATATATTTTTTATAGGTGAAAGTAAAAAATATTGTTTTTCTTCGAAAGTTTTGGGCTTTTTTTGTTTATAACGTGAAAAATAAAAAGCGCACAGGTGACCAAATTACATTGAAAGAAAGCTCTATTTGTGTGAAAAAAAGGACGTAAATTTCGTTTGGGTGCAGCATTGCATGACCGCGCAATTATCAGTTGAATTAGTGCAGCGCCGAGTAGCAAAAAGAGGCCTGGTCATTAAGGGGGGTAAATCTTCTGGAGTTCAAGTGGTTAACCATTTCAATACCGAGCACTTTTACCCCCTTCATGCTCAGGCCAATTTTCAGGTTTCAGAGCTCTCACACTTTGAATGACAATTGCGCAGTCATGCAACAATGTACCCAAATTAAAATTTTATAATTTTGTTCACACAACTAGAGCTTTCTTTTGGTGGTATTTAATCACCACTGGGGTTTTTATTTTTTGCTAAATGAACAAAAATAAGACCTAACATTTTTAGAAAAAGAAACTTTCATTTTGCTTGAGGTGATTGTAGCCGTATTAGTGCATTTGCGACAGAAACAATTGAGTACTGTCCGTGATACTTTTTTTATTTGCACTAACATACAATTTTGAGGACAATCTTTCGGGGAATGTCCCCTTCTTCAAGGTCCAAGCAGTACTGATCACAAAGTTTTAGCAGAATGTTAGAAGAGATGTGGGGGATGGAAAAAAAAGAGACTAGAGATAAGACACAGCAAAAGCAAAGACTGGGGGGGAGACAACACTCATAGAGGAAGTTATGCTTGAGGTGATAGTCATAAAACTGTTGGAGAATGATTGAGGAATCCCATGTGGAAGATCTAGCTAGATATATAGGTTCAGCTCTCACCTGAATCTGGTGACACCTCCGATTATACCCAGAACACTCCGACACTCAGAAAATATTTTCTATGGGTTTTATTGAAGAAAACAAACCCTGAAAAAGAACTGGCTGATTTAACACAGGTAATATACATAAACACAGATACCAGTTTGCATAACACAGTAAGAAATCACTCTTCATTCGCCAAAGACTCCAAAAACTTACTAGTATCACACTGACTAGGGTGGCACATGAGATTGACATTGACACATGAAACAATAACTATTAATGAGATTAAACAACTTATTGACATTTGTTATAGCAGTACTATCTAGAGCAGAAATATCCTACATAACCACTGGCCAGTGGGATGAAACTTAAAGTCTCTCAAACGTTGGGGCCCTTTCATGCAGAGAGTGAGCGCTCTTCCATTGATTAGAGAGTATTTGTAATCCAGGGATAGCAGGATAGCACAGTCTCCTTTAAGCAGAATCTTCCAGTGAACATTGCAATAGGAAAAAAACAACACTTCAACAAATCTTTACCATACAGGTGAAATCCTGATATACTGACACTTGCTCAGTATATTCAAAGCAGCAAGCTTCTGTGGGGACTTGGAACTAAACACACTCTTCAGCCACAGCACAAATCTTGAGGAGATAAACCAGTAATATACAGAGACAGAGTTTTCTCATCAATCAGCAGCAGGAATAGCTAATTCTGAGCAGCTTGGGCTTTTACCAAGATCTGTGTCACTCTGAGAATTAGAGAGCAGGCTTTCTCATGACCATTCTCCAGAGATGAACAGCAAATGCAGCAATATCAAAATCCTCTTTCATCACAGAGTACTCACTGTTTCTGGATTGTCATCTAGATAGCATTAGACAGCAGTAGAAATCCTCTCTTTCAGCAGCTCCAAACTTTGAGAGACACATACACTTGAGTGGCTGTAATCCTGAGTGTCAGGCAGGACAATCCTTGATTTGCACACTGTCCTCCTGCAACAAGTCCTCTGCTACTCACGCCCAGCCCATGGGCTGTAGCAGCACAAAGAGTGAGACTCTGACTTTACACCAGGAGCCCTTGCTCCATGCGGTCCCCTGAAAATGTCTGCGTCCCCACATGTGCTTCTTCTTCCTTTTTCCTCTCTCTTTTCCTCCACAGCCAATCATAAGTTCAGCTGCAACAGTGCTGCTATGGGTGTTTCCTTCTCAACTGTAGCAACCACCAATCAGAGCACAGTCCTGCTTTTCCTGTCTGTCACTCACAACGAGGGAAAAGGAAAAAAATGCTTTGCAACTGCTGTTTAAGATTTAAAGCAACCAGCACCTCTCTACACATGTCCAAATTAAGGCCATTATATCTTGTGTCAAATAGAATTATCATTCTTAGTTCAAAAGTTTTTCTTTCCTGAATGGATTTGAAATTTCCTTTCGAGAACAAAAATATTGAGGTCTCCCAAAGTGTGGTCTGGTTGTCCGAAATGGTGTCCCACAGGTGTGTAAAAGTCATCTTCTTTATGTTCCTTGATGGTATGTGTAAATTCATCCTTGTTTGCAACTTCTGTCCTGTTTCGCCAACATAAGATCCTTTGCTACATTTTCTGCACTTGATAAGGTACACAACATTACTGGACGTGCAGCTGTATGATCTGGAGATATTGAAGATCCCTTTTGAGTGTCTGACACTTTTTGATGGATTGAATTGGTTGCACAGTTTGCAGCGTTTTTTTATTGCAGGGTTTGCTTCCATTATTTGTGACATCATAATCAGAACAAAGTTTCCTACTGATTAGTTTATTTCTGAGGTTGAGGGGTTGTCTCAACCTCTGGCCTTCTTGTATATATTTGTTTGTATCCATCACAACAACTGCTCCCCCTTTATCCGCTGGTTTGATGGTGATGGCCTGATTATTGTGCAAATCGTGTATAGCCCTTCGCTCTAGTGGTGAAAGATTGTACAGAATTTTCTTTTGCTGGGTGGATATCAGGGATGTAGCTCGCAATCTGAAACTATCAATATAGGTGTCCAGTTTGGGGTTGCGTCCCTGTGGAGGTGTGAAGCAGCTATTCTTTTTCTTTGTGTAGCACTCCATTGTCCTAGGATTCCTTTCATTACTGTGGAAATATTCTTTGAACCATAGTCTCCTGAAGAAATCCTCCATATCTGACACTAATTGTAAATGATACAATTTGGTGGTTGGGCAGGATGTAAGGCCTTTGAAGAGGATGGTTAATTCTGGTTCAGAAAGTTTATGATTTGACAAGTTGATGATTCCAAGTTCATCTGTTATATCCACATTTTCAGTCAGTTCAGCACTTACTCAAGGGATACCTTGGGATTCCGGATTAGATTCCAGGTCACTGATAGTAGGAGGTATAGATGTTGGGTTGCTTTTTATGTTTAGGTTGTATCCAAAAGGTCTGCTCTTGGTGTAGCTTCTGAAGTTTTTTTTGCTTCCCATTCATGGCAAGTTTATTTATTTATGGCTGACCTGGAGGAAAAATTCCTGAACAGCATGGAACAAAAACCATACAGATACTATAGCTATATTGATGATATTTTCATCATATGGACAGAAGGTGAAGAATACAATTTTACTCATTGATCAACACTTTTCATCCATCAATCAAACTAAAAATGGAATACTCAAACACCCACGTCAGCTTCCTAGACACCACAGTATACATCAGGGATGATACGCTTCACACCTCAATATACAGGAATCCCTCTGACAGATGCAACTACCTTTCACGGTTCTAGCTTCCACCCCCAACACACGAAACGTGCCATCATACACAGTCAGGCCATTAGATACCACCGAATATATTCTGACCCAAGAGACAGAGATAAACATCTCGGGACACTAGCAGACTCCTTCCATAAGAAAGGTTACAAGGACAAAACTATCAACAACAGCATAAACAGAGCCTTGAGAACCTGAAGAGAAAATCTACTTCAGTACAAAGAGAAAAAAAACAAACAACCGTGTACCTCTAGTAACCACATACAACCCAGCACTAGAAGGAATAAGAAAAATAATCAAAGATTTACAACCCATCATAACAGAGGATGGAACGCTGAAAGAAATATTCCAGCAACCACCAATACTGGCCTTCAGACAACCCCCCAACCTCAGAAATAAACTAATCAGTAGGAAACTTGCTTCTGATTATGATGTCACAAATAATGGAAGCAAACCCTGCAATAAAAAACGCTGCAAACTGTGCAACCAAATCAATCCATCAAAAAGTGTCAGACACTCAAAAGGGATCTTCAATATCTCCAGATCATACAGCTACACCTCCAGTAATGTTGTGTACCTTATGTTGGCGAAAAAGGACAGAAGTTGCAAACAAGGATGAATTTGCACAGATATACCATCAAGGAACATAAAGAAGATGACTTTTGCACACCTGTGGGACACCATTTCGCACAACCAGACCACACTTTGGGAGACCTCAATATTTTAGTTCTTAAAAGGAAATTTCAAATCCATGCAGGAAAGAAAAACTTTTGAACTAAGAATGATAATTCTATTTGACACAAGAGATAACGGCCTTAATTTGGACATGGGATTCCTCAATCATTATCCAACAGTTTTATGACTATCAGCTCAAGCATGACTCCCTCTGTGAGTGTTGTCTCCCCCCTCCTCCCCAGTCTTTGCTTTTGCTGTGTCTTATCTCTAGTCTCCCCGACATTCCCCGAAAGCTTGTCCTCAAAATTGTATGTTAGTGCAAATAAAAAAAGTATCACGGACAGTAAATTGTTTCTGAGAAAAAGAAAAACATGTTTCTTTGTTTCTGTTATAAAAGTTTGCAAATAAATAATTGTTCTTCATAAATTTAGGCCAAGATGTATTCTACTAAATTTCTTTGGTGAATATAACCCAAATCAGTATTTATAATTTAGTCTGTAGGAAAGTTATAGTTTGCAAACTATAGGATATATCTGAAAATTGATCAATCCTGAAGTACCAATCCAATTTCTCGAGGCCCACAAATGTCAGAACAGTACAGATATCCCCCAAATGACTCCTTTTTGCAAAGTAGACAGTCCAACGTATTTCACAATAGACATGGCGAGTTTTTTGAAGTTGTAATTTTTTTGTCTTAATTTTTCGGAAAATTAAGAAATTAAATAAAAAAATAGTTTTCACAATTATTTTTTACATACTGTCATCAGTGCAGTACAGCATCAGCATATAACTGGTGTGGGGGTGATCAGGGACACTGACTGGTGACAGTACAAAAAAAATAAATTATAATTTTTTAAAATTTCTTTTTAATTTTTTAATTATTTTTTTATTACATTTTTTTCTCTTTTTTTAAGATTTTTTTTCATATTACACTATGACCAAAGTAGTATAATGTTACCATAGTAACATTGTACTACTTTGGGGAAGTGATCAGTTTTTTTTTTTTTTTTTTTTAGACAATTTGATTGCTTATAGCAAATAGTTTATTTGCTATAAGCAAAGCATTTAACTCAATGAAATTGATTCATTCAGGTATTTTTGTTGTGATTTGTTGTGATTGGCCACGGCTAATCACATGACATGGATGGGCTTTGATTGGCCCAGCCTGTGCCTGTGATCACTGTGACCATTCACAGCTCGACATACTTGTATGCAATGGATGACATGAAAGGAAGCCATCCATTGTATACAACTGTCATGTGACTTGCTGTGATTGGTCTGCTTTCCTTTATGCAAGCTCGAGAAACCTATTCTTCATAGATGAAACTTGGTAAAGCCCTCTACAGTGGAACAATTGCATCTGGCTCTAATTGACCTTTCAGTATAGCCTTCAGCATGGCTGGTGCTAAACTATTATGCGCCCTAGGCAAAACCAGATACCCCCCCCCCCAAAATAAAACTTCACCTCTCCTAGAACACATCCTCTTTCTCCTCAAATTTTCCATCCTAGCACAACCCCGCCCCCCCCACCTCCTAGCACAAATTCACCCAATCCCACCTCCTAGCACAAATCCCTCCAATCCCACCTCCTAGCACAACCCCTTCAAATTACCTTTCCCAGCACAAATCTTTCCTCCCCACCCAAATGCCCCCTCCTAACACAAATCCCCCCCTCCTAGCACAATCCATCCCAGTCCCCCCTCCTAAGCACAGTTTTCCCTCCAATCCCAACTTCTAACACAAATCCCCCCAATTCCCCTCTCCTAAGCACAAATTTCCCCCTCCAGTACAATATTCCCCCCTAATCCCATCTCCTAACACAAATCCCTTCCAATCCCCCCCCCCCCAGTACTAATCATCTTTCTTCAATCCCCCCACCTAGGACAAATTCCCCCAAATCCCTCTTCCAGCTAAAACCCCTCCAAATTACTCTTCCCAGCATAAAATACTACCACCTCACCCAAATCCCCGCCCCCCCCTTTTAGCACAAATCCCCCCCAACCCCCCTCCCAAAACATCCCTCCTACTCCTACCACTTTGCCCCCCATTCCTTCTGCTAGCACAAATCCACCCCTCAATTATCCCCATTGCCCATTCCAGCACAAATAGCCGCCATCTCCCCTCCTCCTGTAAGCTCCCCCCCACCCAACTTGGGCTGTACACAGTTTGATTACCCTGCCCCCTGTCTCCTCCAATGACCACTCATCTCTCAGACAGCAGGGAACCAGGGAAAGAATCAAACACTGAACATGCCGATGTGAGAATGATTCTGTATCATCTGTTTTCCTGGAGGATAGCTCCACTGACAGGGGAGGAGAGAACAGCCTGCACATCCTGGCTCTCTCCTGCCATTTATGCTTTGCAGGCTTCACTGCTCCAGGCTACTCTTGTCCCAGCTGTGAGTGCAGTGGTAGGGGAAGGCACTCAGCGGCCAGACACAGCATCCATGGAAAGATCTTCCTGGGGGAGTACAACTGAAATATGGGGAGGGGGGGGCGTAGCCAACCCCAGCACCCCCCTAGACCTGGCCATGGGAGAGAGCAGGGAAACCAGCGGCTGTGGCAGTGCACCCTAGGCGGCTGCCTAGTTCACCTGGTGGTAGCACCGGCTCTGGCCTTCAGTAAATTAATTGGATGACAACTATTAGCATAGAGAAGAGTTTCTTGATGTGAGTTTACTATAGGCCTGCACTTATTTTTTGATCCTCCGAGGATCCAATCAAAGTTAGATCCAAGTAGCTGATCCTTACAAACAGCTCCTCTCCTATGAACATGAGATTATACTCATTGTCACCTAAATATTTAAAAAATCCTGTCTTGGATAATTCTCTGTGCATAGAGGTTATGCTCCTCCCACTAACCATTACAGAGACTGATATAGACGGGGTAAATTTAGCACCTATCAAGGCACCCATCCATTCTTTATTTTCTAATCTCTGGATGACATGCTTAAATATCACATAAATAGGAGGATAAATTAACTACCAGTGATTGAAAGTGTCCATCAAATCTCCCAAAGGTTTACCCAGAGAGATAATACTAGCTAAAGTGGGCAACCCTATAATCAGAGTCTCCTACTTGTGAACCTTTGGGAGATGACAGAAGATGGGAACAACTGGGAATTCCAGTATTAGTCTCTGAGCTGTCCTCACTCACAATGCTAATGCTTCTTTTACAATCTGTTCTATTTCATTTTTGTAACCCATGGTAGGATCCCTATGTAACCTAAAAAAAGATATTAGTATTTGATAAATGTCTCAAAGCCTTATCTCAATAATCTTTTGTAGGAATTTGCTGCCCTTTACTGTTAGCTGCTAATATCACAGTGTTATGTATAATTATGTATTAGCACTTCCTGTCTCTGGCGGGATGGCTTAAAAACCTCAGAAGGAGGAAGTGAAGAGAGAGAGGAGCTAACACCACATGCCCACCTACAGGAGCTGCATTACCCAAATATTGTATTTTATTCAGACAAGAAGCAGAGACTATTAGGTAATAATTCCTGTGTTCTGGCTGTTTAACTGTACTGTAACTTCTTGATCCGAATCCTAGTGACAGATCTTCCAGATACCCATTAGAATGACTGGACTGTAGATCTTGAGGACTCTAGCTTAACAGCACTTTCTCCTCCAAGACAGACACTGAACTCTGAATCTCCAGAGTTTGTGCCTCAATTAGTGAGCACATCTAGTCAGGGACCCAGTCTCTCTACACAGCCAGTGCCATAGTCACTGCCCTTCATAGTCCTATTGCAATGCCTGAAAACACAGGACAACTTCAGAGAGATGTGCAGAAGATGGCAGAGAGATAGACATCCTAAATCTGTTTTGACCTAAGATAATTTGAGGGCCCCCAGGTTTATCCCTTAGCCTCACTGGTTTCATTCTTGGTTAGGAGCAATCTCCAACTTAGTCAATATGTTGCTTGCTTTTACTTCACCCTGCATGTATTTTTACGAATGTGTTGATTTTCCTCAGCACTCCATTGTAATAGGGAGAGGACAATCCTGTTTCTTAAATTGATGTTTATAATAAACATTGTGTTGCCTTTGACAGGATGTAAAGATGTCACCAGTGGGAATGTGTAGGGATCAGCTGCCCTCTACAACCACTGATATCACAGTGTTATGTTTAATTATGTATTAACACTTCCTGTCTCAAGGATGGACTTTGAAAACCACAGAAGGAGGAAGTGAAGAGAGTGGAGGTCTCAGCCACATGCCCTGTCCAGGGCAGTTGCTACTGTTGTATTTTTACTAAGACCAAAAGGGGATACTATTATTCATGTATTCCTATGTTGTAATAGTTTAACTGCTGTTGCCCCTAGTTTCCTGAGTGGCAATCCGAATCCTTATAACAGAGTATCCCTATCCTATTGTTATTAAAAACCTATGACGTCCTACCATTCTAACCGCGCATGCGCGGCTCCGGGAGCACGCAGCACGGCGGTCAGCGGTGCGCTGTGTCCCTAGGACACAGCGGATCACCGATCAATGCGAAAGAGCCGAAGATGTTGGCTCGGCCATGTGATCAGCTGTGTCCAATCACAGCTAATTGCATGTAAATAGGGAAATGCCATTTATTGGCATTTCTCTCCTCACAAGCTGTCACGCTGACAGCTCCAGAGGAGAGGAGAGCCGGTAATCAGCATCTCCCAGAGGGGACATGTACACTGATCATCATGGCACTGATGATCAGTGTGCCCTGATGATCTGTGTAGCCCCAGCAATGCCACCTGCCAGTGCCCATCAGTGCCACATCAATGCCACATTTCAGTGCCTACCAGTGCACATCAATGCCATATATCAGTGCCCATCTGAGCTGCCTTTCAGTGTCACCCATCAGTGTCAGTTAGTGCCACCTATCAATGCCAGTCAGTGCCGCCTATCAGTGTGCATCAGTGCTGCCTATCAGTGCTGCCTAACAGTGCCAGTCAGTGCCACCTAACAGTGCCCATCAGTGCCCATCTGTGCCACCTCAGTGTCCATCAGTGCCCATCAGTGCAGCCTCATTAGCGCACATCAGTGAAGGAGAAAAATCACTTATTTACAAAATTTTATACAAAAACTAAGAAAAAAATCTTTTTTCAAAATTTTCTGTGGTTTTTGGTTTGTTTAAGAAAAATTAAAAAACCCAGAGGTGATTAAATACCAGCAAAATAAAGCTCTGTCACAAAAAAATGATACAAATTTCATATGGATACAGTGTTGCATGACTGCGCAATTGTCATTCAAAGTGCAACAGCGCTGAAGGCTGGAAATTGGCCTGGGCAGGAAGGGGGTATAAGTGCCCTGTAGGCTAGTGGTTAAACGCACTACAATCCATTTAACATGGTTTCCTATGGAACATGTTCACATCTATGCTTTTTTGAGCTGCTGAGTTTCTGGAAAGGGTCAGGGACTTTTTTAAAAGCAAAAAGCATTGTTTTTGCTACAATAGAGTTCAATGGAGAAGCTGCTGAAATGCATGGTAGTGCGTTTTTGCCAAGTTTTGCATTTTTATTCTGCGCAGCAACAAAAAAAAATTCCACTTTAACAAAACAAAAAAGAGAACTGAACAAAACCCAAAATGCGGTAAAATTGCATGAAAACCGCGTGTAGAAAAATGCAAAACAAAATGCAAAAAGCACTTGAGAATGCATCAAACGCAAACTGCTATTATGTTAACCAAGCCGGAGTGCAAGGTATTCTTGAGGGGAACATATCTATGTGTTTACACAAATGGTAGACAATGCGACCCTCTCCACTTCCCTTTCAGGATTCAATGCTCAAGCATGGGCAGCCAGTTGCTAGACCTGAACATGAGGAGAAGGTCATTAGGACTGTTTTAGCACTGACACAGGGTTTAAACTAAGCATTCCTGCATGCGAGCAGAACAAGGTGAAATGTGCATGAGGTCAATCTTAGTAGATGGGAGGTTCTCTGACAAGAGAATTTGACATTATTTTTGAAAGGTCAAAGTAATAGATTCTCCTTAAGTCCAGATAACCTCTGTACCCCAGCAATGGGTTAACCATGGTGTTTACAATTAAAAGAAAAAAAAATACATCTACTAGTGCATCTGTTTTCATTTTTAATTTTATGTGCATTTTTCTCTACATTCTTAGCAGAAATCTAATCAGGAAAATAATTTTTTGTTGCCTTTGTCAATGTTATCAGTGCAGATTGCCTGGTGTCTGGGGTAATTGTGACATAAATGTACAGATTTGAGTAGCTGAAATGTGACCTGTAGCAATATGTAAACGTAAATTTAGTCAGTCCTTATCATTAAAGAAATATTCAGTCATAGGTATTCAGAGACAGATGGTCCCCCATTAGCATCTGAAAAGAGACAGAGATTCTCCAGGCTGGAAGTGGCACCTGGGTGCTAATAAGATTTTGTCACCTATATGTAATCAGACTTTGCCACCTTCCTGAAGCTTAAAAGAGAAACGCAGACGTTTCGGCTTCATGACACCAGGGGGGCTCCGATCTGTCTAGGGAGCTCTAAAAGTATATACATTCATTAAAGGAGTATGTTTCATCCCTCATATAAGCTAAAATATTAGGCTAAAATATGTAGGCTACATCGGCATATAAAAACTGTTTGTGGCCTATGTAGAATGTCAGAAAAATGCAGGAAATGGTTATGTGGCACTGGAGTGCGATAGCGGAACAGGGATTGGTACTGTCACGATCGGACTGATTCAAGCCGGTCTTGGTCCAATTGACTTTGGGCAGTTCAGCACCCAGAACAGTCTGTGGGCGGGTACATGAACACCCCCCAGAGTCAATTGGCCAAGAGCTAATGTCCCGCCTACGTCCATATCCCCATAAATTGAGGACCCTGACATTGGAACATTGTGATTCGTATGGAGCTGGTTCGATCGACTAACGGATTATGGACTCTCTGACTTGACCCAGTCACAGGGTAAATCTTGGTAAAAGTTTTATCTCTGTTTTTTATTTCCTTTTATTTTATATTGAATAGTCTATGTGTGTCTTCTTGTATTTTCTGTAACTTTTTATACTTTGTACATATTTTATGCACTGCCCACTTTCGGGATATTAAATCTTAAAATTAAAAGTAACTTCTGGGTATTTAAGCACGGGCTTATATCTCCGGAGAGATTAGATTGTATTGTATTTTAGTGTCTATATGCTTGGTCAAGCTCATTGCCAATCTGTTTCCAATTGCACTGCGTGTTGGCAGATTGCGTGCAGATTGTAAAGGTAACAGATCTGCCAGACGGAGATCTGTGTGTGTGGGGTGTCCCAACAGACTGTTCTGCGGATAAACTGTTGGGTGGTGGCCAGCTACCGTTTGTGGTGTGTCTGGTGTGGGGGGGTGTGGACAGTGGAAGAATGATTAACACCGGGGTTCTGGCTTGTAGGATAGCTGGAGGGATCCTAGAAGGGTGTGTGATTACTAAGCTGCTCCTCAACTCTAATTAGTGCACCAGATTGTATGTAAGATTTATATCTGCCAGTGTGCGTGTGGTCGACCAGCTGGATTGGAGTGGAGTCTCCCTCCGGTGGTGGCCAAGAGGTAGTGCAGGCTGTGAAAGTATATCATGGTCAGTTTTATATATGTAGATATATTCAAAGTTAAGTCCCCCTTATTCCCTCTTACCCCAAGTCACGGCCGCACATGCGCGCCTCGGTTAGCTAGTCACTGTGGGCGTGGCGTGTGGGTGAATGCGTGACAGTAATCATTTCAGTTGATAAGTTGCCTGAATCATTATGTGATGCTGACTGGTCACAAAAGTTTTTTTAATTTTTTTTAATCTAAGCCGGCCATAGATCAAAATTCATCCAGTTCTGTAGGAATCCAGGTATAAGCAGGCTGATTGTACTGAAGTTGACCTATCGATTGCTATAGCCACAAGCAATGATCATTTTATTCTGATGGCTGGGAAACCTCCCACTGTCAGAATACAATAGCTCTGCGTGAAGGATTCCCCCACCAACATGTGTTCATGGTGGAATCCAGCAAATTTAGCTTGCATTACTCCCTTGCAGTCTTTTTTTTTTTCTTTTATTGTCACATAATTACTGTAGCTATTGTTATAAGCAGTCAGCTCTCTGTTTAATTATTAGAGAGAACTTTTGCAAATAAGATTAGCATGCATTTTCTTGGAAGCCATCAGTCATTGCAGATCAGTAGGAAGGCTCCCTGCTGTCAGTATACAATACCACAATGGGAGGGATTCCCCCATCCACATTAAATGTGTGGATAAGGGAATCTGATCAATGTATGGACTGCCGAAGTCTCTAACTTTAAGTCTTTACTCACCAAGTGAACTTAGGGCTTCATTCAATCCAAAGTTGGTATCAAGTTTGATCTGAGGAAGGGACACAGATGTTGCTCGAATAGGCACCTCTTCAAGCTGTTTAATGAGCAAATTCACAATTTCTTGACTTAGACGTTTCTCCATTATTTTCAGTGCATCTGCTGCATGTACCAGAGGCAAGAGGATGAGAAGGCTGCAATTGTCTGACAAAGGGAATCGGGCAACCTGAGTGGACAACACATAGTGGCATATTAGGTGATAAATCAGACCCATTTAATTTAGCAGCACTACATTGTACTACTTTTGTCTCTTTTACGATTACTTACTGTCTTGTTAGACTCATGGTCAAATACTGCCTTTTAAGGAAAAACACAACACATTTAGGTAATAACATCTTTTTGTGCCCCCACAGCACTTTAAAGGCTAAGATCACCTTTTTTGTCTAATTTCCAGCCAATCTATGTACCAATATAATGTACCTCTAGTGTACCTCTGCTGCAGAAAAAAAAACCTCTCTCTATGTTCTAGGACAAGCTCTATTTCCATAGAAAGCTCTTTTATTCTTCTTGCTACCCGTTCCTTAGTTTGGGAAAACTGTTAGAGACTCAGGAAGTAGTCCAAGAGTTGACCGCATTAACACACCCTACACCTTCCCTCCCCTTCCTGGAGATTACTCACCATACACTATAAAATCTGATTGTACAATTTAGATTCACCATCAACTACTGTATGTAGTGGAAGGTCCTGCTTGATTGGATAGATAGGCGTGTCCTTTTTTTATATAGTTTTGGTAAATCTAAAGTAGATTGTACAAAGATTGTACAATCAGACTGTAAAGCCTTTATGCACTTAAAATGAACTACATGTAAACAAAAGTAGAAGAACTGTCCAAAAATTTAAAATACAAAGCTGCAAACACAAAAAGGGTATATCCCCCCCCCCCATATGCTAAAGATGGCAGTATACTGTATTGCCCTAAAAAATGTGCAAAAATAAAACAAATCATAAACCCATAATAAATAAACAAATGCGTGAATTCACAACATATTATAAACATACAAAACAAAAAGTGCCCATGAAGTGCAAGTGTTAATTCAGAATAGTCCTACATTCCAAAAAAACAAGAAGTCCCTTAGATGTGCAAAATAAGTACATTTCGTTCTTCCTCAAAGGTGTGCCAATTTTTTCCACTGTTACCAAAAATGGTAGCAAAATGCAAGTTTACAGAATAACAATGACGCTCCTATTACAGAGTAGTCATAGAAAACTTAACCAGCATACACAGACATCAGAGGCATCTCTCCATGTATGTCCACAAGGCCATCACCAAAAAAAAAAGCACCCTCACCCCCCCCCCCCCCCCCCCCGCGCACACACAACTGCATGTGCGAGCGTTGACCCTGTGCCGGTATGTAAACAGTGGTTGCACCATGCATGTGAGGTATCGCCGTAAACGTCACATCAAGGGCAGTAATTCTAGCACTAGACCTCCCCTGTAAATCTAAAATGGTAGCTTGTAAAGGCTTTTAAAGCATTGCCTATGGATATTAAAAACGTATGCAGTTTGTCACCATTGCATGGGGCAGGCGTAGTTTTAAAGCCTTAAATGCAAATGAAGAAACAAAAAGAGGGCGTGCCGGCTTAGTGCATTATTGTTTAAAATATTTATTAAAAGAATTAAAAAGTAGGTATCATACTCACAATGGACATATAAAACATAGGCACATCACAGTGAACAAAGGTGTTCAATCCATATTATTATTATACAGTATTTATATAGCGCCAACAGTTTGCTCAACGCTGTACATTACAATGGGAGACAATACACGAGACAGTACAATAACAATACAATGCGATACATGAGGGGTTCGAGGGCATACAGCATCGGAGTCCACAACGATGGAACCCTGGATGACCAACTTACTGACGCATGTCGAGAACTCAGCCTCTTCATCAAAGCCCTCTGAGGAAGAGGCTGAGTCCTCGAAACGAGTCAGCCAGTTGGTCATCCAGGGTTCCATCGTTGTGGACTCAGATGCTATATGGATTGAACACTTTTGTTCATTGTGATGTGCCTATGTTTTATATGTCCATTGTATGATACCTACTTTTTTATTCTTTCAATAATTTTAAACAATAATGCACTAGGCCAGTGCTACCTCTTTTTGTTTTTTCATTTGCATTTAGTGACTTTGAACTACCCCGATCCGTTGAGGGCAGCAAGCAGTGCATATTTCAGAACATTTACATTGTCATCCTAGCCTCTGCTGAGTCCATCCCCAGCGCAGGAGTAAAGTATTTATGTGTTTGAGCAGTTTTAAAGCAAGTCATGTTTGGTATCTATTTACTTGGCGTACCATCATCTTTTATATTTGACCAAATAATTGGCCAATATATTGTGTTTTGGTGTATTAAAATTAAAAAAAGTGTATTTTTTTTTAAAATTTGAGCTTGAAAAAAATTGCTGCGCGAGTACTATGTGACATAAAAAATTGCAGGACCCACCATTTTATTCACTAGGGTGTTTGCTTTAAAAAATATATAATGTTTGGGGGTTTAAATTAATTTCCTAGCAAAAAATACAGATTTTTTTCATGTGAACAAAAAGTGTCAGAAAAGGCTTGATCTTCAGGTGGTTAGAGTGAGTGATGTGTGGCATAAACTTCTAATGTTGGGCATAAAATGCCCCCCCCCCCCAAAATTACCCCTTTTTGGAAAGTAGACACCCCAAAACTATTTGCTGAGAGGCATGTTAAATCAATAGAAGAATGTATTTTTTAACCACAAGTTTTTGGAAAATGACAACATTTTAATTTTTTTTTTATACACATAATTGTCACTTAAATGATTTATTGCTCACACATGCATGGGTTTATGTGGAATTACTCCTCAAAATACATTTTGCTACTTCTCTCAAGTATGGGGTACCACATGTGAGATTTTTGGCAATCTTGCCAAGTACAAGACCCCAAAATCCAATAAGCACCTTCAGGCTTTTAACCATTTGCCAAAAATAAAAATGCAATTGGCACAAGAGAATTTGTAGTGGATATAACGTTCACTCAGTAAATCTTAAACAAAATAATCCAATAAACAGAAATTGAGATATATAATTATATATGCTAGTAATAAAAGGACAAGTAAATGATGCAGCTTTAGTGGCGAGGAAAGGGAAGGGGGGAGGAGAGGGGGGGGAGGGAAAGGAGGGGAAAAAAGACTTGTAATGCAAACAGTACTGGATTGAGATAGATGGTGTATATATATATATGTATACATATATATACAAAGCTGCAATGTAGACACCGTCGTGAGGCTTGCACTTTCTAGAGTAAACCGGACTCTGTGGTAAATAGAGAAAAAAGAGAAGTGCGCCAGACTAAGTGCAGTAGGAATATAACAGTATATTGCACACAAGATTATAAAAACTCACAAGAAGTGGGTAGATATCAGGCATCAATATATAAGGAGGAGGATGTCATCTGTGCTGCACCTCACAAATGGATGGCTGCAATGCCAAGGTGTTGCGCGGCTGGCGCTCTAGGCGGGTCCCACAGGAGGAAGCGAGGGTGGCAGGCGCAGTAACCGGGAGTCGCGGCGCAGATAAGAACCGGGATCCAGGGCAGGCATTGCTGATCTTCCCTTTCCTCACCACTAAAGCTGCATCATTTACTTGTTGTCCTTTTATTACTAGCATATATAATTATATATCTCAATTTCTGTTTACTGGATTATTTTGTTTAAGATTTACTGAGTGAACGTTATATCCACTACAAATTCTCTTGCGCCAATTGCATTTTTATTTTTGTCTTTTATACTAAACCTTTATTGTGCTGCAGAGAACTTCCTTTTTTCCATTTAGATTTATTGATTTGCCTTTTTTGATTGTGATTGATTGTTTTTGCTGGTGTTTTATTTATTGTTAAATTGATGCCTTTGTTCACTTGTTTTTTATTATAGACCATTTAATTAATGCTGTGCTTTCTCTAATATCAATTTAATTGATTGCCATTTATGTTTTATATATAAAATTTTTTTTATTTATTTATTTTTTTTGTTGTTTGCTGCTTTCTGACGAACATGTTTCCCTTATACACTGTATAATTTAATTTCATTACCTTAAACAACCCCTTCCTTTTCCACCATCCCCAATACAGTATATACTTCTGCCCATGTCCATAATGACATCCCCAACATTATCTTCATTTCCACATAGTACTACTAATCCTACTATCCTTTCGGATATAGAATCATCTAAGTACTCTACTCTAGAGGAGTTATACGATCTTTTTCCTGCTTCCTTTTTTCAACAATCTTTTTCACTATCAAAACCTCTAGTTCAAAAATGTACCCTTTTTATGAAGAAAATAGAAGATTCTATTAATCGTACCAACCAACAATGGTGGGACAGTTTCTTTCTAAAATGCTATTCCCTGGCCATGATTTCCCCCCCGGGGCCTACGTATTCTCAATACCTGTTCCTTTAAGGATCCTGATCTTTGCTCTGAATGGGCCCAAATTGCAGAATTTTGTACACAAAAATGGATCAAACTTTTAATCATGTATAGAGACGATAGGTTCCAGATACTCAAAAATACTACCTTACAACTTATTTATCAACTTCAGTCTCTTACACCCACACTTCCACTAATCTGGCTTAAAACACTTAAACGCAATACTAAATATAGGGAGGACTCGCTCCTAGGTACCAAATTAGGTAAACTCAGGAGAGACCTGGATGATTATAACCTTAATAGAGTCTTCAATTGGAAGAAACCCAAAACTGTCATTCCTACTTCTCCTCCTTCTTCCCTTCCCCCCATTCCCAGTTTACTACATATATCTTTACCTCCTAAACATATACCGTCCCTTTTAAAAAATACCACTACTCGTAACCATCCACCATTTCGTTCCCCTGGCATTATTAGTAATTAACCTACCTCCTCCTCCAGATGGCATATTAGGCCAGTCCATTCAAAATCATTACTCCCTAGGTACAGCCATTCCATCACAGTACCTACTAAACATCATTTATCTGTTCGGCCCCACTCATCACTTCATACCCACCACATTCCCCATCCTATACCCCAACACACCTCACACCGCACTACTCATACCACCAACCATATTAGTCATATATCCACAGTCAATGCTACCACCAATTATTCCCCTGAACAGCATAGCAACATTGAGGTCCCTTTTTTAGATCAGACCCCCCGCTCCAGCCTATTAAAAAGAAAACACGACGAAGAAGCAGGAGAGGGGGTCGACATAAACCCCAAAAAACCTGTCAAAATCAGGAAACTATAAAAGTTTATAACCTTTCATCCATCACATTAACAGATAGTGAACTGTCACTACTAAAAAGAGGCCTCAGTTTTGCACCGACTACTACACCTAATCCTTTTACCCTATTCAAAGACCTCAATAAATTCACCCGCAATCTTATTCTCAAAAGACATTTTCAGCTACAGGCCTTTAAGAACGCCAAAACATCATCTCTATCCCCGAACACTACCATTGTGGAAATAGACCCTTCAATTGACCCTCAGGCCCTAGACTTACTAATGGAACTCTGGGATGACGGAGACCCAGATGTCTCAATATCCTCCAGATTCTCCCTGTATTACACATACAAATTTAAAACCCCCATCCACATTCAACCCAACTTATAATAAGGGTCCCTACATAGATACTTTTTTTCAAATGGTACACTCTGATCTCAAAATCCTCTGTTCTGAAAACACTAAATTTACATCTAACCTCAACCACTCTGAATCCCTAGCCCTCAAAACCCTTAGCAATAACTCTGATATTATCATTAAGACAGCTGACAAGGGGGGAGGGATAGTTATCCAAGATAAGGTCGATTATATTAATGAAGCCAATCGTCTGTTGTCTGATTCCAACACCTACCTTAAACTAGCCTCGGACCCTCTTCCTAAATACATCCTAGAATTGAATGATATCATCAAAATTGCCACCCAGGAAGGAATCCTCTCTAAATCAGAGGCCTCTTTCTTCCGGAGAGACATATTCAAAACCCCATATTTTTATCATCTCCCAAAAATCCATAAAGACCTTGATCATCCGCCTGGCCGCCCTATAGTTGCAGCTATGGAGAGCATTACCACCAGCTATTCGCTCTATATTGATAGCTTTCTCCAACCTCTAGCCCAATCACTTCCCTCCTATATTCGGGATGGTGTACATCTATTGGAAATTCTTGAGGCGTACTCCTGGGAACCCTCTTACATCTGGGTCTCCCTTGACGTTAGTTCCCTATACACCTCTATTCCTCACGATGTAGGATTAGAAGCTGTTCTACACTTCCTATCTTTGGATGCTTCCCTCCACCCTAGCCAGATTAATTTCATTCTCACTGCTACAAAATTCTGCCACCAGCACAACTATTTTTTGTTTAATGATAGTTTCTATTTACAAAAAATAGGCACAGCTATGGGCGCTAATTTTGCACCTAGCTATGCCAATGTCACCATGGGCCTCTGGGAAGATCGCTATATCTGGAGTAATAACATCTTTGCTGCCCATTTGGTGTTCTATGGTCGTTATATAGACGACATTATCATCATCTGGGATGGCCCTGTCACTTCTCTCGCACCTTTCATTCAATATTGTAACAATAACCCATTCAATCTTTCTTTTACTTATGTCATGGACCCTACCTCACTAAGTTTTCTTGACCTTGACCTGGAACTTAGCTACTCGGATTCTAATATTATAGCTAAAAATTACACCAAACCAACTGCTGGTAATTCCTTTCTTCATTATACTAGCTATCATCATCCTAGATGGCTCCAAAATATACCTAAAAGGACAGTTTTGCAGACTTCGACGCAACTGTACCTTACTTAACCACTTCCCGACCGGCCGTTGTATATAAACAGCCGGACGGTGGCAGTACAGGGTCGGGTGGCCGTTTATGAACGGCCTCCCCGCACCCTGCTTGTGCGCGCTCCCTGGGAGCGCGCAGCACCGCGATCTGGTGCCCGCTGTGTCCTCCGGACACAGTGAAACACCTCTAATATTATTGGCCAATCAGTGATCACATGCAAAGTAGTAAGCAAGATGTCACTTGTGACATCATTGCTTACTATGTGTGAAATCTGTGAATGATCACAGAGGTCACATGGTACAAGGCTACTCACAACAGCCTTGTACCATGTGACAAGCTGTGACCAATCACAGCTCACTCAGTATTTCTCAATGAGTGCAGGAATGCACACAGAGAGAAAGAGAAATGATTGCTTTTACATCCTATATGGGTATAAAAGCAATCAGTAAAAAAAAAAAAAAAAAAAAAAAATCTTCATCACCCCCACAAGTAGTACAGTGTCACCATGGTGACACTGTACTGCTAGGGTGACAGTATGTAAAAAAAAAAAAAAAAATAATAATATAAAAAAATAAAATAAAAATGTAAAAAAAAATGTTTAAAAATTATAATTTTTGGTTATAAACTAATTTGTTTTTTTTTGTTTTTTTGCTAAAAAGATAACGGAATACATTTTGGCAAAGATGTATGATGAAATATTATTTATTTGCAAAATTTTATAAAAAAAACCACTTTTGTTCAAAATATTTGGACTTTTTCATTACATAGCAAAAAAAATAAAAATCCCAGTGGTGAATAAATACCACCAAAATAAAGCTTTATCTGTCTCAAAAAAATGGTAAAAAATTAATTTGGGTACAGTGTTGCATGACTGCGCAATTGTCATTCAAAGAGTGATAGCGCTGAAAGCTGAAAATTGCCCTGGTCAGGAAGGGGGTAAAAGTGTCCGGTCTGGAAGTGGTTAAGGACTACAAAGCCCAAAGCATTGAATTAAAACAAAAATTTACAGAAAAAGGATATGCCTCTGATTTAGTGGAACAAGCATATCTCACCTACTTATCAGACACGATCCCCCCACCTAATTCTTTGCTATAAGCAAGTTGTGTAAAAAAAAAAAAAAAGGAAAAAATACTGATCACTTCCCCAAAGTAGTACAATGTTACTATGGTAACATTGTACTACTTTGGTCATAGTGAAATATGAAAAAAAAAATCTTAAAAAAAAAGAAAAAAATTTAATAAAAAATAAAAAAAATTAAAAAAAAATTTTTTTTTTTCATACTGTCACCAGTCAGTGTCCCTGATCACTGCCATGCCAGTTATATGATGACGCTGTACTGCACTGGTGACAATATGTAAAAAAAAAATAGTGAAACTAATTTTTTTAATTTTTTCATTTTCCGAAAAATGACAAAAAAAAATACAACTTCAAAAAACTCGCCATGCCTTCGTCGGACTGTCTACTTTGCAAAAAGGGGTAATTTGGGGGATATCTGTACTGTTCTGACATTCTTGGACCTCAAGAAATTAGATTAGCTGTCAGTACTTCAGGATTGATCAATATTCAGATCTATACCATAGTTTGTGAACTCTATAACCTTCCTACAAACTAAAAAATACATCCTAATATGGGTTATTTTCACCAAAGACATGTAGCAGAATACATCTTGGCCTAAATTTATGAAGAACAATTATTTATTTGCAAACTTTAATAACAGAAACAAAGAAAAATGTGTTTTTTTTTCAAAATTTTTGGTCTTTTTTTGTTAATTTAGCAAAAAATATAAACCCCAGCGGTGATTAAATACCACCAAAAGAAAGCTCTAGTTGTGTGAAGAAAATTATAAAATTTTAGTTTGGGTACAATGTTGTATGACCTCGCAATTGTCATTCAAAGTGTGAGAGCGCTGAAACCTGAAAACTGGCCTGGGCAGGAAGGTGTAAAATTGCCCGGTATTGAATTGGTTAAAGGGCTTTATTTCTCCATTACACTTCCTGACTACCTATCACAGTTTCAGAGGCCCGGAAATGCCAGGATAGCACCCCCCCCCCAAAATGACCCCTTTTTGGAAAATAGACACCCCAAGGAATTTGATAAGAAGCATGGTGAGTATTTTGCAGATCTCGTTTGTTGCCACAAGTTTTTGGAAAATGAAGAAAGAAAACAAACATATTTTTTCTTTTCTTTTTTTATATTTCAAAAACTTGGGAGAAAAAATGAAATCTGCAAAATACTCACCATGCCTCTTTTTAAATTCCTTGGGGTGTCTTCTTTACAAAAAGGGCTCATTGGGGAAGGGGATTGGGGCTGTCCTGGCATTTCAGGACTTCCGAAACTGATAGGTAGTGAGGAAGTGAAATGAGGAAGTTACGCACTTTCAGGCTTTCAAAGTGGTCATTGGATTTTAGGCTCCCAAAAAGTCTCACACGTGGTATCCCCATACTCAGTAGAAGCAGCAGAATGTATTTTGGGGTGTGATTCCACATATACCCATGGCTTGCGTGAGAAATATATCATTTATATGACAACTTTGTATAGAAAAAAAATGTTTTTGTCATTTTCCAGAAACTTGTGGGAAAAAAATAAATCTTCTAAAATAAGGTTTTTCTTCAAAAGTTTTTCACCATCATTGGTGTCAGTGGGAGGAATAGTGCCCCATCATTGGTGTCAGTGGGAAGAAACGTGTCCCATCATTGGTGTCAGTGGGAGGAATAGTGCCCCATCATTGGTGTCAGTGGGAGGAATAGTGCCCCATCATTGGTGTCAGTGGGAGGAATAGTGCCCCATCATTGGTGTCAGTGGGAGGAATAGTGCCCCATCATTGGTGTCAGTGGTGGGAGGAATAGTGCCCCATTATTGGTGTCAGTGGTGGGAGGAATAGTGCCCCATTATTGGTGTCAGTGGGGGGAGGAATAGTGCCCCATTGTTGGTGTCAGTGGGGGGAGGAATAGTGCCCCATCGTTGGTGTCAGTGTGGGAGGGGACTAGTGCCCTGTCATTGGTGTCAGTGGGGGAAGGGGATAGTGTCCCAACATTGGTGTCAGTGGGAGGAATAGTGTCCCATCATTGGTGTCAGTGGGAAGAATAGTGCCCCATCTTTGGTGTCAGTGGGAGGAATAGTATGTCATTGGTGTCAGTGGAGGGGAATAGTGCCCAGTTATTGGTGTCAGTAGGGGGGATAGTGTCCCAACATTGGTGTCAGTGGGAGGAATAGTGTTCCATTGTTGGTGTCAGTGGGGGGGATAGTGTTCCATTGTTGGTGTCAGTGGGGGGTGGAATAGTGCCCCATCGTTGGTGTCAGTGGGGGGGAGGAATAGTGCCCCATCGTTGGTGTCAGTGGGGGGGGGGAGGAATAGTGCCTCATCGTTGGTGTCAGTGGGGGGGGGGAAGGAATAGTGCCTCATTGTTGGTGTCAGTGGGGGGGGGGGAATAGTGCCTCACCATTGGTGTCAGTTGGGGGGAGGAATAGTGCCCCATCATTGGTGTCAGTGGGAGGAATAGTGCCCCATCATTGGTGTCAGTGGGAGGAATAGTGACTAGGAATAGGTAGAAGTAGAGTGCTTCCTTGACCTGGAGGGAATACAAGGAGGAATAGACCCCTGGAGGTGAGAAGGGGAAATCCATCCATCCATCCTTATACCACCATAAGAAACCACACACTGGAGAGACATCAGGTGGATAATTAGCAAATTGCAGTGTGGAACCATCTGGGAAGGAGTTCAGGAGTAGCATTATTTGCATCTGTCCCTATAGGACAAACAGCTATTTCAGCCTATAATAAGTAGGCAAATAAGGAGGTAAGCGCATAATAGAAGAACAATTATCCTGAAGCCGTCTTATGGGTTGAAACAAATCCATATATTAATATTGGAGAACTATTCATTTAAATATCATTTTGGACACTCATTGATGTGATATATTGTTTTTGTTTTATGGGATTGGATAATAATTATATTGTTTTGGTCATTAATATACTTGCATATATTTAGGTTAATTATATAGAGCATCTTTGGATTCATAATCACAAGTGTAGGATTTATAAATTTAAAAATATTTTTTGGTACACTAATTTATTTATATATAATTTTTAGTACACTAATTATTCAGTAAGGGAGCGCTGCACTAATGTTTTGAATATATAGAGGAATAGTGACCCATCATTGGTGTCAGTGGGAGGAATAATGCCCCATCATTAGTATCAGTGACACCAATGATGGGGCACTATTCCTCCCACTGACACCAATAAAATGTAACTTGCTGACCCCTGTTCCAGCATGGTGCTTCTGCAGCCAGCATACCTGGTTGCAGCAGCACCATCAGTGAGTGAATGAAGGAGCAGTGCTTCCTGGACTGGATCGTCGTGGGACTGGGACCAGAGCCAGGTAAGGTACAGCAGCCCCCTGCCCACCCCTGTACTTAGTGTCCCTTCCTGTCCCGCCCCTGCCGGCGGGCCGGATAAATGGCCTCGGCGGGCCGCATGTGGCCCGCGGGCCGTAGTTTGAGGACCCCTGCTCTATGCAATCTGACTGTACAAACAATAGGAGAACCCGTCTGAACAATCTATCCAATTTGTATCAAATCTGGCAGGCCTTTGCATTACATAGGTACACTACACCACTTAAGGTAGATCTAAAGGAGAGTTTACATTCGGATTGTACTATGTATGGCCAGAAGTAGAAAGTGGGTGAAGTAGAAGAAGTAGAAAAGTGGGTGTAAATAAAACACAAGGTGGTATATTGGTGTGGGAGGTGTGGTCCAGACAGGTAAACATGTGATGCAGTAAGACAGTGCATGATGGGATCATTGAGATATGACATTTCCTGGAATGGCACGTGATCTACAAGGAAGTGATGAAAACAGAAAGCATTTTTAACTTCAAACAGAGAGGTGAAAATTCAAAGCTGCAATGGACTAGGTAAGTAAAAGATATTCACATTGGGATGGCTTGGCCAGAAAAGACATTAGAAAAGGCTATTATGAAAAGTGAAATTCTGCCTGAAAAGGTGAACTTAGCCTTTAACTTGATCCTAAGTTTGGGTATAGAATGGACTTTCTGATAACGTGACTGTGATTGGCTGTCACAGTGGTCACATGATGAGGAGCTTGTCCATCACATGATCAAGCGCTCGCTTGCTCACCATATGTCAGGGTCCTGTCCACGGCAGAAGTTCTGGAAGATCTGGCATTTCTCCCAGTACTCTTCATGGCCACAGAAGGACACATCAGCCTCAGTTTGGTGCCAGGTGGCCCTTATAAGGAGGCTCATCACTTCCTCAAGTTGCTGGATGATCTCCCCGTGCCCTGTTCCCTGTGATTCTGACCTGTCATTTCCTGTTATTCTGTCCTGTGATTTCTTGTTACCGACTTGGCTTGCTCCTGGACCTGTCTACTCTGCTTTACCCCTGATCTGACCTCGGCTTGGATTACGGATACTCTCTCCCGCGCTCCTCTGTGTATGACCTCGGCTATCCCATCTGACTACATCTGCTCTGATTCCCACCTGGTACCTGAGCTTGGCTTGAACCGACTACCCAGTAATCATCTAAATCCCGGAAGGGCTTACATACCACGCACAGGCGCCTCCTGTCTGCAGACCTATCTCCATGCACCAGCTGTGCTTCTGAGTGGACCACCAACCAGCACTCATACAGGCGACCTGTGCAACTTTGGGCCAGACTCCAGCTGTCACACTCTCAGGGGAGTCCGGAACAAGGGAAGCCCTCTCTCCATTGGCCTCCATCACCAGGTATGTGATACCATACCGGGAGCGGTCAGTGACAGTTTGGTCACTGTAATGAAAGCACACTCTCAGAACAAAACCCTCAGCTGCCATGGACCCTTATCTGTGGCGTATGGACATTAGGGCCCACCCTCCTTGCTACTGCACGTATACATTATGTGGTCAGCAAGAGATTAATCTATGAAAAAGAGTTAAAGTGACTGCCACAAAAAATATGTTATTTCTGTTAGATCCTTTTCACAAGGGCATTCTGTGTGTCAATTATTCATCTATCCATTGATGTCCATTTCCGTTTGGGTGTAAATATGTTTACATCTACATGTGTCCACATCCGTTTTCTTTAAAACAGATCACAGCCCTATTTTAAAGGATAAAACAGAGGTAAACAGACAGTCTGTTTTTGCCTCCATTTTTGCATTGGTTATTAGGAGCCAGCACCGGCCAGAGTCCTAATGCCTTTGGTAACTTCAAACAAGTTGTGAAAGATGTCAGAGGAAAAAAAAGACATTTGGCCAAACCTTTATTATTGCAAGTCCTGAACAAATGGGTCAGAGAAGAAACATCCAGAAATATGTACATAACACTATCACTGTACAAGTTGTGACAATTTAATTCCCAGAACGGACTGGTAATAACCCTATCAAACATCTCTTCATTCTTCAAAAGATCGGACAAAGTTTAAAGAAGATGTTCTTTCTGATCTTCTGTCAGGAATCGAGGCATCATCTTTGCAGATATCTTTCTAATTCCCAAATCCTCCATTAGAATCTGCCACATTTTTCCTGTTCATGCTCAATTCTGCTATCATTTGCACGCTCAACCTTCTATCTGAACATCTGAGGGTTCACACTCTGTCCACATTTGCATCCTTCCTTTGCTTTTTGGCTTCTCTTCCCACCCCTCCCTAAACTGCCTATGCCATTCAAAAATACTTGATTTTTTAATGGATTATTAATCATTAGCATGTCGTAACAGAGCTAAAATTTTACTTGCACTTTTGCCAATTTTTACACAAAATTTGATGTTAGTCTGCTGCTCCAGATTCTGTCACTCATTTTCCACCAACAGCTCAATGCACACACGTTATTTCTTCTACTACTGAGTCAACTGGTCTGTGACTCAGATGAGTGCAAAGTTCGTACATAATAGAACACGTTCGAGTGTGAATGGTGTGACTCGCCACCATAGTGCTATGCTGAATCTGAAGGACTTAGACCAGGGATCCTCAAACTTTTTAAACAGGGGGCCAGTTCACTGTCCCTCAGAATGTTGGAGGGCCGGACTATAGTTTGAAAAAAAAAAACTATGAACAAATGCGGACACAGTACAGGAGATGACCAGAGACTGCGGACATACAACGGTGGTGGGAATACTGGGCCGGCCCCTCCATAAGACGCACAGACATTTTCCCCCAAGTGTGTCTTATGGAGCGAAATAGTGCCCCATCATTGGTGTCAGTGGGAGGAATAGTGCCCCATCATTGGTGTCAGTGGGAGGAATAGTGCCCCATTATTGGTGTCAGTGGGAGGAATAGTGCCCCATTATTGGTGTCAGTGGGAGGAATAGTGCCCCATTATTGGTGTCAGTGGGAGGAAGGGAGGAATAGTGCCCCATCATTGGTGTCAGTGGGAGGAAGGGAGGAATAGTGCCCCATCATTGGTGTCAGTGGGAGGAAGGGAGGAATAGTGCCCCATCATTGGTGTCAGTGGGAGGAAGGGAGGAATAGTGCCCCATCATTGGTGTCAGTGGGAGGAAGGGAGGAATAGTGCCCCGTCATTGGTGTCGGAGGAAGGGGAATAGTGCCCCGTCATTGGTGTTAGTGGGGGAAGGGGATAGTGTCCCAACATTGGTGTCAGTGGGAGGAATAGTGTCCCATCATTGGTGTCAGTGGGAGGAATAGTGTCCCATCATTGGTGTCAGTGGGAGGAATAGTGTCCCATCATTGGTGTCAGTGGGAGGAATAGTGTCCCATCATTGGTGTCAGTGGGAGGAATAGTGTCCCATCATTGGTGTCAGTGGGAGGAATAGTGCCCCATCTTTGGTGTCAGTGGGAGGAATAGTACGTCATTGGTGTCAGTGGGGGGGAATAGTATCCCGTCATTGGTGTCAGTGGGAGGAAAAGTACACCATCATTGGTGTCAGTGGGGGGAGGAATAGTGTTCCATCGTTGGTGTCAGTGGGGGGGAGGAATAGTGCCCCATCGTTGGTGTCAGTGGGCGGGAGGAATAGTGCCCCATCGTTGGTGTCAGTGGGCGGGAGGAATAGTGCCCCATCGTTGGTGTCAGTGGGGGGGAGGAATAGTGCCCCATCGTTGGTGTCAGTGGGGGGGGAGGAATAGTGCCCCATCCTTGGTGTCAGTGGGGGGGGGAGGAATAGTGCCCCATCCTTGGTGTCAGTGGGGGGGGAGGAATAGTGCCCCATCCTTGGTGTCAGTGGGGGGGAGGAATAGTGCCCCATCCTTGGTGTCAGTGGGGGGGGAGGAATAGTGCCCCATCCTTGGTGTCAGTGGGGGGGGAGGAATAGTGCCCCATCCTTGGTGTCAGTGGGGGGGAGGAATAGTGCCCCATCATTGGTATCAGTGGGAGGAATAATGCCCCATCATTAGTATCAGTGACACCAATGATGGGGCACTATTCCTCCCACTGACACCAATGACACTTAACTTGCTGACCCCTGTTCCAGCATGGTGCTGCTGCAGCCAGCATACCTGGTTGCAGCAGCACCATCTGCACGGCACACTTACCTGTCAGCTGTCCTTCTTCACTCCGGCCTCTCTCTCACTTGATGTTCGCAGGGCCGCTCGGCTCTGCCTCCTCGCAGGTGATTGGCCACCTGTGTGCCTTTCCTGAGCTACAATTCTGGCGCCCAATCACCGGTGAGGAGGCGGAGCTGAGCGGCAGCGCGAACATCGAGTGAGGGAGTGGCTGGAGTGAATGAAGGAGCAGCACTTCCTGGACTGGATCATCGTGGGACTGGGACACGGAGCCAGGTAGGATACAGCAGCCCCCTGCCCACCCCTGTACTTAGTGTCCCTTCCTCGCGGCAAATACGCCCCTGCCAGCGGGCTGGATAAATGTCCTCGGCGGGCCGCATGTGGCCCGCAGGCCGTAGTTTGAGGACCCCTGACTTAGACTGTGAGGAACAAGATTCTCTGGTCTGATGAAGCCAAGAAGTTTGACCTCAAAGTTATGTCTGGAGGAAATCAGGCCAATCACAGCCAAATACCATCCCAACAGTGAGGCATAGTGGTGGCAACACTATTCTCTGGGAGTATTTTTCAGCAGCAAGGACAGGGAGACTGGTCAGGGTTGAGAGAAAGCTGAATGGAGCAAAGTACAGAGATATCCTCCATGAAAACCTGTTCCATAGCGCTCAAGACCTCAGACCAGGCTGAAGGTTCACCTTCGAAAATGACAAGGATCCTAAGCACACAGCCTAAACAACACGGGATTGGTGATTGTGAATATCTTACAGTTGTCAAGTCAGAACCCTGACTTGAACCCTATTAAACATCTCTGAGGAGACCTGAAAATGGCTGTCTACCCATAGTCTCCATCCAACCTTACTGAGCTTGAGAGGATCTGCAAAGAAGGCAGAAAATCCCCCAATCCAGTCATGCAAAGCTTGTCACGTCATACCTAAAAAGACTCGAGGCTGTAATTGCTGCCAAAGGTGCTTCAACAAAGTACTGAGTAAAGGGTCTGAATACTTAAGTACATGTGATATTTCACTTTTTTCTTTTTAATAAATTCACAGACATTTATAAAATTCTGTTTCCACTTTGTCATTATGGGGTGTAGATTAATGAGAACAAAAAATAAATTTAAACAACTGTAGTATCAGGCTGCAACATAACTGAATTTAAAAAAGTGAAGGGGGTCTGAATACTTTATGAATGCACTGTGTGTATAGGACAACCAGTGCCCAGGGCGAAGATGGGAAGCTTTTCTAAAGGCAAACTTTTTTTTTTTAAAGTTTTTTTACAGAGTGGAGAAGGATTAGAACACCGATCAGTTTTATTGCTGTCTGTGCTCGCATTAGGCAGATTCCTCCTCTCTAGTTGTCCTGTTTACCATTATCATTGAAAGTGAAAAGAAAACCCCACATTTTGGGTTGTTCCTAGAAAAGTAACAGAGGGAAAATCTTCCAATGGGGACACTAGTTCTAGTGACCTGGGGGGATTCACTTTATTTACAGGGATTTCCTCACTTCCTGTTTTGACTATGGGACAGGAAGTGATGGGAAGTCTCCCCAATAGTCATAAATGGCAAAAAATAAAAAATAAACTAACAAGGTTCATGACCCTCCCTTACTTTATCCAAAATGAAAAAAATGTGTTGCCTATAGTTCTACTTTAATATTATTTTTTTCACAACATAAATCTCAAAACACAGGAGGTTGTAACAACAGGCTACATCATCACCCTAAGGCCCTGATTTACCATTGTGCCTAGGCGCATTTCCGTGGGCGAACTTCTATTTTTAGTGGCGACTTTTACAACGCAAAGAGATTTACTAAAGAGAGCGTCAACAAGTAGACGCCAAATCGAATTTACTAACGAGACAGACCAGGAATCAGACTCAAAAAGCAGACTTGCTAAGAGGCATGTCTAACACCATGAAAAATCACTGCAGAAACATGTTCACATTGAAATTTGCTTTGCCAAAAATCAGGACTTCACTTTAAATAATATCTGCCATTTAAAAAAAAATTTAAAATGTGTTAAAAATAGTTTTTTTTTTTAAGCAAGTCGACACAGTGAAAAAATAGACACTTGTGGAGCATCTTTGACTGATATAAATGCGCATGTGCAGAACACATTTTAGACGTCCTCTGTGGGCGATTGCTTTTTAGACGCTGTTCAATAGTAAATCTCTGTGTGGAGTCCTCTGACAGACGGCACTTGGTCGCGTCTACCGTGTTTAACAAACAGCACTAGGCATATCTTTATGTATTCTAATTTGATTTCCTTAGTTCTATTGATTCTATTTTTGTTTCTTATCCTTTATAGTTATTTCTGTAATGATTTTACTTATTTTGAAGGTCTAGATAATATTTATTTTGACAGCTGAATGTAAAAATAAAGGTCTGCAATAAAAAAAAAAAACTGCGTGGGGTCCCCCCTCCCATCCATACCAAGCCCTTCAGGTCTGGTATAGATATTAAGGGGGAACTCCACGCCAAAATTAAAGAAAAAACAGCATGGGGTTCCCCCTAAAATCCATACCAGACCCTTATCCGAGCATGCAGCCCGACAGGTCAGGAGGGGGGGGGGAGCGAGTGCCCCCCCCTCCTGAACCATACCAGGCCACATGCCCTCAACATGGGGGGGTGCTTTGGGGCAGGGGGGCTACTTCGGGGGACATTGTGTTATTAAAAGACCCTGTACTGTGTTTTTTTACATTACACTTTTGCTTTTTTTGTGAATTAGTAGCGGTACCATGTACCGCAGACTCATTCACGCGGGGGGGGCGGGATCTGGGGGCCCCCTTATTAAAGGGGGCTTTCAGATTCTGATATGCCCCTCGCCCGCAGACCCCCACAACCACCGGCCAGGGTTGTGGGGAAGAGGCCCTTGTCCACATCAACATGGGGACAAGGTGCTTTGGGGGGGAGCCCCCCCTGCCCCAAAGTACCCATGTTGAGGGCTTAAAGGTATTCTTAAAAGAGTGTCACGGTGTAAGGTCAGGTTCAGAGACCAATTGCTACAGCAGTTGTAAGGCTTACCTGAAACCAGCAGGGTTGGTACACCAGTGGATCACCCTGGGAATGACGCAGGCTCACCTGAGGTGCGGGGTCTAAGTATTAACCGGTTTTCCCCAGAGCTCCTAATGGTGGAGATGGAATTGGCTGCGTGTTAATACCAGGTCGCAGATCTCAGGCTCACCCCACCAGGGAATGAACCAGCTGGAAACCAATAGCGGATCAAACAGTTTAGGGATCAGACAGTAGCGGAGTCAGTCACAAGCCAAGGGTCGGTCACAAGTGGTAGCAGATGAGGATGAGACAAAATCGTAATCAGTAACAAAGCCAAAGGTCGGTAGCAAAGATGTAGACGGCAGCAGGACAGAGAAGCGGGATATTGGCTGGAAGGCACAATAATCTGGCAAGGAGGAAGTGCAAGGACATGGCCTTTATAGGAAGTTCATGGGAGGAGAAAGGAGTTCAAGGTTCAAGACAAGCAGGGCCAAGGCAGGATCATCCAAAGAATTGTCAAGGGAGCTGTCCAGCACTCCAGGTGGCTCAGTGAGAAGAAACATTGCCTCCCACCGCAGAAGGCCCAGGTTCAAGTCCAGGCCCTGACAGTACTCCACTCCTCCCAGGCCGTCCTCTGGACGTCTTAGGGCCAGGTTTGTGAGAAAACCTCTGGTGGAATTCTCTTGTCAATCTAGAGGCATGAACATTCTCCTCAGGCTCCCAAGAATTTTCTTCTGGCCCATATCCTTCCCTTTGAACCAGATATTGGAATTTGTTCCTAAAGATCCTGGAGTCAAGAATTTTCTCCACCACATATTCTTCTTCACCCTGTACCTCAACAGGTGGAGGAGGTGGAAGAATTCTTCCAGGGAAAGGATTTTCCTGAAACGGTTTGAGTAGTGATATGTGAAAAACAGGGTGAATTTTCATACTGTCTGGAAGTTTTAAGTGAAAGGTGACTGGGTTGATTTGAGCAGAAATTTGAAAAGGACCCACAAACTTTTGACCCAACGTAGCAGATGGCACATGTACCTTCAAATTCTTTGTTGATAACCAAACCTTGTCACCCACATGAAACGTAGGAAGTGCTCTCCGGTGGCTGTCAGCAGCCTTTTTGTAATATTCCTGAGCTTCCCTCAAAGTCTCAATAAATTTCTCCTGAATCTCCTGCAATGTAGTTAGTCTGTTGTAACAGCAGGAATTGGAGTTGTGATAGGGAGATCAGGAATAAAAACTGGATGATAACCGGTGTTTAACCCCTTCCCGCCGACGTCACACAAATATGCGGCCTCACGGAACTGGGCTTTGTTCCGTGGGGCCGCATATTTGCGTACCTGTCTTTGTGCTGGGAGTGCGCCGAGCACTGAGACCGTGGTGTCACTGAGAGCACCGGGTCCCGTTCTAACGATCAGGACCCGGGACTCCCGAGCCCGAGTCACATGATCGCCTCTGATTGGCTATCACAGTGATCAGTCACTGTGCAGCTCGGCCCCCTTGTTTTTTTCTCTCTCTATGAATGGAGAAGAGAGATACATAGTATCTCTTACTCCTGGCATAGAGAGAAAAAAAATTGTAAAAAAAAAAAAATAAATAAATATTAAAAAAGAAAAAATAAAGAAAAATACCTAGAGGTTTGATCTAGTTCAGTGCCAGGGTTAGTGTCTAGATCAAGGTCAGGGCCAAAGGTCAGGATTTAAACAAAAATGGTATCAGTGTCAGTTAGTGTTAATGTTAGTGTGTTTTAGGTTAAAAAAAAAAGACAAAAACAAAATGCGCACTATTGTTTCTGGGCTGTACTACGGGTACAAACAACAAATAACATACACATATATGGTATTGCTGCGATCATCAAGAGCTGGAGAATTTATTTTGGGGTGTTCTTTGGTGGTAGGTTATGGTTGTAACAGAAACACACAGCTAAATAAAAACAAATGATTTTTTTTTACTATTTTGGGCCAGTTTTCCTTTGATGATAAAAAAAATCAGGAGATATCCATAACCAATTACCACCAAATGAAAGCCCAATTTGTCCTGAAAAAATCAAGGTATAATCCACCTGGATGTACAAAGTAGTTGTGGTGATATGGACAGTTTTACTATCACATATCAACGTTGCAGAATTGTGCTTAGGCATTTAGATTTGTTTTACCCTTAGGCGTGAAGGGGTTAAGTAAAAGGAACTTTGAGAAGTGGAACTATGTTTAGAGTTGTTGTATGCAAACTCTGCAGTGGGAAGACAGTCCACCCAGTCATCCTGAAGATAAGTGACAAAGCATCGAAGATACTGTTCCATTGTTTGATTAGTTCTCTCAGTCTGACCATTAGACTGAGGATGAAAAGCAGAGGACAGATTGATTGTAACACCTAAGGCTGAGCAAAAGCTCTTCCAGAATTTTGAAGTAAACTGCACACCTCTGCCAGATACCACATCATCAAGGATTCCATGCAGTTTAAAGATTTCTCGAACCATGAGTTCTGCAGTCTGTTCAGCAGTGGGCACCCCCTTAACTGGAACGAAATGGGCCATTTTTGTGAGACGGTCCACAACTACCAAAATGGTGGTCATTCCTTTTGAGGGAGGTAAATCCACCACAAAATCCATAGAAATAGACCCCTATGGTCTTGATGGAACAGGGAGTGGCTGAAGCAACCCCAAAAGGAGAGGCTCGGGGAATTTTATTGCGTGCACAGGTCAAGCATGAGGCCACATAACGTTTGACATCTTTCTTGTACCCAGGCCACCAAAAGGTACGTGATAACAGTTCTTCAGTCTTAGAAACTCCAAAATGCCCAGCAAGTTTGGAATCATGAACCAACTTGAGAGCTTCCACCCGAACAGTTTCAGGTACGTAAAGTTGATGTCCTTGAATCCAAAATCCATTCTTATAAGTCAGGTTAATGTCCTCAGGTGGATGATTGAGAAGTGGGTCATTCTCATACCCCTCTTTAAGCAGATTCAAAAATGCCTTAGGACTTGTGGCCCCTAGAAAGTTCTTTTGGAGCAAGATTGTGCATTCAGTGTTGTGCTCCTGGAGAGGCTTAGACGACATCCGTGATAAGGCATCAGCCTTACCATTTCTTGACCCAGGTCGATATGAGATAATAAAATTGAACCTGGAAAAGAACAGTGACCAACGTGCTTGCCTAGAAGACAATCTCTTGGCAGAACGGATGAATTCTAGATTTTTATGATCAGTGAAGACAGTCACAGGATGCTTAGCCCCTTCCAACAGATGCCTCCATTCGGAAAAAGCTTCCTTAATAGCCAGCAACTCCTTATTCCCAATGTTATAGTTCTTTTCAGCTGATGACATCAAACGAGAAAAATATGCACAGGGATGAAGCTGCATTTTTTCTCCTAGTCGGTGGGAAATGATAGCTCCCACGGCAGAGTCTGAGGCATCCACTTCCACAATAAAAGGTAGCTCAGGATCTGGATGTACCAATATTGGTGCAGAAGTGAAAAGAGTCTTTAGCTTATTAAAAGCAGTTTGCGCCTCAGCTGACCATGCAAAGGGTACTCCTTTCTTTGTCAGCTGTGTAATTGGTGCTATCACTTTAGAGAAGTTTCTTATGAATTTCCTATAAAAGTTGGCAAATCCGATAAATCGTTGTATTTCCTTAACGTTTCCCGGAGCAGTCCAATCCACCACTGCCTTGATCTTTTCGGGATCCGTGCTCACTCCTTCTGAAGAAATTATATATCCCAAGAACTGAATCCGGGTTTGTTCAAACTCACACTTCTCCAGTTTGATGTAAAGTCGGTTCATCCTTAACCTTTTGAATACAGTGCAGACATGCTTACGATGCTCCTCCAGGTTGTCCGAAAAGATGAGAATATCGTCCAGATAAACAATGACAAACTGGTCCAACAGATCTCGAAAAACATCATTGATGAAGTGCTGAAAGGTCGCGGGAGCATTGCATAGGCCAAAAGGCATAACTAGGGACTCGAAGTGTCCGTATCTGGTTCTAAAGGCAGTCTTCCATTCGTCTCCTTGACGCATGCGTACCAGGTTATATGCCCCCCGTAAGTCAAGTTTTGTGAAGACTTTGGCAGAGCAAAGTCTTTCCAACATTTCTGCGATTAAAGGGAGTGGGTTTCGGTTCTTAACAGTGATTTTATTCAAGCCCCTGAAATCAATGCATGGACACAAAATGGAGTCCTTTTTCTCAACAAAGAACAGGGCTGCCCCTGCAGGGTCTGATAAAGCCCTTCTCCAAATTCTCATCAAGCCACTCCCTTAGCGCCTTTAATTCAGGTTCTGATAAATTGAAAATGCGGCTGAATGGTATTTCTGCTCCTGGAAGCAGTTCAATGGGACAATCATATGGACGATGAGGAGGTAATTGATCCGCATTCTTTTTATCACAGACGTCTCGAAACTCATGATATTGTGGAGGCAGGTTGTCATATGACTGTGTAGTTACCATATCAGCCTGTGATTCCCTGATTGGTAGACAACTTGTAGCACATGGTTTCCTACAATGTTCCTCACAATGGGGGGATGTAAAATTTATGGTCCGTGCTCCCCAGTTGATGGAGGGATTATGGGTAGAAAACCAAGGGATGCCCAAGATGACAGGAAATTTAGGTGATGTAATCAGCTGAAAGCTGATGGTCTCAAAATGGTCAGCCTGAAATTGGAGTACTAGAGGAACCGTTTCATGAGTAACTCCTGATGATAAAGGTGAACCATCAACTGTCTCCATATCAATAGGGGCAGATTTGTTTCTCCTGAGAATAATATTATTGTGGGCAAACTCTGTCCATAAAGTTTCCCCCAGCCCCAGAGTCCAGCATAGCAGAACAAGGAATTTCATGGCCCTCAGTGAAAAGTTTGATAGGGACAACAAAATGAGACTGTTTAGGACCAACTTTATCGATCAATGGGGAGACTGGGTAATTGAATTTATGCGTTCAGGCAGGATAACATCAGTCGCAGCAATTGTTCTTTTGACTTTATTGGGACAATTAACTGCGTAATGCCCAGAGTCCCCACAATATAAACATAAATTCTCCAAACGTCTTCTCTCTTTCTCTTGAGTAGAAATGGATCTTTTAATAGCATCTACCTGCATAGGTTCAGGTGTGTTAGAATCTGAAGAAATGTTTAGATCCTTCTGACTGAACGGATTAGCAGAGAAACGCATGCCACCATTACTTCCAAACATTCCCAATCTCTCCTTTCTTCTTTCTGTAAGTCTCTGGTCAATTCGAATGCATAATTGGATGAACTCCTCAAGATCGTTAGGAGTCTCTACTCTGGCGAGCTCATCCTTCACCTGTTCAGAGAGCCCCTGCCGGAACTGACTCTTTTGCGCTGCTGGGTTCCAGGTGGTATCTGAGATCCATCGTCGAAATTCAGTTGTATACTCCGCAACACAGCGTCTACCCTGCCGCAAACTATGCAGCTTTGCTTCATAGTTGGTTCATTGCCATCACAAAAGTCTCAAAACTATTTAAAATTGCATTGTTTTGCTCTATATAAGGGGAGGCCCAAGCTAGGGCTTCCTCAGTCAGGAGGTTTATAACAAACAATACCTTCTGCCTCTCAGTATTAAATGCAGTAGGTTGCATCTGGAAATAAATGCGGCATTGGTTAAGGAAACCCCTGTAGTGGCGGCGGTCTCCATTGAACTTGAGTGGCAGAGGTATGCATGTATTAGCAACATCACGGGAACACAAGTCCAGCAATCGTGTCTGCAGAGCATGGATCTCTTCCTGTTGCCCCTCTACTACACTTTGCAGTTCAGAAAATGTATTTTGGTAGGTAACACCAAAGTCTTGCAGCTCTGAAATTTGCTGCCTGACAGGAGCCATGGCATTTGCTATAGCAGCCTCCATGTTTGGGCCAGATTATTCTGTCACGGTGTAAGGTCAGGTTCAGAGACCAATTGCTACAGCAGTTGTAAGGCTTACCTGAAACCAGCAGGGTTGGTACACCAGTGGATCACCCTGGGAATGACGCAGGCTCACCTGAGGTGCGGAGTCTAAGTATTAACTGGTTTTCCCCAGAGCTCCTAATGGTGGAGATGGAATTGGCTGCGTGTTAATACCAGGTCGCAGATCTCAGGCTCACCCCACCAGGGAATGAACCAGCTGGAAACCGATAGCGGATCAAACAGTTTAGGGATCAGACAGTAGCGGAGTCAGTCACAAGCCAAGGGTCGGTCACAAGTGGTAGCAGATGAGGATGAGACGAAATCGTAGTCAGTAACAAAGCCAAAGGTCGGTAGCGAAGATGTAGACGGCAGCAGGACAGAGAAGCGGGATATTGGCTGGAAGGCACAATAATCTGGCAAGGAGGAAATGCAAGGACATGGCCTTTATAGGAAGTTCATGGGAGGAGCAAGGAGTTCAAGGTTCAAGACAAGCAGGGCCAAGGCAGGATCATCCAAAGAATTGTCAAGAGAGCTGTCCAGCACTCCAGGTGGCTCAGTGAGAAGAAACATTGCCTCCCACCGCAGAAGGCCCAGGTTCAAGTCCAGGCCCTGACAAAGAGGTTATGAAATAGGAGTATTGAATAAAAAAGAAAAGGAGTACCTGTGCCCTACAGTACCCAGGTTACCAGTCTTTTATTGTTTACCAAAGGTACAAAAAAATCCGGTTAAACCTCCGGGCAAACCGATAATAAGTGGTATAGGCTCATTAACTTCACGCATAGGAGAATACATCGATTTTTTTCCTGCAGCCACTGGATAATAACACCCCTGCATTTTTAAAAGATACGAAACAGGTGTTAACTGACCTGAAAACCATCAATATCCAACAACCTACTTACCTGGTGACGGCCGATGTGGCCTCTCTATATAGTAGCATGAAACATACTGCTGGCAACAAAGTCGTACTTAAGCACAGCAGAGGACATTCCCATCCAACAGAAGGAATTTATACTGGAACTCCTTGACTTCGCAATGAAGCACAATTACTTCTGGTTTGGAGACAATTACTATTTACAAATCACGGGCGTTGCCATGGGGGAAAAATTTGCCCCCAGTCTAGCCAATCTGTTTATGGCTAACTGGGAAGAGGATATAATATATTCTAGAGATTGGCCTGACCTCATCTTCTATAGACCTTATATTGACGACATTTTATTATTATGGAAAGGTGACGAAGTCTCTCTGACTAATTTTTTTAAGACTCTTAATTGTAATAATCTAAACATCAATTTGACTTATGAACATAGTCATCGGGAAATCTATTTTCTAGATTTAACACTTTTTATTGAAGGAACCAGCATTTTAACTAAAAGTTTTTTTAAAGCAACAGATCGAAATAGTTTTATTCCAAAAAACAGTTGCCATCACCCAAGATGGCTAAACGGGATCCCTAAAGGACAATTTCTGCGGATTCGCAGAAATTGTGATAAAATAGAGGACTACAATACTCAAGCCAACATCCTTAAATTACGGTTTGTGGAGAAAGGATATGACATCAGCACTTAAGACAAAAAGATCCAAGAGGTGGGTAACCATGATAGGGGTAATCTCCTTGTTCCCAAAGCCAATCATCAAAATGAAAGATTCTGCCCTTTTATTACTAATTTTTCTATTCACCATAAAAAGTTTTCAAGAATTATTAAGAAAAATTGGTCTATTCTTAAGAATGATCCTATATTAGAAGTGTTACCAAACCACCCGGAAATCACATTCAGAAAAGCCCTCCCATTGAGAAACATTTTAGCACCGAATATTGTCAGCCCACCGAGACAGCTCTCTTTTAATTTTAATCAGAAATGTTTTTATCCTTGTAACCATTGCATGCTCTGCATTTACAATGGCATTCATAAAAAGCCGATTAAAGGTTTCCGATCTAACGTCACTGGGAAATCATATGATATACAAACAGTAATAACCTGTTACAGCACCCATGTAGTGTATTTACTTGAATGTACCTGCGGGAAACAGTACATCGGTAGAACTACGAGATGATTACGAGACAGGCTCAGAGAGTATTTAACTAACATCAAAAAAGGATATAGAGAACATTCTGTCTCGATGCACTTTCGTGTTGCCCACAACAAAAATCCACATAATCTTAAGTTCATTGGGATAGACATTATCAATAGTCACTGGAGAGGTATTTTCAAACGGAGAGCTGTATCGCGACTGGAAACGAAGTGGATATACATACTACACACTTCAGCACCACTTGGCCTTAACATTGATTGGGACATCAACTGTTTCATTGACACGAGCTGATAAGGAATGTACTACATATTATATGATCCATAATTATAAAATACTGCTTAAGGAAAATGTTCCACTATAATATACACTACCCAGTATATTAATAATTCATCTAATATTTTTATATTTTTTAAGTCTGTGGAATGGACATTGGAGGGTTAACCACTATATAGAATAAAGATACATGTGCAATTTTACCACTTCATTTATGACAGGTCCTCATTGTTGCCCGTGTTCTTGTTTACCCACTCCACAGGGTAACAGAGAGTGACTAAATGGTGTATAACCAATGAATAGATATCCATATCCATTGTGATTTAAATATTCCTTCAATAAAAATATGATGTTTATAGAAGTTTATTTATGTATATTTTTATGAATTTTATTTTTATTACTTGTTTTATCTTTATAATACATATCTTATATTCACATATTTTTTATATTATATAATGTATATTTTTTTATATGCTTTTGAATAATTAAGGTTGTTTATTCATTATTATTAGTTTTTAATGTTCATTATATATGAGGGTTTGCACATGCCATTCAGATATTCGCTGGCACTTGTAGTACTACAGGTGTTGATAATTAACTGTATTTGTATATTTTATTTATAGCCATCTTCCCATAAGTGTGTTTTCAACACTAACAAATATTCACTTATGCATCAACTAAAAACAGTTTAAAAACCTCCCTTTATTTTATTTGGCATATTTTGCTGCTTAACATTGATATTTTCATGATTAAGCGAAGGAAGAAATAGAGGGATCATCTCTACACTACTCCTGTTGATCTGCCATGTCTTCAATAAAAGGCTATGGAAAGCATTGGTCTTCAACAAAATGGCCACCGCAAGCGCGATCTGCGCATGCGCGAACGGCCGGAGCGGCAATTACAGCTAATTGATGTGCAGGTGTCACCCTGGATATATAAGAACAGTCACTGAGGGGGCCAGCTTTCTTTGAAAACGTGCCTTAGCACAAAACATGTCATAAAGCTCCCCTCAGTGACCTTTCTATCACGTGGACTTCTTTCTTGGCTAAAGGCCATTTGCACCTTATATGCGCAGTCTCCCTCTGGTGGTTTTTTGAGCATACTACACACATTTGGATACCTGGTTTGAGAAGGTTTGATGACATCCTGGTTGGTGGCTCCCTCTGGTGGTCTTCGATCAGAATTCAGTCATTCAGAAGCTTGGCTGACACGCTGTGATTCCTATGGCTGCTCGTCAGAAAATCTGGGTCCAGATGGCCTTATCCAGATGATTTCATCACTCACATGCGCTTTATATAGTGCTATCTATTTAGTGCAATCCACTCTCACACCTACCACCAGTGTCATGATTATTGTTTTCATCAGATATAGACTGTCACCCATTTATCACCAACTTATCTATGAAGTATTGAATTACTGAACAATTCTTATTCATAATGATCATCTATATTTTGTATCGCATTATCTCATATATTTATGTTTAACATAAATTATCTGAGCGCTGCATGGTATTTTACATATTTTGCACACAGAAGGTTTTGAGGTTATTATCTCTCATGCCAGCTGCTCTATCCATATAGATCTAGCGCTCGTTTCTTGTCTAATATGTGGCTTGGTATGGTTCAGGAGGGGGGGGAAATCTCACTGGCCCCCCCCCCTTTCCTGACCTGCCGGGCTGCATGCTCGGATAAGGGTCTGGTATGGATTTTGGGGGAACCCCATGCTGTTTTTTATTTAATTTCGGTGTGGAGTTACCCCTTAATATCCATACCAGACCCGAAGGGCTTGGTATGGATGGGAGGGGGGACCCCACACCATTTTTTATTTATTATGGTGCTGGTTTTTAAATGTAATTCTCCCTTTTATTTCTTCACTATAGCTCAGAAATTCAGTTGTCACTTTCCCCAGCTAAAAGAGAAAGTTTTCTTGGACTTTATATCCCTAAAGGAGACAATGTTTACTTTGAGTTTCTTAAAAGATACAAAGTTTTCTGTAAGTTTGGGGAAAGTGACTTCTAAGCTTGTGAACTATAGTGAAGAAAAAAAAAAGGCTGGCATTTGCATTTGAAAATCAGCGCCGACATACACTTTGTATTGCGAAAAAAAATTATTAACAATTGTGTAAACCAAAGCATTATTTTCAATGGATTTTCATTCGTAAATCAAAAATTACGTTAACCGAGGCACGCCTGTATTAGTATTGCAATCCTTTGTATTGGGATACATAGAACCAACATACATCTGAATTGGCAACATAGCACAACATTTGTGTCACATTTGAGATATCTGGCTAGTTACACTGACCTTGCCCAGGGACTTAGGGACACCACAGAAATACAGGGAGCATTAGTGTTCAACAGCTCCGTGGATTAGCGGTTAGCACTACTGCCTCACAACACTAGGGTTGTCGGTTTGAATCCCAACCACGACAATGAATTTGGTTGATCTCTGTGTGACTACCTGAACATACATGTGCTGGTGGCAGCATCTTTGCTTTCTGTCTAAACGAACCCTGGAATGTGAATTAGAATGAGGCCTTGTATGTTCAAACACCTTTAAAGTTGCACCTTATGTGAATGTCAAACGATGGAATGAGATAAGGGCCTGGACTAATGATTGATTTGATAATGCTGGTTTGCACTCCCTTTTGGGAAGGTTTGTCAAACCATGAGAAAAGTGAGCGAGAGAGAAAAGGATTTAAAAAATATAAAATAAAATAATGGCATGGAGTCCACCCCCCCCCCAATCCATAACAGACCCTTATCCGAGCATGCAGATACCGCATGCCTTCAAAGATTTATTTCCTTTGTTGAATTGCCTGCTTGGTTCACACTAGATGCAATTTAAAATTGTGCTTTTTGTTGGCAATTTCACCATATTTTATGTAGATTTACCATTGAGTTATTGCATTTTCAATTGTGTTTTGCACTGCGTTTTCTATTGTAGTCTATATATGAAATCGCTACAAAATACTGAAAAAGTTAGACAAGAATGACTTTTGAAATTGTGCTGCAGCAAATTGCTTACGTTAAGACACTCACATCCACATTCATTAGATCCGATATCAGGTACAATTTCAATTCCCAAATCGCACCTGAAATTGTGCACCCTGGATGCGACTTGGCATGCGATTTGCATGACATGCGACTTGCAAATTGTATGCCAAGTCGCACCCTATTGTCTGCTATTAGAGCAGTCACATGGGTGCTTTTCCGATACTGATTTCTAAAGTAGTACATGTACTACTTTTATGGTGATTTGCATAGATATCTGTGTCAGATGTCTTGCAAATCGCAAGGAAATCAGTAGAGATGAGCGAATCGAACATGATTAAAGTAGAATTCGTTTCGAAGATTAGGAAATATTCGATTCGCGCCGAATCCGAAAATGAGCAAACTTCGGATGCACGAATCGAATTTTCCCAAAAATGGCGACGACATGTGTGGCGACAGAGCGGGGATCTCTGGGAAGGCGCGCAGACAAGGCGCGCTGACCCATAATGCATTCATTCATGACATGTGATCGCATTAGCCAATCAGCAGCCAGCCAGCACTGTGTAATGGTGGAGCTATAAATCGCGGCCATCTTAGAATTCTCCATTAGCCTCCGGTCATTCAAGAGAGACAGACCTCTGTGTATTAGGGACAGAGTTAGGACCACAGAGACTTTAGGGCCACAGAATCGTTACTTAGGGACACAGAATCGTTACTTAGGGACACAGAATCGTTACTCAGGGACACAGAATTGTTACTCAGGGACACAGAATTGTTACTCAGGGACACAGAATCGTTACTCAGGGACAGACACAGAATTGTTACTCAGGGACACAGAATTGTTACTGAGGGACACAGAATCGTTACTCAGGGACACAGAATTGTTACTCAGGGACACAGAATCGTTACTCAGGGACACAGAATTGTTACTCAGGGACACAGAATCGTTACTGAGGGACACAGAATCGTTACTCAGGGACACAGAATCGTTACTCAGGGACACAGAATTGTTACTCAGGGACACAGAATCGTTACTGAGGGACACAGAATCGTTACTCAGGGACACAGAATTGTTACTCAGGGACACAGAATCGTTACCCAGGGACAGACACAGAATTGTTACTCAGGGACAGACACAGAATTGTTACTCAGGGACACAGAATCGTTACTCAGGGACACAGAATCGTTACTCAGGGACACAGAATCGTTACTGAGGGACACAGAATCGTTACTCAGGGACACAGAATCGTTACTCAGGGACACAGAATCGTTACTCAGGGACACAGAATCGTTACTCAGGGACACAGAATCGTTACTCAGGGACACAGAATTGTTACTCAGGGACACAGAATCGTTACTCAGGGACACAGAATCGTTACTGAGGGACACAGAATCGTTACTGAGGGACACAGAATCGTTACTCAGGGACACAGAATTGTTACTCAGGGACACAGAATCGTTACTCAGGGACACAGAATCGTTACTGAGGGACACAGAATCGTTACTCAGGGACACAGAATCGTTACTCAGGACACAGAATTGTTACTCAGGGACACAGAATTGTTACTCAGGGACACAGAATCGTTACGTTATTTTTGGGTTGCTTATAGAATTAAAGAGTATGTCAGACAACACGCAGAGGAGTGGCAGAGGAGGCAATGTTTCAGGAGCGAGCAGACGTGGCAGCAGAGGAAGGGGTCGAGGCAGCACTAGTCGCAGCCAGAGGCCAGTGCTCCCGGTGTCATCCAGCGGTCGTGTCTCCACCGACAACCCTGCCGTCATCGATTGGTTGGCTCGGTCGTCTTCCTCTTCCCAGGTCACCTCTGACACCTACAGCCAACGGTCGGTGGGTACGTCAGACACAACCGTTAGTTGGCATGGCCCGGGAGCAAGCCCACTGAAATCACGTGTCCTCTACCTGCCCCTGTCCTTTGGTGTTCCCTCACCAAGCGAAGTATCGCATGCTGTGGGCTCAGCCCCACTGTACAGTGAGGAAGAGCTAACAGAGGGCGGTCAGGAACGGGGGGAGACATCCGCCTCTTCAGCAGCCAGGCGAAGAAGTACTGGCGAGGAGAGTGGCTCGGTAGCCGGTCTAGAGACAGGTCTGTCTCCTGACCCACACGCAGCCGAGGGGGCTAGTAGTGAGGCGGAGACCCTAATTGATGATGATGAGGCTGATCGCACTTGGCAGCCTCGTCGTCATCAGGCTATTGCTTCCGCATCATCAGGAGAAGAGGGTGCCAGCTTGGCAGCGAGCAAAACAGTCGGTGGGTTGCCCAGGAGGCAGCAGGGTCGCAGCAGTGTCAGTGGAGGCAAATGGCCACGGAGTAGAGCACCAGCTCCACTGCAGCCTACCACCACGGCCAGTAGTGGTGCCGGTGTGCACGGAGGAAGTAGCAGTCAGCCAGTGAGGAGTAGCGGGGGCAAAGTTTCCTACTCGGCGGTGTGGCAATTTTTCGTCAAGCCGCCCGAGGAAGTAAACGTAGCCGTATGTCGACTATGTGGCCAGAAAGTCAAGCGTGGCCAGGGGGCCCATGTTGGGACTACAGCGTTGCATCAGCATATGCAGCGTCGCCATTCGGTGGCCTGGGAAAACCGTGATAAAGATACGGCGGTTCTGCCTGCCCCAGCCCCCGCTCCATCACCCTCTCCGTTACTTGCTCCGTCACCCGACGTCAATCGCCCTCTATCAGCCAGTCAAGGCTCCAACACCTCTGCTGAGGGGAGTTGTCGCTCGTTGACATCTTCCGCTCGTTCAGATGCTCCTTCTCCTGCTACTCCTCTTCACGGATTCCGTCAGCAGTCTTTCTTGGAATCCGTTTCCAAGAGACAACAGTTTGCGAGCACGCACCCGACGGTGCAGAAGCTGAACGTCCTCCTGTCCAAGTTGCTGGTGCTGCAGTCCCTCCCTTTCCAAGTGGTGGACTCAGCACCTTTCCGAGAAATGATGGCTTGTGCCGCGCCACGGTGGAGAGTGCCAAGCCGGCATTTCTTCGCCAAAAAGGCAGTGCCAGCCCTGCATTCACATGTAGAAGAGATGGTGGGCCAGTCTTTGAGCATGTCGGTCTCTGCCAAAGTGCACGGCAGCGCCGACGTGTGGAGCTGTAACTACGGTCAGGGACAGTACATGTCATTTACGGCCCACTGGGTGAACGTGGTGCCGGCACAGCCGCACCAGCAACTTGAACAGGTCACGCCGCTTTTGCCTCCACGTTTGCACGTCCTTGGTCCAGCAAAGATGTCGATGACTATCAAGAGTCCAATGGCAGAGTGGCGGAGCAGAAGCAGCTTCAATTGAAGGCCATACACAGGCCTAGGTTTAAAAGTCCCTCACAGTTAATTCCAATAACGAACTCTACTCCTCCGTGCAATCTACTTACGAGACCCTGGGCAGGTCTGGGTCCAATTTGTGGTAGAGACTGGTTTTGTTCAGCCATGCTTGAGCGAGTAATAACAGGTCTGTG